>NC_092347.1:49731198-50430737 GCF_963676685.1 Mytilus edulis
TTATATTGACATTTTACTTCCATGGATAAAGGGTATTCTAAACTGGTCAACCATTTCATCTAAAGCACCACCCAAAAGTGACCTCTTAAACATGCTACAAAGTAATATGATAAATGACACAAATACTATATTCTGTGTTTAATATTAAAAAAGAATATGACACTGGTAATTCTTCTTTTGTGAAGAGTAATGTTATATTTTTTCTCTTTCAAGAAATCATTTGAAATTAAAACTACTAGTATATATTTGGGTCATGGTGGATACCCGATGTCCTTTAGTATTCTATTATGACAACATTTATGGAATTATTAGTTTGTTTTTCTAAACTCTCATATCTTTATAGGACACGTTATATATTGTATTATCGGTACAGAAAAGCTCTACGTTATTATTATATCAATTTACAGTACTGTTTAGCCTTCATATAGCCCGTACCGATAATACAATATATAACGTGTCCTTCAAAGATATGAGAGTTTAGTAAAACAAACGAATAATTCCATAAATTTTGTCATGATAGAATACTAAAGGATATCGGGTATCCACCCATGACAAAATAGATAGTTTCAATTTCAAATGATTTCTTTAAAAATGAAAAATTATAACATAACTCTTCACAAAAGAAGAATTACCAGTGTCATATTCTTTTTTATATATTAAACACAGAATATAGTATTTGTGTCATTACTCATATTACTTTGTAGCATGTTTAAGAGATCACTTTTGAGTGATGCTTTAGATGAAATAGTTGCAAAAATTGTCTACTTGTAACATTGTAAAGTAAGATGTTTGATAACCTCCCGCGGAGTACCTGTATAATAAGGAGAAACCCAACTGGAAGTCGATCGATACAATGTTGTTACTTTTTGTTAAAATATTTTTTTCTAAGCATCGCATCTCATATTTGGTCAATGATTAATGTGAGTGTGGTTTAGTTTATTTTGTTCTCTTCTATGTATAATTAAGACTGATTGATTTCGAAACATAGCGAGTTTATTTCATTAATTAAGAGTTGTTTATTATGCCAATATTTTTATACTGAAAATTTCAGATAACAGTTCTCATATTGGTGCTTTTGCCAAAGACCCCCTTTTTTCTCGATGGAAACAATTTCTATTTAAATTTTATTCCATATGACATCTAGTTTACGCCTTATCAAGTTGCCATGCATGGCGATGTCAGTGTTAATTAGGGGTTTCTTTACTTGTGCGTCATGAGTGTTTCTTTGTGTCTGTAGTCTCTTTTTTGAAAGACAGACCCAACGGACTATGCATTTAAAAAAACAAAAAAAATATGATTTATCAATTTTATATCAATCAACGAAGAATCAGGGCTATTCTTATGACCAACACTAGATTTCTTTGTATATCATGATCTATATAAGTAGTTTAAAACGTATTGTTCCAACTTCTCTTGTATCCCAGAAACCTTTTAAGTAGATTTTGCGCACTAGTTTTCAAAACTTGAGTTCATCGGCTTGCAAGTTATTAAAGTTTGAAAATTGAATTAAGTGTTGTACTTTTATGGTTATAGGTCCTGCACAACTTCGGTTTGCGTTCATGTCAGAAAAAACGAGCCGCGTCTTTACGGTCACAAGACAAACATTTCTTGTCATAAGCATTACTTTCTTTACGTTTTTTAGACATTCGATTGATAACCATTCATAATATAACAATGGGATTAAATTGTAATATAGATTACCGTCCTATGGTTCCTTCGTTAACATATAGTATTGAAGTGGGTCAAATAAATTGTCGTAGAGAAAAACATACTGATTTCCTTAAATGCAACTTATGTTTATGCGCGAATAATATGACCGAATTGTATGATTATATATAAGCGTACCAATCCAGGACCATGTAGTCTGAGTGTTGCCATCTAGACGTTGTTTGGTTATATCTGTCTTTGGGTTACTGTCTTATTGCCGTTAACATCATCTTTTATCATAACTCAAAACACATTTATGTTATGCGTGTGACGTGACTAACTTTCATGAATGTTGTTTGCGTAGACGATTGCCGATTTATTGAATGAAAAAAGAATGGAGAGCTATAACTATATAACTGGAAATTTTTTATATCAAAGATTCAAATTATGAAAAGAAAAAAGGACAAAAACCGACCAACATATTAAAAAAAATAATAATTCAAAATTTAAAACAAAAGACACGTTGTTAATTGTAACAACCAGTTAATGTATCAAAACTGAAACAAAATAGAGAATGGAAACAGAGAAGTTGTCAAAGGGACAACAGCTTGTTATATATACGTTCATAAGAACGGGTTTTCCGAACAATTTTAGAAAACTTTATCCAACTTGAAATGTTAAACAGAGTCGTTTCTTGATATATTATCAATTTCCATGATAAAATCAGAAAATTTATTTTGTGTGTTTATAACATGAATTTAAGATAAGAGACAAAATGTACAAGGTGCTGATTGCCTGACCTCGATATTTAACCACACACGCTGAGATGGATTGATAACAATGTATGCTAGAGTTATCAGTCCTTAAGATAAATGTATTGACAAGATTGGATTACCTCCCTTAAACCGGACTAATTCTTGGCAATGTAACAAAATAACGTCAGCCAATCAGAAAACACTTTACATCCAAAATTAAATTATTTGATATTGATAAAACTTATTTTGAATGGGTTTCATAGTTTATGAGTACTTAGTTAAAACTTGAGTAACGCATTTAACAAAATTAATTGGTTAGCAATAACCGGTCCCGTTACGTGCGTACGTCGAGTAAGGTAGGTATGTAATTTAATTGATAATCTCTACTTGAACGTTATTTAATTTTATTAATGAGGTTATCTCTCATATGGTATATATATACATGTAGGATGAACAGTTCAAAAGAAAGTGTAGTTCATCGTCAATGTCTCCATTGTTGCAGCAAAGACATCTTTATATATATAATATATATATGTATTACCAAAGTCTATATAAACTATAGGTATACAATTATATCAACATCAATAATACATACATAAACACAGACTATGTGACAGCAGAAGGTGTTGTAATGATAAACAAATATTATTTTAACATTTCGGATCTAAGCTTAAAAGATCCAAATATAAATTTACCTAAATTACACAATTCTTTTACATTATTAGTACTCATCAGTTTAATTAATTTGTACATCGACGTTTTTTCCAATAAAATGGCTTAATATAAATTGTTCTAAAACCTTGAAAACGTGGACATTTGAGGATGAAATGAAACTCATCCTCTATATCATTTTTACAAAAAGTACATATTCTATTATTTCTTGTTATACCATAAAATCTTCCATTTTCTATAGCTAAGTTGTGGCTACTTAATCTTATTTTTGTTATACATTTTTTGTAAACATTTGGAATTGATTTGCATGAATAAAATTGCAGACAAAAATTATCTAACATATATTTATAATTAGAACATTTTGGAGACATATGCAACTGAGCATCAAGTTCTTGTTTTAGACAATCGTACAAACGTTGCTTTATAACAGCAAAATATACATCAGACAAGTCACAAATAAGGTTTTGGCTATACCATACATCACCTAAACCAATAAGAAAAAGTTCGTTCTTTATAAAATACAACCAGTTACACTTATTATTTGGACATCTCTCTAATTCACAATATAAGTAGTTATAACATTTTTTCAATATACAGTTTGAAGTATTCAGCAATTTAAACCAATATTTGAAAATCTTACATTTTCTTGCAAAAATAAGAGGCAATCTACCTAGTCCTTGATCTATCATAACATTGTTAGTAGACAACTTAACACCAAGTATATTTTTACAATAGTTCATATGGACTATCTCTATTGCCGGGGCTTTATGTGCACCCCATATTTCGCTTGCATAACTCAATAAATAATTTATATAAGTATCAAACAGTGATAACAAAGTGACATAGTTTAAACACATACTTTTCACATTTCTTCTTAAAGCAAACATTGCTTTTCTACCTTGTTCTGACAATTTCTGTTGTAACATATTATATTTGCCATTAAAATTTAAAAGTACACCAAGGTAAGTAAAATTATCAACAACTTCAATTTCCTTATTATCATGATACCATTTCTCATCAACATGAACTCTTCCACCTTTCCTAAATACAACAATTTTAGTTTTATCAATATTAACATTCAATGACCATTTTGATGTATACTCATATTATGTATCAAGCATATTTTGTAACCCCAAAACAGATTCTGAGAAAATAACCATATCATCAGCATACATAAGTAAAAATAAATTCAATTCTTTCATCTCATATGGTATGGCATTACTATTAATGAAAGCCATTTCACAATCGTTAACATATAATGAAAAAATTATGGGAGATAACACCTCTCCCTGCATCAAGCCCAATTCATTGGTAAAGTATTCAGAATTAAAACCATCAACACATACACAAGTAGACACATTGGTATACATAGATTTAATTACAGTTAAAAGTTTACCCTACTCTGCTTTGGTATTTCAAGATATCGCCCTCTTTCAATAGATAAAGTATGAGCACTTTTATTTTGTTTATATAGTATATTAAAAAAGAGGGGTTTTTTTTGTTTTGACTGATGCCAGTCTCTTGCATCTAAAAGGCTATGTCATTGATTCTCTCTTGAAAGGGTTTTAAATACATTTTAATATCAAAAGAATTTAGATTAATAAAATGAAATCCAAGTCCGGAAATAAACCATTTTGACATTTCATTCTTGATATTTGAATGTTTCTATATCTCAGTAAATTGGATTGAATACTGAACTTTTGCGTCATATCGATCAAATTATTTGACTATCCGATATATATATACTGGTCCAAGGACACAGTTATCGTCCTTTGGTTTTCATAGTCCCTAGTGTGAATAGTGTATAACTTGCATTTTTTTTATACACTTTCCCAAATTATTTCTTGATACTTAATGCATGAAATATTAAGTAGGGGTGAAATGACAGTGCACGCAGGATCAATCATCAAAAATTCAAAATTCATCCAGACTAAAATTGTATCAACAATTTCATAATTCAAATCAGCGTAGTCCTTATTTTGTTGTGGCTGAGTAATAAATTAGAAAGGACATCTGTGTGTATAATAAGATTGAGTGCACACAATATTGCTATTGAAAAATAGGCGACATTTAGGTTAACCCACTGATGAACTAGTGTGTAATGTATGTAAATCGGGCGAGGTAGAAGATGAAAATCACTTTTTAATGAAATGTGAAAAATCTTCTAACTACAGAATAAACTTTAAAACTATTATATTAAATATACTTCGTACATGTTGTAATGAAAATCAGCTAAATATTAAAAGTTGCATTAATAGTAATTCTTTAAAAGTCCTGAAAGTGACATGTTCCTATATATATACATAAATGTCTGGTATATAGAAATGAGATTTTACCTTCTTAACTATAACATATTTAATTATGCTGTACTCATTGTTCAGTATATTGTACTGAAATATGGGCCTTTGCCAATTATTGTTATTGTGTTTGTGCCAAAAAGATATTTGTATTTTTATATTTGTTAAAAAAAAATTGGCTGCTGAATCTTTATGTTAAGTAGTGATTTGGTCCAGTTAAAAAAGGTCAGAAATTAGTTCGTCTGAAGCTGTCAAACTGAATTTTAGACCCCCTTAATACATAATTGTCAATATTTTGAGTTAGAGCTGGTAGAAATTTCTATAATCTTAGTATTATTTGTACAACAGCAGTATATACTACACGGTAAAAACCTTTTAGATAGAGTAGGTGCGATTTTTTTAATTTGAATTTATTGTCTAAAAGAAATGCACTACGAAAAATACTGTGTTCTCGGGCCTACTAAATCCCAATACTTGACCACCGTTACCCATTTGCCTCGATATACTTAATGACAAACTCGACTTAAACTTCCATCATAATTTGATTGAATCAACTAATGTCGATATGCATGTGTTGTAACTAACATGTATATACATACATGTATACCAGTGGCGTAGCTATGCTATTTTTAAGTGTACGCCCTAACCTCCGCGAGGGGTTTTAGGCCCCAATCAGACCCAGGCTATAACACCTTCCAGTAGTAGGTTCGAGGCGGAGGCACATTTCTGTCATTAAAAAAGTTGAACATACCTTATAGACTACTTTTGTTTTATTTATCTTTTATGTTTAAGGTATTCGTTGTGTTGATTTGAAATCTAATGGTCATTGGTGTTAGAGAAAATATCTAAACCAGTTACTTTAAAATATGTTTAAAATGAACCGTGGCGTAAAGCCCCTTTTTGCACAAATGTCTATGAAATGATTAATTTCCAAGTTGTGTAGGTGCATTATGAACATTCGTAAAGGGTTCCATGTAACCGTGGTTCTCGCTAGATTACCGCTTCCCACCAAAATTGAATCATTTTATCAGTCCATTACACCTAGATTTTAAATAATCAAACATTTTCTTTAGATTTTTTTTCTTGATCTGGAATATTAACTCAGTTTACCCAAGTGTCATGACAATATCTGAAGGTTTTCAAAATTATCATGTAAAAATAATAAGCATAGAGAGTCTGTCAGCTGCTAAAAGATAAGTCCATATGTCAATTGAAAAATGGAAAAAAATATACTTTCAAAATTTTGCTTCAGACAAAAATCACAAACAAATTCTGCCAAAGTTTCATAAAATGAAGGGTAGGCAAAGTAATTGAAGTGTTACAAACTTCAACCACAGACTGTATCACTTGTTAACTGCAAACAGAAATTCCTTTTATCAGTAAAATACGGGAAAATTAAAAATATAAATTCATCATTATGGTCTGGATACTCTTATGAGAATAAAAAGCTCCTGTCCAACTTTCGTAAAATTTCATGAAGGATTGACAAAATTATTGATATTAAAATAAACTTTTACCACATATTGAACCTAAATGTTGACGCCGCCGATGAAATTTTCTTGTTTTCAAGTCAAAAATGTCGGCTCGGCTAAAATTCAAAGCACATATCGAATCTCAGCTGATTATGAATTTCTTTAAATGAAGGAAAGTAAGAAGACTTCCAAGAAGATTCAGACTATATCTGGCAGAAAAACTTTAACCAATATATAATACCGTACCATTTGATCAAAAGAAAATTTTGTCACTTTTATTGAACGGGTCGGAGGGGTCCTGCTACCGAATCCTAGGTTTAAGAACATGAAGTTCCGAGGTCCCAAATATAAAGAAATTTAAACCCCGACATCCCGAAATTCAAAAAAAGAATTCCCGGATCCCGAAAGGATCAATCCCGAAATCCCGAGCTTAAAAACATCCGATCCCGACGTCCTGAAAAAATTCCTGCCCCATCTTTATTCGCAATTACAAGCTATTGAAGAAAGATTTAAAAGACTGGTGTGCTTTAAACCAGATCTTTTTAACTTATTGAGATTAAAATAATATTTTTTATCGAAATTCAAGTGTACGCCCGGGCGTTTTGACGTAAACGTAGCTACGCGCCTGCATACATTAGGATACTCGTGTAAAATTAGATTTTGAATTCCATCTTAAAAATGCGCTTACGGCGAGTATAGTTCCAACTTCCGTACCACGTCTTGATAACGGAAACATGACGAGGTCCATAGATGCTACAAACCTTCATTTTCTAATTCATATTTGTTTTTTTGTTCATTATACTGTACATAAATCAGGTCATTAGTTTTCTCGTTTGAATTAATTTACATTTGTCAATTCGGGGTTTTTTATAGCTAACTATATGGTATGAGTTTTTACTCATTGTTGAAGACCGTACGGTGACCTTTAGTTGACAATTTCGGTGTCATTTGGTCGTTTGGGGTGAGTTGTCTCATTGGCAAGCATATACCAAATTGTTTAATTACTTTACATTATACACATAACAATTTATTGTGGGTTGCTTCATGTAACAACGATAAAACGTTTTTTCAGAATAATTTACAAGTAAAATAATTAAAGAAAAGTTTAAATTATTCATAGGAAAATTTTGTTTAAGAAAAAGACTTTGACTTACGTAATGTTGACTCCATTAATAATTCCTTCTGAAATGGCTTTGTCAATTGCAATTGTGGCCGCTGCCGCATTGTTTTCAAAACCAAGTCTTGGATGTCTGAATGGACTCATCATTCCAAGTTTAATGTTCTTATTCGCAATTAGCTTAAATATTAATAACATTAAAACTCCTTTGAATAAACCAAACATAACTGTTATGTTATTTTTCTACATTAGATATTGCATAAAAAATAATGAATTCGAAATATTTGGAAACTGTCTACAAACTCCTAGTGGTGGAGTTTAGTAGTAGTGGATTTGTAATGTAATTAATTGTCTAAAGGTAGGAATATATAATGCAATCCAAAAGATAATCATGTGATAGGATTATACTGACGAATAAGAAACGATTTCTATTTATAATTTGACCAATATAATATAGATTATTTAAGCTTCATCCGATAATTAACCAAGACCATACGGTGACCAATAATTACTTTCTTGAACATAATTCTATACTATCTGGTGGGTAGTCTCATTTGGCAAGCATACCAATAACCATAACCGTTTAACACATAGTTTTTTGACAAACTAGATATGAAAAACAGCCCTATACACACAAAAAAAATTCGACACATTAACATATGTGTAGCATATATCTTGCAATGAAATACATTTTGGGGTAAAACTGCTGTTCCTAAATGAATATAATTTAAAATTAAGATTTCAAAATGAAGCTATTTTTTCGTTTTTGCAGCACGAAAATAGGTCGAAAAAAATCCCTTGAATTTGACAGTTGTAGGTAACTAAATCCTACATTTTATTGCAGTAAAACATTTATGGGTCATAAAAATATATCTTGGGTATTTCAAAGCAATTCTATAGAATATTTTGGAAACTTAAGGTTACATGGTTACTAAAGCTTGTACACAGGTTAAATAAGTGGGAAATTTGAATGGTTAACTTCCAATGATGGTTGGTTTCTTATATGCGATGAAATGAAAATATGTGAATTTTTCTCAATAGTACTGTTCACTATTGGACAGGATATAGACAATAACTGTTTAGTGTCTTTAAATATCAGCTGTATTTGTACGAGGCTAGGAAACAAGGTGTATGCGAGCTTTTAGCGAGCTACTACACCTGTTTCGAGCCGAGTACAAATACAGCTGATATTTAAAGACACTAAACAGTTATTGTCTTTATCCTGCAATTAATTCTGTATATTGTTTGTGTTTTGAAAGACACAAAAACTAACATATTAAGCATTTATTTTAGATTTGTAATCCCTTGAGGCCCGCGTAGTAATATCAAAATCACACATTACGCTGAAGACGGGTTCGCAAAAAAGAATCTCAAATGGTCAACAATAATACATCGCTCAAGGTGAATAATTATCTATTTTAACATAACAACTAATTTCAACAGTAAAAACAAATAACAAAACATTGTCAAATTTGAAACAGAAGTATACGAGTTGTCCTACGCTTCAGACTTGACATTCACTAAACATGCATGCTGAAATTGACATGGTTGATTTTGTAACACAATCATACACATTCAAGTTTTGAAATCGACAATTGTCATCGTCATTGGAATGCAACTGGAATACACATTCTGAGGTCACACAGGTTCAAACAATACTCAGTCCGGCAGTGGGCGGAGCTTTAAAGCGATATCTGTATAGTATACAGATACAGTATAGCGATATCTGTAGGGCTGTATCTGTATAGTAGGACACCCAATTGCAGGATAAAAAACTTTAATCATGCCAAGTATTTCTTTATTTAAAACAAAGATAGATTCTGCACATTTTTTTGAAAAGTGCAAATTTAACAAAGACTAATGTATAATGAACATCTGAAGGGTCATATTTAGTAGATTTATGAAACTTAGTTTTAAGACATGCAAATATAGATCAAATGCTATTACCATCCATAATTAAGAAGCATATACAACAGCTAAAAGAAAAACGAAACCCACCGTATTATTAACTATAGGTCGATGAGGGAATATAGAAAAAAAATTCAAAAACATATGAAAAACCTGAGGACAAAAAATCCGAAGGAATATTGGAAAATTTAAAATGGGGGAGGGAAAAGAAATAAACCTAACATAGCATTAGATGTACTGTTTGATTTTTTTCAAAAATTTAAATAACGCCGAGAATACCAATGACGTCACAACTGAGCCGAATGACATGTAAATGAAGTTTTGAATTCAGAAATTACCCGCGCAGATGGATTATAAGTGTATACGAGAATTGAAAAACGGAAAGGCCAGTGGCGATGATTTAATAATCAATGAATTTATTAAAAGCACATCACACATTTGTATACCCGTTTATGTGAAACTTTTTAATATGATTTTTGATTCTGGTACTTTGCCTGAAATATGGGATATTGGAAATATTATACCTTTTTATAAAAACAAGGGTGTCCAATCTGATCCCCAAAATTATAGACCAATTACTATACTCAGCTGCCTGGGAAAACTTTTCACATCTGTTTTAAATTTTAGATTGAGTTCTTTCTTAGAGGATTATTCATTATATGAAAACCAGGCTTTCGATACTGTTTGGCGGTCTGGTCTATGGTCAAAACTTATAAAACATTTGATTAACGGAAAGATGTATAACGTTATTGTCAACATGTACAATAATATCAAATCACGTATTCACTTTGGCTCAGATTTTTCTGAATTTTTCCCTTGTTCCATTGGTGTTAGGCAGGCAGAAAATCTCTCTCCTTTGCTTTTTTCCATTTATCTCAACGATCTGGAATTGTTTTTACAGAATGATAATATAGAAGGTTTGTGTACTATCTCTGATGAGTTAGAGATAGAGTTAAATGTTTATTTAAAATTGTTTGTCATTTTATATGCTGACGATACTGTCTTAATTAATGGCAGAATCTCAGATAGATTTACAAAGACAACTGGACTCCTTATATGGATATTGTGAGTTATGGAAACTAAGAGTAAAGCTGGAAAAAAGTAAGAATGTAATTTTTTCACAAGGTAGACTACCGCAGAATATTGTTTTTAAGTATGATAATATAAAACTAGATATTGTGAGTGAATTTACTTATCTTGGTGTATTACTGTCTAGATCAGGAAATTTTTCAAGAGCTAAAAAAAGGCAATGTGAAAAAGCAACACATGCTATGTACGATATCATTCGAAAAGGTAGAGTACATAATCTTTCAATTGAATGCCAACTTGATCTATTTGATAAAATTGTTAAACCAATACTTCTGTATGGGTGTGAAGTCTGGAGTTTTGGAAATAATTCCGATGCTAATCGAGAGGGTTTATATTAAATTTTGTAAAATATTACTTGGAGTAAAAAAGTCTACTCCTGATTTTATGATTTATGGTGAATTGAGAAGATATATCCATTAGATATTTCAATTAAGTTACGAATGATAAACTATTGGTTCAAGTTGGTAACCGGAAAACTTGACAAATTGCCTTTTATTTTGTATAACTTAGCAACTGCCATATATGGTACAAATATGTTATGGTTAAAACAAGTCAAATCAATTTTAGACACGTGTGGTTTGTCATATGTATGGGACAATATCTTTTTTGTAAATAAAACATGGCTACATGTAACCATCAAACAGAATTTAATAGATCAATTCAAACAAAAATGGCTAGCAAGCCTACAGGAATCACCAAAAGCATTAAATTATCGTTTATTTAAAGATACTTTGGAGTTTGAGAAATACTTAAATATTTTGGATGACAGGCAAATATCCTTATTTCTTAAATTTCGAACTTTGAACATGAAATTTCCAATAAAAACTGGAAGATGGCAAAACATAGAATGAGAAAACAGAAAATATGTATTGTGTAATTCAGATGCCATTGGTGATGAATACCATTACATTTTTAATTGTTCAGCTTTTGATTACTGTAGAAAACAATGTTATTGCATTTTACTATAGAAATAGACCAAACACATTGAAGTTTTATGACTTAATGAATTCAAAAAAGTGTACAGAACTGAACGAACTATGTAAACTTATTAAGGAGATCAATAACAAATTGAACTTTTCTGGGTGAAGAAATGTGAATGCCTCTTTCGTACATTATTTATTTATGTAATTGTATTGAAATATGCACAATTATCTCTATACCTTTGTAATTTGGTTTGTGAGAATTAAGATATATAGGTAAAACGAAAATATCAGACAAAATTTATTTAATGATATACAATTAGATGGTGAACATTTTATTCATTTCCCTGATGATCAAAAAAAAATTATCATATATATTAAACCCAACTTCCTTTAGACATGTTAGATTATTGGCTTCTTTATTAAAAGGTCATTAGAACTGAGGACTGACGTCTTATTGTAACATGGATATTGAATATTGAAATAAAATAAAATCACTTATGTTTTAGTGTCTATTGGATTAACTTTCGTACATTATTGTTTTATTGTTATTTTGTTGTTTATTGTTTGTTTAAACTTGTAAAGCCACAAATATTGTAAATGTTTAATGACAGTTAATAAAATTATTTTATTTTTAAAAAATATTAACATTTTGTACACATGACGGTCGTTTTGTCTGCAAGTTCGAATTAATATATACCGTGAAGGATATCTTTTGGTGGCTTTCGATCCGCCTCTTTGTAAATATGACATTAGCATAAAAATAAGAAAATGAGGTATGATTTCCAATGAGCCAGAGACAACTTAAGTTTAATCTGCTGTTTGATTGGATATTATAGAATAGGAAGAAACGAAGAAAAGACAGAATAACTCATATTTCACAAAACATTTTTTTTCTAACCGGAATAATAAGTTTTACTTGCACAAATCCCAACAAAAACCGGGGATGCCCCGAAATGGTCTGCATGTAAGATGGTCGCATTAAAAATGAACACAACTGCCGATTCATTCATATCTGACATATCAATGCACCATGATATAAAATTGATTAGATAACGACCATTCTGAACAAATGATCACAAATCCTATTATCGCTGCGTAGCAGTAGCTTTGTTAACCCCTTATCGTTTCTTTCCTGTTTAATTATTAAGAATAAGGCTTATTTTGTCGGAAATTGGTATAAATATAGTAGCATCACAATTCAATTCGTAAAGTCTAATTAGAGCGGTTAATATAGATTTATTTAGATCTGGACTGACCCGTTAATATCATTAAGAAATAAATCCGTTGGCCGACTTTTACTAGTACTTTCACTGCTTTCACAGAGTGTCTTCAACCTATGCCAACATTTGAAAAATAAATATGCAACCTATGCCTACAAACAAAATACAATAGGTGTTGTTATAATGTGAACACTATGTTACTAACGCAATGCCACGCCACTTACGAAGTAATTTATGTAAACTTAGATGTGGAACTTTACCTCTGTCTGTCGAGACGGGTCGTTATACGAAACCACCAATACTGTTAGGAGAAAGAATTTGTCCATTTTGTAATAATGCTGTAGAAGATGAAATACACTTTTTGATTAATTGTGACATTTACAGTGACTTAAGGTTTAATTTGTTTCACAGAGCTATGGTCATGGATAATTCTTTTTGTACAAAGTCAGATTTTAATCAATTTGTATTTTTAATTCAAAATGCTGAATTACAATACGAGTTATCTATCTTGGTGCATAATATGATAAGAAGACGTCGCGCTCTGAAAAGTAATCTACAGTCTTAATTGTATATTTTCGTAAAAGTCAAAGTTATATTTAATTTATTTATTTTTTAATTCATGATTGTATATTTCTGTAAAAGTCAAAGTAACAGTTATTTTTTAATTATTATTTTTTTTTTAATTCATTTCAATCATATTCTTTTATTGACTATTTTACTGAGAGGGTTTTAATAAAACAAGATTATTTCGTTTTATTCTTCGCAATCTGTTTGTATAACCTCTTTAAAATATATTCTTTTATCACATATCATTTATTTATTTTTTACGTCATACTTAATTTTGTCATATCTATTTTTAAAAGATATGTTTTTTGGTTTGTTTTTTTTGGGTTTTTCTTTTTACTACTTATGTTAATATTTTTTTTATGATGTGTAATATCCGGATAATTTTAAACATTTTTAACATTTTATTATGTTTTTATTTTGTATTTGTTAAATAGATATATATTTGTATATATAGTGTCTCATAAGCCTTTCTAGGCTGGGTATTTGTCTTATTTTATTATTGTGCAATGTATATTATATAAACTGTATAAACAATCTGTAGACAAGTATGTGACACTTTAATAAAATAAATTATTATTATTATTATTTATAATTGAATTATTAATTACCTGTTAAATACAGTCAGTATTTTAAAGAATTCAAACTTACTCCTTTTGAATAAAACAACACCAGTGAAATACTGATTATAAATTATAAGTATGGTGACCAGACCCAATATTTTTTAGAATTAATCGTCAAACATAGTATATGGCTATATTATATATCATTGGATTCGGAAACATGAGTACTTTTGAAATAACGATGTCGTCAAAAAGAAATGTGGTAACAGTTTTGCATAAAATAAGATCAAAGATCAAATTTCGTTTTTTTTTTTTTTTTTCTTACATTATTTTGAAATTTGAAGATCTATACAACAATTAAGGTTAAATTTCAGATACAGACATTTTTTTCAAATCAATGAACAATGAATTATCTCGAATATGTAAAAAAAAAAATGAATTAGGAAATCGATTTATTCT
Source organism: Mytilus edulis (assembly GCF_963676685.1). Classification (NCBI taxonomy): domain Eukaryota; kingdom Metazoa; phylum Mollusca; class Bivalvia; order Mytilida; family Mytilidae; genus Mytilus; species Mytilus edulis. Next base: position 49,745,885 of record NC_092347.1, read on the forward strand.
GGAAATTGGCGTTTTTCAAACACTTGATCTATTATGCAAATATTCTGTTAAAGTTACAGTAGTTAACTTGGCTGCTGACATTCAACTTAGCAATAAAGGATAAATATTATTATTTTACCTGAAGCCTACTATCATGGAGGCGTATCTTGCATTAGCTCATTCATGTAATTCATTAAAACTAAAAAGCTCCCAATACCTCGAAAACAGTTCCAATTCAAAAATCCAACCAAAAGAGATCAATACAACAGAATTATGTTAGGAGTATCTTCTGGTTCATCTATCAAGGAACGTGATTTGAAATTTCTACACAATTCTGACCCTTTACAGGAGTAAAGCTTTTTGTTGTTAACAAACACAAGACTGTTTTACAATGAAATTTCCCTTCAATGAAAACACAAGATCCTGCAAGAATTCGGCTGACATATGCCCTTTAAAATACACGGAGTGTAATCAATCATTTTAACACTCGCCAACCGTATTGTAAAATTTACGGAGTAGGGGGGTTAGCAATGTGTAAGGTGCTCCAAATTTTTAGTTTGAAACGAAGTACGTAAACAAGCTGTTTCAGTGCCGCCTCACGGGGAGGTAACCCGACTAAACTTGCATCTTTACTGGTGGCAAGCTTGGGGTGCATTGGACAATTATTATGATGGAATGGTTTTAAAGAGATTTTTCTGATCATAAAGCTTTGAAATTTACTTCCATGCACAAGCAAGGGCTTCATCTACACAATTTTTCTAGTAAGACAATATTGACTGTAGTGAATACATTTTTAAATTTAAAGTCATAAGAAACCTCAAATCAAAAAAAATTAATGCATATGATTTTTATAACTCAATGGATAGTTTTCATTATAAAACTTATGTACATATACTTTTTTCTGAAGAAAATTCTTTAATTTATTCATATTTAGAAGAAGTTTACTTTATTTGAATAGCTTCCTTCCAGCAAGCTATTCCCCCGACATATTTTCCGTATGCAAGGTGACCTCAGTGTGACCCATCTCGTAAAAATCCGGTGACCACAATACGCATGGATGTCCTTAAAATAAACTATTATCTGAATTTACATGTTAAACACGTGCTCACTTTCCATGCTTTTTTGTTTATTTTTCGTCAATTGTTGACAAACAGGTGACAATCGTTAAACTTCGGCTTCAAAACACGAACTTTAATTACCTGCCATATTTTCACAACAACACTGACCGATTGAGAAAAAAAATTGACAATTATACGAAATTTACACGAAAAAATGATAAATTCGAGCACAGAAGACGAAGTTTAGGATGTTTGTATGCATTAGTTCAAGAATTGGAAGAACATTATTTTTCACCGGTCACTCGTTTCTTATGACTTTAAGAATATTAACATTTGTACAACAATAGTGTGGTAAATATTTATATCGTTCTTTTTTGAAAAAAAGGACAAGACATTATATAATGGAATTCATCACCGATGTCAGCAGATTCACAAAGGTGGCATAGCCTCTCGGGTCTTTGAACATTTTGCCACCTCCCTGTCTCCACTGGCAAACGGTGATTGCCACATCTAAATTTACATAGTTTCAGTGCATTTTTTAACGATAAAACTGAAATATAATCAGTTTCAAATTTAAGTTCTGTTTTGAATAATTTATAACATAAACCTTTTGATGATTGATTTACATTTGCAAACCATTCTTGTTTAAACTGATCTTTTAACTTTTGTTCAATACTTAATACAATCCATTTTTTTGAGATACAATCTTGATTTTGCCAAATGTTTGACATACCACAATTATCAAAAATACTTTTGATAAATAACAACCATTTGTTTTCAATTCCATACTTATTATAATTAATATATATCAACTTATATAACATTGACGAAATCTTGTTATCAAGTGTGTTATCAAGAAGGTTGCATCAAAATTTTATCATCCGTAATTTAAAGTATAAAGAAATCGGATATCTTCCCAATTTCCCGTAAACCATAAAATTTGGAGTCGATCTTTTTAACCGTAAAACATGCTTACAAAAACTCAAATGTACTCTTTCTAAAATGTCAAGATTTTCGTATCCCCAGATTTCGGCCCCATATAAGAGTATAGGTAAAACAGCTTTGCCAAACATATCGAGCTGGCATTCTATAGATAGATGGTTTGATCTACACTTCTTAATAACACAATACATAGCTCTAGTAGCTTGATCTCTAAGATATTTTCTAGTTGCAAAAAAAAAGATGCAGTTCTAGAGAATATAACACCAAGGTATTTATAGTTTTTAACAATTTCTATCTCTTCGTTATTTATATAAAATTTCAAATTATTCTGTGGTTTACCTTTTGAAAATATCATTACCTTTGTCTTGTTAACATTAATTTTAAGTTTCTAGTTTTCACAATATTGAGAAAAACTATTTAGAAGTAATTGCAAATCTGTGCTTAACTCAGCAAGTAAAATCGAGTCATCAGCATACAATAAGACAAATATCTTAAAATAAATATCCAGTTCATCTTCTATATCAGATGTAATCATGATCTAAAAATTCATGAAGATCATTTAAGTATAAAGAAAATAATAAAGGAGAAAGATTTTCCCCTTGGCGGACCCCAATATCACTAACAAACATGTCAGATGCTTCATTATTATGTACAACTCTTGATTTTACATCTTTATACAAATTTTCTACAATTCTGAGAAATTTACCAGTTATCTTATTTAAAACAAGCTTATACAGAAGCGAGTTTCTTTGAACAAAGTCGAAGGCTTTTTCAAAGTCAACGAATGCACAATGTAATTTTTTTCGTTTGACACATAGCAACTCAAAGAGTGCATACAATGAAAAAATATGATCGTTAGTAGAGTAGCCCTGTCGGAAGCCTGCTTGATTTTCGTTCAAGATATTAAGTTCATCAACAAATTGAATGACGATTAAACTCCTCAAATAAGCGACTTTTCCTTACTTGGTCACCGTATTATAAGTTTATATATATATCTAAAATAGGATAAAGATATATAGATTCCTACACTGCAACAAGTGTGTTACGATATTTCTCCACTCGAGACAGTTAAATTTCATTATTTAAAGCGCGAGGCTTGCCGAGCATTTTAAATAATTAAATTTAACTGTCGAGAGTGGAGAAATATCGTAATGCACGAGTTATAGTGTCGGAATCTGTTTCTCTGATGACTTTAATCATTCTTTTTCAAAGATTTTCAGAAACTTGTGTTCTTTATATGCGACGTCATCGGGCAAGGTCGCCTTTTTTCATGACGTCACAATAGGAAAATTGAGAAGAAAACAAAACATTTTGACGTCATAATCAAATTTCGACTAATCATTTGCCGAGAACAGATTTTTCACTAGTGAGGAGAAATATTTTTCTCACACCGGTCAGGAAATGTGAAAATAGCATAAAAATTAGAGAAATATATATATACAATTCGTCTAAACATCAACCCAACAATGTTAGATCTGTAAATTTGCAAAATTGGTTCTTCCCTCGCCGGGATTCGAACCCATGCTACTGTGATATCGTGACACCAAATCGCCTGCACTGCAGCCGTCCCGCTAGACCACACGACCACCTGGGCTCTCAAATTAAAGAGCTTTCGGTGGGCATGTGTTACCTTTCCACGTCAGTTTTAATCTAGCGGCGTACTACAGTACATGATATATAAGGCATGAAGATGTTATTGTTACAGATCAGCTAAATTATCTATAGTAAAGGATCCTACAAATTAATGTAAGATACAGTCACAGAAAATAATTATATTCATAAGTACGTCTGAGTCAGTGACAACCCTACAACAGATGTATCCATCGGATCGCCATCAATGATGGTGATACATGGCTGTGTACATAATGTATATACAACTCGTCTAAACATCAACCCAACAATGTTAGATCTATATATATAAAAGTCTATAAAAACGACCAACCAGCAAATTTACTATGTACCGGATCGTCTAGAATAGGCGATACTATGCAGATAAGGAAAAAATTATATCAGTCTAAAGATTTGCACAACGGTACTGATATAAGATGTTATAATACGAAAATGTTGTTATATATATATATAGATTCCTACACTGCAACAAGTGTGTTACGATATTTCTCCACTCGAGACAGTTAAATTTCATTATTTAAAGCGCGAGGCTTGCCGAGCATTTTAAATAATTAAATTTAACTGTCGAGAGTGGAGAAATATCGTAATGCACGAGTTATAGTGTCGGAATCTGTTTCTCTGATGACTTTAATCATTCTTTTTCAAAGATTTTCAGAAACTTGTGTTCTTTATATGCGACGTCATCGGGCAAGGTCGCCTTTTTTCATGACGTCACAATAGGAAAATTGAGAAGAAAACAAAACATTTTGACGTCATAATCAAATTTCGACTAATCATTTGCCGAGAACAGATTTTTCACTAGTGAGGAGAAATATTTTTCTCACACCGGTCAGGAAATGTGAAAATAGCATAAAAATTAGAGAAATATAAATGATAAATTTTATGGGGGCGATGGATCATATAATTATGATACAGTACACTACTCAATATGATATTTTAAAACAGTACTAGTATACTACAAAAAATAATATATATATCAGTCTAAAAATTTGCACAACGGTACTGATATAAGATGTTATTATACGAAAATGTTGTTATTAAATCGTGTTGACAAATATTTCGGCTCAACAAATGGCCTTCTTCAAGTGTCACAAGTTATTTGTCAGCACGATTTAATAACAACATTTTCGTATTATAACATCTTATATCAGTACCGTTGTGCAAATCTTTAGACTGATATATATATATATTTAAATTTAAATTTTATTTCATTCTGATGTCAGTATTTGTGAAATATATGTATTTGTACAATAGAATACATGGAAAGGTAGAATAAAGCATTTTTATAATAAGTAAAACAAATATATAAAAAACACCATAATTTCATAAATACTGAACTGTGAAAAAATACACTTTTCAATGTGAAGAAGTTTTTAAATAGGGTTATATTCATTATTTCCATGCATTTGATGATGTGGTTCTAATTTTTTTTAAATACCATAAAAAAATTTCATCATATATTGTATTATATTCACATGGTAATGGTATATCCTGAAATAGTTGCCACTGGACCTTAAGCAATCTTCAATAATCAATTATTTTATTACGTTAATTTCTAATACAAATGAGATCAGCAACACATAGAGTTGCCTTTATTTTGACTATTACAAGTAACAAAAAAAGTTTTGTGTACACTTAACGCCAATTTTTAACTGTTTGTAAATTGATTGGCCTCTAATTATTTTTTGTTTTTATAACACTTAATCTGTTATATTTTATTTATCCTATGCCAACATAATTTCATACAATTTTATACCTAAATTTCAAAATTTTGGCATAGGTTGAATGAACCCTTTCACAGATCTTTAGGTAATGTGACTGTGTATACATAAGTATAATATAAAACAATTGATTGACGGTAACAATTAATTTTTTAAGAGTATGACGTTAACAAATTACTAATGTCATTTGAAGTCTTTAAAATGTTACGATAAGATTAAAATATTATTTAAGAAATAATTGATGTTACGATAGAATTGAAATATTATTTATGAAATAATTGATGCAAGCTAAGCTATACTTTATTGTACTTTTAACATGGGTAGGCGTTATATTCGTGATTATTTTTGCCCGAGCGATAGTGCCTACCTCCTTAAGATATTTTATCTATTTTCATTTAAAATTCTTGAATTGTTCATTTATTTTACATTTGTGCAACGGGGACAGATATTGCGGCATAGTTCACAACCGAGGAACAGTTCAACTTCAGTTAGCCAACAGTGGTCGCTATGTGGTTTACATACATTTGTGTACATCTTACTGGTAATAGGGCTTACCAATGAAACAAAATGGCTGCCGCTTGTGTTCAAGATGATGGTAATATTCTGCGACTGTTTTATCCTTATTATGACAGTTTAAATCTGCTTTCACTGAAAGCTAATTATCAGTTAAGATAAGTCAGATAATACAATGCAAACTATATTATAGAACAAGGGCAGAGTTACTATACCAAAGGTCTTAGTTGCCCCTAAAGACACTGACAAAAATGGTCAATGTACATGTATCAACTATAATGTAATTTTGGATCACCCGGGAACTTTAACTGGACCCCTGCTGTTGTTTCAATCTTATCTACAGAGTGTCTAAGTATCAATCAACGGGTGGCCAGTTAACCGGGAACTTATATTCTGTTAGATATGTTCCCAGAATCACTCTAATGTAAGACTAAATCGAGGTTTTCTCTTGTAACGAACCTATTTGTTTGACAGTTCAAATTGATGTTGACTTTGTCCATGGAAAAGATCAATGTATTTATTAGTCCAAATAATTGTGAGTCTTGAAAGGCTATTATATGTTTTTTTCTTTGACACCTTACGACAATGTAAGGTGTCAAAGAAAAAAAAATATAATAGCCTTTCAAGACGTCATAATTATTTGGCCTGTGTATTTATATCCAATAGACGTATTTACACTTGTATGCAAATTTGTCCGCCATTACGTATAATCACACAGGTTCCCGTAAACTTTGACATCATAATTCAAAACATTTGATGTCAAAAGGTTATTCGGAGGTGATATAAGGTCATTCGGAGGCAAAATACATCTAAATACCAAAAGTTTAAATACGTTTATATATAGGTTGGAACAAACGGCCTCTATATGGTTTTTATACCTGTATAAAATGATAACATGGGGCCCTATTACGGTAGAAAAATAAAAAAAATATGAAAAATTTCCCCGCTTTTTCAATAAACTAATGAACAATGATGAACTGAAAATTATTCAAACTTTTTTATCAGACTTTTTAAAATCCGTGCATTTGCGCCGAAATTTACTTCCTTTTCCGGTCTTGTTTGGATGAGAGTTTGAATAAAATATATATTTATCAGTCTGGTGTGATTGGCACTCAAATTATACCAATTCATTTTTAATAATTGTTTGATATGAATAAAACGTTACCTGATGAAAGCATTTCTTTGTTTACATTGAATATGACGTCATAACTTAAATAACTTCACAACTAAATCCCTAACAACAGAACCAAAATCGGAAACATAACGGTATTTCCCTTTCTTTTATTAACATGTTTGAAGGAAAAAAAAATAAAACTTGAGAATTTTTGTGGGATTGTAAGAAAAATTTACTTATAAATACAAGGAAATTTTTGAGAAAATTAAGGGGAGATTATTCAAACATTATTTATTTACTTATATGTGTATAATTTTTTTATCTTTAAGTAAATAAAATTAACTTGTAAAAGTAGTACCCCTGACTGACTGTCACAGCCATGACTACATGTACATGTATGTTTCTCATAACTTGAAAGTACATTTATGACATTAATAAACATTTACAATTGTATAATTATTAAACAGGTGGTGGTTCAATAGTAGATGAAGGCGAGAAGTACATCTCTCTTGAAGAACTTCAAAATCAACTTCAGTTATCTGGGAATGAAGCATTAACTGTCCAAGTAGACAATGCATCAGGTTACATTATCAAATGCAACAGTTCAGAATCTTCCTGTGATTCAGGACAAGTTATTACTGCAGGAGGAGACTCCACTGTAATAGCATATGCATTGCCAGTAGATTCAAACAGACACTCCGCTTACATTGTTCATGGGTCTGGAGTTGAAGGTACAAATGAGGGTAATCTGGTGACTTTCAATAGTGAGGTTGGTGATTCATCAACTGAAAATGTTTCAGCTAGAGAGTTGGTTTCCAAAGATAACAAAGAGATTGTTGATCAGAATGGTACCTTTGGACTGGATAATAAATCAAATCAAGCAACAAAGAAAACTAACAGTAAAAAAGATGACAAATCTCTAGTAGAAACAGCAGTACAAGCTAATGATTATGATATAGAGAGGAGGTCGGGAAAAGTTCCTGCAAGGAGGAGAGTAATCCCATTTAAATTCAGGTCAGTTTAAAAAAAATGGAAAATAGTAGGTCATCATAAGTTACTTGGACTCTACCAGTAAGTCCAAATTACTGAAGTTGACCTACAAATTTGATATTGTTTGTATGATGATAGATCCATTATATATCCAAAATGCAAAGCCATTTAGTGCCAGCTTAATATCAATCTAGAAACGCTTTGGATTTAGCTTATCATTTACATTCTCTAGTTCTACTTGCCTTTGCTTGATTTTCCTGATAATAAGTGATACGATAATTACCAATTACAACCATGATCATGTTTAGTTGTATGCAAATAGTCAGATAATATGTACATGTACATGTATACAGAAAATATAAAAATTAAACTTGTTTATATTGATCGATCTATTTTTTTGTTGCAAAAAATAAGATGTAGTATGATGGCTAACTAGACAATTGCAACTATCCACCAAAGTTCCAATGAAATGGATGTAAGCAATTAAAGGCCACTGTACGGTGTCAATGATTATGAGAAAAAATCACTCCATCTTCACTTGTTGGCTATAAACATGATAAAAAAGAATAAAAAATATGAAACACTCAAATGTATATACTGTGGATTCATTATGATACGTTGGATACCAATTTTTCGCGGGTTACGTGGATACAGGTCGGCTAGGTGAACCACAAATTTAATTGTTCAACGAATTATAAATTTTATATAGGCTTTGTTTCCAGAGTTTGGCAAAACCACAAAATTAAATATCCACGAAAATGAAAGTTTTTCTCAATCTCCAAAACTTGATACCCTAAAAAACAAAAGAATCCACAGTGGTCAATAGTGCTATGTTCAACACCTATAATCATAAAACCCTTCAATACTTATAATTATAGATTGTTTATGGTTCTGAAAATGAGTAGTTGTTTCCTATGTTAAAACTTCATACATTATACATTAATAATATGAAAATAAGCTGAAAAACTTCTGTAAGTTTGAAGACCATAGATATTCTGTTCTTGTTTTTTCTTAGGAAACATGATTGATGTTTGGCTTACAATGTTACCATAGATTCACTCTACTGTCTCAGCAATACCTTTTTCAGTGGCATGAAAATTAAGAATGCATTTCTTTTTTTTCAGAGATTATAAGAATCCTGACTTAGTCAAGGAAGAGGGAAATGAAAGTGATTCTGATTATGATCCAGACATCATTGAGGAATCTTCTTTGAAGAGAAAAAGACCAGTGGCTCGTAAGTCAACTACTCCTGGTAGTGGAAAAAGAGGTAAAACACTTTATTTTAAGTAATGATTTTTAACTAAATTGGTCATGTGAGCTATTTATTTCAAAATCTATAAATTGTCTCAATTGAACCCTGCTATACAGCTAACGGCAAATAAAAATATATTTGTGGTGACCCTAGTTCAAACCCCCGTTTTTGTGAACTGTAATAACAACCAAAAAAAATGTAAAATGGCAAACTTCCATTTATAATACCAGAATTAATTTTGGTAGGCATACAAAAAAAATGTAAAATGGCAAATTTCCATTTATAATACCGGAATTAATTTTGGTAGGCATACAATTTTTCCGGATCTTGACAAAATTTTTTTTTTTTAAATTCTGACCTACTGACCCTATTTTTTTAAAAAGGATGTAACTGGAGCCACACATATAATTTCATTTGGCCTAAGCCAAATTTACACCAAAATTGTCAGAAATCAACATTGGGTTCACTCATTTAAAAAAAAATGCAAAAAATGATAAAGGTTCATGAAAAAAAAGGACTTGAAAAAGTTACATCACTTAAATACATCATAAGTATTTGAAATGGTCCACTAGACATGTATATACCTATAGTCTTGCTGACCAATGGTGCCTTGAATATACTGAAACTCCTTGTGGCATATCTGGCAGATGAGAAAAAAAAATAATTTAAAAGTCACATGTGGCATTGTTTAATAAATGTTGATGTGACACAAGTTTCAGTTGTCCCTTACATTTTAGGCACACATTATATCTATTTAATTTTTTTATACTTTTCCTACAGGGAGACCTAGAAAATCAGCATCAAATGAAGTTGTCATTCTTATTCAATCCTCAGGTATTTATAAATAGTTATTACATTATTATAAATCTGATACAATGTAAATAGATATTAAACAGTTATGTGTTGTGATCACAGACCACTGAGGACTGTAAAGGTATTGTTTTAGAAACATGAAGAAATGTTTATTTGAGGAGAAAAATATTTGAGAAAAATATTATTGTGTACAGTATTGAAAGGCAAAATTTTAGTAACTTTTTTCAAACATCAAATTCAATAATTATATACAGCATTAAAAACCAGTACAGCAAGATACTTGTTTTGAGAAACAACTAACATTTCAATAAACTATATTAAAGTAAAAAATATTTGGTGGTGCAAATAAATATCATATCAATTAAACAAAAAACAGCAGTGTGCTAAAGCATTCATACAAAGTATTTTTACATGAAGGTCATATTTTATAGAAAGAATGATTTAACATGTTTAAAGTGTAATTATATATGTTTTCTGATTATTTTATGTGCAGTTTATACATTTTCACCTCTATTTGACTAATTTTCAACCAATGTCTAGAAATGTTCAAGTCAACTTTTGTTGGTGATTTGATCAAGTAAAGGGAAGAGTTAAATTGTTGCTTCTGTTAATTGTTTACCATTTGAAGGTATTTTAATTTCAATTACCATTTCTATATTATCCTTTTTTCAAAATTCCAATAAGGAACATTTCAGTAGTCAGATGCAGGTTCTTATTCTCTTGTTAAATATATCATAGATATAGGACACATTGCTAATTTATGTACTTGTTACTTTAATAGTTATAATGGAAAAAAAATTGCAAATAATATTGAAATTACATTTTTTACACAAAAAAGACAAAATTTTGAAACTTAAAAATATGTATGGTTTTGAAATTGTACTCTGTAATAAGCATGCACCATACATTTGCCATATATAAAGCTGTACAGTAAAAAATTCATGAGAATTATTTTGGGAGGGAAAAAAAGATTCACAAAAGTCAGTTGTAAAACCAGATAAAAAAAAGTTTAGGAATACAAGTCTCCAAAAAGAAACAATTATCATAATTATTCTTATATCCATGAAAGTTCATGCCATAAACAAATAAAATCTTAAGAGGAATAATTTAAAATCAAAATTCGGATAACAATATAAGTACCAGAGAAGTAAGAAATAACAACTTTTTTTTATCTTTTGTTTATTTTCTAACTTATTTAATGTTTAAGTTCTTGATCTGTTAATCTTGTAAATGTTCTGGGTTATTTTTATCACAAAAAATAACTTTGCGGAGAAATATCTTTGAAATATCTATATGGTCTTATATATACATGGTCAATCATCTAATAATTTATTCCATTAAGAGAATTTTGTTGGTGTGTTTTTTTTATCTGATTTTCTTCACTTGTGTCATAGCATACATTGTACATTGGTGACTTCATTGACAATACATGTACATTTGATGTGTTCATAATGCCTACAGTAAATAGACAACATTAGTTTTGTAGCAAATGGGGTAAGTTGTTTAAAGTAAGCTTGTTTACAATCTTTCAGGTTTAGGCAATTCAACAAGTCAGATTGTGCCATTAGAGTCTTTAAATGAAACTGTTCAACAGACTATTTCAACAGCTATAGCTAATCAGGAAGCCAAAAGTGATGCTGAAAAAGACGAAGAGATAACAGAAACAAAAAGTAGTGAGAACCAGGATCAAACTGAAGAGCAAGTGGTGAAGAGAAGGGAAAAAAACAGAGGTGTAGGAAAAGATTTTAAGTGTGATAGTTGTCGTAAAACCTTTTCTTCCAAAGGTAGCTATATACATTAGTATTATATACATCAGAAAAAATTCTTGGACCTACATCATGTAGGTGATGACTTTTGTATACATGTGTAAAAAATTCAAATGCAGATCTGAAAGTTTTTCTCTGCAAATAATATATTTAACCAGATTTGAAAATGCATCATTAGCATATTTGTTGCTTACTTTAGTTTTTGTTCAACAGGTCCTGTGCTCAACCTTACTGTTTGTCCCATTGTCAGGGACAATCTAACATGATAGGTGTCAGACAGGCAAAATCGTCATATTAGTTGTCCTATATAAAACTTATCAATCTTTCAAGACTTACAAATGCCTAAAATATATTTTTCTTCTCTTTTTCATAAATCATAATAAAAATATCTAACATAACAATCATGGCAGTAAAACATTCCAATTGATTTTAGAAATTAAATTTGTGTAATCAACTCCTCATACAGTTTTCAACCGGACTTTTGAAAACTAGATCAATTTTTTGTCTCGCTTGACAGAGTCAAAAAGCAAGACATGTATGCTGTTTCGGACGTCGGCCACGTCAACAATGTATTAGTTTGTGATTAGGTCTAGTTTATGTTGAGTAGTAGTAAGTCAAAGATATTTGGTATGCAGTTATATTAGCATTGGCACATCTCATTACCATGGAGATTTTTTGGCCCTGCCCCCTCAGTTATGGGCCGGGCTATTGACAAGATGAAATGACTTATTTATTTTATAGTTATTCAATAAGGATTGTTGTCCCCTGTGTATGATAGTAATGAACATAATAATTTCTGTTTATCCGTTAGTTTCATGTTAGAGTTTTTGGTTCAGGTAGTTTGCCATGTAGTAGTGGTCACACCAAAATGGAACTTGATACATACATTGTAATTTCATTATGATGAGAACTTTTGACATTTTATGCTTAACTACAGGTTTGATACCAATTTCATGATTCAGCAATTCAACAATAAAGTATGATAATAAATATTTTATTTAAAGATAAAATCAAATAGGACTATACAAATCTCCCCTGATGCCCTCTGAATAACTCAAAATATAATAATAAAATATATATGAAAATACAACTGACAAGGTAGTTCATCATGAAGTTTTATTGGCATCAACATGAAAATTAGTTCTCATCTTCATTGAAAACTTTATTAAAGTTTACAATTTCTTAACCTTATTTAATTTTATTTCTAGGAAATCTGAAAACTCATGAAAAAATCCATGAAGATGAAAAACCATTTAAATGTGATTTTAATGGATGTGGGAAAGCCTTTAGAAGTAATGAAAGTTTGAGAAGACACAGATTATCTCATATGGGTTTGTTTATATGAATATCATAGATAAGTAATAGCCATGCAAATAAATAGGATTTCTCATTATCCATTCTAAATTATATTGCATTTATTTAAAAAAAAAAAAAAAAAAAAGTGGATTTGGGGTTCATCATTTGTTTCTGACTTGGTGATACAGTGGGCAACATGCAAACAAAAAACAAAGTTACTAAGGAGGAGATAATGAGTCTGTGCAATGTCAGGCGGTGATGTGGAAGTGAGAGGTGAAACGTACAGGTTCCAGTACTGCTTGGAGAGGAAGTAAAGAATCAGATCTACTCGAACATTGTTAGATAGATTTTCTAGCCACTTTATAAATGTAAAATAAATGTATACATTGTGTATAGAAAAAAATATAACATCCACATAAGCAGCTCTAGAATCACCTTACGTGACAAGGTAACACTACAACTATTGAAGATATATTTATATATAGGGCATGTGGTAAACTGGTCTAGAGTGCTCGACATGAGGCTAAGTGATTGGTGCTGTAGTGTATCAAAGGTGTGAGTTCAAATTCAGTTTAGGGAAAACAGTTTGTCAGCATAAAAATCAAATTTCAACACTTGGGTTATTTTTCAGATTTTAGTTACTACATTCAACTACCAACTACAAATGTATCATGGCCTTCTACCATTAAAATTATAATCTTAAAAATTTTGATATTGCTTGTTGCAGAAATAGTTGAGTGAATGAATTAAAATAGACCAGCGTGTTATGATATAGATCATCCAGTTGAATAAATGAGAATATCTTATATGTCACTTTATTTAACACTCATATCTTTTCTTCAGGTATCAAACCATTTGAATGTTCTATCTGCAAGAATAAATTTGCTAGTAATGTAAGCCTTCAGGAACATATATCTAGGCATACAGATGAGAAACCACACCAGTGCCACATCTGTGAAAAGAATTTCCGTCAAGTCAGCTGTTTACGTAGGCACCTCTTCACACATTCTTCAGAACTGCCATTTTCCTGCCATGTGTGTGGGCGCAAATTCTCACAGAACGTTTATCTGAGATCACATATGAAAGTTCATACTGGTATGTAATTTCATGATAGCCTTTTTGAAATGTTATAATTTGCTTAAAGGGCACTAGCTATGGGATAAAAAATCTAGAGTATGATTATTATTTTTCCATCATTAATAAACAATGATGAAAGTGAAATAGTGAAACAATAACTGGCTTTTAGCAGACAGTATGGTTTTATTTGGTGTAATTAAGCTAAGAAACATAGATGATGAATTATAAACCTGCAAGTGAGTAATTCGACCTCATTGAATCTGTATTCATGTGAACTTCAATTTAACCCCTTAGCTAGAGATGGATAATGCATGCATTGTGCTAGTTCAGTTATTTAAAGGAAAATAATGTCAACATTGAAAGTGAAACAAAGGTAAATCATTTGATTGACTGATTCGATCCACAAAATAACATTCTTATACAGGTAAAAACAATGATTAACATATATTTTTAAGTTATAATATGAAATTAAACTGAACTAGAAAAATCCAATTGCACGGGTCCACTTTCAATTTATATCTTTTTTTTTGTTAATATTGCTTATATGACCATCGGAGATCTTCGTAGGTCAACTTGATAGTTAATTAGATGGTGCAACGACTAAAATACAGAAGAATCGAAGCTACATATTATCAAGTCCATGCCCTGTAAATTTTATTTTAGACTTTTAATGAAATTTATGATTTGGGACTTTCCGATTGAATTTTCCTCGGAGTTCAGTATTTTTGCATGACATGGTAATAAATCAAATATGAGAATTTAAGTCAAATTGATGAACATAAATTTGACAGATAGTGCACCTTTAAGAAGCTACTCTTCTTTTCTCAGTAATGATAATGTGTTAATTTTGATTGTTGAATTGATTTTGTAATTATTAAGACCAAAAAATAGACACCTTATCATGCTTAACAGAAGGAAAGTAACAAATATTTGATAGGACAAAATATTCCAAATAATTTGGTTTCAATCAATTGAATACATAAGAAAAATTCTGGAAATAATTTCTTTTCATAAGATAAATTCATTTTACAGTTTGTGGATACACAGTTTTTAACTGAGACATTTTTTTGATTTAATAGTTCAGTTATAAGTTATTTGATTTTCGAAACCAAAGATTTTATGACACTGAAGCGTACAAAAAGTTTAAAAGTTTTTAGATATCTAATGTTTAAAGTCTGACGCCAGAATAGGACATATGATCATGAAGTCATACTGGTATGTGCAAAAGATTATAGATGAATAATTCACGGAATTTTTAATTTAACACAGAGGTTTGACCAAAAGAGAATAGGATGAATTATCAAATCAAATATAAGATTTTTGTTCTGTTTAACATTTTGTTTATGAATAATTGTGTGTTTCTTAGGATCATGAAGAAAATCACATTTCAATATATCAACCCTCACCCAAAAAACATTATGTCTAGCTTGCATCATATTTTGTATTTCAGGAGAAAGACCCTTTAAATGTACAGAGTGTGGGAAAGCATTTGCTCATCAGTCTGATCTAACAAGGCATAAAATTGTTCACACTGGTAATTATAATATTATATGACAAACAATATTATAGTCAACTTATATCTGATTATACATGTAGGTGTGTCCAGTTTATGTACATCCTATTAGAATTGAGAATGGAAATGGGGAATGTGTCAAAGAGACAACAACCCGACCAAATAAAAAACAACAGCAGAGGGTCACCAACAGGTCTTCAATGTAGCGAGAAATTCCAGCACCCGGAGGCATCCTTCAGCTGGCCCCTAAACAAATATATACTAGTCCAGTGATAATGAACGCCATACTAATTTCCAAATTGTACACAAGAAACTAAAATTAAAATAATACAAGACTAACAAAGGCCAGAGGCTCCTGACTTGGGACAGGCGCAAAAATGCGGCTACTAGTCCAGTGATAATGAACGCCATACTAATTTCCAAATTGTACACAAGAAACTAAAATTAAAATAATACAAGACTAACAAAAGCCAGAGGCTCCTATACCATGGTTATTAAACTTATGAAGGCAGAATTAAGTATAATTAACATAAACCAAAAACTATACCATAGCAAACTCTGCTATCATTTATTTATCTATGGTTTATTTTTAGCAAGTGTGTTATTTAACATTGACCTTGACACAATTATACCATAGTTTTATTATGTAATAACAATTTAGATTCTTTTTGAAATATTTGTTCAGCCCTGAAAAGAGCTTTTATCTTCTAATTCTGCTTTGGCAAGATTTAATTTCTTTATGTTGACTTCTCCTGACATGCATCCTTGCTGCTCTACAAAATTTAAAATTTGCATACATGGATTCTCGTCAATTGTCAACTTTCAACATCTTTTGTGTCTTTCCTTTCCTCTATAAACGAAACTATTAGCCTGGAAATTTTTTTTTTATTCTAAAGGGTAAATAATCACATTTACTATTAGGTCTTATAAAAAAAAGTATGTTTAGGGTGACATGTTAAAAATGTAAATGTAGGTTGGAAATAGATAAGATTAGACTGCAGCTGACAATTCAACTTAACATGAGTTTTCTTACTTAAAAAAAATGTCACGGAAGACCATAATAATTAGGTAGGGTCAATTTACGTAGCATTTTTCTTAATCTAGAAATAAGCTTTCAATTATGGTTTTGGCTTTTCATATAAATTAAAAAAGATTTGAGTTTTTCATAATCTTAAAGATAAGAAGTACAAACATTTTTGACTTAATATTGTTGATTGATGAAACAAATAGTCACCATTTACAGCTAAACAATTTCATTTTCAACTGGGAACAGTCAATGCAGTTTATGCTTTAATCTCCAATGCAGCATAACTATAGTCTGACAAATAACATTCTTTAAACTGTCATTCCTAAAACTGTCCTTGTGAAATTATTTTCCTGTTTGCTGCAATCCATTAGTCTGTAATCATGTTATTAGGTCTTTTCCTGTATATCTAAATCTTCACATATTTGTGTCAGGGTAATGTCTTCTTCTTCATCGCACACATATAACAATCATCTTATTCTTTCTACATTATCATATTTTGTTGTAAATGTTGGCTGCGTTTGTATGTGAAGCCCAAACCAAGGATATATTTTTACTGAATCTTATCAAATTATTTTTAATGCAAAACAAAAATATTTTCAACAGTTCAAGTTGCAATTGGTTAAAACAGATACATGTATTTCATATCTTTTTGATAGTTTTGCTGTGTTTCATAAATTATACCACCCTTTTTGTTGAAACCCCCTGGCAACCTTACTTGACCTTGTCTCCTTAGGTTAAGGCTGGGGTTTTCAACAAAAGTTGTGGTATAATTTACAAAACATTGGAAAATTATTCAAAAGATATGAAATATCTATAACTTAACTTATGAAAAATTACTTTTTATGCCCGTGCCGTAGAAGAGCGGGGATTAAGTTTTACTCTTGTCCATCTGTACGTAGTCTGTCCCAAAATTGGTTTCCTTTCTCTTACTTTAGTTTGACTCAACCAAACGTTATGCAGATTGAGAAAACACAGATTGAGTTTGAATTTTGGTGGTTTCACTTTTACCATTCTAGAGTTATGTCCCATTACAAATGAAAATATTGCTGAATTTTTAGTTTCCATTCTTTTACTTTAGTTTACCTCAACAAAGTATATGAAACTTATCCGGAATGTTAATTACGACAAAACACAGAGATCAAGTTTGAATTTTGGTGTAGGCACTTTTACCATTCGAGTTATGCCCCTTTACAAAATGAAAAGTTGCTGAAATTTTAAATTCTGTTCTCTTACTTCAGTATGCCTCAACCAAATGTTATGAAACTTTTCCAGAATGTCTATTACCACAAAACACAGATCAAGTTTTAATTTTGGTGGGGTCACTTTTACCATTCTAGAGTTATACCACTTTACCAATGGAAAAATTGCTGATTTTTTAGTTTTTGTTCTCTAACCCAAGTTTGCCCAAACTAAATGTTTTGAAACTTTGAAATAATGCTTATTACCACAAAACTCAGATCAAGTACAAATTGAGTAGCGTCACTTTAACAGTTCTTGAGTTATGGCCCTTTTATAACTTTATATGCAAGGGGCATCATCTGTGTCCCATGGGCACATTCCCCATAATGAGAGAGGAAAAAATCTGCTTTGTTTACCCCAAATAGTATAGCAACTGTAGCATGTGGAAACATTTAAAATGAAATGATAAATGGCATACATGTACAAATGTGTTATGACTTATGCATATCTCAACATATTTAAAATATTGATTAAATCTGCATATTAATGAACAATCCACTGGATACAACACACTTCATATGGTCTTCAATTTTATTAAACATATCTACATGTTAGCCTTCAAGACAGGTGTCATCAGGACAATTTATATAAGAATCCTGTACTGATTTACACAATGTGATAATCTAAATGTGATGTTAAAAACAATAATCGTAATATTAGTAGTTTATCTTAATGAAATTTATAGTTATTATGCCAAGATATACTCATATTGTGTTCATTTGTAGGCCGTAAACCTTATGCCTGTGAAGTTTGTAATGCCAAATTTAGTGATCCGTCAAGTAAAAGGAGACATGAGAAAGAACATGTAGGAGCAAAGCCTTATGTTTGTCAGTTGTGCTTTGAGTCATTCAAACGTGGGGGACAACTAAAAACTCATCTAAGTAGGAAACACACAAATCAGAAAGAAGAAGTTCAAGTCATTCAGAAAGATGGATTATTACAATTCATATACAAGGATGGAAATTGTCAAACTATTCCTGTGTCACAAGCTGACAACTTTGAACAAGTAAAAGATAAGAAAATAGTCAAATTAATTAAAGACTTGAACAATAAAATGGTCCAACATGTTCATATAGGCCTTCCCCAAGAAGCTGAAATGGATTCAAATATAGAGGAATTAGCAGCCATTGAAACAGTTGTCATGGAAACTGAACATGAAAACAGTGATGATCTAATGCAAAATATTTCAGGAATGACAAATGATAGTAGTAAAAATATTAAAGTTGAGACTAAAAATAGTGATGATGAAACAGTGATTACTATTGCTGAAGTTCAGGATTTTCAGGAAGTTTCAGGGTCAGAGGTGCCAGTAGAATATTTACAAATTATAAATGGTGTTATTCCAGAATCTGAAAACCAGGAAGTTGTTGTGTTTCCTTACAATCAAGGGGAGGTAATTCAGTCTGAATCAATTACTACAGAGGAGGTCTGTGTGATTGGCAAGGACATTTCAGAACAAGAAAGGAATGACTCTATCATAGAGGTCACAGCAGATGATGACACTCAGGGAGTTGATTATGTTGCAAACCCAGATTTCAACAGTCAACAATATTATAACTGGTTATCAAGTTTTACAGAACTATGTAAAGTAATGCCAATGCCTTTAGATCTGTCTTTATTTCAGAAAATTAACCAGGTACACAAAACATTATCAGATGTAATGGCAACACCATCAGGAGTTGTGGCTGACAAAGAAAATTTTAAGATTCTCATGAATATATCTCAGGAATTGAATAGTATTATTAATGAACATTTGTTCCATGTGATGCAAAATTTAGACACTGAAAAATGATAGCAAAATTAGTATATTTAAATGTGAGAATCTAAGATTTTCAGTTTTGCATTTATTATTTATTTTTTTATGGTTACAATTGTATTTATTGCAGTTTCTATGATTATATAAATAAATTTTAAACAAGCACATATAGCCACAATTGAATAAAGATACATACTGTATTAACAACAACAACAATAACAACAACAATAGTAGTAGTTGAATAAATCAAATATTGTGAAAGTACTTTAATTCGTGGGTATCAATTTTCATGGTTTGAGCAACATTTACAAGTTTCTTGGTTTTTAAATTCGTGGATTTTAGTTTTCTAAAAAAAATAAAAAATTGAAGCCTTTAGAAGGGAAGGTTACAAATTGTTTGGATTGAAAGAAATGGCAAAGTAAACATAGACCTGTGTAAATGTGTTAATCGTAGTGAGCACACTAATTAACCTGAGATAGAGTGATCAACAGATTAACATGATTAAAGACCATCAAAGGTTTAATTAGGCCATTAACATGTCACCTAAAGAAAACAGCTATATAAACAAATGCTATAAATGTGTCTTGAATTGTAAAAATAATTTTTTTCAAAAGCAAGCCCAGTATGAAATTATTATTTTATATACGTACAGGAATTTTGAGGATAGAAGATGTACACTTTATCATAGCATATAAATATCAGAAATCTGACTTTCATCGATCAAAAATATTTTTTTGATGATAATTAGAAGATTAAAAGTTGTACAGTTTAGAGTTTTTTAAGATTAAATGAGTATAATCCTGCAGTTTAGAGTTTTTAAAGATTAAATGAGTATAATCCTGCCTGCAGTTGTAGTACATAGTGTGTTTGCCATGCAACTACTATAATAGTATTCTCAGATTTGGCAATATATCTCTAGATCATATCCGTAGTCAAACCTACGTGGGGATCTTTCCACTTCTAGATTTGGACAGCAGTTGTTTTATTTCATTAGACACTTAAACTCTTGGATGAAATTTTGGTTCCCCACGAATAAAAGTACTTTCACAGTAAAACAAGAATGTGTCCCTAGTACACAGATCCACACTATCATTTTTGTTCAGTGGACCGTGAAAATGGGGTAAACACACTAATTTGGTATTAAAATTTGAAAAATCATATCATAGGGAACATTTGTACTAAGTTTCAAGTTGATTGGACTTCAACTTCATCAA
Source organism: Mytilus edulis (assembly GCF_963676685.1). Taxonomy (NCBI): domain Eukaryota; kingdom Metazoa; phylum Mollusca; class Bivalvia; order Mytilida; family Mytilidae; genus Mytilus; species Mytilus edulis. The sequence continues at coordinate 49,766,784 of NC_092347.1, forward strand.
AATCTACCTTGACCAAAAACTTTAACCTGAAGCAGGACATACGGACGGACGACGTATACCATAATACGTCCCAGATGGGGGTATAAAAACCAATCAGCCATTTGTGCTTATAAGCATGATAATCAACACATACATGCCACTAGAACCAGAGTCGGATTAAGGGGGGGGGAGGCCTAGCCCCCCTTTTCGGGAAAAAATTTGGTTGCTTATATAGGGAATCACTGAAGCATGACTGGAGCAGGCCCCCCTTTAGGCAGTCAGGGGGCCCCACTTATGAAAATTTCTAGATCCGCCAGTGAGAACTTTCCTTCTCAGGAATGTACAAACGTTTAGGACAATTTGAACCATTCCGTGATATTCATAACTAGAGGCTCTCAAGAAGCCCCTAACGCTCACCTGACTCTACCTGGGTTTTTGAATCATATAAAAAAAGATGAAATTTGGCTACAAAGTAACAACACATGGCCAGCACCTCATTAGGAAAGGAACATTTATGCTATGTTTGGTTTCATTCAATTCAGTGGTTCTCTAAAAGATGAAATTTGTATGTATTTCCCATAGGGTCCTATGTTAAACTAAGCCCCCTGCTGGCGGTCATCTTGGATGATGGATCAGCCACAAAGTAACAACACTTGGTCAGCATCTCATAAGGAACATTCATTCTATGTTTGGTTTCATTCCATTTAGTGGTTCTCTAAAAGAAGACATTTGTATGTATTTCCCATTGGGTCCTATGTTAAACTAAGTCCCCCCACTGGGGTGTTGCTAAACAGAAAACAGAAACATAGAAAATTAACCTCTTTTTTTTTTTGGCTGTTTTATCTAGATAGGAATGTTTTATATAGTATTACACATGTAATACTATATTAAATGAGACTTTGCTTTTGAAATATTTGATAAGGTCTTGCATACGTTGTTCTTGCGATCCAGTATGACCCAGTATGTTGACAGTCTGTTCGACTTTTCTTATTAAAAAAATGTTGGATCAATGTCTATGATATTGTTAACCAACAACACAAAAAACAAATTACATACGGCTTAAATAGACGAACATTGGCCTCGATTCTATAGAAAAGTTATCGGCAGTAATAATTTTTTGGAAAATGCTTTTCATCGTTTTTTCTTTGTGTCTTTTTATAATTGTCATGAATAAAGATAAGCTATGTGATACATCTTGTTGCGTTGTTCTGCACTTGTGATATTTATTGTATCTTTTTATGTATAATTGAAAGAAAACGTAAGAATTAGCTAATATGACGTATGGACAACCGATAAGCGGAAACCCATGAACTAGAATAATAACTTTAAATACTTTATTTTTATGAAAAAATTTACAAAATAACTCACTTTACAACATCTTTCTCATCCGATTACATACTGAAGAAAGCTGTTTGGTATTAACGTCCGAAAAGCATTATACATAGTCTAGAATTTAAAATCATGAAATACGAATTGACGTGAAACAAGTGGCGGAAAATTATTAGCTTACATGAATATAAAATTTGAACAGTGGTGCCTCCTCACCAAGTTAATCGTGATTTGAATATCATGCCGTTTAATTCTTCTCTGAAAATTCAATCTCCACAAGAAACCGTGATGATTTTATTTCATAATATTACAATTGAAAATAGTGTCACTCATTCAGTATGCTATTTTACTATAGTTGAAAACATTAAAAGAAAGGCGAAAGATACCAAAGGGACATTCTCAGAAGTCAAAATATAAACCGACAATGCCATGACTGAAAAAAAGAAAAAAAAAGACCAAAAAGACTAACAGACAAACAATAGTAGGTCTACATAAAACAACATATATATTAACAACATATAAACACGAACCCCACCCCAAAAAACTGGGTTTTATCTTAGTTGCCGCCCGTAAGGGTGAACAGATCCAACTTCACATGTGTTACCTGTTAACACCATGATAAACATGAATTTTATATATTCATTCACAATTAAAGAATGTTGAAATTTGAAAGTCACTTTTATATTTATTGGTGCTATGTCAAGGCAACTGAGAACTTATTCTTCTCTGTTCTTTTTATGACGGAAATGACTTTATTTTACGCTTCGCATCTGATCGTCTGGGTATTTCTACTAGCCAAACACCTGATTATCCAAGATATCACTGATATCATTTTCTATATATCCCTGGACCAAGAACAATTCCTTGGAAACCACAGAATCAACAGCTTGGTGAACCTGGTTGATGATGTCGAGTATACCACGACTCTTTGCTTACGGAAGCATAGGATTAGAATGAAATTCAAAACAGTTTGGCTGTGGCCACTGAGTGACACATTAAATTCATCCATTAACTGGGACAATTTACGTGAACATTTGTCTGTAACGACCACTGTTCACGACGTACCTACGATAGACATTTAAACTGTGGGGTCACCAAAGGTTTCTTAACGCCTTTAATTATAAAATAATTCGAAAAAATAATCAGGAATAACCTTTATGTTTTGATTTATATAATTGATTTTAATCAAAACATCTTGTTATTTCTGATTAATTTTTCGAATTACTTTATTGAGGTGTTGAGAACCTTTGGTGACCCCATAGTTTAAGTGGCTTTAAAAAGTACATAGTGAGCAGTGGTCGTTACATACAAACATTCACCTAAATTGTCCCAGTCAATGGATGAATTTAATGTGTCAATCAATGGCCACAGCCACACTGTTTTGAATTTCATTCTATGTCAATCCATCATTGTGTTTCACCTGGTTTCCTGTTTCTGTTTAATTTCGATTTCAGTAGTTTATATATATGCTTTTTCTATAAAATATAACAAACATATCTGTAACGTGTTCTTATCAATGTTTTTTTGTGCAATCTTTGATGACAGCCTGCTCACATAGTTGCAACTGCGATACTACGAAAATCATTTATGATATTATAATAATCCAGAGAGTGTTACGCATTAGGTTGAGAGCATCTTGCAGAGAATGCGTGTTTGTGATACTAGTAGGTATCAAGCTGGTATTGATCGTTGTTGAAAAATTGATGAATAATAATATGATAGCTGCTGATTCGTTTTTATACGACCGCAAAATTTGAAAATTTTTTCGTCGTATATTGCTATCACGTTGGCGTCGGCGTCGTTGTCGTCGTCGTCGTCCTGCATCCGAATACTTTTAGTTTTCGCACTCTAACTTTAGTAAAAGTGAATGGAAATCTATGAAATTTTAACACAAGGTTTATGACCACAAAAGGAAGGTTGGTATTGATTTTGGGAGTTTTGGTCCCAACATTTTAGGAATTAGGGGCCAAAAAGGGCCCAAATAAGCATTTTCTTGGTTTTCGCACTATAACTTTAGTTTAAGTTAATAGAAATCTATGAAATTTTGACACAAGGTTTATGACCACAAAAGAACGGTTGGGATTGATTTTGGGAGTTTTGGTTTCAACAGTTTAGGAATTAGGGGCCAAAAAAGGGCCCAAATAAGCATTATTCTTGGTTTTCGCACAATAACTTTAGTTTAAGTAAATAGAAATCAATGAAATTTAAACACAATGTTAATGACTACAAAAGGAAGGTTGGTATTGATTTTGGGAGTTTAGGTCCCAACAGTTTAGGAATTAGGGGCCAAAAAGGGACCCAAATAAGCATTTTTCTTGGTTTTCGCACCATAACGTTAGTATAAGTAAATAGAAATCTATGAAATTTAAACACAAGGTTTATGACCATAAAAGGAAGGTTGGTATTGATTTTGGGAGTTTTGGTCCCAACAGAATAAGGGGCCCAAAGGGTCCAAAATTAAACTTTGTTTGATTTCATCAAAATTGAATAATTGGGGTTCTTTGATATGCTGAATCTAACTGTCATGACTGTGTATGTAGATTCTTAACCTTTGGTCCGGTTTTCAAATTGGTCTACATTAAGGTCCAAAGGGTCCAAAATTAAACTTAGTTTGATTTTGACAAAAAATGAATCAGTTAGGTTCTTTGATATGCTGAATCTAAAAATGTACTTAGATTCTTGATTATTGGCCCAGTTTTCAAGTTGGTCCAAATCGGGTCCAAAATTAAACTTTGTTTGATTTCATCAAAAATTGAATAAATGGGGTTCTTTGATATACCAAATCTAACTGTGTATGTAGATTCTTCATTTTTGGTCCTGTTTTCAAATTGGTCTACACTAAAGTCCAAAGGGTCCAAAATTAAACTTAGTCTGATTTTAACAAAAATTGAAATCTTGGGGTTCTTTGAAATGCTGAATCCAAAAATGTACTTAGATTTTTTTATTATGGGCCCAGTTTTCAAGTTGGTCCAAATCAGGATCCAAAATTATTATATTAAGTATTGTGCAATAGCAAGTCTTTTCAATTGCACAGTATTGCGCAATGGCAAGAAATATCTAATTGCACAATATTGTGAAATAGCAAATTTTTTTTTAATTAGAGTTATCTTTCTTTGTCCAGAATAGTAAGCAAGAAATATCTAATTGCAAAATATTGTGCAATAGCAAGATTTTTTTTAATTGGAGTTATCTTTCTTTGTCCAGAATCAACTTAAATCTTTGTTATATACAATATTCAATGTATATTCACTTTTTACTACCAACTGATAAATTAAAATAATCTTTACCATTCAGTGATAACAAGCAGTTTTTTTTACATCTTAATATTTTATGATGTATTTAAATGAGTAGTTATTGTTGCAAACTCCATTAGAAATTTTAATTGAGATTAGTTTTGGAATAAGGGAAAGGGGAATGTGACTAAAAAAATTGGGTTCAATTTTTCTCATTTGAAATTTCATAAATAAAAAAGAAAATTTCTTCAAACATTTTTTTGAGAGGATTAATATTCAACAGCATAGTGAATTGCTCTAAGAGAAAACAAAAATTTTAAGTTCATTAATAAACATTCATTCTGTGTCAGAAACCTATGCTGTGTCAACTATTTAATCACAATCCAAATTTAGAGCTGAATCCAGCTTGAATGTTGTGTCCATACTTGCCCCAACTGTTCAGGGTTCAACCTCTGCGGTCGTATAAAGCTACGCCCTGCGAAGCATCTGGTATAAATAATTTTTAGACATATGGCTTATTTCTTCTGGCCCTCAAAAGTCATACTTCTAATGTATTGAGTCCATAGATTCCATTTTTATGCCCCACCTAAGATAGTAAGGGGGCATTTTGTTTTCTGGTCTGTGTCTCCTCTGAAAATTCAATTCCTCTCAAGCAGCCGTGAATTTTGTTTCATAATATTACAATTGAAAATAGTGTAACTCATTCAGTGTGCTGTTTTACTATAGTAGAAAACATACAAAGATAGGCGAAAATTACCAAAGGGTTATTAAAACCCAGAAGTCGAAAACAAACCGTCAAAGCCATGAATAAAAAAGAAAAATGTCCAAAAAGACCAAAAGACAAACAGACCAACAATTGCACACAAATTGAAAACACAATATATAAACTAAAGGCTGAGCAACATATTAGCCCCACCAAAAACTTGGGGTGATCTCAGCTGCTCCAGAAGGGAAAAAGATCTAGCTTCTCAGGTGACACCTGTTAACATAGACATGTATTCATATTCATTCACACAAAAGCAATATTGAAATTTGAAAGCTACTTTTATTTATATTGGTAGTCTTTTATGATTTTGGTGCTATGTCAAGACAACTGAAAATTCATTCTGCTCTGTTCTTTTTTTATGACAGAATGATACTTTATTTCACACTACGCATCTGATCGTTTGGATGTTTCTACTGGCTGTACATACGTTTTTCCAAAGTATCACTTATATCATTTACTAAATAACACCTGACCCAGAACAGTTCCTTGATATACCACAGAATCAACGGCCTGTTGGACCTGTTTGATGTTGTTCAATTTACCACGACTTTTTGCTTGCGTACGGCCTTCAACAATGAGCAAAGCCCATACCACATAGTCAGCTTTAAAAGGCCCCCGAAATATAAACATACTGTAACCAATCTCTGTTTGCAAATGGCATATTGTATCCTATTGTTTTATATACAATGCAAATGTTTTTTCATCATGACATGTTTAAGTTGCATGGCATTATTTTTTTTTTCTGAAGATCATAATTTGATTCACTGGTAAATGCACCCATCATTACAATACTTCTAGATTATTTTTTTAAGAAAAATATTTATATTGCTCAGGAATATTGTTTTATTTTGCATCCTTTTAATTTTATACAAGTATAAATAAACCCGGTTTTCTCTAGTGATTCAATAAAGTAGAGAAATAGAAAGTTTGACAGACAAAATTAATCAAAATACAGGACACGCATGGGATGGATAAACATTTATACATATTTTTTATAGCACTGACAGAAAAATGACAAATTGTATTTCTGTTTCTTTGAAAGTTTAAACTAGTCTACATATACTACAAAGTAAGTGTAAAATTGTGTTGCAGAAATTTTTCATTCTTATTTCAAAGAAGGAATAAGGTATTTTAAGGAGCAATTTAGCCCCTTTTATAAATAAATTTCAAAAGTTGGCTTTGTAAACGTTAGACAAAATGCAATATTTCTTAGGACTCTTGAGTATTTTCATTTGTTAGTTAAATGCTGAAAATGTGGTTTTTTTTTCATACCACACAAAAAACATGATTTTGATATCAACTTTTAACTGTTGTATTATGTATATCATTCCACAAACCAGTGATTTATTTTAAACACACCACTCTCTAATTTATATATATTTCTTAGATTAACTTATCTCTTTGTTTTGAAAAGTAATTGAAATTCCTGATACAAAAAAAAAAGAATTTTGGAAAATGCCAAATTTTGAGGGTAACAGTTAATTAAATATTTAATGCACCATGTTCTCTCAAAACTAAAAAGTTTTAATATTTAAGGGTATCAAGGGACATTTCTTGACACATCGTGTCCTTTGTTATTACATCTTATGTCCGTCTATTTATTTCTATTGTCTGTGATATGTACAGGACAATTTTTTTAGTTATTTTGTTTTATATTGTTACTTATCATTGTATTAATAAATAAAGTCTACACATGAGATATTGTATATATATGTTTTCTCACAGCTACTGAATATGAGTGCAACAAACAAATTAGTTAGTGAATTGATTTGTATATCCCTACTGCAAAGGAGGGAATAAGTTTAGGTTTATGTCTGTCTGTCTGTCATTCTTTCCTTCTGGCTTTCAATCCTTCTGTCCGTCCATGTTTTTGTCAATCCTTCTGTCCGTCCAAGTTTTTGTCAATCCTTCCTTTTCATTATAGCAGAGACTAAGAATAAGAGTTTCCTGAAATTTAGTTTCATGTGATCATGCTATACTGTTTTATGTGGTCATTTTTTGAATTTCCTGTTTACCAAGTTTTGAATTTTTTTTTAAAAGCTAAGGATTTTCTAATCCCAGGCATAGATTACCTTAGCCGTATTTGGCGCAACTTATTGGAATTTTGGATCCTCAATGCTCTTCAACTTTGAACTATTTTGGCTTCATAAAAAATTTTGATATGAGTGTCACTGATGAGCCTTTGACAACTATTTATACATTTTCAGATCAAACACTTATAAACAGCCTGTTACTTGAATACTTATATATTCTTCTACAAAATAGAAAACTGCAAATCAAGACTTTCTGAAATCTGGACTTGATCATGTGAGCAATCTGATTTGCATACAATTCTTATGTGCATCTCATGTGCTTCACATGTGAGACTCATGTGCTTTTGTTAGCAATTTCTGTACTGGATATCCTTTAATATGGATTTAATTGAATGATCATAAAAATGTGGCAATACAAGTCTGAGACTTAACCAAGAAGACTGAAAATTGACCAATGAACCATGAAAATGAAGTCAAGGTCAGATGAACCATGCCAAGCAGACATGTACAGCTTACATTACTTCCATGTTACAAATATATTTTACCTATTTCTTATACCCGTAGTTAGAAAAAACAGACCAAAACACAAAAACTTAACACTGAGCAATGAGCCATGAAAATGAGGTCAAGGTCAAATAAAACCTGTGATACTAACATGTACATCATAAAATATTTCCATACACCATATATAGTTGACCTATTGCATATGAGTAGTATTATAGTAAAAAAGTCCAAAACTCCAAAACTTAAATTTGACCACTGAACCATGAAAATGAGGTCAAGATCAAATGACACCTGCCAGTCAGTTAGACATGTACACCTTACAATCATTCCATACACCAAACATTATAGACCTTAGTCACTATAATAATTGCATCATTAAGAAAAACAGACCAAAACACAAAAATTTAACAATAACCATATGCACTGAACCAAGAAAATGAGGTCAAAACAGATTACATCTGCCAGTTGGACATGTACACCGTACAATCCTTTCATACACCAAATATACTAGACCTTTTGCTTATAGTATCTGAGATATGGACTTGACCACCAAAACTAAACCTAAGTGTTCACTGACCCATGAAGTGAGGTCAGGGTCAAGCGAAAAAACTTTGACAGGCATGATACCTTGCAAGGTACGCACATATCAAAGATAGTTATCATATTTCTCATAATAAGAGACAAAATAACATTACAAAAAACTTAACTTTTTATGCAAGTAGTCACTGAACCATGTAAAAGAGGTCAAGGACAATGGACATGTGACAGATGGAAACTTCCTAACATAAGACATCTATTTAGTATGATTAGCATCAAGGTCAACCTGCGTCTAAAATATAAAGCTTTTAATAAGTTAACTAACACAGCTGCCAGATCACTATGATGTCGAGCTTGCTGCGATAGAAGTAACAGGCTCTACAAAAAACATCAAAAATAGACCTTAAACTGCATTCAATGATCCACAGTACAATTTCAAAGGATTGGGTCTAGTAGGACTATAACTATCGTCCAGAAATATATGAAATACCATGTTCAAAAGCAAGCCTACAACTCTTGAACAATTATTGTAAAAAACAAATTTTACTTGACCTGTATTATTAAGCGCCAATTTAACATTTAAACCTGCTGCATTTGTTTTCACCTGTCCATATTCAGGAACCTGATGTGATTCATAAGTGTTTCTCATTTCTTGTTTTTTAAATAGATTATACCATTGGTTTTCCTGTTTGAATTATATTACAGTGGCCATTGTTGGGGCCCTTTATAGTTGCTGTCGAATGAGAGCCAAGGCTCTATGCTGAAAGCTGTACAATAATGGTTTACATTTACAAATTTTGACTTGGATGGAGAGTTGTCTCATTGGCACTCATACCACATCTTCTTATATCTATTTACTATAACTTCTACCCCTAAAATATTTAGGCTTAAACAAATCAAACAATATATATTTTTATGGTCCGCTAAATCAAAATAAAAACTAACACATGTTATGATGATGCAGGTCACAGATGTGACAGTTTATGTGTCAAAATCAATCATATCAAAAGATACATGTACAAAATTTACATACACTACAATTATAAGTACCAATTGTGAATTTAAATATACAATACTTTCATTACAGTCAGAACCAATGAGCATATTATGTAATAAATGAAATGACAAAATTAATGTCATCAATTATTGAAATTGAATTTTTTGAAAAGTCAATCAATTTAGAGTTATCTCCCCTTGACTAGAAATTTGTTAATAATAGTGTAACTGAGTGACCTCAACTTTTTGGAGCAGATACTGCTCTTGTTATCACCTTTACTTCAACAATAAACCAACCTCTTTTCAAGTTTTTTTTTAAATTAAATGTCACCAAATTTCTGTAGGTGTTCTTCCTTCGGCAACTATTTGGACAATAGGCTCGATATTAAAACATGTGCTTGAAGTAGTTCCACCTTATCAATTACAAAATTCCAATGAGTTTTAACTTAGATAAACACATATGTACAAAAACTATTTTCTACATATTTCTAAAATTTACAAAACATAACACAAGACTGGATACAATTAAAAATTACAATCTTTCATTGTACCATAAAGTCACTTATGCTGCACATAAGTGTATATAATTCTGATAATTTGGACAGCTTGTGAGGACACACTGGTTTTAATGAGTATTACCTATATTCCATGACTAAAATAAAACTAAAACCCAAATGTAAATGTAAATGAGATAGATGCCATATTTAATTTATATCATAAATAATTTCCAGCAGTACACGTACATTTTACAAATATCAAACATATACAATGTATTATATATCAATGTATCAATAGTGTTTTTGCTTATTTTTCTGAATTTTTACCCTTCATAAATAGCCAAGGCCATCCAAGAAAACCAACAATATCATCATTTATATTTACATGAATATGAAAGGAAACCTATATCCGAGCCTTATCTCAGGATAAAAGTGTCGGACCACACCTTTAATTAGCAAAAAGGTAAATAAATAGAAAATTAGAAAAGCAACTTTAATTGCAATCAGCAATTATAAAAAGGCCCTTGTATATAATCACTATGTTGAACAATGGCGTAAGAAAGTGAAGCGATAGAAAAAACAACATTATATGGTAACACAAAATTCGACATCCTGATTGGTATAAGTATAATTTGTCATGCCTTAATATGAATATTTATGAAAATGTAACAACAATACAATATTTCCTGCTTTACTAATAGAACTGCAGGAAAATACCATTTATTAAATAAACATGAAAACAAATCATAAGCATATATAAAATATAAATAAGTGTCTCATAAGTCAAATTTATGACTAGCAGAGACATGTATTTAGGCAGCAACCATTTGATTTTCTGGGGGGGGGGGGGCTATGGGTTTTTTTCTGGACAAGTCGAAAACAATTTTTTTCTTTCAATTTTAGCATTACATATTGGCAGCTGAGGGTGAAACAAACAATTTTTTTTTCTCAGAATCAAAAACAAATTATTTTTTTCTCCTAAAAATGGAAACAAATTGTGACAATAATAAAATATATATTTATTCATGATTATTTTATAAATAAAGGAAATAATGAAAATCAAAATTGATGAAAATTTGCTTGTGTGCTATATTTAGAACTTTTACCAAATAGACTCTATGATATCTACAATCCTGCTGGCCAGGAACAGCCAGCTAAAACCATATTGACAGCAGTCAAATTAACTTCTTTAAAACTAAACTGGGAGTTGGGAAAAGTTAGAAACCTGTGTCCAAAACCCAATACTCTAAAGACGTGTACGTAAATATGTTGCCCTTTGAGCTTGTCTTTATGCTTTGAATAAAAAAATTGAACTTTAATTAGGCTGTTTAATAAGTTTTCTCATTTGATTTGTATGAGACGGGTTTATAAAAAATGTGGTTTTGAATGAAAAATGATTAGAAACTGTTTAATGCAGTTATTGATATAATACGTGTTTAATGGCATTCATTAAACTATAGGTCAGACTATAGGTACTGTTTCATTATGCATTCTTCAGGTGAAAATAATTGCAAAATGTTAATTATATGGGTGGAAGTAAGGTTGTAAAAGATCAAAATCTAGAATGAATAGAAATTGATAACAAAGTATTGTAATATGGATGTGTGAATTTAGGACTCATCAGTAGGTGTTTCACACAGCAATATTATTAACAACAAAAAAATGAAACTCAATTAGTTGAAATCAAGAGAATTACTTTCTGGTGACTGCTCAAATAAAAATTTGATCGCTATTTTTGAAAAGTTAAGTACTGCCTATACCCCCAAGGCCAGGTTGACTAAGTCTAAATTGTGAAAAGTTGTTTTAGAGATAATTTTGAATATTTGATAAACATAGATTTCATTTATAATAAACAAAATATTCTAATGAAAAAAATCAATTTAATGTGTCGGTATGGCCTTGTGAGTTTCGTCCCTTTAGTACAACTTTTCAAGTTACATTTGAATACTTTTATAGATTAGACATGTATTGATGGCTCATTAAGTTAAGTTTTTAGTTTAACAAAATCATGGTTTGTATACATAAAATATGGTTGAATAGTGGATTGTAGCAGTACTTGCTGATGATTTAATAAGAGTTTATGTGAAACAAAATGAATGAATATGATTAGAATAATTCAAATTGTCTTTGAAAAAATAATACTGCTATTAAACTGATCAAAAGATAAAAGACTCAATAAATATGTTAAAGGTTCTGATATTGTATTAGGGGAAGTGATATTAATTAATGTGGACATGATGCCAAACATAGAGATATAATAAATGGTACAGAGATAAAATTTCAAGGAAGTTCTGTGGAAACTGAAGCTTGATGGTATATGCTAATTTTCATTAAAAATCATTTTTTGGCAAACTAGGCCATGGAAAGTGGCATAACTCTTTGTCCTTATTAGGGAGAAACGCAAATACTAAGTTATACTTTTCCCTGATCATGTCATATGATCTCAAAAGGCGCTTCAGTTCCAATTAGTTGGAAGTGGCAGGAAAATTTTGGAACTAAAAATTATATTACATTCTGCGTAATTTGTGTTTTAAATAGTACGATTATACTGTGATTTGAGAAGGAAAAGGATTATATTCTGTAGACAATTAGGTACTTTTAATATGTTATTTGACATTGTAATTTATATGTCCGTAATTTTTTCGTAATTTACATCTACCTGCTTGAGATTTCCAGAGTTTAAAGAACATTGAAGTCTAGTTTTATTAAAAGTTTTATCTAATTATTACTTTTCACGGAACAGTTACTAAATGTGGAATAATTTAAAACAAATTAAAGCAATTGGTGCTTGATTTAAAGCAACAATAAAAAGATATTGTGAGAAATAATTTGATAAAATTATATTAAATTAATATAAGAAAAGATGCTAGTTTGTTTACTTACAAATAAAGGGACGAAATGAAAAAAAGATATGAAACAAATATTATACAGTAACATGTGTAATAAAATGACAAACATATTATGCATAAAAAACAAAATGTAAAAATGTCTATTGTAAAATCGTAAAGCTATAAAAATGGTATCAAGTTTTTTACATCATAATGTTCCATCTATTGTCTCTATTATTATGGGTTACTTATGTGTTGAATGTATTGAGTTAAAAATATGTTAATAAAGTTGCAAAGTTGCAAAGTATTAAAAATAAAATAATTTAGAAATTAAAATGTTATTGTCCACTGTTTTCAAATGATGAAGATGTTATACATTCCTCATACTGTTACTAATGTGTCATCTAATTATCCTCGGAGAGTTATCTCTGCATACTGTTTCGGGCTTGAGCTTTGAACTGGTCCCTTGTATGTTTTATAACTATTGGTAGATTGGTATTTTTGTTCTTCTTTCACTAAATAGCAGTAGTGGTTTGTACTGTATTTCTGCGGTCTTGATCAGTGGTTTTCACACATATTACATCGTCATCTTAATCTTCAGGATTGCTGAGCTGTAAGTATACTCTGTCAGTATATCTTTGGTTGATTTTTCTGGTGTCTTTTGTGTGTTAAATGAGACTGTGTATTTAGATGGTGCTGCTACGATTCTAAATTTCCTGTTTTAAGAGAGGGATTCTACCAGTGGAATTCATTTGGCTATTGGTTCTGCTGCGCCTTTAGGTCAGAGTTGCCGTTTTCTCCATGAATTCTGTTGTTGTGCATACACAAAAATTTTGTATTTTTGTTCGACACGAACCTTTTATGCAGCCACAGTAGAAGTAACCTGAAAAAGAAATGTAGATTCTTAAACATATCTCAGACAAAACTATATAATTGAAAAACTATTTAATTCAAGAGAATAATTATCTGGACATAATAACAATAAGAATAATATATTAACACATAACTCTTCTTTTACATTTTTTTTAAATGATTTGGTAGCATTATTAACTTTTAAATCAACAGTCTTTATTAGCAAAATATGATGAACAACAAGTTATTTGATGCCTCATGACATTAAATATTATGTTTTTCTTTTTAATTGATTTATCATTCATCAGGCCTTTTAAGTTTTACCTTTGAATGCTTCACATTTTTTTTATGTTGTGGACTCTCATAGTTAACAATACAGTATAGATTTTTCTCTTTGTTGAAGGTGGTAAAGTGATAGGGGTTGCTAAAATCCTTGTCATATGTGTCAATTGTCTCATTGCATTGGCAATCACACTGCATCTCTTATTATTTATTATAGTGGTAAAAATCATCATTGACATGCTATTTAAGATAAATAGTTCATAAATCTACTGATTCTCACCATAAAGGTCAGCTCCAATGGCCATATCCAGCCTCAATCCTTATAGACAAGCTGTAAAGATAACCTAAAATATAAATTAAATGCTTCATCATAAAAAAATGATTTTTAGTATATAAAGGTGTAATAAATGTTGAGAGTATATAGATTAATTAGACAGCTTAGATATCCAGCAACACAGCAATTATTTATGAAGTTAGAAGATATCCTCTTATTTACTCATATAATGGTACTGATAAATGCGAGTAGACTTCTCACCAACTATATATTTGGTTTTTTTTAAACAAACTGGTACATACCTTTGTATTAGCTGTATAAGACTACCAAGTTTATTGCCAACACCATGAAAACATCTCACTGAAAGAACATAAAAATAAAATAAAATGGATACATTAAATATTTTACAAATCCATTTTTATTATCAACATAACAAAAATTTACTAAATATTGTTTTGATTTCTTAATGCATAATCAAAATAGTATTATATCAACACTGAAGTTTGTAAAATACATATAACGATGTTATCCAAAAAAAAAGAAGTAAAATAATAATGACTTGAATTTCCACTGCACAAAAATCTCATTATTTTACTGAGTTATCTCTTATTGAATTAACAAATCTTGGTTGAAATTGTCTCCCCTTGGATGTAATATTCCAATCTTTATAATTTTAATAGTAAATTTTGTTGATATACCTGGTACATGTATAGAAATTGTTTGGCTTAAATAAACTTGCTTCTCTTATTTTCTAGGTAAAGCTGCAGACTAATTTCTGACTTGGTTGAAGATTTCTTTAACCATCTTCAATGGAATTGCTCTGTGACATGGAAAATCTATCTTGAAAATAATTGAAACAATATTTAATGCAAAAGAATAATTAACTGAGTAAATAAACAATTTAACATTTCTTTACTTAGTTTACTAATGCTTTAAGTGACATGTTGACATATCTTTTAAACTATCAGTCTTTGTTGGCACAAAACGATGGAAAAAGTCATTGTTTGCTGTTTATCATATTTGTTTTTGGATTTCATTTTATCATATATCAAGCCATTAGAGTTTGGTGTCCATAGTACATGGATGCCCCACTCGCACTATCATTTTACATGTTCATTGGACAGTGAAATTGGGGTCAATATTTTTAATTTGGCATTAAAATTAGACAGATCATATCATAGGGAACACATGTATACTAAGTTTCAAGTTGATTGGACTTCAACTTCATCAAAAAAACTACCTTGACCAAAATCTTTAACCAAAACTTTAACCTGATCGAGCTTCACACTATCTTTTTCTTTGTTCAGTGGACCATGAAATTGGGGTCAGAGCTTTAATTTGGCATTAAAATTAGAAAGATCATATCATGAGAAACATGTGTACTAAGTTTCAAGTTGATTGGACTTCAACTTCATCTAAAACTATCTGGACCAAAAACTTTAACCTGAAGCGGGACGAACTGACGAACAGATAGACAAACGGACGAACAGATGGACAAATGGACAAACAGATGGAAGAACGGATGGACGGACTGATGCACAGACCAGAAAACATAATGCCCTCTACTATCGTAGGTGGGGCATAAAAATTAGATGATATGTTTTACAGAACTGGATATTATCTTATTGCGACTGATATTTAAAAACCTTTCCATCATATGTTAAAGAATATAAATACACTAATGTGTGGCTTAGTCAAATCTGAAATTGACCGTCGTAACCTGTGTGAATCATCTGTATCGGTCAAAGGAAAATTTCGAAATATGATTACAGAACTGGAGATAAATTACCTATTGCCACTGGATATTTAAAACCTTTCCATCATTGTTTAAAACATGTTTTTAATATCAATTTTTAATATAAATACCCTGATAAAGAATAAATGATTAAGTATAAATACCCTGATGGAGAGCCAAATTGATTTCTCAAATTGAGGGGTGTAATGTGTACGAATCGTCTGCATCAGGTAATGGAAAATTTCGAAAATTTAACCTACATGGTCAAACCAATATTTTTGTTCTCTATATTGTTGATAATTAAGAGAACTTCAAGTGAAGTTAGATTTCCAAATTTTGGTTGTATTCAAGAAATTATTTACTTATTATTTTCAATAGTTCAATAGAAGTTCCAATAATTAAAATTGTTTTGTAGAAAAGATGGGAACATGTCCATGATAACTATCCAAGGATACAGCTTCTATCAACATGAGTTCTTAACAAATGTTAAACATGACATACAATCCAAGGATACAGCTTCTATCAACATGAGTTCTTAACAAATGTTAAACATGACATACAATCAAGGATACAGCTTCTATCAATATGAGTTCTTAACAAATGTTAAACATGACATACAATCCAAGGATACAGCTTCTATCAACAAGAGTTCTTAACAAATGTTAAACATGACATACAATCCAAGGATACAGCTTCTATCAACATGAGTTCTAATAACAAATGTTAAACATGACATACAATCCAAGGATACAGCTTCTATCAACATGAGTTCTTAACAAATGTTAAACATGACATACAATCCAAGGATACAGCTTCTATCAACATGAGTTCTTAACAAATGTTAAACATGACACTACAATCCAAGGATACAGCTTCTATCAACATGAGTTCTTAACAAATGTTAAACATGACATACAATCCAAGGATACAGCTTCTATCAACATGAGTTCTTAACAAATGTTAAACATGACACTACAATCCAAGGATACAGCTTCTATCAACATGAGTTCTAATAACAAATGTTAGACATGACATACAATCCAAGGATACAGCTTCTATCAACATGAGTTCTTAACAAATGTTAGACATGACATACAATCCAAGGATACAGCTTCTATCAACATGAGTTCTTAACAAATGTTAAACATGACATACAATCCAAGGATACAGCTTCTATCAACATGAGTTCTTAACAAATGTTAAACATGACATACAATCCAAGGATACAGCTTCTATCAACATGAGTTCTTAACAAATGTTAAACATGACATACAATCCAAGGATACAGCTTCTATCAACATGAGTTCTTAACAAATGTTAAACATGACATACAATCCAAGGATACAGCTTCTATCAACATGAGTTCTAATAACAAATGTTAAACATGACATACAATCCAAGGATACAGCTTCTATCAACATGAGTTCTTAACAAATGTTAAACATGACACTACAATCCAAGGATACAGCTTCTTTCAACATGAGTTCTTAACAAATGTTAAACATGACACTACAATCCAAGGATACAGCTTCTATCAACATGAGTTCTTAACAAATGTTAAACATGACATACAATCCAAGGATACAGCTTCTATCAACATGAGTTCTTAACAAATGTTAAACATGACATACAATCCAAGGATACAGCTTCTATCAACATGAGTTCTTAACAAATGTTAGACATGACATACAATCCAAGGATACAGCTTCTATCAACATGAGTTCTTAACAAATGTTAAACATGACACTACAATCCAAGGATACAGCTTCTATCAACATGAGTTCTTAACAAATGTTAAACATGACAATACAAATTAAAGAGGAATAACCTTTACTGTATGTTGAAAAATGTCTGCATTTTATGTGCCACCTTTATCTAGTCACATAGGTTTTAACATTTTTAAATATTGAAGAATGTGAAAATGAATGAAATAAAAAAGCTTTGTTGAAGACCCATTGGTTGATTTCGGCTGTAACTTTCTACTTTCTGGTTGGGTTAATTGTTGTTACTTTGACACATTCCCAATTTCCATTCTCAGTTTTATTTGTTACTTTGACACATTCCCAATTTCCATTCTCAATTTTATTTGTCAATTTGTACAGACTTAGTAAACATAATAAATACTTACCACTTTTCTGCTGTGCCTGAATTCATCCATGGTCTTTGGTTGGGTTGGTGTTTTCACAATTTTTAGTTTTCAGTTTTCTGACTTAGGGAGCTACCTTTAGATTTTTATGGAGGGGCTAGGATGAAATTTGAAAAAAATAGGCAGGACAGGAGTTTTGAGTTAAAAAAAAAAAAGGCCAAGTCCTGGGTCGCACAACCTAAAGGAAAAAAAATAAGGACAAAAAAGGACAAGACATATACACAAAGACCTTAACAATAACATATTTACCTGGTATGGCCAAGTCCTGGGTCGCACAACCTAAAGGAAAAAAAATAAGGACAAAAAAAGGACAAGACATATACACAAAGACCTTAACAATAACATATATACCTGGTATGGCCAAGTCCTGGGTCACACAACCTAAAGGAAAAAAACATAGGGAAAAAAAAGGATATGAGACATACACAACGACTTTAACAATAACATATATACCTGGTATGGCCAAGTCTTGGGCCTAACAACCTAAAGGAAAAAAAATAAGGACAAAAAAAGGACAAGACATATACACAAAGACCTTAACAATAACATATATACCTGGTATGGCCAAGTCCTGGGCCGAACAACCTAAAGGAAAAAAAGGACAAGACATCAACACAAAAACCTTAACAATAACATATATACCTGGTATGGCCAAGTCCTGGGTCGCACAACCTAAAGGAAAAAAAATAAGGACAAAAAAAAAAAAAAACATAGACACAAAGACCTTAACAATAACATATATACCTGGTATGGCCAAGTCCAGGGTTGCACAACCTAAAGGATAAAAAATAAGGACAAAAAAAGGACAAGACATATACACAAAGACCTTAACAATAACATATATACCTGGTATGGCCAAGTCCTGGGCCGAACAACCTAAAGGAAAAAAAGGACAAGACATCAACACAAAAACCTTAACAATAACATATATACCTGGTATGGCCAAGTCCTGGGTCGCACAACCTAAAGGAAAAAAAATAAGGACAAAAAAAGGACAAGACATATACACAAAGACCTTACCAATAACATATATACCTGGTATGGCCAAGTCCTGGGCCGCACAACCTAAAGGAAAAAAAATAAGGACAAAAAAAGGACAAGACATATACACAAAGACCTTAACAATAACATATATACCTGGTATGGCCAAGTCCTGGGCCGAACAACCTAAAGGAAAAAAAAGGACAAGACATCAACACAAAAACCTTAACAATAACATATATACCTGGTATGGCCAAGTCCAGGGTTGCACAACCTAAAGGAAAAAAAAATAAGGACAAAAAAAGGACAAGACATATACACAAAGACCTTACCAATAACATATATACCTGGTATGGCCAAGTCCTGGGCCGCACAACCTAAAGGAAAAAAAATAAGGACAAAAAAAGGACAAGACATATACACAAAGACCTTAACAATAACATATATACCTGGTATGGCCAAGTCCTGGGCCGAACAACCTAAAGGAAAAAAAAGAACAAGACATCAACACAAAAACCTTAACAATAACATATATACCTGGTATGGCCAAGTCCTGGGTCGCACAACCTAAAGGAAAAAAAATAAGGACAAAAAAAGAACAAGACATATACACAAAGACCTTAACAATAACATATATACCTGGTATGGCCAAGTCCTGGGTCACACAACCTAAAGGGAAAAAAAATAGGGAAAAAAAAGGACATGAGACATACACAACGACTTTAACAATAACATATATACCTGGTATGGACAAGTCCTGGGCCTAACAACCTAAAGGAAAAAAATAAGGACAAAAAAAGAACAAGACATATACACAAAGACCTTAACAACAACATATATACCTGGTATGGCCAAGTCCTGGGCCGCACAACCTAAAGGAAAAAAAATAAGGACAAAAAAAGGACAAGATATATACACAAAGACCTTAACAATAACATATCTACCTGGTATGGCCTAGTCCTGGGTCGCACAACCTAAAGGGGAAAAAATAAGGACAAAAAAAGGACAAGACATACACACAAAGACCTTAACAATAACATATATACCTGGTATGGCCAAGTCCTGGGCCGCACAACCTAAAGGAAAAAAAAATAAGGACAAAAAAAGGACAAGACATATACACAAAGACCTTGACAATAACATATATACCTGGTATGGCCAAGTCCTGGGCCGAACAACCTAAAGGAAACAAAAGGACAAGACATATACACAAAAACCTTAAGAATAACATATATACCTGGTATGGCCAAGTCCTGGGTCGCACAACATAAAGGAAAAAAAATAAGGACAAAAAAAGAACAAGACATATACACAAAGACCTTAACAATAACATATATACCTGGTATGGCCAAGTCCTGGGCCGCACAACCTAAAGGGAAAAAAATAAGGACAAAAAAAGGACAAGACATACACACAAAGACCTTCACAATAACATATATACCTGGTATGGCCAAGTCCTGGGCCACACAACCTAAAGGACAAAAAATAAGGACAAAAAAAGGACAAGACATATACACAAAGACCTTAACAATAACATATATACCTGGTATGGCCAAGTCCTGGGTAGCACAACCTTAATAAAAAAAAACATAGGGAAAAAAAAGGACATGAGACATACACAACGACTTTAACAATAACATATATACCTGGTATGGCCAAGTCCTGGGCCTAACAACCTAAAGGAAAAAAATAAGGACAAAAAAAGGACAAGTCATATACACAAAGACCTTAACAATAACATATATACCTGGTATGGCCAAGTCCTGGGCCGCACAACATAAAGGAAAAAAAAAGGACAAGACATATACACAAAAGTTTTAACAATAACATATATACCTGGTATGGCCAAGTCCTGGGTCGCACAACCTAAAGGAAAAAAAATAAGAACAAAAAAAGGACAAGATATATACACAAAGACCTTAACAATAACATATATACCTGGTCTGGCCTAGTCCTGGGTCGCACAACCTAAAGGAAAAAAAATAAGGACAAAAAAAGGACAAGACATACACACAAAGACCTTAACAATAACATATATACCTGGTATGGCCAAGTCCTGGGCCGCACAACCTAAAGGAAAAAAAAAGGACGAGACATATACACAAAAGTTTTAACAATAACATATATACCTGGTATGGCCAAGTCCTGGGTCGCACAACCTAAAGGAAAAAAAATAAGAACAAAAAAAGGACAAGATATATACACAAAGACCTTAACAATAACATATATACCTGGTATGGCCTAGTCCTGGGTCACACAACCTAAAGGGAAAAAAATAAGGACAAAAAAAGGACAAGACATACACACAAAGACCTTAACAATAACATATATACCTGGTATGGCCAAGTCCTGGGCCTAACAACCTAAAGGAAAAAAAAGGACAAGACATATACACAAAAGTCTTAACAATAACATATATACCTGGTATGGCCAAGTCCTGGGTCGCACAACCTAAAGGAAAAAAAAAATAAGGACAAAAAAAGGACAAGATATATACACAAAGACCTTAACAATAACATATATACCTGGTATGGCCTAGTCCTGGGCCGCACAACCTAAAGAAAAAAAAAAGGACAAGACATATACACCAAAGTCTCAACAATAACATATATACCTGGTATGGCCAAGTCCTGGGTCGCACAACCTAAAGGAAAAAAAAATAAGGACAAAAAAAGGACAAGATATATACACAAAGACCTTAACAATAACATATATACCTGGTATGGCCTAGTCCAGGTCGCACAACCTAAAGGAAAAAGAATAAGGACAAAAAAAGGACAAGACATACACACAAAGACCTTAACAATAACATATATACCTGGTAAGGCCAAGTCCTGGGCCGCACAACCTAAAGGAAGAAAAAAAGGACAAGACATATACACAAAAGTCTTAACAATAACATATATACCTGGTATGGCCAAGTCCTGGGTCGCACAACATAAAGGAAAAAAATAAGGACAAAAAAAGAACAAGACATATACACAAAGACCTTAACAATAACATATATACCTGGTATGGCCAAGTCCTGGGCCGCACAACCTAAACGGAAAAAAATAAGGACAAAAAAAAGGACAAGATATATACACAAAGACCTTAACAATAACATATATACCTGGTATGGCCTAGTCCTGGGTCGCACAACCTAAAGGGAAAAAAATAAGGACAAAAAAAGGACAAGATATATACACAAAGACCTTAACAATAACATATATACCTGGTATGGCCTAGTCCTGGGTCGCACAACCTAAAGGGAAAAAAATAAGGTCAAAAAAGGATAAGACATACACACAAAGACCATCACAATAACATATATACCTGGTATGGCCAAGTCCTGGGCCGCACAACCTAAAGGAAAAAAATAAGGACAAAAAAGGACAAGACATATACACAAAGACCTTAACAATAACATATATACCTGGTATGGCCAAGTCCTGGGTCGCACAACCAAAACGGAAAAAAACATAGGAAAAAAAAGGACATCAGACATACACAACGACTTTAACAATAACATATATACCTGGTATGGCCAAGTCCTGGGCCTAACAACCTCAAGGAAAAAAAATAAGGACAAAAAAAGGACAAGACATATACACAAAGACCTTAACAATAACATATATACCTGGTATGGCCAAGTCCTGGGCCGCACAACCTAAAGGGAAAAAAAAGGACAAGACATCTACACAAAAGTCTTAACAATAACATATATACCTGGTATGGCCAAGTCCTGGGTCGCACAACCTAAAGGAAATAAAAATAAGGACAAAAAAAGGACAAGATATATACACAAAGACCTTAACAATAACATATATACCTGGTCTGGCCTAGTCCTGGGTCGCACAACCTAAAGGAAAAAAATAAGGACGAAAAAAGGACAAGACATACACACAAAGACCTTAACAATAACATATATACCTGGTATGGCCAAGTCCTGGGCCACACAACCTAAAGGAAAAACAAAGGACAAGACATATACACAAAAGTCTTAACAATAACATATATACCTGGTATGGCCAAGTCCTGGGTCGCACAACCTAAAGGAAAAAAAATAAGAACAAAAAAAGGACAAGATATATACACAAAGACCTTAACAATAACATATATACCTGGTATGGCCTAGTCCTGGGTCGCACAACCTAAAGGAAAAAAAATAAGGACAAAAAAAGGACAAGACATACACACAAAGACCTTAACAATAACATATATACCTGGTAAGGCCAAGTCCTGGGCCGAACAACCTGAAGGAAATAAAAGGACAAGACATATACACAAAAACCTTCACAATAACATATATACCTGGTATGGCCTAGTCATGGGTCGCACAGCATAAAGGAAAAAAAATAAGGACAAAAAAAGAACAAGACATACACAAAGACCTTAACAATAACATATATACCTGGTATGGCCAAGTCCTGGGCCACACAACCTAAAGGGCAAAAAATTAGGACAAAAAAAGGACAAGACACACACACAAAGACCTTCACAATAACATATATACCTGGTATGGCCAAGTCCTGGGCCTACCAACCTAAAGGAAAAAAATAAGGACAAAAAAAGGACAAGACATATACACAAAGACCTTAACAATAACTTATATACCTGGTATGACCAAGTCCTGGGTCGCACAACCTAAAGGGAAAACAAAGGACAAGACATATACACAAAAGTCTTAACAATAACATATATACCTGGTATGGCCAAGTCCTGGGTCGCACAACCTAAAGGAAAAAAAATAAGGACAAAAAAAGGACAAGATATATACACAAAGACCTTAACAATAACATATATACCTGGTCTGGCCTAGTCCTGGGTCGAACAACCTAACGGGAAAAAAATAAGGACAAAAAAAGGACAAGACATACACACAAAGACCTTAACAATAACATATATACCTGGTATGGCCAAGTCCTGGGCCACACAACCTAAAGGAAAAACAAAGGACAAGACATATACACAAAAGTCTTAACAATAACATATATACCTGGTATGGCCAAGTCCTGGGTCGCACAACCTAAAGGAAAAAAAATAAGGACAAAAAAAGGACAAGATATATACACAAAGACCTTAACAATAACATATATACCTGGTCTGGCCTAGTCCTGGGTCGCACAACCTAAAGGAAAAAAATAAGGACGAAAAAAGGACAAGACATACACACAAAGACCTTAACAATAACATATATACCTGGTATGGCCAAGTCCTGGGCCACACAACCTAAAGGAAAAACAAAGGACAAGACATATACACAAAAGTCTTAACAATAACATATATACCTGGTATGGCCAAGTCCTGGGTCGCACAACCTAAAGGAAAAAAAATAAGAACAAAAAAAGGACAAGATATATACACAAAGACCTTAACAATAACATATATACCTGGTATGGCCTAGTCCTGGGTCGCACAACCTAAAGGAAAAAAAATAAGGACAAAAAAAGGACAAGACATACACACAAAGACCTTAACAATAACATATATACCTGGTAAGGCCAAGTCCTGGGCCGAACAACCTGAAGGAAATAAAAGGACAAGACATATACACAAAAACCTTCACAATAACATATATACCTGGTATGGCCTAGTCATGGGTCGCACAGCATAAAGGAAAAAAAATAAGGACAAAAAAAGAACAAGACATACACAAAGACCTTAACAATAACATATATACCTGGTATGGCCAAGTCCTGGGCCACACAACCTAAAGGGCAAAAAATTAGGACAAAAAAAGGACAAGACACACACACAAAGACCTTCACAATAACATATATACCTGGTATGGCCAAGTCCTGGGCCTACCAACCTAAAGGAAAAAAATAAGGACAAAAAAAGGACAAGACATATACACAAAGACCTTAACAATAACTTATATACCTGGTATGACCAAGTCCTGGGTCGCACAACCTAAAGGGAAAACAAAGGACAAGACATATACACAAAAGTCTTAACAATAACATATATACCTGGTATGGCCAAGTCCTGGGTCGCACAACCTAAAGGAAAAAAAATAAGGACAAAAAAAGGACAAGATATATACACAAAGACCTTAACAATAACATATATACCTGGTCTGGCCTAGTCCTGGGTCGAACAACCTAACGGGAAAAAAATAAGGACAAAAAAAGGACAAGACATACACACAAAGACCTTAACAATAACATATATACCTGGTATGGCCAAGTCCTGGGCCACACAACCTAAAGGAAAAACAAAGGACAAGACATATACACAAAAGTCTTAACAATAACATATATACCTGGTATGGCCAAGTCCTGGGTCGCACAACCTAAAGGAAAAAAAATAAGGACAAAAAAAGGACAAGATATATACACAAAGACCTTAACAATAACATATATACCTGGTATGGCCTAGTCCTGGGTCGCACAACCTAAAGGAAAAAAAATAAGGACAAAAAAAGGACAAGACATACACACAAAGACCTTAACAATAACATATATACCTGGTATGGCCAAGTCCTGGGCCGAACAACCTAAAGGAAATAAAAGGACAAGACATATACACAAAAACCTTAACAATAACATATATACCTGGTATGGCCTAGTCCTGGGTCGCACAACATAAAGGAAAAAAAATAAGGACAAAAAAAGAACAAGACATATACACAAAGACCTTAACAATAACATATATACCTGGTATGGCCAAGTCCTGGGCCACACAACCTAAAGGAAAAAAAATAAGGACAAAAAAAGGACAAGACATACACACAAAGACCTTCACAATAACATATATACCTGGTATGGCCAAGTCCTGGGCCGCACAACCTAAAGGAAAAAAAATAAGGACAAAAAAAGGACAAGACATATACACAAAGACCTTAACCATAACATATATACCTGGTATGGCCAAGTCCTGGGTAGCACAACCTAAATGAAAAAAACATAGGGAAAAAAAAGGACATGAGACATACACAACGACTTTAACAATAACATATATACCTGGTATGGCCAAGTCCTGGGCCTACCAACCTAAAGGAAAAAAATAAGGACAAAAAAAGGACAAGACATATACACAAAGACCTTAACAATAACATATATACCTGGTATGGCCAAGTCCTAGGCCGCACAACCTAAAGGAAAAAAAAAGGACAAGACATATACACAAAAGTCTTAACAATAACATATATACCTGGTATGACCAAGTCCTGGGTCGCACAACCTAAAGGAAAAAAAATAAGGACAAAAAAAGGACAAGATATATACACAAAGACCTTAACAATAACATATATACCTGGTATGGCCTAGTCCTGGGTCGCACAACCTAAAGGAAAAAGAATAAGGACAAAAAAAGGACAAGACATACACACAAAGACCTTAACAATAACATATATACCTGGTAAGGCCAAGTCCTGGGCCGCACAACATAAAGGGAAAAAAAAGGACAAGACATATACACAAAAATCTTAACAATAACATATATACCTGGTATGGCCAAGTCCTGGGTCGCACAACCTAAAGGAAAAAAAATAAGGACAAAAAAAGGACAAGATATATACACAAAGACCTTAACAATAACATATATACCTGGTATGGCCAAGTCCTGGGCCGCACAACCTAAAGAAAAAAAAAAGGACAAG
The DNA here is from genome assembly GCF_963676685.1 of Mytilus edulis. NCBI lineage: Eukaryota > Metazoa > Mollusca > Bivalvia > Mytilida > Mytilidae > Mytilus > Mytilus edulis. The sequence goes on from NC_092347.1 coordinate 49,793,341, forward strand.
ACATATACACCAAAGTCTTAACAATAACATATATACCTGGTATGGCCAAGTCCTGGGTCGCACAACCTAAAGGAAAAAAAATAAGGACAAAAAAAGGACAAGATATATACACAAAGACCTTAACAATAACATATATACCTGGTATGGCCAAGTCCTGGGCCGCACAACCTAAAGGAAAAAAAATAAGGACAAAAAAAGGACATACACAAAGACCTTAACAATAACATATATACCTGGTATGGCCAAGTCCTGGGTCGCACAACATAAAGGAAAAAAAATAAGGACAAAAAAAGAACAAGACATATACACAAAGACCTTAACTATAACATATATACCGGGTATGGCCAAGTCCTGGGCCGCACAACCTAAAGGGAAAAAAATAAGGACAAAAAAAGGACAAGACATACACACAAAGACATTCACAATAACATATATACCTGGTATGGCCAAGTCCTGGGCCGCACAACCTAAAGGAAAAAAATAAGGACCAAAAAAGGACAAGACATATACACAAAGACCTTAACAATAACATATATACCTGGAATGGCCAAGTCCTGGGCCAAACAACCTAAAGGAAAAAAAAGGACAAGACATATACACAAAAACCTTAACAATAACATATATACCTGGTATGGCCAAGTCCTGGGTCGCACAACATAAAGGACAAAAAATAAGCACAAAAAAAGAACAAGACATTTACACAAAGAGCTTAACAATAACATATATACCTGGTATGGCCAAGTCCTGGGCCGCACAACCTAAAGGGAAAAAAATAAGGACAAAAAAAGGACAAGACATACACACAAAGACATTCACAATAACATATATACCTGGTATGGCCAAGTCCTGGGCCACACAACCTAAAGGAAAAAAAATAAGGACAAAAAAAGGACAAGACATATACACAAAGACCTTAACAATAACATATATACCTGGTATGGCCAAGTCCTGGGTCGCAAAACCTAAAGGAAAAAAACATAGGGAAAAAAAAGTACATGAGACATACACAACGACTTTAACAATAACATATATACCTGGTATGGCCAAGTCCTGGGCCTTACAACCTAAAGGAAAACAAATATGGACAAAAAAAGGACAAGACATATACACAAAGACCTTAACAATAACATATATACCTGGTATGGCCAAGTCCTGGGCCGCACAACCTAAAGGAAAAAAAAAGGACAAGACATATACACAAAAGTCTTAACAATAACATATATACCTGGTATTGCCAAGTCCTGGGTCGCACAACCTAAAGGAAAAAAAATAAGGACAAAAAAAGGACAAGATATATACACAAAGACCTTAACAATAACATATATACCTGGTCTGGCCTAGTCCTGGGTCGCACAACCTAAAGGAAAAAAAATAAGGACAAAAAAAGGACAAGACATACACACAAAGACCTTAACAATAACATATATACCTGGTATGGCCAAGTCCTGGGCCGCACAACCTAAAGGAAAAAAAAGGACAAGACATATACACAAAAGTCTGAACAATAACATATATACCTGGTATGGCCAAGTCCTGGGTCGCACAACCTAAAGGAAAAAAAATAAGGACAAAAAAGGACAAGATATATACACAAAGACCTTAACAATAACATATATACCTGGTATGGCCTAGTCCTGGGTCGCACAACCTAAAAGAAAAAAAATAAGGACAAAAAAAGGACAAGACATACACACAAAGACCTTAACAATAACATATATACCTGGTATGGCCAAGTCCTGGGCTGCACAACCTAAAGGAAAAAAAATAAGGACAAGACATATACACTAAAGTCTTAACAATAACATATATACCAGGTATGGCCAAGTCCTGGGTCGCACAACCTAAAGGAAAACAAATAAGGACAAAAAAAGGACAAGATATATACACAAAGACCTTAACAATAACATATATACCTGGTATGGCCTAGTCCTGGGTCGCACAACCTACAGGAAAAAAAATAAGGACAAAAAAAGGAAAAGACATACACACAAAGACCTTAACAATAACATATATACCTGGTATGGCCAAGTCCTGGGCCGTACAACCTAAAGGACAAAAAAAGGACAAGACATATACACAAAGACCTTAACAATAACATATATACATGGTATGGCCAAGTCCTGGGTCGCACAACCTAAAGGAAAAAAAATAAGGACAAAAAAAGGACAAGATATATACACAAAGACCTTAACAATAACATATATACCTGGTATGGCCAAGTCCTGGGTCGCACAACCTAAAGGAAAAAAAATAAGGACAAAAAAAGGACAAGACATATACACATAAGTCTTAACAATAACATATATACCTGGTGTGGCCAAGTCCTGGGTCGCACAACCTAAAGGAAAAAAAATAAGGACAAAAAAAGAACAATATATATACACAAAGACCTTAACAATAACATATATACCTGGTATGGCCTAGTCCTGGGTCGCACAACCTAAAGAAAAAAAAATAAGGACAAAAAAAGGACAAGACATACACACAAAGACCTTAACAATAACATATAAAACTGGTATGGCCAAGTCCTGGGCCGAACAACCTAAAGGAAAAAAAAAATACAAGACATATACACAAAAGTCTTAACAATAACATATATACCTGGTATGGCCAAGTCCTGGGTCGCACAACCTAAAGGAAAAAAAATAAGGACAAAAAAAGGACAAGATATATACACAAAGACCTTAACAATAACATATATACCTGGTATGGCCAAGTCCTGGGCCTAACAACCTAAAGGAAAACAAATAAGGACAAAAAAAAGGACAAGACATATACACAAAGACCTTAACAATAACATATATACCTGGTATGGCCAAGTCCTGGGCTGCACAACCTAAAGGAAAAAAAAGGACAAGACATATACACAAAAGTCTTAACAATAATATATATACCTGGTATGGCCAAGTCCTGGGTCGCACAACCTAAAGGGAAAAAAATAAGGACAAAAAAAGGACAAGATATACTGTGAAAGTACTTTTATTCGTGGGGTACCAATTTTCGTGGTTTTCGTGGATGACTTTATCCACGAATTTAAGTGTCCAACGAAATAAAACAACCATTGTCCAAATTAAGACATAGAAAGATCCCCATCGGTAGGTTTGACTACTAATCAATATGATCTAGAGAATATATTGAATAACGCCAAATCTGAGAATACTTTAGTAGCAGTCACAACCACATGCAGGAAATATACCCATTTAATCTAACCTAAACTGTACAACTTTTGATCTTAAAATTCTCATAAAATTTTTTTTGATCGATGAAAGCAGAGACATATAATGCATATAATATTGTATTATATGTCTCTGATGAAAGTTAGATTTCCGGACTTGACATGCTAGTATGATAAAGTGTTCATTTTATATCCTCCTAGTTCTCGTACATATGGGAAATAATAATTTCATGCTGGGCTTGAATTTGATAAGAATTATTTGACAATTCAAGATACGTTTATAGCATTTGTTTATGTTACTGTTTTCTTTAGGTGACATGTTTATGGCCTAATTAACACCTTTGTTGGTCTTTAATCTGTTGATCACTTTATCATGGGTTAATTAGTGTTATCACTACGATTTACACGGGTCAATGTTTACTTTTCAATTTCCTTCAATCCAGACTGTTTGTAACCTTCGTTTCTAAAGGCTTTAATTTTTCAATTTTTTTCTTTTAGAAAACTAAAATCCACGAATTTAAAAACCCACGAACATGTAAATATTGCTTAAACCACGAAAATTGATACCCACGAATTAAAGTACTTTCACAGTATACACAAAGACCTTAACAATAACATATATACCTGGTCTGGCCTAGTCCTGGGTCGCACAACCTAAAGGGAAAAAAATAAGGACAAAAAAAGGACAAGATATATACACAAAGACCTTAACAATAACATATATACCTGGTATGGCCAAGTCCTGGGTCGCACAACCTAAAGGGAAAAAAATAAGGACAAAAAAAGGACAAGACATACACACAAAGACCTTAACAATAACATATATACCTGGTATGGCCAAGTCCTGGGCCGCACAACCTAAAGGGAAAAAAATAAGGACAAAAAAAGGACAAGACATACACACAAAGACCTTAACAATAACATATATACCTGGTATGGCCAAGTCCTGGGCCGCACAACCTAAAGGAAAAAAATAAGGACAAAAAAAGGACAAGACATATACACAAAGACCTTAACAATAACATATATACCTGGAATGGCCAAGTCCTGGGCCGAACAACCTAAAGGAAAAAAAAGGACAAGACATATACACAAAAACCTTAACAATAACATATATACCTGGTATGGCCAAGTCCTGGGTCGCACAACATAAAGGACAAAAAATAAGCACAAAAAAAGAACAAGACATTTACACAAAGAGCTTAACAATAACATATATACCTGGTATGGTCAAGTCCTGGGCCGCACAACCTAAAGGGAAAAAAATAAGGACAAAAAAAGGACAAGACATACACACAAAGACCTTCACAATAACATATATACCTGGTATGGCCAAGTCCTGGGCCACACAACCTAAAGGAAAAAAATAAGGACAAAAAAAGGACAAGACATATACACAAAGACCTTAACAATAACATATATACCTGGTATGGCCAAGTCCTGGGTCGCAAAACCTAAAGGAAAAAAACATAGGGAAAAAAAAGTACATGAGACATACACAACGACTTTAACAATAACATATATACCTGGTATGGCCAAGTCCTGGGCCTTACAACCTAAAGGAAAACAAATATGGACAAAAAAAGGACAAGACATATATACAAAGACCTTAACAATAACATATATACCTGGTATGGCCAAGTCCTGGGCCGCACAACCTAAAGGAAAAAAAAAGGACAAGACATATACACAAAAGTCTTAACAATAACATATATACCTGGTATGGCCAAGTCCTGGGTCGCACAACCTAAAGGAAAAAAAATAAGGACAAAAAAAGGACAAGATATATACACAAAGACCTTAACAATAACATATATACCTGGTCTGGCCTAGTCCTGGGTCGCACAACCTAAAGGAAAAAAAATAAGGACAAAAAAAGGACAAGACACACACACAAAGACCTTAACAATAACATATATACCTGGTATGGCCAAGTCCTGGGCCGCACAACCTAAAGGAAAAAAAAAGGACAAGACATATACACAAAAGTCTGAACAATAACATATATACCTGGTATGGCCAAGTCCTGGGTCGCACAACCTAAAGGAAAAAAAATAAGGACAAAAAAGGACAAGATATATACACAAAGACCTTAACAATAACATATATACCTGGTATGGCCTAGTCCTGGGTCGCACAACCTAAAAGAAAAAAAATAAGGACAAAAAAAGGACAAGACATACACACAAAGACCTTAACAATAACATATATACCTGGTATGGCCAAGTCCTGGGCTGCACAACCTAAAGGAAAAAAAATAAGGACAAGACATATACACAAAAGTCTTAACAATAACATATATACCAGGTATGGCCAAGTCCTGAGTCGCACAACCTAAAGGAAAACAAATAAGGACAAAAAAAGGACAAGATATATACACAAAGACCTTAACAATAACATATATACCTGGTATGGCCTAGTCCTGGGTCGCACAACCTACAGGAAAAAAAATAAGGACAAAAAAAGGACAAGACATACACACAAAGACCTTAACAATAACATATATACCTGGTATGGCCAAGTCCTGGGCCGCACAACCTAAAGGACAAAAAAAGGACAAGACATATACACAAAGACCTTAACAATAACATATATACATGGTATGGCCAAGTCCTGGGTCGCACAACCTAAAGGAAAAAAAATAAGGACAAAAAAAGGACAAGATATATACACAAAGACCTTAACAATAACATATATACCTGGTATGGCCAAGTCCTGGGCCTAACAACCTAAAGGAAAACAAATAAGGACAAAAAAAAGGACAAGACATATACACAAAGACCTTAACAATAACATATATACCTGGTATGGCCAAGTCCTGGGCCGCACAACCTAAAGGAAAAAAAAGGACAAGACATATACACAAAAGTCTTAACAATAATATATATACCTGGTATGGCCAAGTCCTGGGTCGCACAACCTAAAGGGAAAAAAATAAGGACAAAAAAAGGACAAGATATATACACAAAGACCTTAACAATAACATATATACCTGGTCTGGCCTAGTCCTGGGTCGCACAACCTAAAGGGAAAAAAATAAGGACAAAAAAAGGACAAGATATATACACAAAGACCTTAACAATAACATATATACCTGGTATGGCCAAGTCCTGGGTCGCACAACCTAAAGGGAAAAAAATAAGGACAAAAAAAGGACAAGACATACACACAAAGACCTTAACAATAACATATATACCTGGTATGGCCAAGTCCTGGGCCGCACAACCTAAAGGGAAAAAAATAAGGACAAAAAAAGGACAAGACATACACACAAAGACCTTAACAATAACATATATACCTGGTATGGCCAAGTCCTGGGCCGCACAACCTAAAGGAAAAAAATAAGGACAAAAAAAGGACAAGACATATACACAAAGACCTTAACAATAACATATATACCTGGAATGGCCAAGTCCTGGGCCAAACAACCTAAAGGAAAAAAAAGGACAAGACATATACACAAAAACCTTAACAATAACATATATACCTGGTATGGCCAAGTCCTGGGTCGCACAACATAAAGGACAAAAAATAAGCACAAAAAAAGAACAAGACATTTACACAAAGAGCTTAACAATAACATATATACCTGGTATGGTCAAGTCCTGGGCCGCACAACCTAAAGGGAAAAAAATAAGGACAAAAAAAGGACAAGACATACACACAAAGACATTCACAATAACATATATACCTGGTATGGCCAAGTCCTGGGCCACACAACCTAAAGGAAAAAAAATAAGGACAAAAAAAGGACAAGACATATACACAAAGACCTTAACAATAACATATATACCTGGTATGGCCAAGTCCTGGGTCGCAAAACCTAAAGGAAAAAAACATAGGGAAAAAAAAGTACATGAGACATACACAACGACTTTAACAATAACATATATACCTGGTATGGCCAAGTCCTGGGCCTTACAACCTAAAGGAAAACAAATATGGACAAAAAAAGGACAAGACATATACACAAAGACCTTAACAATAACATATATACCTGGTATGGCCAAGTCCTGGGCCGCACAACCTAAAGGAAAAAAAAAGGACAAGACATATACACAAAAGTCTTAACAATAACATATATACCTGGTATGGCCAAGTCCTGGGTCGCACAACCTAAAGGAAAAAAAATAAGGACAAAAAAAGGACAAGATATATACACAAAGACCTTAACAATAACATATATACCTGGTCTGGCCTAGTCCTGGGTCGCACAACCTAAAGGAAAAAAAATAAGGACAAAAAAAGGACAAGACATACACACAAAGACCTTAACAATAACATATATACCTGGTATGGCCAAGTCCTGGGCCGCACAACCTAAAGGAAAAAAAAAGGACAAGACATATACACAAAAGTCTGAACAATAACATATATACCTGGTATGGCCAAGTCCTGGGTCGCACAACCTAAAGGAAAAAAAATAAGGACAAAAAAGGACAAGATATATACACAAAGACCTTAACAATAACATATATACCTGGTATGGCCTAGTCCTGGGTCGCACAACCTAAAAGAAAAAAAATAAGGACAAAAAAAGGACAAGACATACACACAAAGACCTTAACAATAACATATATACCTGGTATGGCCAAGTCCTGGGCTGCACAACCTAAAGGAAAAAAAATAAGGACAAGACATATACACAAAAGTCTTAACAATAACATATATACCAGGTATGGCCAAGTCCTGGGTCGCACAACCTAAAGGAAAACAAATAAGGACAAAAAAAGGACAAGATATATACACAAAGACCTTAACAATAACATATATACCTGGTATGGCCTAGTCCTGGGTCGCACAACCTACAGGAAAAAAAATAAGGACAAAAAAAGGACAAGACATACACACAAAGACCTTAACAATAACATATATACCTGGTATGGCCAAGTCCTGGGCCGCACAACCTAAAGGACAAAAAAAGGACAAGACATATACACAAAGACCTTAACAATAACATATATACATGGTATGGCCAAGTCCTGGGTCGCACAACCTAAAGGAAAAAAAATAAGGACAAAAAAAGGACAAGATATATACACAAAGACCTTAACAATAACATATATACCTGGTATGGCCAAGTCCTGGGTCGCACAACCTAAAGGAAAAAAAATAAGGACAAAAAAAGGACAAGACATATACACATAAGTCTTAACAATAACATATATACCTGGTGTGGCCAAGTCCTGGGTCGCACAACCTAAAGGAAAAAAAATAAGGACAAAAAAAGAACAATATATATACACAAAGACCTTAACAATAACATATATACCTGGTATGGCCTAGTCCTGGGTCGCACAACCTAAAGAAAAAAAAATAAGGACAAAAAAAGGACAAGACATACACACAAAGACCTTAACAATAACATATAAACCTGGTATGGCCAAGTCCTGGGCCGAACAACCTAAAGGAAAAAAAAAATACAAGACATATACACAAAAGTCTTAACAATAACATATATACCTGGTATGGCCAAGTCCTGGGTCGCACAACCTAAAGGAAAAAAAATAAGGACAAAAAAAGGACAAGATATATACACAAAGACCTTAACAATAACATATATACCTGGTATGGCTAGGTCCTGGGCCTAACAACCTAAAGGAAAACAAATAAGGACAAAAAAAAGGACAAGACATATACACAAAGACCTTAACAATAACATATATACCTGGTATGGCCAAGTCCTGGGCCGCACAACCTAAAGGAAAAAAAAGGACAAGACATATACACAAAAGTCTTAACAATAATATATATACCTGGTATGGCCAAGTCCTGGGTCGCACAACCTAAAGGGAAAAAAAATAAGGACAAAAAAAGGACAAGATATATACACAAAGACCTTAACAATAACATATATACCTGGTCTGGCCTAGTCCTGGGTCGCACAACCTAAAGGGAAAAAAATAAGGACAAAAAAAGGACAAGATATATACACAAAGACCTTAACAATAACATATATACCTGGTATGGCCAAGTCCTGGGTCGCACAACCTAAAGGGAAAAAAATAAGGACAAAAAAAGGACAAGACATACACACAAAGACCTTAACAATAACATATATACCTGGTATGGCCAAGTCCTGGGCCGCACAACCTAAAGGGAAAAAAAAGGACAAGACATATACACAAAAGTCTTAACAATAACATATATACCTGGTATGGCCAAGTCCTGGGTCGCACAACCTAAACGAAAAAAAATAAGGACAAAAAAAGGACAAGATATATACACAAAGACCTTAACAATAACATATATACCTGGTAAGGCCTAGTCCTGGGTCGCACAACCTAAAGGAAAAAAAATAAGGACAAAAAAAGGACAAGACATACACACAAAGACCTTAACAATAACATATATACCTGGTATGACCAAGTCCTGGGCCGCACAACCTAAAGGGAAAAAAATAAGGACAAAAAAAGGACAAGACATATACACAAAGACCTTAACAATAACATATATACCTGGTATGGCCAAGTCCTGGGCCGCACAACCTAAAGAAAAAAAAAAGGACAAGACATATACACAAAAGTCTTAACAATAACATATATACCTGGTATGGCCAAGTCCTGGGTCGCACAACCTAAAAGGAAACAAATAAGGACAAAAAAAGGACAAGATATATACACAAAGACCTTAACAATAACATATATACCTGGTATGGCCTAGTCCTGGGTCGCACAACCTAAAGGAAAAAAAATAAGGACAAAAAAAGGACAAGACATACACACAAAGACCTTAACAATAACATATATACCTGGTATGGCCAAGTCCTGGGCCGCACAACCTAAAGGAAAAAAAATAAGGACAAAAAAAGGACAAGACATATACACAAAGACCTTAACAATAACATATATACCTGGTATGGCCAAGTCCTGGGCCGCACAACCTAAAGGAAAAATAAAGGACAAGACATATACACAAAAGTCTTAACAATAATATATATACCTGGTATGGCCAAGTCTTGGGTCGCACAACCTAAAGGAAAAAAAATTAGGACAAAAAAAGGACAAGACATATACACAAAAGTCTTAACAATAACATATATACCTGGTATGGCCAAGTCCTGGGTCGCACAACCTAAAGGAAAAAAAATAAGGACAAAAAAAGGACAAGATATATACACAAAGACCTTAACAATAACATATATACCTGGTATGGCCAAGTCCTGGGTCGCACAACCTAAAGGGGAAAAAATAAGGACAAAAAAAGGACAAGACTTACACACAAAGACCTTAACAATAACATATAAACCTAGTATGGCCAAGTCCTGGGCCGCACAACCTAAAGGAAAAAAAAAATACAAGACATATACACAAAAATCTTAACAATAACATATATACCTGGTATGGCCAAGTCCTGGGTCGCACAATCGAAAGGAAAAAAATAAGGACAAAAAAAGGACAAGATATATACACAAATACCTTAACAATACCATATATACATTTTGTACCTGGCATGGCCTAGTCCTGGGTCGCACAACCTAAAGGGAAAAAAATAAGGACAAAAAAAGGACAAGACATACACACAAAGACCTTAACAATAACATATATACCTGGTATGGCCAAGTCCTGGGCCGCACAACCTAAAGGAAAAAAAATAAGGACAAAAAAAGGACAAGACATATACACAAAGACCTTAACAATAACATATATACCTGGTATGGCCAAGTCCTTGGCCAAACAACCTAAAGGAAAAAAAATTAGGACAAAAAAAGGACAAGACATATACACAAAGACCTTAACAATAACATATATACCTGGCATGGCCAAGTCCTGGGTCCCACAACCTAAAGGAAAAAAAATAAAGGCAAAAAAAGGACAAGACATATACACAAAGACCTTCACAATAACATATATTTCTGGTATGGCCAAGTTCTGGGCCGCACAACCTAAAGGAAAAAAATAAGGACAAAAAAAGGACAAGACATATACACAAAGACCTTAACAATAACATATATACCTGGCATGGCCAAGTCCTGGGTCCCACAACCTAAAGGAAAAAAAATAAAGGCAAAAAAAGGACAAGACATATACACAAAGACCTTCACAATAACATATATTTCTGGTATGGCCAAGTCCTGGGTCGCACAACCTAAAGGAAAAAAATAAGGACAAAAAAAGGACAAGACATATACACAAAGACCTTAACAATAACATATATACCTGGTATGGCCAAGTCCTGGGTCGCACAACCTATAGGAAAAAAAATAAGGACAAAAAAAGGACAAGACATATACACAAAGACCTTAACAATAACATATATACCTGGTATGGCCAAGTCCTGGGTCGCACAACCTAAAGGAAAAAAAAGGACAAGACATATACACAAAAACCTTAACAATAACATATATACCTGGTATGGCCAAGTCCTGGGTCGCACAACCTAAAGGGAAAAAAATAGGGACAAAAAAGGACATGAAACATACACAAAGACCTTAACAATGACATATATATTTTACGGACGACAGACGACAGATGCCAGATGATAGACTACAGATGCTGGAGGACAGATGCTGGATGCGAGATGACAGACAACAGATGCTGGATGACAGACGACGGATGCCTGACAACGGACGCTAGACGAGGGACTACAATGACAGACGACTGATGACAGACGACGGACACCAAGTGATGAAAAAAGGTGATCTAAAAAGGGGGTATATCGAGTTGGTGAAGGAAAATGGGGGTAATTTTTGTTAAATTTTAGGGACAACAGACGACAGATGCCAGATGACAGATGACAGAAGCCGGACGACAGATGCTGGACGACAGATGCCGGACGACGGATGCCGGACGACGGATGCCGGAAGACAGACGACGGATGCCCGACAACGGACGCCAGACAAGGGACTACAATGACAGACGACTGATGACAGACGACGGACTCCAAGTGATGAGAAAAGGTGATCTAAAAAGGGGGTATATCGAGTTGGTACTGTTTTTAAAAACATTAACAGGCTCTTGAAAATTCCGATGAACAGCAAAATAATTCAAAATGATTGCAACTTGTAGTTGTTATCTCTTCATTTGTGAATAATTACTCAAAATAAAATAAAACACTGAGGTGCACTCGATATGGACCTTCAAAATAACATGCCTTGTATGGCCCGTTCTGGGACTCACAACCTAGAGGAAAATGGGGGCAATTTTTGTTAAATTTTACGAACGACGGATGCCAGATGACAGACGACGGATGCCGGACGACAGATGACAGATGCTGGACGACAGACGACGGCTGCCTTACGAAAGACGACGGATGCCGGACGACAGATGAGGGATGCCTGACAATGGATGCCAGACGAGAAACTACAATGACTGACGACTGATGACAGACGACGGACATCAAGTGATGAGAAAAGGTGAGCTAAAAAGGGGGTATATTAAGTTGGTACTGTTTTTGAAAACAATAACAGTCTCTCAATAATTCTGATGAACAGCAAAATAATTCAAAATGATTGCAACTTTTAGTTTTTATCTCTTCATTTGTTCATTATTATAATTGAAATAAAAAAAAAACTGCGGTGCACTCGATATGGTTTGAACGTGAACATGTATTCACGGTTTTTTTGTCACTCATTCACCTTGTAAGAAATAAAACCCGAGTAGACAAGAAACTAATAGCAGACGACTGCATTGTCAAAAATAATATTTAAAAAACTTACCATTATAAGCTGCTACAGATAACAATATCATCTTTGTAATCCACATTGAAATCGAATATATCTGAACACACATTTGAAATTAATCCACAGTTTGAATCAACACAATCACTGATAACGTCATTACTTTCTTCGTTTTTTGCACTAAGAATATAATTCCATTGTCTATATCCATTCTAAAACATAAAACGCATGTAAAGGTATTCACTTAAAATATTGAAGTCCTTGCACACGCAGTTATATAAACATACCTTGTGTCTTAGGGTGTGTTCGGATATCTACCTATATTAAGCGACGTACATCCTTAATCTTCATGTTGTTAAATTTAAGTTGTAATTTCTTTCTGTCTATTGTTTAAGAGCCAGTCTGCCATAAAACCATGCAAAATCTCAAATTTCGCCCAAATTGGTAGCTACAACTTGGCAACATTATATATATTTCCAAAATATTTGGGTATTTAGGAGTTAAAAAAAAAAAAAAAATTTGTTAATTCACACTATTTTCCATTTAACAGCCTAATTTGCATATTTGTGAATTATTAAAAAAAAATGCAAAAAAAAAATCACCATATTTAGGTACTTTTTAAAGGTCTGGATAATTGATATATCTCTTAAATATAACATTATCTTGTTATATTTTGCAAAGAACATAAAAAAAAATAATTTAAAAATGCATTTTGAGATTTTTTTTACCTTTTGACAGGTTGCCAGAGAGGTTCGTGCAACAGATGTATTAGATAACTAGTATGTAGTACAAGTACTCAGTAGGTGTTTTCTCTTAAGATCATGTTTATTTTTTTTTACTTTTAGGATTTTTTAAAGGTGTATGTCAGTTCTAAGACAAGTAAAAAACTTTAGCCTGGCAAATAATGGGAAGCTAGTAAAAAAATGCTCCCAAAGTATCTATAAAATGTACTAATTGTAATAGTTTTGTCCCTTAATATTTTAACTAAAACTGATCAAAGTAGACTTATATTCCGGACAATAACTTTAGTTTAAGTGAAAAGATCTTAATGATTTTTTTCAGAAGGTTTAATACCACAAAAGGAAGGTTGGGATCGATTTTGGGGATGATGGTCGCAACCGTTTACGAATTAAGGGCCCAAAGGGGGCCCAAAACAAGCATTTTATAGTTTAAGGATAATAACTTGTGTATAAGTATTTCAATTGCTCTGCTGTTGTACCACAATGTTCAGAACCACAAGTAGAAGGTTTGGATTCATTTAATGGGTCATGGGTTCAAAGTTAGGAATTAAGGGGCAAAAAGGGGCCAAAAACATGCATTTTTTATAGTTTCAAGACAATAACTTGAGTGTAATTGTATGGATCTCTCTAGAATTATACCACAATGCTCCATATAACAAACGGGAGGCTGGGAACTAGTTTTGGATTTATTGCCCAAAAAATGTAGGAAAAAGGGGCCAAGAAAGGGCCAAAAAGAAGCATGTTTCTATTTTTCAAACAATAAGATAAGATAAGATAAGATATTTTTATTTCCAATTATGGGCCCCAAAGGGCATAAACATTACAACATCAATAATTTTTTCATAATACAATACAAACAATGAGATAAAAAAAAAAAAAGTTAAACGAGAACTATTTAAGTTCTTAAAGAATACGTAGATAAAGAATCTATAGTATGTTGGGTTTTTTTAATACTAATGCATTTTATTACAAGTGTGGTTGATATAGATAACAAACAAGCAGCCCAAAAAGAAAAAAATAGAAAAATAGATATCCACATATGTATAGTACACAAAAAGTTGGATCAATTAAATATATAATAATTAGCCAAAAAGAAAGTAGAAATTAAACATGTCCATGACTCATCCTGTGTCAGCAGCAAATAGGAAAGCATTATGGTTTCCTAAAGGCAGCTGACACCAGGGGACGATACCTTATGGGCCATAGGCATGTAAAATGTGTGTAAATGTCTCTTTCCTACCTGTATCAAAAGCAAACAAGGAAGCATCATAGGTAACTTGAATGCAGTTGATACCAGGGGACGATGCCTCAAGGATATAAGAGAACATTTGAATAAATAATATATCTTAACAATTATTTTTTTTTTTAATCGGCTAGTATGTCTGTGATATTCAGATGAATATAATTTTCTATGTCCAATCAAATGTATATACACACATAGATTTCCTTTAACTAATCTTCAATAACTTGGGTTTAAGTGTATGGATCTCTCTGTAATTGTACTACAAGGTTCTATACTACAAAGGAAAGGATGGGATTGAGTTTAAGGGTTATTGCTTAAAGGAGGGTTTCAATAAGTTGGGTGGGGGGATTTGTTTTCAATTCTATTAAGGGATTTCTTTTTTTTTCCAACATTTTCAAATTTCAAATTTTGAAAAGTTTCAAGAAGAAATCTTCAATTGCACAGTATTGTGCAATAGATTTGTTTGATCCTTGACCACATTTATTTTGTAACAAAAACCTTTATTTTGTCAAAAATTCAATCACAATCCAAATTCAGACAGCATCAAGCTTGAACATTGTGACCAAATTTAATTTGCCCCAACTGTTCAGGATCCAACCACTGCGGTTGTATAAAGCTGTGCCTTGCGGAGCACCTGGGTTTCACATACTTTCAATTGATAATAGTCTTTTAAAAAGCTTGTTATATGAAACAGAGTTGTGAAAATACTTGTACTTCAAAATATCTTCCTCTTTGAAACTTTTGATTGGAATGAAACCAATTATAGGGGCAATCACTAATTGAGTGTCTAGATTAGAAAGTTGTCTATTAGAGCGTATGTAAAACAAATTGGCTATTTTTTTTTATCTACGAAAACAGTTTATATGTGCATAAATAATAAGCCATATAAAAGTTTGTGATTTATATCTCAGATTAAATCCAGATAAAAGAAAGACAGTTGAGGTGACCCTACTTCTTCAAAATCGAAAGCTTTTCCAAAACTATCTTGAATGTCCCCTCTCCAAAGATTATCTCTTTCCTGTTGATTTTGATTTTTAGTCCCCTAACGGCTAACGTCGAAGTGGACTTAGGTTTGCACTGCGTCTGTCTGTCTGTCTGTCTGTCTGTCTGTCTGTCTATCTGTCAGTTCCGCAAATGAGAATTTTTTGTGCTTTGATTTATCATGACAAGTTACAGGTCAAATTCATTTTTCACGCTTTAAGCTTTTCTTTATGTTCAGTTAAAGCCCTTTCTCTAGAATTACACTTTAGATGAAATACTTATTCATTAGAAGATTTCTGTTCAAACGGAATAACTCATTTTTTTAAAGACAAAATGACATTTTTGGATGTTTTTTCTTTTCTTTGGTATTTATTGGTTCAATTTTGTCCCAGTCTGATATATTTGTGTGCAGATTTGTGGTCTTTGGACAATGAAAAAATCACTTAGATAGTCAGAATTCAACAAGTTTTTTTTTCGTTTTGCTTATAGATTTTGTGTAGATATTTTTATGTAGTTTACACCATGACAAATTATAGATCAAGTTAAAAAATTTTGTTCCATTACAATAAATTTGTAACGAGTTGGCCAATGGGGACTATGTATTGCCATGCATTACTCACAGAATGCTTGTTTTTATCAAAATTTTCTCAACTCTGATGCTGCAAAATTGTTTGATATTTAGTTAAAATAGATATTGATGACTTTATTATGTTATTTTTTTTCAGATCTATCAAACTTTTACTCTTTTTTGCTAATACCTTCATCATGTTCATTCATAACTAAAAACTTGTATATAGACCATTTTGCACGTTTTTTCTTTACGGCAGACCACCATAATATTACATGTATATAAACAGTAAAAATTAAATCATAACTATTTTAATGACAATCTAAAAAAGAAGATGTGGTATGATTGCCAATGAGACAACTGTCCACAAGAGACCAAAATGACACAGACATTAACAACTATAGGTCACTGTACGGCCTTCAACAATGAGCAAAGCCCATACCGCATAGTCAGCTATAAAAGGCCCCGATAAGACAATGTAAAACAATTTAAACGAGAAAACTAACGGCCTTATTTATATTAAAAAAATGAACGAAAAACAAATATGTAACACATAAACAAACGACAACAACTGATTAACAGGCTCCTGACTTGGGACAGGCACATACATAAATAATGTGGCGGGGTTAAACATGTTAGCGGGATCTCAACCTTCCCCCTAACCTAGGACAGTGGTATAACAGTAAAACATAAGAGCGAACTATACAAATCAGTTGAAAATGCTTAACAATCAGATGGACAAGAATACAAGTGGACGTGGCCGGGTAATTGTATGTCTGCTCAACAGATTAACCATTTATCTGTGTATATTTGTTTTTATACTACCGCAAAAATTGAAATATTTTGGTCGTATATTGGTAGGATGTTGTCGTTGTCATCTTCGTCGTCGTCCGAAGACATTTGGTTTACGCACTATAACTTTAGTATAAGTAAAAAGAAATCTATGAAATTTAAACACAAGGTTTATGACCATAAAAGAAAGATTGGGATTGATTTCGGGAGTTTTGGTCCCAACAGTTTAGGAATTAGGAGCCAAAAAGGGCCCAAATAAGCATTTTTCTTGGTTTTCGCACAATAACTTAAGTACAAGTTAACAGAAATCTATGATATTTTAACATAAGGTTTATGACCACAAAAGGAAGGTTGGGATTGATTTTGGGAGTTTGGTCCAAACAGTTTAGGAATAAGGGGACAAAAAAGGTCCCAAATAAGCATTTTTCTTGGTTTTTGCACAATAACTTTAGTAAAAGTAAATAGAAATCTATAAATTTTAACACAAGGTGTATGACCACAAAGGGAATTGAGAGTTTTGGTCCCAAAAGTTTAGGAATTAGGGACCAAAAGGGTCCAAAATTAAACTTTGTTTGATTTCATCAAAAAATGAATTATTGTTTTTTTTTAATATGCCAAATGTAACAGTGTATTTAGATTCTTAATTTTTGGTCCTGTTTTCAAATTTGTTTACATTAAGGTCCAAAGGGTCCAAAATTAAACTTATTTTGATTTTAACAAAAATTGAATTCTTGGGGTTCTTCGATATGCTGAATCTAAAAATGTACTTAGATTTTTGATTATGGGCCCAGTTTTCAAGTTTGTCCAAATCGGGGTCCAAAATTAAACTTTGTTTGATTTCAACAAAATTGAATATTTGGGGTTCTTCAATATGTTGAATCTAACCATGTATTTAGATTTTTAATATTTGGGCCCGGTTATCAAATTGGTTCACATTGAGGTCTTAGGGTCTACAATTGAACATTATTTGATTTCATCAAAAATTGAATTCTTGGGGTTCTATGATATGCTGAATCTAATCATGTATTTATTGGACCATAACAGGTAAATGTCAAATCAAATTTTTTAAAGTTTTCAAGTTTAAGTTCTTAGACCCCACTCATTCTGTGTCAGAAACCTATGTTGAACTTGTGTCAACTATTTAATCACAATCCAAATTCAGAGCTGTATCAAGCTTAAATGTTGTGTCCATACTTGCCCCAACTATTCAGGGTTCGACCTCTGCGGCTGTATAAAGCTGCGCACTGCGGAGTATCTGGTTATTACATGTGGTTATGAAATAAATTTTATTGCAATTAGAAATATTTGTGTTTGTCTCAGCTGGTAGTATTAGGCCAACTGTATTTTACATGTCTTATTCACAAGCCTCAAATTGCTAGAGATTACATTCTAGGAGGAAACTTAACATTACTGTTATGTCCACTGTTCTCCCAGAATTGACATAGGGATTACTAACTGGTTCATGTCAGCGACACAAAATTTCAGTTGCAGTTTTATCAGGAACTATTAGGAGTAGTCTCTTTATATTTGGCATAAAGCTATATCTTTATATCTTTAAAGTTTATATTTTAAACATATTGTAAAAATGCGCAGTTTAGTGGCAAAAAAAGGGTCTCCCCGGGTTTACTTCTTCATTATATTTTGTAATTTAAACTAAGTTAAACTTGGTTTATTCAATTAATAGAACCAGTAAACATTAGTTCAGTCATTATTTTTCTTATATTTTGACTATCCCATACTTTTGAAAAGGTTCTATTGAAACAGATAAAAAATTCAAAAATTCGGCAAAATTGCCATCATGCCTATCTTTAATTATTATTTTATCGTAAGAAGGTATCATTTGCCGAGCACCATGTTCTTGCATTTTGTAAATAGATATATAAGCTTCACGAAATATTACATTTTATTAAAAATAAAACATGATCTTACAAGATTCAAGTCTTCAAAAATATACAAATTTTGCTGAACCGGCACTTTTTCAAAACCATGCAATTTCAACCTGTCAGTAGGGGTATTGAGAAATCTCACAACTTTTTGAATTATCATAATTTCCTTTCCGATTTTAAGTTTTTTGTTAAGATATTTTTTAAGCTGTAATTTTTCTATAAAACTGAAAAAAAATCAGGTCAAAATACCCTAAAATAGGCTTAAAATGACCTTTTGTCAGTACAGAAATGGACAATTATCGAATGTTTGGCATACACAAAAAATGGCTGAATATTTTTTCAAAATATTTTGCACAAATAGTTATTACATATAAGGTATCTAAAATACAAAATATCAGTCTGATTGGAATATTTTGGGTTTGGACAATTTTGCATGGTTTTATGGCAGACTGGCTCTTAAGACGAGCTACTGTATTTTTTAAATGGGGCCAACATGTAGGATAAAAAGTTTATTCCCAAAACATTTTTTTACAGAATGGACTGTTATTGGCTTTTATCCTTTACAGAAATGTTTCAGGGGCGGATCCGGTCATTTTAAGAAGGGGTTCCCAAAACAGGACAAAAGGGGGGGTCCAACTATATGTCCCCATTCAAATGCTTTGATCGTGTAACAAAAGGGAGGTTCCAACCCCCGGAACCCTCCCCCTGGATCCGCCACTGTTAAATATTAAAAAAGGTCAAAATATTTTTTTTCAGTAGGTTGTTCTTAACCACTACAAAAACAAGAAAAAAATGGAGTAGAACTGTCAAAAAGTTATCATTAACCATAAATGTAGTTTCATAAGGGGCAAGGCAAATTGTGAAATATTTTGTTTATTCAAAAGCATTTTTTTTCAAACTAAACAGTTTAAAATTCTTAACAGTTAACTTGAAGCCACTCATTATACATAGTACATTGTAACTACCTTTAACTCCTCAAAATACTCTTAATATGAAATGCATATCTTAATTGTCCAATAAAGATCAAACTAGAAAGGGGCCTTCTTCTAGCCTTTCGATCACATGATCAAATTAGTAATTAATCTGTTCACTCACATTTACTCACTTCACACTTGAGTAACTCTGGTTGTGTACAAAAATAATTTTATTTGACAATACCCGTAAATGTACTGTTTTTCTATAGCTCTGCGGGGGGCGGGGGGGGGGGGTGCAAAGTCGTACAAAGGTATTTCACCAAGTTATGAAACAGGATTTGGTTCAGATATTAAAGCATACCCCTAAAGTAAAAGTTTTAATCTACATGTAAGACAGTAAAACCTTCAACCCCGAGAACCTGCATTATACTCTTGTAAACTATGCATATATACATGTAATAGTGACCAATGCATTTTAGTTGGTCTTTGTAAGAATCATACAGAGGGTAATTAATGACATGTCTTTGAAATTGAGGGGGTATTGAGGAGCTCAGAAATTTCGTGTATGGCATGCATGTAATTTTATATACATTGTTCTCCATTCGTATCACTTATTTTAAAACTATTATATTTAATGCTAGAATAAATTGATAAATCTACAATGATCTACAATAGCAGCCTACTTTTTGCTAAATGGTTATATCTTATTGGCATAAATTTGAATATATGATCCACTCATTCTATGAAATTGTGAAATATTGCACGAAATAAAGAATGAATAATTGATATTACAATGAATTATTTATTATACATTCATGCCAATTATAAAATCCTATAATGCAGGTGTGTAAGTCAGTCATCTATACAGTGTCAATTATTGCAGAATGATACCCAATCTAGCCAAAGATTCAAGAACTTTTTTAACACTTTGTTAATATTAAAGCACCGACCCTTTATGTTTTTCTGTTTAACCGGTTCGGGGGGAGGAGGTAACCGTTTTGCTCGATTTAATAAATTTGGATATTAGCTATTGATGAAGGAAAAACTATTTCAGTAATAAACACAATATTTAGTATTGAAACTTAATATGCAGTTAAACTGGGACTGAGAAATTGGGGCTGGTGCCGTGTCATCGAAAGTGTTTTAAGATTTGTCTTAAGATATATTTTCGGACAAATTATAGGACAGCCCTACAACTGCCTTATGATACATCTCAGACTGTCCATCGAATGTATATTTTAAGACAATCTTAAGATAATCTTAACAAAGATGCCCAATCGTACGTAGTCCTAAGTGAAATTTTCTCGTTGTCGTACAAGTACATGTATTTATGTTTCTTGTTACACGTGTATATAATGTTTGCATCTTAACCCGTCAAACTTTAAACATTTCTACATGTTATTGTATGTATGTTGCTCATTGTTGAAGCCTTATATCAACTTGTTTGTTTGAATCACCGTCGTTTTGTCTTTGGCGGACAGTTGTGTTATTTAAAAATATACAACATATTTCGTATTTCTATATTCAAGCCATCCTTCAGTTATCAATTATTTTGAGTGTTTCGTGTAGTATAGAATAATTAACGAAACCACGTCACGACACGAGCTTGCACAAAAGTTAGTATTCAATCTCGGCCTAGTTGTTATTTATATAAGAGGAACACAGAAGCTTGTGCTTTTGACTATTGTCATGCGTGGAAGCAGGCGCGTAGCTCCCTATACGCCAACACGCAGTTGCGTGCACATCGGTTCGGCATGCAAAAAAAATTATTGCAAAATTAAAAATTTACAAATTAAATTTTAAAGGAAACACATATGTTGTCACTTTTTTAATTTGTGAAATGTCATTAAATAACGGCATTTGGTTTCAGAATAGAAGTTTTATTAAAGATCATGCATGACGAAATCGGACAGTATAACTTGTATCTTTTACAAGTTTTGAATTTGTTATACTCAGTCTAACACATGTAGTTTCGGAGCACATTTTACAGAGTACGGTTTATCTGTTTGGAATGAGATGTATCAATCGGCATGAGATTTATCAGAACCCGTCGATATCGTTGAAATTATGCCATGGCGATGTGTTCGACGGACTACCAGAGCCACTCATCCTGCAACCACACCAAAACAGTATTGGAAAGTCTCATTATATTTTGCGTTTATAGACCATATGAAAATCGAATGCCTATTATAATGGAACTGGAGAGTGGAGTCGCGTCTGGTATTATCAGAAAATCGCTTCTTTGTGTCGTATCTTCTTCCTCCTGTTGTAGGAAATATAAAAAACGAACAAATCTCAACATTGTCAGAGACATACGAAACTGACCTGGTATGTAATTTTGACGAATTCAATTGGGAGGTCGCTCGATGGCGAACACGTACACTGGTTTATAACATCTCGCGGAGATCTATCAATGTACTACGTCTGTTGAAATCAAATGTACGATCACCAATGAACAATTACAGGTAATCATCGCTAGCATAACTGCATATTCATCGGGATAGTGTGAATATTGCCGACAAATACATAGAGAAGTTCGTTTCTGCCTAGACCCGAAGAGCAGATTTTTGACAATTTCGAGTAAATTCTGTATCAGAAAAATGTAGTTTATGTTTTCAATTAACCATGATTTACTCCATTCAGAAGCTTTATAAATAGTTTTACATTCATAAATTGTTTATAAGTCATATCTATATGAAGCTCCTCTATCAACTGTCCTATGACCGAAAACCGAAAAAGAACCCATTTTCCTGCATAAAAGGGTCCCAAAATTTTTCGCCTCGCTCCGCTCGGCGAAGTTGCTTGCACATCGTTTCTTTCTAGCTACGCCCCTGGGAAGGATTATCAATAGCGATTGTTTCTGACTGTTTACCAATGGAGGTGTGTTCTTATTTCCAACAGAGGGACACTCAACCTATATCAATATGTGCATGAAGCAAATTGATAGTTGCTAGATACTGAATGATTTTACCACAAGAAAGTTTTGACCTGTGCATATATACTTAAAATACGATAAAAAAATCATGTCTTTTTCAGGACTTTTGAATCCAACCATGTAGTATGGAATGTTCTTGAGATATGGTTTTGGTCGATGGATGTTCATGAAGGACCTGAAGGACAAAGTATATCACTGGATTTAGCTCTTTGTCTAAGTGTATTATTAAAGTACTTTGCTTTGAGCTCAGTTCATTGTTATGCAATTCATTCTTTGTGAAATAAAGATTTGACCGACAATTCTCATGCACAAGGATTTGTCAAAGTAGTATCACCTCTATGTACAATGTAAGTATTAGGGCGATAAACGCAATCTATTTTGATTTGAACCAAACATATTATAAAAAAAGAACAAATTTACCCGAGAATGCTACTCCCGCTACTAGCAATATGATGCTAGGTTGTTTTAATACATCTGTACTGCCTACTGATGACTTGGTCCTGAGTGTAAATGGTCCTTCAATTATGTTAAAAAAAATATAAGGCCTATCTAGCCTAATCGATTTCTAAAACTATATTTCATAAATTTTGCGGTGGTAAATTGGTATCCTGTCGTCGTCGTCAGCGTCGTCCGAAGACGGATGGTTTTCGGATAATAACATTAGTATAAGTCAAAAGAAATCAATAAAATTATAACACAATGTTTATAACCACAAAAGGAAGCTTGGGATTGGTTTTGGGGGTTATGGTCCCTAAGGTGTAGGAATAAGTGTTCCAAAGGTGCCCAAAACAAGCATTAATATAGTGTCAGTACAAAAAGTTGTGTATAAGTATTTAATTGTTCTGAAATTGTACTACAATGTTTAATACCATAAGTAGAAGGTTGGGGTATATTTTGTGGGTTATGGGGCAAACAGTCTAGGAATTAAGGACCAAAACAAGCGTTTTTGTAGATTCAAGACAATAAATTGGAGTTATCTTTCTTTGTTTGTAGAATTACCTAAAACCAATACTTTATGAAATCTTCTTTGAAAGTTGGAGTTATCTTTCTTTGTCCAGAATGGTAGTTGAATCAACTCAAATCAATGCTATATACAATATACATTTGCAAAATTAACTTTACTACCAACTGATAAATTAAAGCAGTCTTTAATAACCATTCAGTAATTACAAGCACTTTGATTATCATTCTAGGGTTATGCCCTTTTACAAATGAAAAAATTAAAGAATTATTAAGTTTCTGTTCTCTTAACTTAAGTTTGTCTCAACTCAATTTAGTGAAATGTGTATGTATATAATGCTTATTACCTCTAAACTTGGTTTCAGTTCAATATTTGGCAGCTTCACTTTTACAGTTTTTGATTTATGTCCATTTATAACGTTATATGCTAGCGGGGGCATCATCACCATGACTGTATGACATTTTATATTTTAATATTTTATGATGTATTTAAATGAGTAGTTATTGTTGCAAACTCCATTAGAAATTTAAATAGAGATCATTTTTGGAATAAGGGAAAGGGGGAGGTAAAAAAAATTGGGGGAGATGGGGGTCAATTTTTCTCATTTCAGATTTCAGAAATTTAAAAGAAAATTTCTTCAAGTATATTTCTTTTGAAAGGATTAATATTTAATATTCAATAGCTTGGTGAATTGCTCAAAAGCAAAAAAAAATTATTTTAAGTTCATTAAACCACATCCATTCTGTGTCAGAAACCTAAGCTGTGTCAACTATTTAATCACAATCCAAATTCAGAGCTGTATCCCAAAGGCGGATTTAGAGGGGGGCAGGGGGCCCGGGTCCCCCCTTTTTGGGAAAAAATTTGGTTGCTTATATAGGGAATCATTGAAGCATGACTGGAGCCGGCCCCCTCTTAGGTCAGTCAGTGGGCCCCACTTATGAAAATGTCTGGATCCGCCACTGTATCCAGCTTGAATGTTGTGTCCATACTAGCCCCAACCGTTCGGGAATCGTGCGGTCGTATAAAGCTATACCCTGCAGAGCATCTGTTCCATTCATTTGTTTATTTCTTAATTTGTGTGAATTATCAGTGTTACAGTAAATGTTAATTACTACACTTTCATACCACAACAAATATTGTATTGGTACATGTATCACTTATATTTGTATCCATTTAACAAAACAAAAAATGAAAAGGAATAATTTTTGCAATACCTTTTGAATACTATAACTTTTTAGATATTTAGACATATTAAGTCTAATTAAGTAAATGTTGATAATATCTGCTTGACATGCTTGAAATTCTATCAGATTACTTATGGAGCACTTATGAGTCTTTGAAGCATGATCACAAAGGTTCTTTTGGTGAAATCATTTTCATATTGGTCAAAATTTTTCTTTGCTTCGACCAGCTTTGGAGGAGATATAATCAAAGAATTGATATAAATCAGCACAGAAGTTTACTTCCTAGCTCATCTAGCCCCAAGTATCATGTCAGGCATTGCCATTACTAAAAACCAATAAATGTATTCTAATCTGAGGAACAATTCGACATTTTAACAAACAAAATTACTAATGATACTGACGATCCACCACAAAGTATATAAATAAAACCATACCAATAGTAAGCAAATACATATAAAAAAGACGTGGTATGATTGCCAATGAGACAATTCTGTACAAGAGACCAAATCGACACAGAAATTAACAACTACAGGTCACCGTACGGCCATAAACAATGAGCAAAGCCAATACCGCATAATCAGCTATAAAAGGCCCCGAAATGACAATGTAAAACAATTCAAACGAGAAAACTAATGGCCTTACTAGTATTTATGTTAAAAAATAAACAAAAAACTAATATGTAACACATAAACAAACGACAACCACTGAGTTACAGGCTCCTTATATCATGTTCTCAAATCTAGATATCATCTCCCATTTAGAAAAAAAACATTTGAAAAATGAACCTATTATGTGTTGCTCTCCTAGCTACAAAATGTATCCAAAATCAAAGATGTAGAACATATTCTATCATAATCATTTGGTAACTAATGTTATTACTGTCT
This sequence comes from Mytilus edulis, assembly GCF_963676685.1. Classification (NCBI taxonomy): domain Eukaryota; kingdom Metazoa; phylum Mollusca; class Bivalvia; order Mytilida; family Mytilidae; genus Mytilus; species Mytilus edulis. The sequence continues at coordinate 49,819,223 of NC_092347.1, forward strand.
CCTCCATGCCCGTCTTGAACATAAAAAAAAATAAATAGATAACACTCCTAATGCTCAGTTCTGTTGTCATCGTGCAAGACAGTTAATAACACCATATAGGAAAAAAACATAGAACTCCTTTTGTCATAAGACACTGTCAAACATCCAAACATCCAAACATACTATCCACACTCATCTGTGTCCACACTTGTAAATATTAAACAAAAATATATTACATAAATACATACTGTCACCATGAGACACCCCTCATTGGTGAGAAGTTTTCTATATACAGAGTTGTTAGAAATTAGTAAAACATAAAATACATCTAGATGATACACGTTTAAAAATTAAAAAAATATATAGCATACATGTCCCTAGTATTTATTTTATGGTGATTCATTTTTCAAAACAGTGTATATGAATTGACGGTGGACAAAATCAATACAAGTTATATATGTAAAGCGAGACAACTCCAAAATATTTTCAAAAGTCAAACACACCTAGGTGCGATCGATAATTTTACATTGGAATGTGATCTTTTGTTCTAACAACCAATCAAATTGAAGAAACTGTCTAGACAAACAAAACTATGTTGTCGTTTTGAATGTTATTACGAAAAAAAAAATTTCTTGTAGAATAATTGTGTCATTTTATAATACATGTATGCGTATTCTATGTACTTTTTAATTGTGTATTTGAATGTGCATCTATTTCAGTGAGTGTGGTAAAGAAAGCATACAATGAAAACTTAAACTCAGGCTTTCCTAATTGTTTTTGTAGTAAATTAAAAGTGTTATTATGTAAACTTGGTTTTCAGCATGTCTGGGAAAATCGAAATACTGTGTCTAAGACAAAATTACTTTTTTTCATTTCAAAAGAAAGTAGAAGAGGAATTCGTAAAATCCTCATAAAGATATAAAGATATTCATGGTAATATAACTAAAAACATATCACAAAGTTAAAGATAATTTTGAATTAGAAAAATATCTTCTACTGGACCTTAACAAAAGTGTTATTTCTAAAATGATAATAGCAAATTACTAATAGAAGTTGGTAGATATACCTTTAGAACAGAGAATTTGTCCAATTTTAAAGGATGGAATTGAAGATGATTTCCATTTCCTCATTGAATGCATTGGCCCCCATCTTTTTTTTTTTGGACGATCAATGCATTTGAATGGGGACATGTGGTTGGAAACCCCCACCTCTTTTATCCTGGGTTAGGAACCTCCTTTTTTAAAATGGCTATATCCGCCCCTGCATCTAATGATATGTTTTAATACAAGAAGCAAATGGACGAACAATCTTTATTTATTTGGCTCCTGATTAAGAAAAATAAAAATCTTTTATTTTATCATATTTGTACTTTGCAAAACAAACTGAATGAAAAATTATCTTAAATGAGTCACTTTGTTAATGTATACTATATATTAAAACTGTGTATGCACTATTTTGTAATAAAATCTAAAGGAATCAGAAAACTAAAGGAGGACCTAAAATGACTACCAATATTTCCAACGTAACCAAGAAGGCAAAATTAATACTAGGATTCCTGATAAGAAATTTGAGATATTGTCCATCGGAATGCAAGAAAACCGCATATATTTCAATGGTCAGGTCAATAATGGGATATCATATGGTCAATAGTATGGGACCAGTACACATCTTCAAACATCAATAAGCTTGAAAGAATACAGCGACAACCTGCAACATTTATAACAGGAGACTACAAATCCAACAAAGTAGGTTGCGTCTCAAACACGCTCTCCAAACTGAAACTACAAGACATACAGGCAAGATGCTCAAGCCAGAAGCTTATATTTTTGTACGAGGTGGCCGAAGGGCTAGTTTCTCAGTGCTATAGAACCAGACATTTAAAAAAAAAGCTCGTCAAAAAAGAACACTGAATTGCTGCCAAGGGCCCGATTTAACAATTATCAGTCAAGAAATTTTGTGAAAAAACATGCAGATCAAACACTACACAAAGAGTTTGAGATCTCAACGAGCCGAAAAAAAACAGAATATTCTAACTCATTTTTCGTAAAAACAGTATTCGAATGGAACCACCATGAAGAAACTGTAGTGCGCACACCGAGCGTTGACAGCCGTTTAAAAACTGCTCTCATGCATCGTCAATACATCGACAGCACTCCTCATGAATATAAACGCCGGCTAGCTTCACACTAGTCATTTCTTGTCATGGGTTTGTAATACTGAAAATCCATGGGGTCGAAATGAACCTTGTGTTGGCTTCGAACGAAGGAGGTTGTTGATATCTATCTATTTTATACTGCTATCCGCTATACACACTGAACTTAAGAAAGGAATCAAATACATGTATGAGTAGCTTGTAACCAGGATAATATTAAAAGATAGAACTTTAGCAGTGTTAAATATATATCAACAATTTTATTGTGACATTAACATATCATTATTCTAATTTTTTGCTTATCTAAAAGAATATGTACCATTATTTCAACATCTTGATACATTTAACAAACTAAAACACATTCTAAACCCCATCCCTGAACTTGTTTGTCCTATTGGAGTCTTTATTAAGCAGTCTTTAGAACTAAGGGGTCAGACCCATGTCAGACAAGCTCATGATTGTGTTTTATACATCAATTTATAATTTGAACTCTTAAAATATGTTCTATTATATTGTATTGTATTTCATTATATTGCATTGTGTTTAAAATGTATAAATGTTTGTTTGTATTGCTTGACCCTTATGGGTGTAATTTTGCAATAAAGATATAATATTCCCACTCGTTATATAATTGGTGAAAAATAAAGACAAGTTAAAAACCGGTGCATTACGTTTGCGCGCATTACCATTACATTTGCGCGCAAAAATCATTACGTTTACGCGCAGCTTTTGATTACAACTTTTTATTTGACAGGTAAACTCAGGTAAGCTCAGCTAATATTTATTTATTTATTTATAAATTTATTCAATTATTTTTAAGTAAAAGTACCCTTTCTGTTAGTCTAAGTCACCTACTCACCCACGAGGATGTGGAAGTGGGATTCAAGCAGGATAAGTCGGTTGCGTTGCCTCGGGCCATTACAGACTTCCTCGACCATCATTACAAACCTTGGACATATAACAGGGCCATTATAAAAACACCCATTCATTAATACTATATAAATAATTAAAATATATTTTCAAAGTTAATGATTTTAGTCATATCTTATATGAAATTTATAGTTATTTATATTTTGATATTATTTATATTTATATACCCTTATAAATGTAATCAAATGTAATCAAAAGCTGCGCGCAAATGTAAAACATTTTAATTCCCAAATGCGCGCAAACGTAATGCGCCCTTAAAAACTCCAGGATTCCGATTGCATTTTTGGATTTAATTTCATCATGAACGACCAAAAGCCGAATATTTGAAGCCAATGGTTAACAAGAACTGCAATAGCTGGTTAAAAGTTAAAGATGATTATTCAAAATTGTACGTTCAATAATCATCTACCGACATTATTGTAGATAATAAAAAGTCGTAAATAAAAAAAAAAACTTAAAACAAATATGAGGGAATACACACGTGTATTTAACAATTTTATGCCTTAACGTGCAGTAAAAATATATATTTATACCAACCCTAACATACGTTTTGGCTTAATGCGAGTTGATTAGTTGACTGTTACTCCTAAATTATGGGCGTTTGGAATACATCAGAACTGTGTAAGCTACATAATTCTTTAGCGTAATTTCTGCATGCCATTATCAGAGCAAGGAGGTTATATGAAATATAATCTCCATGATCAGAGTTACACATACTATTGTTTGTAGCAAACCATATAATAGTATGACATCTGAGTTTATTACTTTTACTTTTAAAATACTTTAATAAAAGTTCGTTTAAATACTCGAGTTACGGTCATCTTTCAAAGTTACGACCATCTTGTTGTCGGTAAAGCTACTAGATTCACACTGCCGATCAGATCAACTCGATAAAGCCCGATCAAGACATATTACGTGATCGGGAGACTGGTCTGACTCAATCGACAAGAATGTTCGGGATAGTCTACCTAGCTCGTTATCGATCTGACTGACGAGAGTTTTTGACATGTCAATAATATTCGAGTAAGGATCGAGAAGCAAGTCACTCGAGAAGAGATCGAGAATTAGTCGAGTAGCGATATAATTGATCGGGAAAGGATTGTGTAGAGATCGAGTTTGGTCGGGATACAAAAATTTTACCAATCAGTACTCGATTATTTCTAGACTAACTCGACTAATGTCCGATCGCTTCCAGAACACTGCGACTTTTATCCCAGACCAACCCGACCAATACCCGATATCTTCGCAACCACATTTGACCACTCTTCGATCTCTACTAGAGCATACAAGAGAACACATGACTGCTACACGATTCTCTAAAACTGTGTGCAGATCTGATTAACTCTCATAACTCTGCTTCGGCAAAATATATATTGGCATCATTATTTTTAACTGTACAAAAAATCCTCCATGTACAATACGTGTCTTTACTTTTGCAAGGAGAGGTTACATTTTAAAAGAGACAAAAGACACCAAAGGAACAATCAAACTCAGAGGTCGAAAACAAACCGACACAGCCATAGAGAAAATGGTAACCGACGAGAAGACAAATGTAGCAGTCCACATAACATAGAAAACAAAAAACTTAGCAACACGTAACCCAACAAAACCTGGGATGATCTCAGATGTTCCGGAAGGGAAGAAAATCAATTTTGCAATTTTGGCACTGGCGAATTTTTCAAATATTAAAGTTATTGTGCAATATTCATTGTTAGACTGCTAATGACTAAGTTATTTTCCAAAGTTGATTTATAAGAACATCAAAATTATATTTTACCTGTTTTATGGGCTATTTTCTGTTTTGTCTGTCCGTATTTTTCGTTTGCCTAGAAATGTCTGTAGCATAAAAAAAAAAGAAGACGTGGTAAAATTGCCAATGAGACAACTCTTCACAGAACACAAAATGACACAGAAATTATCAATAACAACTATGATAGGTTACCTTGCAGTCATTTTTTTCATTCGAACTGTCTGTCCCATGTCAGGAGCCTGTAATTCAGTGATTGTCGTTTGTTTATGTGTTACATATTTGTTTTTCGTTCATATTTTTACATAAATAAGGCCGTTAGTTTTCTCGTTTGAATTGTTTTACATTGTCTTACATTGAATTTTAAACCTGATGCTTTTTGTTATCTATTATTCATGTGTTTCTATGCCTAATACGTTCTGCTATTTATTTATATTGTAGTCCTGTATTATTATGTTGTCATTTTAATGTTATATTTAACAATGCCATCAAAGTGCGAGGTTTGGCATGCCACAAAACCAGATTCAACCCACCATTTTTTTTCTTTAAAAATGTCCTGTACCAAGTCAGGAAAATGGCCATTGTTATATAATAGTTCGTTTCTGTGTGTGTAACATTTTTACGTTGTGTCGTCTGTTTTCTCCTATTTTTGAGTGTGAATTCACATTACTATAAGACGTGTCACGGTACTTTTCTATCCCACATTTATGTATTTGGTTTTGATGTTATATTGGTTATTATCATCGGATGTTGTCTAATGCTTAGTCCGTTGCTGTGTGTGTTACATTTTAATGTTGTGTCGTTGTTCTCCTCTAATATTTAATGCGTTTCCCTCAGTTTTAGTTTGTTACTCCGATTTTGTTTTTTGTCCATAGATTTATGAGTTTTGAACAGCGGTATACTACTGTTGCCTTTATTTATCGGGGCCTTTTATAGCCGACTAAACGGGATGGGCTTTGCTCATTGTTGAAGGCCATATGGTGACCTATAGTTGTTAATGTCTGTGTCATTTTGGTCTTTTATGGATAGTTGTCTCATTGGCAATCATACCACATCTTCTTTTCTATATTTTTGACGTAATTTCTAGGGATGTCAACGAGTACTCGAGTATCGCTCGGTAGTATCGATTACCAAAATGATACTCGACTATTCGGTATCTTGTTTGATTTTGTGGCTTTCTAAGTTTAAAACAAAAAATATATTTTTATTAAGAGCGCCACCCGGGAAATTTAGAATACAATTCGAATGTTTGTGTTTAACTGTCATTTAAAATTCTTCCAACCAGATGTAGGATATACGTTTTTAACTAATCTTATTCACTCTCCCATCTCTGTACCGTCAGAACATGACTGTTTGTTACATTTTGTGTACATAAAAATCGCTAATTCCCAGAGATACGTTGACAAGATAATATTTTTAATTAACGGAACAAATTCATTGAACCCTGTGTCGACCCTCAAACAATGATTAATGGTACCAGTAAGTTTTAATCCTCACCCCTTTCTTGATCATTAAATGTGTTTTTCTATGGTTCCCAAATACTGTTGTTTGAGTAATATTTTTTTTTAAATATTACTTAATGACTTGATTTGATTAATACCAGTTTACATAATTAGTACATGTCGTAAATGAGCTATTTTATTGTAACTGTTATCTAGCAATAAGTAATAATGTAGAGGTTTTTACGACCCTCAATACATGAACATAAAAAGGTATAATTTTATGTTTCCATTTTGTAAATGTTTACCGAGCAAGTACTCAAATATCGGTCGGTAAATTCAACGAGTAATCGATTAGTAAATCTTCACCGAGTTGACAAATACTGTTGTTTGAGTAGTATTTCTTTCCGTTTTCGCTGTTTAGCCCAACCCCGCCACCCCCACCAAAGCTGGCCATCTTGGACGATGTATCGGCAACAACACTTGGTCAGCACCTCATAAGGAACATTCATACTATGTTTGGTTTCATTTCATTCAGTAGTTCTCTAAAAGAGGACATTTGTATGCATTTCCCATAGGGTCCTATGTTGAACTAAGTCCCCCGCTGGCGGCCATCTTGGATGATGGATCGGCTACAAAGTAACAACACTTGGTCAGCACCTCATAAGGAACATTTATGCCATGTTTGGTTCCATTCCATTCAGTGGTTCTCTAAAAGAAGTTACAAATGTAAAAAGTTTACGACGACGACAGACACCAAGTGATGAGAAATGCTCACTTGGCCCTTCAGGCCAGGTGAGCTAAAAATAAATTAACAGCTAATCACCTGAAAAGAATACAACATTTCTTTATAACAAAACCATGGAAAACTTAGAATTGGTTATAGATTTGAATTTATGCACAATGTTTTGCTTTTGTGCAATTTACTTCGGTGTTGCAAATTGACATCCCTCCCCTAAAAAAAAATATACCCCCTCTTTTCACATCCCCCACCAACAAAAAAAATAAATTACCACCCTCCTTTTTTAATATTCATATTCCCCACCCTTTTATTTTAACCCCCATTTTTTTACAAAAAAATTATATCCCCCTCTTACAATTTCTTTTTTACACCCCTTTTTTAACCCCTCCCACCCTTTTTCCAAACAAAAAATTCTTTCCCTCAAGTTTGGTCGTAATCTCAATCCAAATTTCCATTGGAATTTGAAACCATAATTACCCATTTAAATAAGTCTAAAAATAGAAAATGACATACAAAACCATGGCTAAAATAAATATTAATATTCCTCAATCATCATAAATTTAGTAATAACTTCTTACCTCAAAATTATAAAATTTCTTTATACATAATTTAAAAGCAATATAAAAGGTAATCAAACATATAATATTTGAATTACCTGCCTTAGACTGTTTTTAAAACGTCTCAATTGTCCTTTAACAAGAAAAACCCCTGTTCTTGCCACTAATTCCTAAATGGTTTGAGTCATATCCCCCCAAAGTCAATCCCAACCATCCCTTTGTAGAATGGAAACTTGTGGTATAATTTTAGAGAGATTCATACACCTCAAAAAGAATTTTTTAACAGCAAATAGTGCAATTTATGTATGTTGTGTGTTTGGGCTTAAACAGTATCATATACCCTTTCAGTAATATATCACAGAAAGAATAAAACTGACTTAAAATACAGATGAAAGAATCTCAAAAGAAGCTCAAAGACAAAAAAAAATTTAAGTTCATTAGACCACATTCATTCTGTGTCAGAAACCTATGCTGTGTCAACTATTTAATTTTAGATTTAAATAAGTATGAAGAAGAAATCTTTAATTGATTTGTAAAATCTTGACATTTGTTTTGTGTAAAAAACCCATATAATGTCAAAAATTTGATCACAATCCAAATTCAGAGCTGTATCACGCTTAAATGTTTTGTCCATAGACTCCATACCTGCCCCAACTGTTCAGGGATCGACCTCTGCGGTCGTATAAAGCTGCGCCCTGCGGAGCACCTGGTTTTGGTTGATTTAGTACCATATCAGAAAGTAACAAATAATAGTGTAATTTTTAAAATTTGTAATGAAATACAAATGTTTCAATTTGTTGTTGAATTTTTTGGACCCTCGAGCCTCCTTAAATACACCATAAAAGTTTTAAGATATAAAATGACATACATAGTAATGGCTAAAATTAATATTAAATAATATAAACAGCTAAAAATAAATTGACAGCTGCAATCTGTGTGACTTCAAGACAATCATCATTTCTTAATACATAATTTACAAGCAGTGTAATGGAGGTATCAAACATTGTTCTTTAATTTTTAATTTGATTTGGATTACCCCCCTTTAACCACTTTTAAATTGTCTCAATTGTCCTAACCACCCCTTTGAAGTATGGAAACTTGTAGTATAATTTCAGAGAGATTCATGCACTTTAACACAAGTTATTGTCTGGAAACTACAAAAATGCTTATTTGGGCACCTTATTCCTAAACGGTTAGGACCATAACTCCCAAAATCAATTCCAATCTTCCTTTAATGTGAATAAACCTTGAGTTAAAATTTTATTGATTTATTTTCATGAATACTAAAGTTATTATCCGGAAAACCATCTGTCTTCAGACAACACTAATGACCTTCTACCAATATACGACCAAAATTTTTTGAATTTTTGCAGTAGTATAAAAACTTAACAATGAGCAATAAACCTTGAAAATGAGGTCAAGGTCAAATAAAACCGGTGAAACTGCCATGTACATTATAAAATATTTCCATACACCAAATATAGTTTACCTATTGCATATAGTATTAGAAAAAAGACCAAAACTCAAAATCTTAACTTTAACAAGGAAAATGAGGTCACGGTCAGATAACACCTGCCAGATGGACATGTTCACCTTTCAGTCCTTCCATACACCGAACACACTAAACCTATTGCTTATAGAATCTAAGATAAGGATTTGACCACCAAACCTTAACCACTGATCCTTGTAATGAGGTAAATGTCAAGTCAAAACTGTCTGACAGGCATAAGGACATTGAACATACCAAATATAGTTATCCTTTAACTAATAATAAGAGAGAAATTAACATTACAAAACATTCTGATGTTTTTTTTCAAGTAGTCACTGAACCATGAAAATGAGGTCAAGGACAATGGATGTGTGACTGACAAAAACTTCATAACATGAGGCATCTATAAAAAGTATAAAGCATGCAGATCTTCCACCTTCTACAATATTAAGGTTTTAAGAAGTTAGGAACCATAGCCACCACTGATGCATCACTACTCCTATGTTGAGCTTCTGCGACACTAGGAGCAGACTTGACAAAAATGAGGTCAAGGTTAAATAAAACATACCAGTATAAAAATTCATTGTACTGGAACAAAATGCTAATTTGATCTATAACTGGTCATGGTGTTAACTTTATAAAACATACAAAGTCAATAACTTCAAGCATGACGAATAAAAGTGTGGAAAAATGATTATTCAAGTGAATTTAATTTAAGTCCAAGGACCACATCTCTGCACAAAATCATTAGACCAAATTAACATTCAATCTTGATCTGTAACTTGTCATGATAAAACTATATACCAATTATCAAATTAATATCTTCAAGCATGCCTGAGATAAGTGTGGAAAACTGATTATTTGAGAGAATTTTTTAATTCCAAGGTCCATAACTCTGCACAAAATCATCAGACAAGAACAAAATTCTAACTTGATCTGTAACTTGTAATGATAAAACAATGCACCAAAAATCAAATAAATATATTCAAGTATGATGATAAAAAGTGCAGAAAACAGACTTGCTGAACAGATGGATGGACAAACCAGTCAGACAGACAGACAGACAGACAACAGAGTGCAAACTTAAGTCGCTTTGACTTTGTCGGCAGAAGACTTGTAATAGATTATGATGGAAAGAAACTTTAAACAAAAATTATAAGCAAGACAAGATCTACGCAAAAAATTAAGTTCTTAAATCGTGTGAGGACTTATTGAAGTAATTGCTCTATTTTGTTATTATGATGATCTTTACATCTGATGACCGCGAGAGCATTCCAGTGTATTGCTATTGCCTAGATTTCCATTAGGTAACTTATGTGTTGGGACTGTAAATGACCTTTAAACATGATTAGAAATATATATATAATATCTATGCAAACATACAGAAAAAAGTGTGTTAACACTTTCTGAAGAATATCTCAAGAACGCTTGCATTATTGCATACCGACTTACTTATCAGTCTTTACTCATTCTCACGGACCGATAACTCTGCATTGTAAATTGAACATTTGGCAGGATAAATATGAATGCCATCTCAAATCCAATCTATTAGAAAAATCGAATTATTACAGAAGAGTGTCCACCATGCACTTGTACTGTACTATTAGTGATATAGAAGAATAGAATGATATACAAATGGATGAAAAATGTATATACATGTAACTGTAATATAAATATATTAATAATATATAACTACAAACCGGAGTATACTGATTTTTATCATATGTTTAGTAGTAAATACAGTAGTTTTGCATATGTGATAAATAGCCTGCTGTTTAATCCATATCGCGTAACTTTGATGCGCACCCTTTATCGCATACCCTTTATCACACCCATACCCTTTATCGCATACCCTTTATCACACCCCTACCCTTTATCGCATACCCTTTATCACACCCCTACTTTTTTTCTTTTTTTTTTTTTACATAATGTCAATTTTGATATTTTTTTTGCTTAAGAAATATTTTCCTTTATAGGCAAATTTTTTGAATGACGTCATTGTTTGGTATGTGACGTCCTGAACGTCGAGTTTTCATATTGTATGTGACTTCACGAACGTCAAGTTTTCATATTTTTTGGCACACTAAATGCAACTATGAAAAATACAAAACACACAAATTAATACAATAATAAACAAAATATTTTTAAAACAACAGCACGCAAATTGTAAGGTAACCCAGGTGCTTCGGATAAGTAATTGAGTAGTTCTTTTAAGGCCTTTGAAACAAAAGTAGAACTGAAGGTAACCCAGTGCTATGGATAAAAAAACAGTTCATATAATATAATACTCTTCTGTTGAAATATATGATAAAGTGTATAATACATGGCAAAATCCGTATCACATGCCATATCACCCTCGACCAATATCATCCCTCGGGCCTAAAGGCCCTTGGGCTGATATTGATGTCTCGGGATGATACGACATATGATACGGATTTTGCCATGTATTATTCTCTATGTATCACTACAATATATACAATATAATAGTTATTACGATGAGGTTGAATTCCCTGTCATTTATTTATCATCAACGCACAAACTTGTCTCAGAAAACAAAATATCTGTTCATGAACCTCACTTTCAGGTATACTTGGCAATGTGATTTTTTCCCCAAGACAAGTGCTTGTGACCCTCCACAAGAACTTGCAGTCATCCAATATTCAGTACTTCAGTACTTTGATTAACAATGTTTCTGCATTTTTGGCAATTTCTTGAAATTTAGGATAGATATATAGAAATCTTAAACAAATAAGATTACATGGCCAAAATTGAGCTATTTCCCTTTAAAGATGAGCATGTAATTCAGTGGTTGTCATTTGTTTAAGTGTTACATATATTTAAATAAGGCTGTTAGTTTTCTCATTTGAATTTTTTTAGTGTCATTTCAGGGCCTTTTATAGCTGACTATGTAGTGTGGGCTTTGCTCATTGTTTAAGGTCATACGATGACCTATAGTTGTTAATTTCTGTGTCATTTTGGTCTATTGTGGAGAGTTGTCTAATTCATTTTTCATTGGCAATCATACCATATCTTCTTTTTTTTATTTTTACCATTTTTTAAAGTTTTTGCCTCTCATCTTGAAAAGTTTAATAGTTACAAATGTAGATAGAAAATTTACAAGGTATTTTTACCAAAAAGATACCATTGTTAAAGGTACAGGTGAGCCACACAGGCTCTTAAGAGTCTCTAGTTGAATGCTACAAGGCAGCACTCACACATGCAAAATGAAAAAGAAATAAATACAAGTTGTAATAACTTTTTTCCCAATCTACTATTACAATTTTGCCTGAAAGAGGGATGAAAGATACCAAAGGGACAGTCAAACTCATAAATCCAAAATAAACTGACAATGCAATGGCCAAAAATGAAACTAGTTGAGAGCTTTGCATAGTACTTCTAGTTTCACAGCTATGCTGAAATTATGGTATTATTGTCCACTACACTAATTATTTAGATTTTTTAGAATTGTTCCTAAAGGTTACAAAATTTTATTTGTAAAAATATGACCTGCATTGTTAAAATGTAAATTCAATTATTTTCATCACACATTTTATTTGATGATTTTTTTTTTTACTCTTTGTATAGTATTTAAAAATGAACAAAACATATATTTCAAACTAGTATCTGATGTTCTATACAAACAAGAAAGTCATACACTAACAACTTTAATGAAACCAATGTGTATCACAGTAAGAAATTGCACATGTACAATACAAAAGGATGTTGCAAAATAAAGCATACAATCACCATGCAGTTTATGGATTTTATCCATAAGTGTAGTACAAAATGTTATAATGTATACAAAAAATAATTGTCAAAGTTATACTATTTTGTCCATTTAACAAAAAATAGTCATAATTTTATCTTTAACAAAAAATATTGTTAATCTTCCCTTATTTTCAAAAGTTATTGAATGTTTTAAAGAAAGTTTAAAAGCTCTCTTAAAAGACCATTTGCTTATTTCTAATTTGAACCTGATTTTAATTATATCTATAAAAATAAATTTGTCAAATTCACAAAAAAGTAATTTGTTCTAAAATATTTGAAAACAAGTAAACTGAAAGACAAAGAATAAATAATTACTGACTTATGATCACTTATTATAGAAATCAATTGACAAGGTATATAAGGAATTATCCAAAGAATATTCTTATTTATCCTGGTTGAATCTCATGCACTAAACTTTCTTCATAAAACACTCTAACATCATCTAAAATACACAAGATCACAGGTAGTTTTTCTAATCCAGTAGTTGCTCCATTTCCTTTTTTCAAACTAGATGCATACAATGTCTTTATTTTGTCCATATCTGTTTTCCCTATTCTGTTAAAAAAAAAAGACAAGGAAACTTTTACTGAAAAGTAAAAATATGATTTATAATATATTGCAGTAGACTCAAGCAAATCGGATACACAAAATGTCAGCAAAAAATATCCCATTACCCAATATATTCAATTTGACAATAAATGATTATTCATTAAATATTCTTCAGAGTCCATCTAATCCTGAGATGTTAACTAGCCCTGAACACTGTTTTAAGAAGTATGTTTTCTTGGGTTTTTTTTTCAAGGTACACAACTATGATGTTTGAGTAAAAAAGATATATCAGCTGTTTGTTATGTAACTCTATTAGTAAAAAAAAATATATATCAGCTGTTTGTTATGTAACTCTATTAGTAAAAAAAGATATATCAGCTGTTTGTTATGTAACTCTATTAGTAAACAAGAATGTGTCCAAAGTACACGGATGCCCCACTTGCACTATCCTTTTCCATGTTCCATGGACTGTAAAAATTGGGTAATAATCTAATTTGGCATTAAAATTAGAAAGATTATATTATAGGGAACATATGTACTAAGTTTCAAGTTGATTGGACTTCAATTTCATCAAAAACTACCTTGACCAAAAACTTTAACCTGAAACTCCCACTTTCATTTTCTATGTATAGTGAACCACGAAATTGGGGTCAAAAGTCTAATTTGGCATTAAAATTAGAAAGATCATATCATAAGCAACATGTGTACTCAGTTTCAAGTTGATTGGATTTCAGCTTCATCAAAAACTTCCTTGACCAAAAACTTTAACCTGAAACACCCCCTTTCATTTTCTATGTTCAGTGGACCGTGAAATTTGGGTCAAAAGTCTAATTTGACTTTAAAATTAGAAAGATCATATCATAAGCAACAAGTGTACTAAGTTTCAAGTTGATTGGACTTCAGCTTCATCAAAAACTACCTTGACCAAAAACTTTAACCTGAAACTCCCACTTTCATTTTCTATGTTCAGTGGACCGTGAAATTTGGGTCAAAAGTCTAATTAGACTTTAAAATTAAAAAGATCATATCATAAGCAACAAGTGTACTAAGTTTCAAGTTGATTGGACTTCAGCTTCATCAAAAACTACCTTGACCAAAAACTTTAACCTAAAACTCCCCCTTTCATTTTCTATGTTCAGTAAACATGAAATTGGGGTCAAAAGTCTAATTTGGTATTAAAATTAGAAAGATCATATCATAAGCAACAAGTGTACTAAGTTTGAAGTTGATTGGACTTCAGCTTCATCAAAAACTACCTTGACCAAAAACTTTAACCTGAATGGACAGACGAACGGAGGCACAGACCAGAAAACATAATGCCCCTCTACTATCGTAGGTGGGGCATAAAAAGATATATCAGCTGTTTGTTATGTAACTCTAATAGTAAAAAAAATATATCAGCTGTTTGTTATGTAACTTTATTTGATTTCTGCCTTTGTTTATGTATATAAAGAAAATAAAATACTCATTATTTTAATATGTGAATACTAACAACTTTCTACTGAAGCCAAGATATACATGCTTGACCAGTTGATCAGTTTGTTGATAAGAATTCAAACTGCAATTTAGCAAAACATTTTAGTAATTGGGATTGTAAAATGACATGCAATTTAAATTGTAAATTCTTTTGAAATAAATGGAAATGTTCTACAGCTAGCTTAGATTTTATTTTGTCTTAAACTGTTTGCCAAAAATTTTCCAAAATCAAGGACATCAAAAAGCAATGACTATATATTCCCACAAGTGGTCCGAGACCACATTTGTCGTCCCTTGATTTTGATTTTTGTTGTTCACGAATATAGTCCCTAGTGTTGACAGTGGGTTACTTGCCATTAATTTTTATACCCCTTCCCAATTTATTTCTGCATGTTTAATGACTCCTCAAATTGCAAGTAAGGGGGTGAAAACACTGTAAAAAAAATTGGTTTCAGAATTTTAAAGGAAAGTAGTGATTTGGTCCAGCTGAAAAAGGTTAAAAATTAGCACTTCGGAAGCTGTCAAAAGATTTCAAGACGCCCTAAACATAAAATTGTCCATATTTTGAGTTAGAGCCAATTAAGTTTTCTATAATTTTGATATAATTTGTCCCAATAGTAGTACAACACACTGTAAAAATTTCATTGAGAAAGCGCAGGTGGGATTTTTTTAATTTTCATTTATGTTCTAAAAGAAATGCACTACGAAATAATTGTGGTCTAAGACCAAGTGTATCTTCCCATGAAGCGTACAAATAAGTCGGCATTACCTATCATAATCAGATAAAAGAAAAGAAAATTTGTACAAATGCAGTGACGATAACAGCAGTAAGTCATATTAATGCTTCTACTATTCAGTCTATTGCACTAAATGCTTGGTGATGGTAAATTGTACATTACAGAAACTGGTCTCATTACAGTGGAGAAAACTGTGTTTAGCATAACATCTTTTTTAAAGAATTTTTTTACCACTCACAATAAGCATCCTGCAGAGGGAGTAGGCATTCAGTCATTTGTACACAAACATTTTCTGTTTTGTGTCTTTTAAAAAGTTATTCGGGATATTTAACAAAACTTTTTGATCTTTTATCACCAACAAGCTTACACTAAATACTTTGAAATTGCTTCTGTAACAGTGGTTTGCTTCTGCCAATGTACTATATCTGGAGGACAAAAATTCAATAGGCATTTTAATCCAGGTTCAGAGTAAAATATCCACCACTCATAATAGGATTCTAAAGAGAATATTTTAAGGGGAAATGTATATGGTATATTTTGGAGGTATTTGAATTATAGAAAACTTGCATAATTGATTTATGTAAATAATGGACAAAATAAACAAGTGTTTTTCATGCTCTGAATGGTTGAACCAGGAAAGATTACACTAGAGCTTTTAGACCAGGAATGTTTAAAACAGTGATTTTGTACCAGAAAAGATTGTACATGTACTAGTTATTTGGAATAAGGGTTCATTATATTAGTGGTATAGATCCATACATTGATGAAGTGTTTTAGTACTCATTTTGGACAGACGATAACAAAATAATGCTTCAATTACAATTGAATCTAAATCATTTTTTATGCAAATCCATAAAATCACATGCTTTTATATTGTCGCTAATTGGAAGATTCATAAATACGGCATTTGCGTTTTTGTCGTTTTTGTCTAACTAAGAGATCAAATTATATCTACTTTGTCAATAAAACGATAGATTAATTTAGATCATTTACACTGGTTTCTTCAAAATAATCTAATTTAAACCATTTATTTATGTAAACAATAAAAAAAACCAGTCTAATATAATCAAAACAACGGTATCAAGATCGACGCTATCACACTTTTTACAACCAACATTCTCTAGTTAAAAAACAGCTAACCGGAATAAACACACCATGGAATGAAATTATGCTTACTCTTCTACTATAAATTCAGAAATTATTGCATTTTTTTTAAAAATGAACCAAAAATGCAAGATTAGTTGTGATTTCAGGGAAATGTGCATTCAAAATACATGTTATCAGATATCAAAATGCAAGTTTTTGTTATTGCAATACTTTAATCCAGTTGCATTATTTGTATAGTAATTAAAAGCCTTGCAATTATTTTTTATTTATAGTATTTACATTCACATTCTGTACTGAATATTAATTAAAACTGAAGGTTACCTCTTCTTATTGCAAGTCTGACATTTCATTATCTGCAGTAATACAAACTGAAGTCGAGATTGTAAAATATCTGACAAATTTACAGCTTCCTGTTTTGATTTCTCATCAAAATCTGGCTCCTGGGACTGTTTTAAAATCTTCTGTACAATATCATGGCAGGACAATATATAAGATAAAGCTAATGTCAGTGTTCTTTGTTTACTTCTATTGTTGCTTTGTGCTACAAATGAGTAAAGGAGAATATACAAATTATAAGCGATACAATATTCATTTTAAAAGTTTCCCTTTTTTTTTAAATTGCTTTTATTCATTATTGCAAACAACTTTAGATCTTAGGATTTTTCTTATTCTTAAATGATATGATGAAAACCAGTGTATTATTTTATATTTTGGTGGTAAAAGGTTTTATATTTTGTTTGTTAAAGGGATTAATTTTAATAGATATATAGGAAGATGTGGTATGAGTGCCAATGAGACAACTCTCCATACAAGTCACAATTTATAAAAGTAAACCATAATGGGTAGTCTTCAAGGCAAAGCCTACGCTCACACCGAACAGCAAGCTATAAAGGGCCCCAAAAACACTACTAGTGTAAAACCATTCAAACGGGAAAACCAACAGCTAATCTATATTAAAAAAATGAGAAACGAGAAACACTTATGAACCACATCTTAAAATATAAAATTTGAATTTTCATCCCATATTGATATCAATAACATATATAATGACAGTGCCAATTTTACTGCACAAGATGCCCATTTCAACAATGAATGTCTGTGTAGTGATGCTTGAGGCTTAAATATTTTAAATTCCAAAACCTCATTAAAACCTTGAAAAGCTAATAAAACTAACTACAGCGGACTAAAACATAATGAAAATAAACACTTTTTCCTATAAACAATGTTTGAAATGTTGAAATATGCTGTATTTCGGTGTTTTTTTTCAAAATATATTATAATTCTGGATTTATATCTGTCAGAAAGATAATTTTATACACTAATTCATTATCAAAGGAAACCTTTGCCAATAAAGAATACTCACAAGATAAAATATATTCCTGCAAAGCCACTTGTTCTAACTGTACACGGAAAAGCTCCAGTGTAGAGTCAACAGACTGGAAATATCTGATAGCTTTACTGTAATGACTCTCAGCTAACTGTTTCAGATACTTCTGTTTTTGCTCGTTTTCCTGAATTTAAATTAAAGCATTAAAGCTCAGCACACAATATGACACAAATAACAAGATTCATAACAGAACATATCAAGGGTTGGGGAGCATTTTTTCCCTAAAATATTTTAATGCAAATTAAACACAACTTACAATAGTACAACAAGTGGCACTTGTAAAATGGCAATATTTGTTTGGTTTTCAGACTCTTTAATTTAAAAAAAAGTCTTTTTTATCAGCTACAACCAGAAGTGGACAATAGATTCAGATAAAAATGATCAATGTAGGACCAACATAAGGCAGAGATAAGAAGGGTGTTAAAGGCAATAAAGACAGATAAATTAGTAGTTATGTTCATTTAGTAATTATCATTCAAAAGTAAGAAGCCACTGTAGTTTCTAGATTTTTTAAAACAGGTAAATTCATTTGGTAAATATATACCAACCGAGAAAAAAATGTCAAACTACTCCAAATAAAGTCAACAGGGTAATTATCTCCTGCAATGAATGTATACACTGCTATACAAATTTGGAATCTCAATAGGACTTAATCAGGAAATGGTCAGATGAGGGGATGATTCTTGTATCTTAAGATCTGAAACTGAGATTAATACATTTTATGAGTGAATAAAAAAGTTACCTGCTGTCTAAGTCCATTGTGGTATAATGAAGCAAGTCGATGATTGATAGTTCCAGCTCTGTATGTATACATTGGTTGCTTGGCAGAAGTAGTTTGTGTATTGCAATATCGTAATGATTTATTCATTAAAACAGCAACTTCTTTTTCAACCTATTAAAAATTATATTCTAATTTATATGTATAGTATCCCATATACCAAAAAAAGTCATCTTTTTTACTTATATTATCTGTGAAACTGTAATTAACTTAGAAAACATAACATCCAAATTTTGGAACTAGAAGTTTATTTAGAAAAATACAAGAAAATAGATTTCTCCCAGCATATGGAATCCCAAATCTTTTGTTTCTAAATCTCTAATGCTTTCTGGTAACAGATGCCTATAATACATACTTATATGTCAGATTACCCAATCAAATGATTTAGAAAAAGGGACAATTACTAACAGATAGAACAGGGTAAATATTCCAATTTACTTTGAAATCAAAGAGCCAGTCTAACCTGTAAAACTATGGAAGATTTAAACTACGTTCTTCTTAATTGTAAAAATAACAATTACAGTAACTATGTATTAATATTGTTTTTTCCTAAAATGATATTGCTATAAATAATCTTATATTTCCAAATACTAACTCTTTTAAAAGTGAAAAATGGATTCCTTTTTAAAACAGTCTTTAGAGCTGCGGGTAGGGAACTCTTTATTATTTTTGCTTGTTTACACATATATATATATGTGTGTAAGTGTGCATTCAAATTAGTTCATGTTTGTTGTTGTTTATCATTTGTGTTTGTCTCAAGTATTAATTACGTTAACTTATAGGGCAATACAATTTTTTTATCAACCAATGTAAAAGGGAACTAAGTTTAGTAAATGCACTATTAGCAGGATCTGCTTACCCTTCCGGAGCACCTGAGATCACCCCTAGTTTTTTGGTGGGGTTCGTGTTGTTTATTCTTTAGTTTTCTATGTTGTGTCGTGTGTGCTGTTGTTTGTTTGTCTTTTTCATTTTTAGCCATGGCGTTGTCCGTTTGTTTTAGATTTATGAGTTTGACTGTCCCTTTGGTATCTTTCGTCCCTCTTTTAGTCCAATAATTTCCTTAACTTTATTATCACAAGAACTTTTACATTACATGTACTTTACTTTTTTTGAAGGATCAGCACCCTATACCTAAACATAGATAAGATAAGATATAAGATAAGATATATTTTATCTCCAATTAAGGGCTCACAAGGGGCATATAGAGAATACAAGTATTTAAGGGAAAAGAATTTTGATTAGCAAAGATACATAGAATTTACATACACAATTACTATACAATTAGACTGTAGAAAATAAAACCCTTGGTTTATATTTATATGAGAAATTAATACATCTAACTCATATTGACTTGAATAATTTTCCAACAGCATTAAGAACCTGATTGCCTTCACAGCTTAACAAATAAATAACTTTTTGCTGATTGTTTAGTAAAGTAAAGTTAGGTATTTTATGGCAAAGTTAAAGAGATCATCTCTATCAGATTTAAATTTTTCACATGAAGATAAAACTGGATTTCATCTTCAACACAGCCAGGTGAGCATATGATTCAGACTAGGAGCCAACCATCATTTGCTTTTAATGAATAACAAAATAAAGAATGTTTGCTTTATAAAAAAAAACAGAAACAGCAAAATAGATCAAGATAGCTTAAAACAGCACACAACATTGTTCTCAAAAAGATTATTCTTGGCACTAAATAATACCTCTTCTTGAGATGTAGAAGATAATGGAGCATAATCTTGTAGCAATATGGCCATGTTAAAGAAAGTTGTTGATAACTCCCAGCATATGGAATCCCAAATCTCTTGGAAACTCTCTCTATGTTTCAAAATCTCCAATGCTTTCTGGTAACAGCTAATTGCCTATAATACATACTTAGATGTCAGATTACCCAACAAAAAAACCAGAAAGATTAAATGATTTAAATCAAGCATTCAATCATGGAAATACAGTCCCCTACTGGTGAAAATTATATTATACTGAAACAAAATGCTATACTTGATCTGAAACTTGACATGGTGTAAACTATATAAGAAATATCACATCAATATTTTCAAGCATGATGAAAAAAGGTGTGGAAATTGATTAATTGAGTGAATTTCCAATTTTAAGGGCCATAACTCTGCCCAAAATCATCAGAGCGGAACAAAATTTGTACTTGACATGATAACACTATATACATACTAATGATCAAATCAATCTCTTCAAGCATGAAGGAAAAATTGTGAAAATCTGAATATTTAAGTGAATTTACTAAGTCCATAGATCATATAAACTTTGGACAAAATCATCAGAACGGAACAAAATTTCATCTGATCATATGGCATGATGAAAATGTATATAAAATATCAAATCTATATCTTCAAGTACCAATAGAAAAGTGCGGAAAACTGATTTGCCTGACTGATGGATGGAAAGACAGATGAACAGAATGCAAATCAAAAGTCCCAAAGTCTGAGCACTTGTTTTTGGGCAAGTGGAACTGAATTTGACCATTAAGGAAAACAGGTTACTTGTCCTGAATTTCTATTATGAAAACTTATGAACTTAGAATTGTTTTCAGATAAAAATTGTATTTGTGATCTATTTTTAAAGAGTATAGGTTTTACATCAGTGAGGTGGCAACAAACAACAACAAAATACCAACAGAGATCTAAAGGGCTAAAACTGTTATCTTTCTATTAATTGGCATTTTTTTACTTTAAATAACATTACCAAAATTTTTTTAACTTTAAATAACATTACCAAAAAAAATTTGAGATATTTAGTTTTTTATTTTGAGCATTATTTTGTCAAGTAACATTTCCTAGCTTGTATGTAGGCTAATAAAAAAAAACACTCTTGGACACTTTGTGAGATACAAGTCTGGGCAAGGTGGACATAGATTTCCATATTCCTGAATATAGAAGAAAACTGTTTTGAATCTAGATGTAAGACAGATATTTTAAAAGTACTCTCTTTAACAATTTTGACCCCAAAAATAATGTTCCATATACGGTGGATTCATTTATTTTTTGTGGGAACCAAATTTCATGGATTGAGGAAAACTTTCATGTTCGTCGATATTTAATTTTGTGGTTTTCCCAAAGTCTGCATAAGAGCCTACAGAAACATTTAATTTCGTGGATGACTTATACCCACGATATAAACAAAAATTGGTATCCAATGAATCATTAGAAATTCACAGTATGAGAAACCTGAAAAAATAATTCAAATACATCTTTAATCCTTGTTTGATTATTGTACAAAGTTTCAACATTTTCATAGGAAGATTGATGTATGGCACAAACTATGGTTTTTTTTTAGCTTTTTTTCTAAAGTTGAAGGCCTCACTGTGAGATGAAGAATGGCAATAGAAGCCCTGTTCCTTTGCTTTTTGTGTATTTGTTGAACATGAACTAAATGTTTGGTCATGGATGGATACCCCATATCTTTTGTGTAACTGTTAGGTAATAGATCTCTATGTGTTTTGAATGGACAGAATAATTGACTTGAAAATGCCACTAAAACATGCCAAAATCAACAATATTACTTTCTTTTATCATCTTTACCAGTTTGCAAGAATTTCTTTCTTCAGTACTAAATTCTTTCCCTGCAGTTCTGGACTTCTGTGACTGTTCCTGTGCCTTTACACGATACAGTCTACCCTTGTTGGACATGAGAAGGGCCTTGTTAGCTTTATCACCTACTGCCTGGAATTTAGACATTCCTTTCTTTAAACAAGCACAGCTTTCCTCACATAAAGATTCAAATTCTCCTTTTGGAAAAATTCCATCTGAAATACAGAGGCATATATATCATTTATATATGCAACTTTCTAAAAAAAGACACTAGCTAGCTTAAAAAAATTATAACACTTTTTAAATTTAATGACAACAATAAGGCCAAGATTTGTAGTAAATTGTTGAAGAATCTAAACTAAGTAACTCCAATGTTCCTGAAATATTCCCTTAGGCATAAAGCATAATTTTCTCAATTGAATTGTTTCATATTTTTTCATGTCATGGCCTTTTAAAGCTGACCATACAATAGGTGTTATTCTCATGGTTGAAGGTCATACTGTTGCCTATAATTGCTTACATCTACTTCATTTGAATTTTGGTGGATAGTGGGCAATGGTACCACATCTCCTTAATTTCACTTATTTACTGATAAAGTGCAAGTAGAATGTTTTAAATGTATTTCTTAATGGGTCAACGAAAAACTATATGCAATCTTAGGGTCGTAACTATGGTCAATGGAACATATTGACCAGACTAAAAACTTTACATTCACAAACAAATTGATAGTGAACAGTAGCAACTAGATATCATTGAGATGGGATCCATCTCTATGGGCTCTGCCCTGAATAACATGTGGTAAAAAATTTGTATCTTTACAATAGGACATGAGGTTGTCAACTGAAACCAAAGTTTTTGACCTTGACCTTTGACCTAGGAAGTTGTACATGAATTATTATTCAACCTCTGGTGTTGGTTTATATACATGTCCCAAGTATACAATTTAAAATCATAAAGGTTCTCAAGATATAGAGCAGACACAGTTTGTTACGAACGGACGTACGGACAGACAGACGGCCAGACAGATGAACAGACGGATTGATCGCTATAGGGTTTCTGCCATCTGGCAGGGCCCTTATTAAAATCCTGAAGCTGATTTTGTATCTATCAAGCTGTATTTCTCCTGTCATTTTATTGTCCTTATCAAAGAACATTGTTGCTGGGAAAACATTATCTCACTAGATTGTTTAGTTAAAAGACTCATCACTCCTACAATGGTCACCTGATAAAAATTTCTTGTGGATATGCACATCTTAATATTATATTCACATTTTAAAATTACAAAGTTTCATGCAATTCTGTAGTGTGGTTTCAGAGAAGTTGCACTGACAACTATTGAAGTAGTAATTTTGGTAAAAATTCTAACTTCAAAGGGGCATTACTTATGTAAAATAACATTGACTCATACTTTTATGTCAATAATTAGAACACCTGAATAATATGTCATCGTTAACTAAAAAGTTTCATGAAATTCTAATGTATGGTTCCAGCAGGAATGCACTAACAAACTGTTGTTGTAGCATATCATTGCCAAAGTCGCATAACTCTAGACCAAAATTGAATCATTTTAATTCCTGTCAATAAGAGTATCCTTATTATCTACGTCTCATGAAATTCTGTCATGTAGTTTCAGAGAATATATGATGACAAGAACTGGACTGACAGACAGATGGACCAGTTAAAAACATTATACAACTTTGATACATTGGGTATTAAGATACCTACCAATAGTTTCTGAATTGAAGGTTTTGTAGTTATAAATACATTTGATCTGTCTTGTATTTAAAAAATTACCTGCTTTTTGTAGAAGACATTGTGCTTGGTTCATGTACCATACTCCCAATTCATTAAGAATATTACCATGTCTTTTTGTTAATGAAAGTACTGGTTCACATTTTGAATCTGTTGTTATTGATTGGGCTGTTTCAATGGCAACAGAATAACACTGGCAACACAAAAGTAGTCTCCCTTTCATCTCATCATGTAGTGAACATACCCATTCATATTCTGAAAGAATGAAACATAAATTAGAGATTTTGATTTAAACATAGATGCTGTCAAAGGTAAACTATTGATTGGGGGTCACCATTATTTAAAGGGACTGGAAATATACTGACTTGATATTGGTCTCTTTTTAAGCTTGAAATTTAGGTTCAAGAAAAAATGTATTTTGAACAAATCTGCTAAGTTTTTAAAGTAAACCACTGTCTGTTAATGTATACTATCTTACTTTGTGTTTCAATAGTTTTGCACTTTTAAATAAACATCCTGGACATAAGTATCTCAGAGGATATAAGAAAGATTTCCAATTTGTAACTACCGCGGTATATTATATATATATATACTTAAAAAAGATAATTTTCTTTTTAGCTTTGATAAATTCTGTACAGGACTGACCTATATAGAGATCATCAAAAATGGCTGACACACACACAAAATTCATAAGTGTTCCACGGAACCCAGTGTCTTACCTACTTTTACTGTTAATCGCAGGCTCAACAAAAATTAGGAAAAAAAATAATAAAGATTCCTCTTGATACTATCTTTTATTTATAAGAAGCTTCTGTCCAATTTTTGGTAAAAATCCAGGATAGTTTATGAATCTAATAAGTGTTTTAGAAACTTTAACTGCAGACTATATGTCATGTTAACTGGAAGAAAAAACAAAGTCCATTTACAGTCAAACCTGATTAAACCGGACGGTTTGTCTAATTAATTTCAATGATCGATATGCAATCAAAACATATTTGTTTATACAGTATGACTTTTCAGGATAATCAATTAGTCAGGTGTTAAACTGTGAAGTGAACTTACAATCGTACAGAAGTGAGCTGTATTATTTATTAAAACATTATAAACGTGTCAATTAAACGACAAGACACACCGAATATATCTCGGATTTAACTTACGTTTTGTAACTTGGATAAACAAATTTAAATCGCAGCGTAAGAAATTTACATCGTGATGTCGAAACCCTGGGTTCCCTACTGTGAACCCCTAAACAAATGACCTTGATAATGAAAAAGACCCGGAAGACAACTATCAATGGGTAAAGTACACTGTACGACAACGTTTCGATAGTGATGAAATTACGTTTGATATTATATTCTGGCTTTTTAATAGGCCATTCCAACATTTCAAATAAATAATCACGGAAGTAAATCATAACTCTCGTCTCACAATCCAAACAACGCGAGCATTATGATGCAAATGCAAACAATGGAAATGGAAAACGAAGTGAAAGTATTTTCATTGATCACATATTCTTTACAATCAAAGAAAACTTTTATATGCAAAAATATCGGACGTCACAAGTCATTTACTTCCAGTCAAAACGGAAACCTGAATAAATCGGCTCACTGTCCAAACCGGCCCTTTTTCATAGTCCCGTAGCCGGCTGGTTTATACAGGTTTTACTGTATAAGTAAAATACTGAAAAACAGGTACAAAATTTTAACAAAATTTCCTTCTAGATACTAGCTTTTGATCATAAACAAGCTTCTGTTCTAGTTTGGTAGAAATCCAGGATAGTTAAAGAAAGTTATTAAAATTTCAAAAACTTTAACCACAGAGTAAATATTTGTGGACGCTTACGACGGAATGTAAGATCGCTATGTCTTGCTTTTTCGACAAGAATCAAAGGCTCAACAAAAACCAGCCATTGATTGTTACTGTATTACACATTTAAGAAGTCAGTGAACCATGAATATGATGTCAAGACCAAGATATGTCTCACATTCAGCCAAATTTGTCATAGGTGAGACCATAACAGGCCCACAAGATGTCAGGCTAACGTCATACATACTTGAATAATGATGATGATAGAAGTTTTTTATGACCTTGACTGGCTATACAGCACTTTGACAGTCGGCCCTGGTTTGCACCTTTCGGGGCATTTACTGTAAATAATTTAATATTTACTATATGGTAATTTACTTGAATAAACTATTGTAAAGATATTTATATTGACATAACAACTATATATTTGGAACTATATTTCAGTGTGTATAGATTTAGTGGATTATGCAATATGGCTAACTCCTGGATAGTGATGCAATATATAAAAAAATGATTGAAAAAATAGTTCTTATCTTTTAAAAACCTATTTACCAAATGTTTCTAATTCTCTGTTGACACTATCCATGATAGTGATTTCTTCCTCACTGTATTCTGGAACAATAGTTTCTGTGTCAACACCTCTGTGTATGTACATAAGATGAATATCACCAGCTAAACTCAAAATCTGTACAAGTATCCCTGCATCGCCATGTGCTTTCTTTGGTAACAATATTCTTATTCCAGCTAGAATCGAAACATAAGTACTTATGATGGAATAATACAGTATATAATCCATGAGCTTGAGAGAACCTTTCATTCCCAACCAACAAATTTGTTTCCCCAAGTAAAGTTTTAAATTATTAAAGTATTCTGGTTTCTACATCCATCTTTACAAAACATGATAACCACTGTAAAAAACTGTAAAAACCTTATATCAGTACTCTAAGCTGAGCGAAGCCTGATACGACAGCAGAGGTTGAACCCTGAACAGTTTTGGCAAATTTGGACACAATATTGAAGCTTGATTAGATCTGAATTTGGATTGTGATCAAATTTTTGACATAGGTTTCTGACACAAAATAATATCAAGATCTTTCAAATCTATTGCACAGTACTGTGCAATTAAAGATTCTTCTTGAAAATTAAAAAAAAAAAAAAAATTTAAAAATTAAAAAACTTTATAATGAATGTATGCAACTCTTAAACTTAGAAATGTAAAATCTAAAATTTATAAAAAAAACAAAAGGGATCTCACGTCAATAGTTATAAACAATTCACCAAAGTTTCATGCAAAATTTATGCAAATTGGTTAAAGCGTTTTTGAGTTAATGACCTACATGTTGACAAATGGACAGCATTTTTGAGTTATTGTGTGAAAACTTGAAAATCAACCTTTTTCATGAATAAGATCCCTTACACAGAAATGTAAATCTAAAATGCATACATATCGATTGGGAGCTTACAACAACAAATATATACAATTTACTCAAGTTTCATGAAAAATTCCCCCACTTTAAAATGAATGCAACTCCAAAACTTAGAAACGTAAAATCTAAAATTTATAAAAAAACAAAAGGGATCCCACAACAATAGATATAAACAATTCACCAAAGTTTCATGCAAATTTCAATTTTGAGTTAATGTCCTACATGTTGACAGAAGGACAGACTGACCAGGGTATACCATTTATAATACATCCCATAAACAGCATATAAAAATCATTTCTTTTAAGTATGGGTTTTTCCAATTGTTGAAGGCTGCATACATTTACAGCATTTGGTCTCTGGTTGATAGTTGTTTCATCAGCAATCCTATCACATTTTTTTTATTTCTATATCAATGTGATCTTTTTCCAAGAAATACAGGCAAATGTAAAATAAATGACAACATACTCATAGCATAACAAGCCAAAACCTTTTTTCATTTTTTTTTTAAAATCCATGCTTATTTCAACTTCACAGTTAAAATAAAAGCATTCAACATTGAAATTATTAAAAAAATACTTTTTTTAGAATCATTAGTAGTACCTACCAAAACATTGTAATGCTAGCTTTATATATTTAAAGCTGCAAGACAGATTATGTGCAACAAATGATGATTTTGCAATGGAATAGAAAGTTATAGTTGCTTTCTGCAGCAGTAAAACTTTTGATAAACGATGCCAAGTTCTTGAAGCCGTAGTTTCTGAAACCTGTAAATGTTCCATGTCATGCAGTGGAGTATGTTTATCATCAAAGGGTGGAGCTGATTTCTTTAAAGGTTCATAGTGAAGAGGAATCGCCTCATTACTGTAACATCGTCTTTGTTCTTCTACAATATGATGCTGCTTTCTAGTTTGTATTGTAAAATCTTTATCTACAGATTTCAAACCCTAATAAATATAAAGAAATTGATTCTTTATGTCATGAAATATATTGCTTATAATCTAAATCTGCTAATCATGTCATAATTACTTTTTTGGATTCGAGCGTCACTGATGAGTCTTTTATAGACGAAACGTGCTTCTGGCGTATATACAAAATTTAGTCCTGGTATCTATGGTGAGTTTATTTGCATATGATATATATATTAAATACAATTGACTCTCTCATGCTCGAAATGTGAAAATGAAAATTAAAGTAATGACTTTTTTATAAGTTGTTATTGGCTATGTACTTAGGGTCAGAAACTGATAGTACTCTCAGATCTGTACTTTGTGTCTTTTTTTGGTAGGGGATATATAAAATACCCTGCCATGTCCAATCTTTGTTTTTGTTAGTTTTTCTTCTTTGTATCAATCTGACAAGTTAAGCCCTTTCATCTGATTTTTTTATAGTTGGTTCTTATATTGTACTGTTACACCACTGTCCCAGGTTAGGTGAGGCTTTGTCCTGCAAACTAGTTCTGATTTTAATGCCTGTCCTAAGTCAGGAGCCTGTACTTAAGTGATAATTGTAATGTAATGTACATAAATCCTTAGTATTCTTTTTTGAATTGTTTCACATTTTTCATTGCCTTTTATAGTTGACTATGTGGTTAGGATTTTGCTTATTGTTGTAAGCCATGTGGTGACCTTTAGTTGTTTAATTCTATGTCATAAAGGTTGCAATCATACCACATATTCTTTCTAATTGTAAAGTACTCCATCAAACAAGGAATACATACCTTGGCAATAAACTGTAATGTAATGTTACATCTTTCGTGTACATTTTCTGTCATACATTTGGTATGTATAAACTCCCTAGCCTTACAATAACTCTGTGATTTGACACATAAAGCTTTAACATCTATGGTTGTTGTTGTATTATCTCTACACTCCTCCTCTTGCTGAAAAGTCAAATGAGAAAAAGTGTAAGTATAAGGCAAAATTTTTATAAATATGAAATGCAAATGGAAGCAAAATCAGGCATAGGGATAAATGATGCAAGGGTTTTATAAGCAAAGTTTATAATAATAACTGGAGAAAAAACAAATGTTTTTAATATCATGATAAATTTATAACCATAAATTGTTTAGCTTCAACAGTAAAAATGTCCTTCAGGATCTGAGACTTAAATATGCAAATTAAACTTTTTTGAGACATTAAATTTTACTGTAGCTACTAAAATTTCTTGAAACTCAGTTTAAGTCATTAAAGATTGAAGTAATTATAAAACTGCATGTCAGCAAGCGTCCTATTTGTGCAGTATGGCACATAAACAAATTATCAATACTGATGCTAAAAAGGAAAACCTGTGGAAAACACATTTGATTTTTTTTTTATCTTGGCTGCATATTGATAAAAAAACAAGAGTATTTACCATGAATTATCTAGCCTGCTTTGATTATCTAGTTGAATTCATGTTGTAATGTGAAGGTTTAACTAGTAGAAGTATCACATACACTTTAGTTATCAATTATCCATGAAAATTAGGACAATGTTAGTTTAACCCTGTCAGACAGACATTAACAACTTTCAATCATGTTACACACACACTAAATCAAAGTACCCCTTTTGCTTATAGCTTTTGAAAAAGAGACCAAACTACAAACACTTAACATTAAATAATTAACCATTAAAATAAGGGCAAGGTCAGAAGAATAAGACACACATGTACACCTTACAATTATTCCATACACCAGATATCACTAGAATAAGACTTGCAAGTAAAACAGTATCATTCTTGTGTAAAACAATGTTTAATATATCTATCACTTTAACGTTTGAAGGATCTTAAGCTAATACAATTTTGGTGTTTCAAACTGACTCCAGTATTAATTTGATATTGAATAAAAATAACATATTTATTAATATACAGGGGCGTAGCTGCCGTTAGGCACCTTAGGCACTTGCCTACACATATTTTTTTCACAAATATTTTTTTTTGTTAAAAAAAATAATAAACAACGTAATCTGTAGATGAAAGCAGATGAAGTTGTCATAACTCTTTAATTATCAAATGCCATGTGTACACTAGTCTCTTGTCCTTAGTGAATGGAATATTGGTTAGAATTGAATGTTTTTACGATTTTACCTATATAGAAACTATAAACTAGAACTTTGGTTTAGATCATTTCGCTTCTATCAACAAAAACTTGAATGAACTTCAACTTAGACAAATGAGCTTTCTAATTAGTTGTTGTTAGTTTAAACTTTTATTCAAAATTACTAAGCAGGTAGGGATTTGCGTGTAATGGCCACAATTATTCAAAATTCCTAAGCAGGTAGAGATTTAACAGTAGAGGATATAAAGAAATACAAATTTCTTGAATTTTGTCTTTCTATCTTGTTCACCATTGTAAATTATTATTTGTATCATTTGTATTAATTAAGTTAAACGTATATATCAATCAGAACGGAATAGATACGATAATACCAAACAGGGTGTACTGTTAAATTAAAGGGATACGCTTATCCTGCTGGGCAATGCATATCGTAAATAATTTTTATATTACGGATTGCACTGCCTGATTTAATTCACCAGTCAGATGTTATGGTACATTATTCATAATTCTTCGAACTTTTCATCATGCATATTATAATTATCATAATTAAATAACCAGTAAATTTAACATTTTTGTACATAAAATTTTGCAGCTAAAACGCTGAAAACCGTTTTCCGTCAGGGGGCGAAGTAAACCTCCTACCAGGGCTCTGCCCTGGACCTGCTGGGGGCCTTTAATGGCCACCAGACCCCCTGCTGATTGGTGCCTACAGTTGACTAAATACCTAGCTAAGCCCCTGATATAGATTACCAGAAGGTAATATTATTAATTTTGAAAAAGATAAGAGCGTCCTCTACAATATAAGTAACAAACATGACAGAACTTAACAAACCACTTATAAGTAACAAACATGACAGAACTTAACAAACCACTTAGCAAAATCCAATTGTTTCTCTTTTCTTGCTTATTGTACTCAATAGTCAGCACCCCTGTTTGGCAGGTTCATTTTTGAGAATAAAACCGTGGACTATATAAACCTTGATTCAGTAGGTAGTTTCTATTTTTATATATAAATATGCAGTCTCCACCCTGTACTCTTGTTCAATGATTATGTAGGTATAAAGCTCATTTGAATTTGCTAAGTAACTTAATGTCAAAATTGTCAATCTTTGGTGCATATCTATTAATTTTTAGTTATTATTTTCATGATCGTCTTCGATAATTTTGTTCTATGATTTTGAGTTTATTTCAATTAACTTTTATCATGATTAGTCACCAGAATGTTTTCTTTTGAATTTATTATTAATAATGCTCTTCTGGAAATTTCATAACATTGAATACCAGTACTGTGGATTCATTTATTTATGTGGGGAACAATTTTTCGTTGATTGAACAAAACTCACACTTTCATGGACATTTAATTTTGTGTTTCTGCCAAGTCTTCATACAGGCCAATTGAAAATTTGTAATTCTTTGAATATTTAAATTGGTTGGTCACCTCTACCCCAGAAATCCAGGAAAATTGGTATTCAATGAAAATTTATGAATCCACATTAGATACAGTTTTCAGTGATTGCAAGGGAGATAATTTTCTGTCACTAGATTATCCACTGTTGGACATCAATTATCATGAATAAACTTACTTAAAATGGCAATCAATGATTTAATACTAACATTAGATTAATTAGGGATAAAATGTTCTATGCTAATGTTAAATGTTGTTGAAATTCAAACCACGAAC
Source organism: Mytilus edulis (assembly GCF_963676685.1). Taxonomy (NCBI): domain Eukaryota; kingdom Metazoa; phylum Mollusca; class Bivalvia; order Mytilida; family Mytilidae; genus Mytilus; species Mytilus edulis. The sequence goes on from NC_092347.1 coordinate 49,851,326, forward strand.
ATTTAGCGCAAAACAGTAAAAGGTCAAAGTCAAATAAATATTTAGATAGGAGTAACAGCTTACCAACAAAAAATCCTTAACAACAAGGTATATTTTTAAAAGAAGTTTATTTATGTACAATATCTTTTTGAATACAGCTGTTACTTAAATATTTTTAGACCAAAAACTAAGCTTTTAATGGCCATTTCATCTTAAAAGTTAGATGTTTACATGTTCATCGGAACTAAGCATATTTATTTTAAAACCAGCTGTTGGCATGACACAGGTTGCTTTCTTCACATATATGTTATAATGGTATAATACTAAACCCCTAACAGGAGGGATTGTGCCTGATATTCATATGATGAAGACATAATCTTTCAATCAGTCTAATTGAAGTCTGGAGCTGGCATGTCAGTTAACTGCTAGTAGTCTGTTGCTATTTATGTATTATTGTCATTTTGTTTAGTTTTTTTTGTTGCATCTTCTGACATCAGACTCAGACTTCTCTTGAACTGAATTTTAATGTACGTATTGTTATGCTTTTACTTTTCTACATTGGTTAGAGGTATAGGGGGAGGGTTGAGATCTCATAAACATGTTGAACCCCGCCACATTTTTGCGCCTGTCCCAAGCCAGAATACTATGGCCTTTGTTAGTTTTGTATTAATTTTAACTTTAGTTTCTTGTGAATAATTTGGAGTTTAGTATGTGTTCATTATCACTGAACTAATATATATATATATTTATTTGGGGCAAGCTGAAGGACGCCTCCTGGTGTGGGGTTTTCTCGCTGCATTGAAGACCTATTGATGACTTTCTGCTGTTGTCTGTTATACGGTAGGGTTGCTGTCTCTTTGACACATTCCCCATTTCCATTCTCAATTTTATCATGATTGAAACTCTCAAATAAACCTAACATTAACCAAGAAAACTAAACACTGACCAATGGACCACAAAATTGAGGTCAAGGTCATATGAACCATGCAAGACAGACATGTGCAGTTAAAAATTCTTCCATACAACAAATGTAGTTGACCTATTGCTTATAGTTTAAGAAAAACAGACCAAAACACAAAAACTTAACACTGAACAATGAACTTTGAAATTGAGGTCAAGGTCAGATAAAACTTGTTTGCCTGACATATAAATCATAAATTATTTCCGTACACCAAATAAAGTTGACCTATGCATATAGTAATAGAAAAAAAAGACGAAAACTCAAAAACTTAACCTATACCACTGAACCATGAAAATGAGGTCAAGGTCAGATGACACCTGCCAGCTAGATGTGTACACCTTACAATGATTCCATACACCAAATATAGTAGACCTATTGCATACAGTATAAGAAAAACAGACCAAAACACAAAACCTAATTTTAACCACTAAACCATGAAGATGAAAAACATAATAGTTAAACACATTGATCATTTTGAGTGGTTCTTAAATAGAAGTTTAAATCATTTTTTCATATACTCTTAGCAGAAAAAATACATACATGACCTTTTTCTAAAACTTTGAATATAAAATTCATTTTATTGAATAATTTGCTTTGCATTATTCAAAATATATTTTCCTGTTTACTGATATTTTCGAATTTTTGGGGGAAAATGTGGACTTCATGTAAACTTTATCATATGATCATACAGTAAAAATTATAAGCTCTTTGCTCTAAGTATACACCAAACTAACATATTCCCTTGTTGTTGTTTTTTTATATATATGACCATATTTACTTCACTATGTTCACTGTCGTCTGTGTCTCCATTTTCACTACCACCATCATCCCAATCATCATTTACTGCAGATTCAGGTACATACAAGTCTGATAGAAGATAACAAGCAGATGTAAAAACCTGAAATATAAATAACATTGGTCTGATACTGTATTTAATAATAGTCACCAGCAGATGTAAAAACCTGAAATATAAAAAAACATTGGTCTGATACTGTATTTAATAATAGTCACCAGCGGATGTATAAACCTGAAATATAAAAAAACATTGGTCTGATACTGTATTTAATAATAGTCACCAGCGGATGTAAAAACCTGAAATATAATAATCATTAAGTGAGGGACTTGATGTGTAATAATATCACCTACATGTAGGTGTAATACAACCATTGATTTTCCCCTATTAGTTAAATGTGTTAAATTTGCACTTTTCAAAAAAATGTGTAGAATTTATCTTTGTTTCAAATAAAGAAATACTTGGCATGAGTAAAGTTTTATCCTGTCCAGTACTATAGAAATTCACATAACATTTTGTTGCATAAAAGAAAATAATCATCACTGGAAGGTAACCAATCTAATATCTCCCCTTATTTTATCTGCGTACAAGGTTTAGTCACCATGTAACCTCAAGATTACAAAATATTCTATAGAAATCCCAAATAAAAAAATAATGGTGCTTTAAAATACCAAAGACATATGTTTATGACACAGAAATCTTTTACTGCAATAAAATGTAGGATTAATTACCTACAACTGTCAAATTCAAGGGAATATTTTTGTTGGACCTATTTTCGTATACAACCGGATGTGACGTACCATGATTTGGTGGTATTACACCTGTAGCTGTTATATCTGTTATTTGTGGTAACTATGTCAAATCTTTTATTTCATCTTGTTATTTATTGTAATTTCAAAAGACAAAGCAGCAAAAGCAGAACTTGTTTGGCTAGTCTGAGACTATTAAAATGCTTTAAAGCAATAAAATGACCTTATGTTGACCTTTAAAAGTCTTCTGTTTTGTTCTTGATTGTCACCTTTTTGACTTATACCTTTCACCTTGTTTTATGCAGATATAATATTCTTAACCTGTGCATGCTTGTCTTCATCTAGTAAAATTAAACAATTTTCTAATAATGTTCTGATGGTAGATCTCTTTTTCTTAACATCTTGCTGCCACAAATTCCTAGCAACCCTGTACAACAACATGCCCAGGGGTACTGTAAAGGGACTATCATTCACACTGTCTGAACATAAAGCTGTTAAGTCATATAACTTCACAACTTCATCATCTATTCCTGAAATATACAAGAAGATATACATCAAAAGAAATAGGGATATTTTTATAGAAGTTGACATAAAGAATTCTAAAATAAATAGAAACAATTTAATTTGCACCACCCATCAGACCGAAACATGTGTCTGATATACCTAATGCTTATACTTGAATTCTTTTTTTGTTCTTAAGCAAAGTATTATATATAATACTGGAAACAGACTCTACAAAAGCCCAGTAATTTCATGATTGTGACTAATAAATGTCCTGACCTACTGACCCTATCATTGATTTTACAAAGGAAACCATTACCACACATATAGTTTTGCTTTATCAATCTCAAATTATTTATTTATTCAATTCTTCTAACATTATTCTATATTAAAACAATTTTGATAACTATATCAACCAAATATTATCTTTAAATCAACAGGTATTAAGAACTTCTAATCACTGACTCTGACTTGCCATGAAGCAGTTCTATCTCAAGGCAATGGAAATAGTTAGCTGCAAAAACATATTTTATACTCAAATTCATGATTTGTGAAAACAAGTTTCTGAAAAGGGCTTTAAAAATTTGAGCACATAACAATGTGTGATGGTACAGCACCATCTCCTAATATTGCTTCTTTTGAATATTCAGAGCAAGTTATTAGAAGATTCATTTATAATGCTGTTATCTTACATCAAGTCAGTCAAGAATTAATACCTTTATATAACCAGTAAGTATGTCCCTCCTTTGTAGCATTAGATTTAAGGAATGCTAATATATTCCTAGCAACATCAGCCATCATTGCAGGATCAAACTCAGAATTCTTCAAATTTGGTATATCTTCTGTCTTTATTAATTCATATTTCTTGAAAATATAATAAAGGTCCCTACATTTAGTAAGAAAATCTTGTAGATTATATAATAATTGCAGCCTCTGTCATTTAAAGTGGTTCAAAATATTCAAAGAAAAAAAAATGACAAAAAGTCAGAAAAATAATGCTCTTTAATATAGGTTACCTGTCTATTGCATTTCAAACATATCTTTAGTGCAAATTACAAAATCTGTAGCTAAGTTAACAGTTTTGAACTTCAATCAACATAATATGTATCTAAAAAATCTTTTGGATCAAGGTTCTGTTTTATATTCAATAAACTGTTGACACAGATATATGTCTCCTCTGTTGAACTGGCAAATTTGTGGGTGATACATGTATTTTTCTCTACTTAGAAGATGATTTATTTACTAAGTAAAGTTAAAATAATCAATGAGTGAAGGATTTTAAAAGGTCCCAGTAATTAAACTACTGTGCATTCATTTTTATTTGTAGGTATCAATTTTCGTGGATCGCTGAAAACTTGTATTTTCGTGGATATTTAAATTTGTTGTTTTGCCAATCTCTGTATACAAAGCCTATTGAAAATATGTTATTCACTGAACATTTGAATTTGTGGTTCTTCTTTACCCACGAAACCAACGAAAATTGATATCCAACGAATAATAATGAATCCACAGTACACAGAGAACAATAGCTATATTGTGTTTATTCAATGGAACAATAGAACAGACAAAAGTTTAAATACCTTGACCAAGAGGAGATGGCTATGTGGAAATGTTTCATTTGGTTCTCAATAATATTTTATGGTAGGTTACCTGTTTATATGATTTCAATATGTGTAGCATAGTTTTAACTGTATTGATTTACTAGAATAATCTTCTCCATCAAATAACATTATTCCATCCATAACACTAAAAATATTGCTAAAACTTTAGTAGGTTTTCCTACATGAATGGGATTTTGAATAAATAAGCATATTCACCTGCGGAAAAGTATATTCACCGCGCAAAACGTCACATGCTTTTACATGTATAATTTTGATAAAAAAAAACGTTTGATGTACAATTGATTTTGGTAAATATATTCCATTACATACGTTTCTCCATTGGCCTCAGTGAATATCAGTTTTTCAAAAGTCAATAAAACCACACATTTACCTCATCAAAAGACATTAATTGTATATAATTCATAATACATGTATTCAGTATTCCTAATATTTACCTGTACAATACCGTTGAGATGATAACACATGGCTACTTCAGGTACACTACTCATAAGGTTATCTAACCAATAATCAAGACCTGTTAGTACATTTATAGGGGTCTGCATATCCCTGAAAACAAAACTTACAAGTATTACATTAATATACAATTATAAATGTCCTCCATATATCTAAGAACATGTTAATTTGTCAATTTGGATATCCTGCAGTTTTGTATGGAAAATTTTAGTTGCAATAGGCATTATGTATGTATTAGAGGTGAATAACAAAGTCAATCTTTAGTGGGTGGGTATCATATATTTGATTGATTAGTAGACTCAAGATATTGCATAAATAATTTGCATTAACGCAGTTTGCTAGCAAAGGAAACCTAAAAATTGTTTAATTTTCTTAATTAGTAAAATTGAAAATTGAAATGGGGAGTGTGTGAAAGAGACATCACCCTGAATAAAGGACAGAAAACAGCAGAAGTCAACCCCCATATTGGTCTTCACCACAGCAAGAAAACTCCTGGAGGAGTGCTTTAGCTGGCCCTAAACAAAATGTGTACTAGTTGAGTGACATATTGACTATTTAAGATACAATAACTTAAAGGCTACTTGCATTTGGGGTATGGTATTAAATTCATTTATGATAGATAAAGAAGGCAAGATATTTCTATGTGTGCACTCATGTTTTATACATGTTGTCTGTTCAGTTTAAATAATATCAGTTAGTTGATGTTAAAACTATGATACTAACCTTAACCTAAGGCTGATACAGGGACAGTTCTGGTCTCCAAAGATTGGAAGATCTGTACCGATTAACATTCTGATGTCTTCAAAAGTCCATAATACTTCTCTGGAAAAACCTGGTGCTTCAAGCTGTCAAAATATTTTTTTGATAACATATTTTTATTTTGTTTTAATAACTATGTAGTCTATGTAGCTAGTTCAAATGTATATTACTACACAAGTCCAAAACCAGTCTTTCTTCACATATTTGTGCAGCAAAAGTAATTTAGAAAGGACCAAAGATGAACATAAACAAAACAAATCCAAAAGTTTTAAATGTTTAACTTGATATTTCAAAACTAATAATAAACCGTCATGAATCTTACATGCTCAAATAACCAACAACAAATATTCATAAAAGAATAACAATTTTCAAAAACATAGAATTCAGTTTATGATGAAATCAAACAAAGTGTAATTTTGTATTTGGCAAAACTTTTAGGGATTTTGGTCCTCAATGCTCTTCAACTTCGTACTTTATTTTTTTATATTTCTAACTTTTGGATTTGAGCGTCACTGATGAGTCTTTTGTAGACGAAATGCGTATCTGGCGTATATACTAAACTTAGTCCTGGTATCTATGATGAGTTTATTTAGACCCTTTGAACCTCAATGTAGACCAATCTAAAATAGGGCCCAATATCCAAAATAGTAATACCAGGTTAGAACCCAAAAATATTAAAGACTTTAAACTAATCCCATTGAAATTGGTTAAAAAATTGTATTGATTTTCAATAAAAGATTTCTTGCTATTGGTCAAAACTTTGCAATTAAAAAATTCTTGCTATTGCCCAATACTGTGCAATTAAAGATTTCTTGCTATTGCCCAATACTGTACAAAAAATTATGACAAATAAATACTTCCCCCCCCAAACAAAACCCTTTGAAGTATTTACCCCCAAACTCAATCCCAGTCTTCACTTTGTGATATAGAACCTTGTAGTACAATTTCAGAGAGATCCATACACTTACACAAAATTACAAAAATTCTTATTTGTGGCCCCTAATTCCTAAACCAATGGTAACATAACTCCAAAAATCAATCCCAACAATAATTTGTCCAGAAATCCAACACAAACAACGCTGATGCGAATGAAGATGACATCATAGCATTATATTATTTTGGGGTGGTTGTATTAAAAATAAAAGTTTTGATTAATCCTGTTCAATTGTATAAATAATCCACTTTTTAAAGTAAGAACAAATGATTCAAACAAGTGAAACTGCGAGCTACTGCTCACTGATGATACCCCCGCCGCAAGTGGATAATATTAATAGTGTAAAAATATGCAAGTGTTCGGTAAACAGGAAGTTGTCGAGTGATGAATCTGAAAACACATCACACGGTATAGCTGACTTATAAAAATCCTGAAACCAAATTTCAGAAATCCTTGTATTGTAGTTCCTCAGAAAAATGTGACGAAAATTTTTAACTTGGTTATCATGTGTAAAATCATACAAGTGTTCGGTAAACAGGAAGTAGTCGAGTGGTGAATCTGAAAACGCATCACAGGGTATAGCTGACTTATATAAATCCTGAAACCAAATTTCAGAAATCCTTGTATTGTAGTTCCTGAGAAAAATGTGACGAAAATTTTCAACTTGGTTATCATGTGTAAAATCATACAAGTGTTCGGTAAACAGGAAGTTGTCGAGTGATGAATCTGAAAACGCATCACACGGTATAGCTGACTTATATAAATCCTGAAACCAAATTTCAGAAATCCTTGTATTGTAGTTCCTGAGAAACTGACGGACGGACGGACTGATGGACGGACGGACAGAGGTAAAACAGTATACCCCCCCTTTTTTAAAGCGGGGGTATAATTATGAAGTGTTCTACTAGTGACTTTTACTGAACTCAAAATTGTTTACGAATATGCAACATGCTATTTGGTTTCTGCGTATCATAATTTTTAACCAATCACTAATAAGAACATATATGACAAAGACCCTTCTTATCCAAACCCGGGACTAAATATACAAAATTCTAAGATATGTGACCATTTTGGAACCATTGTTTGTCATCAGAGTACAGGATTGATAAATTCAGCAACACAAAATTACTGTTGTATTTAGCATATAATTCTTATTTTGTATTCTATGTACCTGTTCTGTCCTTACAAGATTGTCATCATGGTTATTTGATATATCTTCTACTGTCTGAGAAAATTCATCAACAGCTTCATTGGTATCTGCAATGCTGTCAAATATTAAATCAAAGCCTAGAATGATCCACTAGTAGCTTCATTAAGATGTTATAAAAAAAAGTACATGTATCTACTGATGAGAATATTAATAGAAGAAAATATGGTATGATGAATAAAATGCCAATCCAACAAAACCTGAAAATAAAATAGTTGTCAGCATTCAGTCTTTAATAGTACAGGGGCGGACCCAGCCATTTTAAAAAGGGGGGGTTCCTAACCCAGTACAAAGGGGGGTTCCAATTACATGTCCCCATTCAAATGCATTGATCGTCCAAAAAAAAGGGGGGGGTTCCAACCCCCGGAACCCCCCTCTGGATCCGCGCCTGTAGTATCTCTAATGGGTGTAACCAGAAAGATTTAAATAGAATTAGCAGAGATTACCAAAGGTTATTATTACTGTAAATTCTGAAATTATTTCCTGTATCTATTATTGGGATTTTGTAATTTTAGACTAAAATGCGATTTCCTTTTTTGTGATATTGAGAAAATTCTGTTTAATTCATATAAAAAATTTCAAAATGCTTAACTCCTATTTCCTTTTTTGTGATATTGAGAAAATTCTGTTTAATTCATATAAAAAATTTCAAAATGCTTAACTCCTAGTTTAAATTATTGCAAATATAACCATGTCGCATTTTCACAATGATAAAAACATCACAATAATTTTTGAATTTACAGTACTTCCATTAAGGAAAAAAAAAACACTAAGATATACCATCAATGAGAATAAATTCATTTTATCACCCTGAACTGTCTGGAACTTATGGCAGACACAAAACTTAAAGAAATTGAAGGAAAACAATGTATAAGTTTTGAATTTTTACAAAATACTGTCTATAAGATTTTGTCAAAGTGAAAGCAGATGACTGCTCATTTAGTCATATTTGCAGATGGATAAAACATTTTTTTTAATTTTATCAATTTTGTCTTTATTCTGTGGTGTTGAGGAAAATCTTAGGCAATGGACACTTCTCATCATGAAACTATAGTACTGGTTCTAAAAAAAAGATGATTTGCAAAGCATTCAATGGTCACTTCTTAACAACAAATATAACATAGAAACACAATTGAATATTCTAACAAAGTAACAATATCCTTTAAAATATTATAAAATAAATTCAAGTCATCAAGATTTATTGTAATTCAAAAATTCTCAATAATGTATAAAAAGAATCGAAAATATTACCTCCTGTATAAAAACTTGGACAGCATATTTCTGTTCTGAAGTGTGTCTCTACTTTTATTTTTCTTTGGAACACACTTTATCTTAAAAGAAAACAATATCTGGTTATGTAACAGATACTATAAATATTTAACAGTTAAATTGTACCACTGAAACAGTGACAAAAATGAATTTGAATAAAAAAAGTGATAGATAGATATAGAAAGATGTGGTATGAGTGCCAATAAGGCAACTCTCCATCCAAATAACAATTTATAAAAGTAAACCATCATAGGTCAAGGTACAGCCTTCAACACAAAACAGCAAGCTATAAAGGGCCCCACAAAATTAGTAATGTAAAACCATTCAAACAGGAAAATAGAGCTTACTTATTTAACCAGCAGTTGATATATAATCCCACATCTAAATTGAAGTGATAATAACTTCATGGTAACCTACCTTACCTAAAACAGCATAATTTTTTTAGTTAATGAAGAGTTATATTTTGTTACTGTATACGTATTTTTTGCATGCACCTTTAAACAGCTTATATACTTATATCGAATATCACCTATCTATATCTGCAATAGAACAAACTAAGCAATTTCTCATATTGCTTTATTGCATTTGGAAATTAGATTGATACTGAGGAAGGCCACCAATTGCTATGAAATATTTGTCAATACAATATTAGTTGTTTTATTCATACATAATTATTAGTATTGCTCCACAAATCTCTAGACATGTGTATGTATAAACATAAAAAAAAAGAATAAAAGTATAATACTTTAAAGTGGTTTAATATGTACAGTTTAAGTTTCATGATTTCGTAAAGGCCAAACCTGTTTAAGTGTTATTATTTCAAGATGCATGATTTTTTTTTATTAGTTGTTATTTGCTTTGAATGTGCTGTCAGAAAATGCCAGTACTCTATGATCTGTATTTAGTGTCTTTTTGTTGAGGGGATATATTAGTACACTGCCACATCTATTCTGTGAGATTTCTTTCTGCTTTGTATGGGTCTGATGAGTTAAACCCTTTTCAACTGATTTTTCTAATTGTTTTGAACTGTTACACCTCTGTCCCAGGTTAGGAAAGGGTTGGTGGGTCATTGTTTCACACTGCAACATTCTGTATATGTCTGTTCCAAGTCAGGAGCCTGAAGTTCAGTGGTTTATGTTTGTTCCTGTATATCATATTTGTTTTGTTCATTATTTTGTACATTAATGAGGCCGTTCATTTTCTCGTTTGAATAGTTTTACACTTGCTATTTCAGGGCCTTTTATAGCCAACTATGTGTTATGGGTTTTACTCATTAATGAAGGCTGTACAATTACCAATAGGAGTTAATTGTGTGTCATGTGATCTCTTGTGAAGAGTAGTCTCTTTGGCAATCATACCACATCTTCTTATTATTAGACAAAGGTATGACAAAATATGTCCTGTCTTTAAAAGATAGGTATATAAAAAGCATAAATGTTACCATTTTTATTAAAACATGATTTATAATAAGGATATTTGCATACTATCTTTAAATATAGCAAAAAAAACTTTCTATATAATCTTACAAAAGACAATTAATTTTATTTAATGATACCTGCATTTCTTTGGCTACAGATTGATAATAGAATTCCCTCAACCATTTCCAATCATCCTGAAAAATACAACATTGCATTAATGACCCTCCTTAATTCTGTATTCAGTATATAAGTTTTATGTAAATAAATCATAAATTAGTGTATAGAATTTCTATTGGATAATTGTTATTTAATATTAGATATTATTTTTTCTTTCATTCATCAAAATTGATCTTGTTCTTTCTTTCTTTTTTTCTTTTTTTTTAAAATAATTATAGATTATTACATGGCATTTTTCATATTGGTCCAGGTACCAGCCACTAGACTCACATTACCAAGTTTGCATTACTTTCCTATAAAATAAGTCAAATTAGTTACCTTACAACTTAGAGCTTTTATATCCAAATTTCAGTTTATATGTGCATATGTTCACAGATATGAAAATCATAGGTAACTATATTTCAGAGTGTATACATTTTGAATATTTAGTATCTAACCTGTTCTACTTGTTGTTAGGGAGGCTGGTGTCTTATGAAAGATTAGAACAAGTTCCAATCTTTCCAAAAATCATCCTCTTGAAAGAATGACAATCAAATGAAATTTGGAATAAACACCAAAGATTAACTCCCCTGGCACTGCTTCAACAACTTTTATCAGACTCACAACATATTTATTTTAATTTGAAAACCTTAATCAGAATCATTTTTACAACTTTTCAGATACTTCATAAATAACTATCCTGTGAGAATTATCACCTGTTGTTGTCTTAGTAAATGTTTGTGTACATCAAATTCATCTATTAGTAAAGTCTTCCCGATCCGATGAACCATCATACTTATATGTCCTTTAGACACTGGCATCTTTAGAATCTTCTTTATATTCTAAAATAGATAACACAGCAAGTATTAAGTTAAATCATTAGTGTTTTGCTTTGTTGAATTCGAAATACAGCATACTATGGATGTCCAAGTGTGCAGTTATGTATACTACACAGGTATTTTTGTCAGTTTGTAACTTTTAGATTCACTTGTATGCTTTTAAAACCAGATATTATAAGATAATGGTGAATAGATTTATAAAAAGTTGTTATTTAAAATATATATCACTTCAATTATGGAACATGCAGAATATATCAAGTACACATGCATACCTGTCAACCTGTGACAATGAAAATGTAGATCATGCAGGTCATGACCTGCATTGAAGAATGAAATCTCAGATGATAACGCATACAAACTTTTTCGAGCTGAATTTCAGTATTAAGGGAACATTTACTATTTAAATCAATCAGCTTACAAGTCTAATTTTATACTAGCCATCATGCGTCAAATAAACCATCTCATTCAGTGAACGGACCATCGCACTTCAGCCTGATCATCACACTTCATATCCCCATCCCACCTCTGCCTCCTACATATATATTACTGATTACAGAAAATATGTTCAGTGGTTAGATAACAACTGAGAGATGATTCACAAGTATACGAAGTACTTACATTAGAATTTGAAATCACATCCACTTCTCCTGTCAAGTCTAAGTCATTATTAGCCATTTCGATACTATAAAAGAAGACAAAGTAAGCTTAAACAAATGAACTGGTAATACAGTATTCTGGTTTTTTTTCAAAAAAATAAATTTTGTAAATATTCTGTGTAATTTGTTTTTACCTTTTTTTGTAGAATTTATATCCAGATTTTTTTTTTTTAATGAAGAATTATTTTGTATTTTCTCAAGCATTGTCATGATTGTTATTATCATTTTGAATTATTTGTAGATCTTACTTACTTAACAATGCTTAAATTCATTATCAAATTGTCCAGTTCATAGTATCTTATGACTATACAAATAATACAATCAAAGCCTTAAAGGCTGTAAAAGCAATTGCTGCCATGTTAATGTTTGGAGACTTTTATTTTTCATCCACATATATACAAGAATTAAACCTGACATGAGTGTTGTCTAGTTAAAAGTAAGAAGGTTTTAACTTTATATAAATAAAAGACTTTAGCAGAAAGTCATTTTTAATATGTTTTATATTTCACAAGGAGACAACACGTTTACCAGGCTAAAGTTGGGGTCAAATATACATGTGCTGAAACATATAACTCAAAAAGAAATCATCATGGATTATCCCCTGGTAGTGTTTGTAACTTCCTTGGCAATAATTTCCTTTATTGATTTAATTTTAACAATTTTCATTATTAATTTATATTTAACCATTAACACAAATGATTAAGTTAAAACATTTCAACTTTCCAGACGCAAATGTTAAAAAACGGGAAAGAAATAAAATATCTTACAAGACATAAACATGTAAAGAATAAATGTATATTTCAGCTTAATAAAAATATTTTCATAATGTTACTTTGTCATCATTTTTAAAACTAAGTTCCAAACATTATTGCTCAGTTGATATGTGTCCTTCTGATGCGGTACGAGCACATGCACTTGTTTCTATCCATAGGAAGATCGATTATCCATATAAATAGTTTTATATGGATAGTCGACCTTCCTATGGATAGAAACAAGTGCATGTGGGTACGAGATAACTACAATTCTCATGCAATCCCGAAAAGGGGGGTCATCACAGACAAACATGACATTAAATCGTTATCACTGAACTAGTATATATATTGTATAGGGGCCAGCTGAAGGACGCCTCCGGGTGCGGGAATTTTTCGCTGCATTGAAGACCTGTTGGTGACCTTAATTCTGCTGTTGTATGTTTTTCTATGGTCGGGTTGTTGTCTCTTTGACAAATTCCCCATTTCCATTCTCAATTTTATTATACGAAGAAGAACAAACAGCTCTACGTTGCTTTGATATTTATCAATTTTCAGGAAACATTGCGAAACATGATCTTCAATATTTCGAAAACATGTGAAATAAAATTGCTAACACGGTGGACCGTCGAGTGTCAACAAACGTAGTAGACTTGTTCACTGAAAAGACGAGGATAATGGTTTCATCTGACATTTGTTATGCAAACCCAGTTTTGATCATGATATTTAAAAAGACGTACTTTTTTTCAATCTATGTATTAATAAACTAGAAAATTCCAAATTGTAAATATCTCTTCATCTGGACTGACTTGGCATCTACTACGTTTGGACGGGTCCATTTCATTAGTAAGGTGGTCGATAAATATTACGGAGTTTTGACAGAAAAGGAAAACAAACTTATTGTTATGTGTTTTCAACAAGGGTTTCGTTCCGCTAAATTATTTGCGCAAATAAAGTTTGTCTATTTTTAGATTACAGGTAATAATTTGACACTACGCATTAACCTGTGTAGTGATTTTGATTTTACGATAAATGTATGAATGAACGATAATTTTATGAATGAACAAGAGCACCTGACCTCTTAAAGAAACACAAATTAAACATAAAAACCGTATTTATTAGGAGATAATTCAGTTAAATTTTCAATACTAAATCAACAACTGAAATGAATCCATATTTTGTTGAAACATCGTACAAACGGCGGAAAACGGAATCGCATTTATAAAAATGTACTTTTTTTCACTCGGACTTCTATGTTATTTGATAGTCAAACGGTTGACCCTTTAAATACAAAAATACATCTACAAGAACATATTCTGAAACTTCTTAAATCCACTAACTTTTTTTTAAAGTTTCAAGCTATGTATTGCATTAGAAAACATACATAGGTGTTAAAGAATGACTGACAAGGAGCCTGTTTAACAAAATACTATGGCTTGATCTGGGCGGAGTCTCTGATCTGGGTCACAAAGATGGCCATACGCGACGGCATAAAAGCAATTGCTTTAAAAATTGGTGAAATAGTTATTAAAAGGGCAATATATATAACTTCTGTAAGAAGTATATTGACAATTGACACTGAGGCTAAATAGAAGATCTTAGTCTTGAAGATTATTTTGGCTGCTTAAAGTTCTTTTTTTTTTTTTTTTTATCTATTATAGTTTTCTAGAAAACATTAGACAAAAACACAAAATATTGGTAAAGCACAATTCCCATAAGGAGTCAACTGACAAATTCTGTCATTTACATTTATATGTACAAATGTATATCATAATTTTCTTGTGGTACATGAAAATTTAAAACAAAAAATATGTTTAAGTTAGTAGGCGAAAAAATAAATTGAAAGGGATGAAAATCTTGTTTTTTTGGTGAAAGAGGTGTAAAAAAAAACTTGACTTATTGCAAATACTCTTAGTTCCATGAAACCTCTTTCACCAAAAAAATAAGATTTTCATCCCTTTCAATTTATATTGTTCATTTAGCTGATAGATTAAAAACAATCCTTGGGAATGATGATCATGATAAATTGCTTGCCCTTTTTAAAAATCGGAGAAGACCCTATAAAAAGGACAAGCAATTAATCATGATCATCATTCCCAAGGATTTTTTTTAATCTAACAGCTAAATGAAAATTAACAGTATCATTAATATTACTGCATCAGGGGTTAATACCAACAAAATAGCACACTAAATATTACCTTGAAAATTGAGAGTGTTCCTTTTTGTCCCATGTAAAATCAAATATATTTTTCTCCATTCTTGAAGAGTTTCTCAGCCAATTTGATGGTGGTACATTAAGATTTGTAGAAGGTTGCAAAATTGAAAAGGCTGTTGACACAGGCACTGTTGAATGCTTGACTACTACCATGCTTTTAACTTCCTGGTTATCATCCTTGTTTCTTTTTACCAACTCTTTTCCTTTTGTCTAGAAATAACAATAGACTAGTTTATATAGAACACATACATGACATATAAGCCTTTATCATTTTCAAAACAAAAGACTGATATCACAAATCTGTTGAAAATGTACATGATATACTTTTATTACTTCATCCAACTCAATTGTTAAATAATCATTCCAAAGAGTTTTTAGTTGATACTGTTAAAAATATGTAAGGAATTTTAATTATCCTATCGTTGCCACATCTATCCTGATTCCCTGACAATGTCTATCCATATCGAATCCTTTACGCGCAATTCAGCGGTACGCGGCTCCTTTGTGAACAGATAACGGATCCTTGCCGTAAACATAAGGTGAGTTAACCTAAACGTTCCTTTAAAATTGTGTTTTATTCTGTCTAAACACTCTGGTCAACAAAAAACAAATAGCAGGCGAAATAAGCCAACTATCAAGGTAAGTATATAGATGTATTTTATTTCGTTAGCTAGTATGATTACGAAATAATCACTGAAACAAGGGAGTGCAATTGTATGAAATTGCGAAGTGATGTTGACATTTTCCAGACTTTCAAGCATTTCTTCCCTGTTTTTGCTGATAAAAGTACTGAATTGTATTAGAAATTGACGTTCTTTTATTGGGTAAAACAATCTACCGAAATTCTAATGTTCAGTCTTCTGAAATTAGTTCAAAATGTTATAAAATTTGTGGCAACGGATCTTTATGATCCGTTTCCAACACGGTCTTTTAATTCTATCTGGAGCTTATTGTATACTCTTTTATACTCAATAAAATGAAATGAGCAATTAAAAAATGATGAACTGTTTATTCAAATCCATATTGACAGAAATAACATGCATAAAACGCTGTTTTTTGGAAAAAACAAAGGTTATGTGAGACACTTGCCCACTTTTTCTTGTAAAAATAGCCTGTTATTCTTAAAACTATCTATAGTCATAAGAAGAGTGGATCAGTTTGACATTCTAAAGTTCCGTGAACTAAGAATTTAACACAAAATACCTCTCTGATTTGTTGTCATCCATAACTTTCTAACAACATCACGTTGTTTTTACGGCAAGGATCCGTTATCTGTTCACAAAGGAGCCATGTACCGCTGAATTGCGTGTAAAGGATCCGATATGGATAGACACCCTGACCCTTGTTTTCCCCCTTTTTTGCCCCTAATTGCTGAATGATTTGAGCCATAACCCCCCATATCCATCCCTTTGTAGTATGGAAACTTGTGGTATAATTTCAGGGAGATTTATACACTTAAACATAAGTTATTGACTGAAAACTACAAAAATGCTTATTTCGGCCTCTTTTTTGACCCCTCACTTATTGAAAGTTTCAGAAACCCGCCTCCCACCTTGGAGCAAGAACCCCAAAACTCAATTCCAGCCTTTCCTTTGTAGTAAGAAACCTTGTAGCATAATTAAAGAGAGATCCATTCTGGCATTCAGTTAAACCCAATTTTTTGCCTGTAATCTAGAAAAATGCATCTTTTTGGCCCCTCATTCCTAAATGTTCAGGGATATTAACCCCAAACTAAATTAAAGCCTTCCCTTCGTTATATGGAACCTTGTGGTACAAAGTCAGAGATATCCATACAGTTATACATAAGTTATTGTCCTGAAACTACAAAAATGCTTGTTTTTGACCCCTTTCTGGCACTTAATTCCTAGACTGTTTGCCCACACAACCCTTAAAATAAATCTCAACCTTCTACTTTATAGTATGACCATTGTGGTACAATATCAGAGCAATTAAAATACTTATACACAACTTATTGTCCTGAAACTAGATAAATACTTGTCTTGGGCACCTTTGGGCCCCTAATTTCCAAACCGTTGGGACCATAACCCCCAAAATCAATCCTAACCTTACTATTGTGGTAACAAACATTGTGTAAAATTTTTATTGGTTTTTATTAACTTATACTAAAGTTATTATCCGGAAACCATTCATCTTAGGATGACGCTGATGAAGAAGACGACGGCGTGATACCAATATACGACCAAATTTTTTTTAATTTTTGCGGTCGTATAAAAACATATATTCAATTTTTAATGTAATCAAAGTTTAATTTTGGACCCTTTGGACCTCATTAAAAACTGGCCCAATTATCAAAAACATGTTTAGATTCAAGCATATCAAAGAATCTCAAGAATTCAGACATTTTTACTTTTATTTTCAAAGATTATCACGTGACCACGAGAAAACAGTGACGATTTATGCAAATGACCAATATCTAACACCTCGTTCATTCACGATGCAAGTTATCAAAATGTTCGAGAGCTTCCGATTGTTATTGTGGTTGGCACTAAATGCTTAATATCGATCTCCTGTCCTATGAAGGAGGTGAAAAAGTATAAACATGATAAATATTTGCATATTTGAGTCTCGAGTTCATGAAGTCTCTCGTAACTTGACGTCCTTTTGAAAATAAAAGTAAAAATGTCTGAATCGATGGGTCACTGTGAAAACTGTCTAATTACATATGTATGAGAAATTAAAGGGCGACAGGTACATTAATGAGGGGGGATAGGAGGGGTCTTGATCCCGAAATCCCGGACTTGAAAAAACGAAATCCCGAGGTCCCGAATTTAAATAAAGCAAATCCCGACATCCCGAAATCCGAAAAAAAGGATTCCCGGATCCCGAAAGGGTCAATCCCGAAATCCCGATCTTAAAAACACCCGATCCCGGAGTCCCGATAAAGGTCCTATCCCCCCTCATTAATGAAGAGATAAATGAAAAATGAAAGAATTGATACCCGATCTATATAATGCCAAGGCCAACAGTTGGCACCAGAAGGGAGGAAGCAGCACATCTATTTTGGACAGGCAAATATCCACTTTTTAATATGGGACCAGCTCTGACGTCCCACGGCCCCAGCTTGTCTTGAAACACAGCCGTTAGACGTCAGAGTAATCTCGGACTTCCCACAGAAGTTTTCACAGTAGAGCTTCTCTCAAAGAGACAGAATCTCTACTGTGATAGTCGAGTTTGGTATATTTTTACCCCATTATTGATAGGATTTCAAACTCCTGTGGACTACCTATGGATAGAAACAAATATAAAATTTGCCTGTGCTACACTTGGGGGAACTTTAAGAGTGCAGAACTCAGCAGATCTCGTTCCCGTAGTCTTACCTTAATTTTCTCTGTGTTTTGCATTTTAGTCAGAAATTATTTAGGCTTATAGTTTCAAGATTTCGGACTAAGTCTGGAAATTTCCCGATTTCTTTAACTAAAGGGAGGTTATCATCTTCTCTATCATTAAAGTGTTTGAATTGATGGTGTATATTGGAACTTTTAAACGTTTTAAAGATAATGAAAATTAAGGTATAACTCGTTTGTAATGTATAAAAATACTCCTGTTTGCTAATGAACCTGCAGCCGGGGCGTGTTTTTTTTATCTTCGGTAGTGAACCAGAAGAGGTCCTTTTCTGTTTTTTTTTTGCATTGGGAAGATCTTCTGGCTCTCTTCCACCTCTTCTTTTTTAATAGGTGGTTTATACGACAGAGTCACAAAACTAATGACATTAATTAGTTTATGAAAGTAGATATAAGTTAGAATGTGAGCTGTGTAATACTGAAAAGTTTTTATGGTACGACAGCCTTAGTAGGACATCTCTGAATTGATTTATTGGTGTTAAACGCTAATTTCAACACTCATAATTTGGCTAGTGCTCAGTTTAAATCAATAGATGAGGAATGAGGAAGGAAAGAGTTCATTATTAAAATTGAGAAAGGAAATGGGGAATGTGTCAAAGCGATAACAACCCGACCATCAATAGAGCAGACAACAGCCGAAGGCCACCAATGGGTCTTAATTATTGTTCATTTTAATTTGTCGCTAATCAAGCCTATTTTCAGCCCTTACCAGGCAACCATATTCATATACGAAATCCTCATTTTCCCTAACCCCATCAAATTAATACTGATTTATCTGATGTTTTTCTCTTATTTAACACAAGTTTAAATTGATTCTAATTTTTAACGCCCAGTGATAAATATTTCATGCATACCTGAAGAAAACACGAGAAATATAATTATATAAAAACAAAGATATGTGATATGATTGCTTATTAGACAACTTTCGACCGGAGTTCAAATGATGAAGTGGACAAAAATGGTGGATGTAAGCAGTTATAGGCAACGGCCTTCAACAATGACAGAACCCGATACCATATGTAAAGCCGTTTATAAAAGGCCATGAAAAGTGTGAAACAATTTAAATGAAAAACTATACATAACAATTGTTTTTACACAATATCAAATATGAGTTCAAACAATCGGCCAGTCAAAGAAGAAAACTAACAACCTAACCAACGGTACAAAATAATGAACGAAAGACAAGTAAGTAACACAGCAACAAACGACAAGTACTGACTTACAGGCTCCTGACTTGGGACAGGCACATACATATAGTAATGTGGCGGAGTTAAACATGTCAGCCGCGGATCCCAACCATCCCTTAACATTGGACAGTGGTGTAACAGTTCAACAAAATGTTTGTGAGCGCTCAATTCTCCCCGAAGCTGAAACCGTATAGTGTAGCAAACAAAAATGGCTAGCAAACCTACAGGAATCACCAAAAGCATTAAATTATCGTTTATTTAAAGATACTTTGGAGTTTGAGAAATATTTAAATATTTTGAATGACAGGCATATATCCTAATTTCGAACTTTGAACATGAAATTTCCAATACAAACTATTATAAATTGTTATTTGGATGGAGAGTTGTCTGATTGGCACTCACAAAACATCTTCCTATATCTATTTAAAAGATGGCAAAACATAGAAAGGGAAAACAGAAAATGTGTATTGTGTAATTCAGAGGCCATTGGTGATGAATACCATTATATTTTTTAATTATTCAGCTTTTGATAACTGTAGAAAACAATGTATTGCATTTTGCTATAGAAATGGACCAAACACATTGAAGTTTTATGACTTAATGAATTCAAAAAAATGTACAGAACTGAACGAACTATGTAAACTTATTAAGGAGATCAATAACAAATTGAACTTTTCTGGGTGAACAATTGTAAATGCCTCTATCTACTTTCGTACATTATTTATTTATGTAATTGTATTGAAATATGTATAATTATCTCTATACCTTTGTAATTTGGTTTGTGAGAATAAAGATATATAGTACAATATAAAAATAACCTGCACAAATCAGTTGCTATTAAATTAACTCAAAAGATCGGTACGAGACACACACACAAAACCAGCCAACTAGAATAATGCCAAGAAATCCTCGCTAAAAATTCCGGTCGACCCCCAACGGCAGTCATTAGTAGCTAAAGATTTGATTTCATTCAAGAAATTAATGTATGACCTTCAAGTACGTGTCGCTTAGAACACGGCCATATACCAAATGGTCAAAATTAATCATCCATGTAATTTGCTCTATGGGGTGTTTGCAGAATTTCAACGGAGGCAATTTCTTGGCAAGACCAATAAAACACGCCCCTGACTTTGTTTATTGCAAAAGCATTTTAAAGGGACAATAGCTGTAAAATTCATGTTCACCGATTTGACTAAAATTCTCATATTAGATTAGATTTAATATGAGGAAGGCGCTACCTTAAATGCTTAACAAGACTGTAGTTTTTGTCTTGGATAAAATGATTAATTACGAGATGTTTAGGGAACGACCATCGAACATCAAACTGAGGCGGGAGGGGGGATATGTTATTTCTCTTTAAAAAATGTTCTTATTCCCAAATTGAAACAAAAAATATTCTTCAAGCAGAGGACAAACAAAAATTTAATCCAACAGATTTTCCCTAGCCATACATTCATGTAAAATGCTTAAATTTTGATTTTTTTTATATTGGAAACGTTGACATGGTTGAATCGCTTCGCGTGAAAAAAAATATTACTTAAACAAAAACAAAAAAATACCTCCCCTCCCTTTTTTTGAAGATAAATGGTTGCTCCCTTATGGTCCATACTGTTTTCTTCTGAAAATGAATTTACACATTTCTTATCTTGTTCAGGTGTATCAATTGAAAGCAAGTTAAAAGCGCAAAGTTAAAAATCCAGTTCGGGATGAAAATTTCAGGAACTCTTTTTTTTACTCTCCCTTGACACCATTTGAAAGTATGTTAAGAGGAAACGATGATAGTCCGTCGGAAGGGGACGATAAATGGCTGACCCGTGTTAAGAGAGAGCCATATCTCTTGCACCGTTAAAGACACCCTTGTAGAGTTCGAAAAAGAGCAGGCTAATGCCGCTACAAGGCAGCACTCGCACCCGCAAAGTGGAAAGGGATAAATTTACAAAACTTGTTTCCCAATCCACTATAAATGAGGGGGGATAGGAGGGGTCCTGATCCCGAAATCCCGAGTTTAAAAACATGAAATCCCAAAATCCCGAATTTGAATAAAGTAAATCCCGACGTCCCGAAATCCTAAAAAAAGAATTCCCGGATCCCGAAAGGGTCAATCCCGAAATCCCGAGCTTAAAAACACCCGATCCCGGAGTCCCGATAAAGGTCCTATCCCCCCTCATAAATAAATATGTTTAAACTCAACTAAAACAAAAAGCGCAAATGCCCGAAGTGTTTCAATGGCAAATACCCATAGTTTTTGAAGTGCAAATGTCCTTTTATGTCTAATCCTATTGTCAATGTTTTTGGACAATAAAATATGTTTAAACTAATGTTACAGGTTAAAAAGCGCAACCTTCATACGCCTTGTCTTTCACGATAAAGAAAATGCGTTGCCCATGGATCTTTCACGATCAATTTTGATGAAAAACCAACAAACTTCAATGTTTTCAAAAACAAAATGAACGGTTTCAAGGGGGAAAATCTCACATTTTCCTGTACTATCTGACACACCAAATATATCATTATATCTTGGAATATGATCATTATATATGCAAAACGTTGATCATTATATATGCAAAACGTGTTTTTTTTTAATCCTCTTTATCCTATTGCACACTAGTATTATCTAAAAAGTTGAATACTTTTGACAGACGTAATTATTTTTTCCAAATTTGTTCCGCGTTTTAAAAAAAACAGTAGATTTTTCACAGATTTTGAAGTAAAACTACAATTAATTAGATTCACGATCCGAAACCAGGCCTTGCGGTCATAAAACTTTAGAGCACGATTTTTGTACTCAGACTCAAGAATCAACCAATCAAAACGGTGCTTTGCTTTTGGCATTTCAATTGCGCCAAAAGAAATCTTTCATTTGCGTCACAAACCATATTTCATTTGCGCCCAGGGGCGTAGCTGCCGTTAGGCACTTTAGGCACGTGCCTACACATAATTTTTTCACAAATATTTTTTTTTTTTATTAAAAAAAATAATAAACAACGTTATCTGTAGATGAAGTTGTCAAAACTCTTTAATTATCGAATGTCATGTGTACACTAGTCTCTCGTCCTTAGTGAATGGAATATTGGCTAGAATTGAATGTTTTTACGATTTTACCTTATATAGAAACTATAAACTAGAACTTTGGTTTAGATCATTTCACTTCTAGACTATCAACAAAAACTTGAATAAACCTCAACTTAGACACATGAGTTTTTTAATTAGCTGTTGTTAGTTTTCAACTAGCTTTCCACTTTGTCTTCACCCGAATAGCCAATGTTGGTCGTCCGTTTGGCTGTGCAGGATGTATAAATACGCAGTCACGTCTGGTCAGAATGGGGACATTAAATCCGATGCCTAGTTGTAGACACGGGGGGGGGGGGGGTCTCTTCCTATATAAAGGTATATACATATGTGCCGCTGGAATGGGTCCCTTTTTTGATCCGTCAAATATATCAATGGGGTGCAATTTTACGGAGGAAATATATCAATAGGTAGTAATTGACCGATTGTGATATATCAATGGGTCATAAATTTCAGTTTGTTGTGCAACGATCTTCACTGAATTTCCCAAACTCTTTGTCATTAAAATTTCCACATCTGCTGAAACTTATTTACACAAGTTTTGATATTGATTAAATTTAATTACACTGTCACAATTAATAATCTTCAGTAAATTACCCAGTAGATATCGAAAGTTCAATGTTTCATATAAATTAAAGTGTATTGTATAATTGAAAAGTGTTTTTGATGTATAATAAGATTGTATATGCATATAGGTACTATTTGAGCTGATAAATATATGAATGGGTTATGATTTCGCTGTGAAATATATGTATAGGTAGGGATTTCACAATTATTCAATATATGAATGGGGGGTGTTTTTAAAATCCCAGCTGCACACCTGTACCCAAAATCCCATGTTGAGACCCCCCCCCCCCCCCCCCCCCCCGTGGTTGTAGAGAGAATGCAACTCTTTGAGGAGTTCATACTTGGTCTACTGAAAGGCAAAATTTCTGCTCCTATCCAATAATCCCTCATTTTCCAATGCATGGCATTTTAAAATTTCCAGACCTTCGTCCTGGACGACACCTAGTTTAAACATATTTTATTTGCTGAATTAAAGCAAAATGGATTAGACACAAGTAAATCATACTTATGAAGTCTTTTCCATAATACAATATAAAGTTACAATAATAGTATAATATAATGGACATGCATATAAAACAAACAGTTTATACAATATAATACTAGCTTTCATAGGTGAACAAAGAGGAGACAAAGAAGTAAAAAAGGAAAAAGAAAGTTTGAAAAATCGTATACTTCTGTGACGATGACTTGTGGATTGATGGCAACGATGACGTCCTGTGTCAGCAATAATAACGCTCTATCAAGGCATAAGAAATCTGTTTGACCTTTTTACGTAATTCTGAACATGTTTGAAAATTTGAATATTTTGTTCGTTCGAAAGTTCCAAGTGTCCGCAAATTAATAGTTTTGTATCTAAAACAAAGTTTTCAGATAGCCAGTTAAGGTTATCGAATAAGTTTTTCCTACATAATGTGTATTTTGGGCAAACGAAAAAGTAATGGTAGACATCCTCAATATCGGACCCACAATGACAAGAGGGATCATTTATAATGTTAGCTCTAAATAGGTCATTGTTTAAGGATGAAGCGGAACATCGCAATTGCGTTAAGATAATATTTAATTTCCTTGGGCCGTACAAATAAAACGTTTCAATTTTACATACTAGACTATCGTTTTTTAATTCTTTCTTAAATTTAGAAATAGAGTCGACACTGCGAATTTTTGGATCAAGTTTATTCCATTCACGTATAGTAGAGGGAATAAACGATTCAGTAGTAAGGGAAAGTCTACAAAATGGAACAATAATATCTTGACCATTTCGCAACGGGTAGTTGGTTGTACTTTGTACACAAGGAGGTACAAGATTACATAGATATTCTGGTGCATGCTTTTGGTTCATGTTATAAAACATCTGTAATTTTCTTCTTCTTCTTCTTTCAAAAAGAGATTCCCAGCCAACCTCAGAATATAAAGTTTCAGTTTTTGTAAATATTGGTAGACCTGTTACTATTCTTGCGGCCTCCAATTGTAAATTTTCTAATTTATTTGAGTAGCCTATTCCACAATTATCCCACACTTCCGTGGCATATTCGAAAATGGGTCTAATAAATTATTTCGAGATAATCGATATTTAAGTTTACGTAGAACATTTAAGTGTTTCTTTACACTTGTAATTATACTTTCAATATGATTGTTCCATTTTGCGTCACTACTGAAATTAACTCCCAGGTGCTTATGAGATGTACTTAAAGGTATATTTTTACCATTTAAGGAAAAGCTGAGGTCTGGAGTCTTAATATTTGAAAAAATCATAATTTCGGTTTTATCTGGGTTGAATGACATGAGCCATTTAGAAGACCAAACATCCAGCTCTTTCAAGTCGCGATCAATAACAGATCTAATCTGTTCTCCATCGTTACCAGAATAGTTGAATGATGTGTCGTCAGCAAATAGCCGACACAGTGAAGTAAGCTTATCAGCAATATCATTAATATATAAGACAAAGAGAAGAGGGCCCAGAACTGATCCCTGGGGGACACCAGCTGAGACATTACAGAAGGAAGAAGACGAGTTATTTAATACTACTCTCTGTTTTCTGTCGTGTAGATAATCCTGAAACCAATTCAATACGTTTCCATCAACACCATAAGCTTTCATGTTATATATAAGACCCCTATGCCAAACTTTGTCAAAAGCTTAAGAGAAGTCACAGAATACAAAACAATTTATATCTTTTTTTTCCAAGGAGTTTAATATGCAATTATATATTTCTAAGAGTTGATGAACAGTTGAATTTTTAGGGAGGAATCCTGATTGATACTCATAAATTAATTTATTAGCTTTTAAATGATTGTATAAGTGCTTAAACACCACTCTTTCCATAACTTTTCCTACACAACTAATTAAGGATATCGGTCTATAATTTGATGGCAAAGATGAATCTCCCTTTTTGAAAATGGGTATCAGATTTGCTATCTTCCAGCTAGTTGGGTATATTCCCTCTCTTAAGGATTTATTAAATATAATATGGAGTGGAACTGCTACCTTTTCTGGACACAGCTTTAGCATCTTATGACTGATCACATCAGGACCAGATGCTTTGTTTGGATCTAATATCTGAATAATATCTATTATTTCTTTTATATTTACTTGAATATCTGAAAACTTACTATTAGTTTTTGTATCAAATTCGGGCAAATCAACATGATCTTCATCCAATTTTGAAATCATACTAAAATATTTGTTCAACAAATTACATTTCTCCTCATCTTCATATACAGTATCATTTAGTTCATTATCATTTATAATATTTTGGAGAGGGGGTATGGTTTCTGAACCTTTTTTGGATTTAATTAACGTTTTCATTAATTTCCAATACGTTTTTGAGTTTGAGGGTTGTTTTGATATTAGACAGTCCAAATTTGTTTCAAAATTTTCTTTGGCGATTTTTTTCATATTATTTACCTTATTTCGTTGTTTTTTGTACTTCATAATATTATTTTCACAATTATATTTAATCGCTTTTTTTTTGGACGACACCTATTACAGGACCTAGCTCCAAGTTGTATTTATTGTAAAAAAAAAAAAATCAACGGTCCTGAACTTGCATACATATTTGACACTGGGTGTAAAAAAATCAATCAATCAACTGGCTTCCAGTAATTTTGAGTACTCTCAAATTTGCGTGTAATCCATTATGGCCACAATTGTTCAAAATTCCTAAGCAGGTAGGGATTTTACAGTAGAGGATATAAAAAAATACGAATTTCTTGAATTTTGTTAGGCATCGACTATGTATGTATGTGTTTGTGTGGCTAGGGTGAAGGTTTAAGATTCAAGAGATTGATGGTTGATGTCTAGCCAAATGGATAGTTCTATTATATAGTAGTATCAGTGTTTACGTGCCTATTTTTTTTAATGAAGGATTGTCAAATTGTACTATTAATTAAGTTAAACGTATACATCAATCAGAACGGAATAGATATGATAATACCAAACAGGGTGTACTGCTTAATTAAAGGGATACGCTGATCTACGCTGGGCAATGCATATTGTAAATATTTTTTTTTTATATTACGGATTGTAATGCGTTATTTAATTCACCAGTCAGATGTTATGGTACCTTATTCATAATTCTTCGAACTTTTCATCATGTACATTATAATTATCATGATTAAATAACCAGTAAATTTAATATTTTTGTACATAAAATTTTGCAGCTAAAACGCTGAAAACCATTTTCCGTCGGGGGGCTTCGCCCCCCCGGACCCCCCTACCAGGGCTCTGCCCAGGACCTGCAGGAGGCCTTAAGCAGCCCCCAGACCCCCTGCCGATTGGTGCCTACAGTTGACTGAATACCTAGCTACGCCCCTGGCGCCAAAAATAAAACATTTCATTTGCGCCAATATTACAGGTAAATGCAGGCAATTGTATAAAAATAGTTTAAAAAAAAGACTTTTAATCATTAAGGCAGTTTTTGTTTGCATAATTCAAACATATTTATTCCTCAGAAATCATTCGACATAGAACCATTGATAACCTTGATAAAACACAGTTCTGTAAATAGATCAACGTGATCATAAAACATAAAAATTAAACACAAAAGAAATATTATCACTATACACTGGAGTAAAACTTGTAAGCGGCAGTCCTGATGTATTAAGGTCTGAAAATTTCGCGTCTCATGTGCATGGATAGTCCGGTCTTTTCTTTCTTTTTTCCGTCTTTTTATTTTTTATATATACCAGCTTTGATGTAACACTATTCTTCCAAGTAAGGGTGAAGTTTGGTTCATATTATAACGTTTAAGCCTGCTGCAATTGTTTGCATCTGTCATAAGTCAGGAACCTGATGTTCAGTGGTTGACGTTTCTTGGTGAGGTTCATAAATGTTTCTCGTTTTTATATAGATTAGACTGTCGGTTTTCTTGTTTGAATGGTATTACACAGCCCTTTAAAGCTTGCAGCTCGTTTTGAAGACTGTACTTTGACCTATAATGGTTTACTTTTAGAGACTCTCAGTTTTGTATCAGAAATGAGTATGAACTCACTCAATTATCCAGGGGGAATACCGTAGAAATTTAACTTTTTAAGCAATGAATATTTAACTTTTTTTTATAATATCTTACCTGTATTACCTGTAAAATGGCGCAAATGAAGTTTTATTTTTTGGCGCAAATGAAATATAACCTTGTGGCGCAAATGAAATATGGGATTTTTCAAAAATTGGCGCAAATGCAATGCACCCAATCAAAATACTGGATTTTGTGTTTCGAGCACTTATTTTGTACTCGGAGTACTGAGTAAAGCTTTATGACCGAGAACCAAGATCTTTTGACCGCCGTTAGGAATTCTTTCAAGATCATGTTTCCAGATATACCGAAAGTCAGACGTTGTTGATATAATGACATTCAGAATTCACAGTGCTAAACATGAAATATATGGTTCAAGTGGAATACATTTCTAATGAGTCATAATAACAGAGTAGGTGTGTTTGAATGACAATTTTTAAATAAAAGTACTTGACGACAGACTTTACAAGTGGATCTTAAAAATGCCCTACTTCAACAACAAAATTCTTGTTTGCGTTGTGTCATTTAGTCTGCCCTTCCACCAAATAATTAATTAGATTTTTTTTATCTGTCGCAAATTCCTCCTGACCAGCGATCAGAAAATTCTTTTTATTAGTTGAAAAAAGGTTTTATATAAAAGTACATCAAATGATGCTAAATAGCTAGTCGATACATTTGTCTTTTGAGATACAACTGTCATGTAAAAATAGTAATGAACCACAATCTAATGAAAATATAGAAGTCGGATTTCGTTATCTTTGGTGTTTTATAATAA
This sequence comes from Mytilus edulis, assembly GCF_963676685.1. Taxonomy (NCBI): domain Eukaryota; kingdom Metazoa; phylum Mollusca; class Bivalvia; order Mytilida; family Mytilidae; genus Mytilus; species Mytilus edulis. The sequence continues at coordinate 49,880,056 of NC_092347.1, forward strand.
TAATAAAAATCAAAGTACTGAAGTACTGAACATCGGATGACCGCAAGTTCTTGTGGATGGTTCGACAAGCACTTGTATCAGAAACAAAACACATCTCTTTACCTGAAAGTGAGGTTAGTAAACAGATATATTATTTTTCTGGGACAAGTTCGTGCGTGGATGATAAATTAATGACAGGGAATTCATCCTCATCGTAATAACTATAAATATTGTAGCTATTCGTATTTTCTCGCAAAAAATGTTTAATCATCCATGCAGAGTTATCGTTTCTTAAGATTGCAAACGTTCTTGAGATGTTCTTCCGCACGCGTGTGCATAGATATTAATGCTATTTCACTTTTATGTATATACATATAACAAATTAAAACCTTTTAATATTATTAATTTATCTTTTTTAAGTTAAAAGTATTTGATGAGTATTCATTGGAGAAATGCATTTATAACAAGCGATAAGGACTGTTATTTTGTACTTGATGATATCTACGTATTCATCATGTCTATAGATCGGTAAAAAACCCAAAACGAATATTACGTAATGGAAATCTAGGCGATAGCAATACACCGGAATGCCCGTACGGTCATCTGCTGTAAAAAAAGAGATGCAGGATTTTCTCGCTGTGTTGAAGACCCGTTGGTGGCCTTGTGATGGTTTTTTTTGGTGAAATATTGTAAACCAGTAATCGTGCCGCAGTTAACAACATTGAAAAAGCTATTTGTAGAAACTGGTGTATTTCCTGATAGACTCAAGCAGGCTCAAGTAATAGCACTATACAACAACCAACTTGACAAAGCCAATAATAGGCCTGTCAGTGTGTTTCCAATTTTTTCTAAAATTTATGAAAAGGTGGGCGAAATTCAACTTGGTAATTTTTTGGAAAATATATTTTTCATCCTTCTTCTTCTTTAAGTTTTCCAGTTTTCCATCTGAATAAAGAGGATTAATAACTAATGAATACGTGGCCTATTTATTTAAAACTAGTTAATATTTTAGTTATATATACAAAACGGTACAGAGAACAGATGTAGTGATTAAAACTATGTTCAGGAGATGAAGCTATTTAAATGATAGTGTAGAGAACATCATATGTAAGCTGCTCTCTGACTGTGTATTTACAAATGTAGTTTGTAAAAGATTCCATTGCGTTTTTGTGTATGGGAAACTTGAAATGAAAATCTGTACGAGTCTTTGGATGTATAAATGTGTCTGAAAGTGTGAGCATGATATTTTCTGGTTCTTGAGTCTGATGGAATGAGAACTGTGCTAGATGGTATAGCAACAAGACCTTGTACATCAGTGCACGCAGTCTGCGTTGTGTTAATTGAGGGCAGTTGAGTGTGTTCAGCATGTTTGATACACTGCTAGTGTTATGATACCTGTTGCAGGCATACCGAGCAGCTCTCCTTTGGGCCATCTATATCTTCGAGATAGATTCTGAAATATGGGGGTCCCAAACCGGGCAGAGTACTCGAGTTTGGGACGGACAAGTGCTTGGTATGCCTGACTCTTAATATTTTGATTTGATGTTTTCATGTTTCTTCGAAGGAAGCCGGAGTGTTTCGTTGGCTTTCGAGATATGGACATCTATATGTTTGTCCCATTTTAGGTTTGATTGAAATATGATGCCTAAGTACTTAGCAGATGTAACAGTTTCTAAAATATGATTGTGAAGAGTGTGATTATGTTGTAAAGGTTGACGTTTAGTTGTGACAGAGAGAACATTACACTTGTCTGGTCGGAAGGCCATCAGCCAGTCCTCTTCCCATTTTGCAGCTGCAGCAAGATCAGCTTGCAGCTTTAGGCAGTCACTCTGGTGTTTAACTGGCATGTATATGATACTGTCATCAGTAAATAATCTGAGTTTGCTATGTGTAAGGTAGTCTGAAAGATCGTTAATATAGGTCAAGAATAAGACTGGACATAAGACAGTAAGTACCCTGTGTAATCCCAGAGGTGACTTAACTGTGCTTGATGATCTTCCATCCAGAACAACCGTCTGAGTTCGATCGGAGAGAAATGCAGAGATCCAGTTAAATGTGTTTCCATTTATGCCAAAATAATGTAATTTGTATAGTATATCCCTATCTGTGTGCTCTTAGACTTGGCCATGGGTGTCAGACCACACTGTTACGACTGCTAGAAGGTAAGCGTGCAGTATTAGATAACAACCAGTATATAGCTGCTGTTCTTATGGACCTTTCAAAGGCCTTTGATTGCCTACCACATGAAATTATGCTTGATAAATTATCATCACATGGTGTCTTTTTTCATTCTATTTCACTTCTTAAATCTTATTTCACAAACAGGAAACAACAAATCAAAATTAATAGTATCCTTAGCAGTTAGGCTTGCATTCATAATAAGGGTTCCCCAGGATTCTATTCTTTGGCATGGCAATTCTGTAACGATAAAAATTCCAAAACAAAAAGTGCAAGAAAGAGCACCGAGGGCCTGTCAGCGTTCTTTCATTTTTTTTCTATAATTTATGAAAAGGTGTTTGAAATTCAACATGCTATTTTTTTTCAAAATATTTTTCATCCTTATCTGTGTGCTTTCATGTTTGGTCATGGGTTCTAGACCACATTGTTACGAAATGAGGGACGAAAGATACCAAAGGGACAGTCAAACTCATAAATCGAAAATAAACTGACAACGCCATGGCTAAAAATGAAAAAAGACAAACAGACAAACAATAGTACACTAATCACAACATAGAAAACTAAAGAATAAACAACACGAACCCCAGAAGAAGGTAAGCATGCAGCATTAGATAACAACCAGTTAATAGCTGCTGTTCTAATGTACCTTTCAAAGTTAGGCTTACATTCATAATGGGGTTTCTCAGGATTCTATCCTTTGGCATTGCAATTCTGTATCGATAAAAAATCCAGAAAAAAGTACAAGAAAGAGCACTGAGGTTTGTGAACGAAGACCAAATTTAAGCTCATATCAACAGCTGCTTGAAAAGGCTAAGCTGCCTGCACTGCATATTAAAACACAAAGATCAATGGTAATGGAAACTTTTAATATAGTTAGTAAATAAGCACCAGTCTGTTTACATGATTTATAGAATGTAAAAGATTGTAAATATTCTTTCAGATATAATAATATACTGGATATACGTGTAACACATGTAAAAACTACACACTTTCAGTTTGGTAAGAAAAGTTTTATATTTGCAGCTGCTACTCTGTGGAACAGGATCAACGCTGAGCCTACCTGAGTATTTCAGGACTGGAAACAGTTTGTCTCAATTGAAGAGCCTTATGATAGTTAGGGGACGACCATTTGATATTCGAGGGGCAGGAGGATTTGTTTTTGATCGGTTATTTATTTTTGTAAACTAAGAGGACAGATTATTCATTTTCTGCACTATTGAAGCAAGATTTTTCATTTTCATTAAAGCAAGGGACTGATTATTCATTTTCAAACTATAATGATGATATTCGAAAACATATTTTTTAAAATAATTTGTTTATTATAAATAATACATGTGTAGTCAAGTCATTGTGTACCATTTAATCAGAATTAATCATCATCCTGTACAGAAATTAATCTTTTATATTCCCAACTGCATGTACATGTATTGCATACCTATTTATTATTAAAGTTTGGTTGTAACAAGCTTCTTTAAAAGTATTGGCAAACATATTTCGCCGAGCGGAGCGAGGCAAATATTTTTTTTAAGGGTTTTGGAGCCACTGAAGGCCCAAGAAACCATAGAACAAATGAGGCAAAATCATGCTCTTTTAATAGTTGTTTCCCAGACCTTTTCTTAATCTGAAAATGCAAGTTTTGTTTTAATAATTTTAACTTAAGTTTCTAGGGACAACATCAAAAGACCAGTGTGCATGATAAGGCAAAAATGGATTTTACACAATTAAGTCTGTGGCTGCTGTTTTTTTTAACTCATGATCAAGTTCATAACAAAATTACTAGATTACAAAAGGAATGCAACACTAACAGAATACGGAAGGGCAATCAATGAACAAAAGACAAATAATGAAGAAACATTGATCCCGAAAAATCAGGACTACGTCTGAGGGAAAACAGAACTTGCTTCTTGCAAGGCACTCGCCGTGGACACAATTTTATATGTAGACAAGCGTTTGGTCTTTTCCTACATGAGGCATTTGCTTCAATGTAGTTACGGCCCTGTTAAAAATAAAAGTGAGGTAAGGTTTCCTGAGACAATATACCTCAAGTTAAATGAAACCAATTTTCAGACATTTTAAGTATATTTAAATAATATCTATACTTAAATTATTAAAAAAAAATAGGAAGATTTTCCCGATTTTTTTTGGGGGGGGAGATGAATTTATGAAGAACCTGTTGCCCTCTCGATTAGACCTGCTGAGTTATTTATTTTCAATACATTGCAAGTCAGGTAATTTATTTTCAAACTACCACAGAACAAACCATTTATTTTGGTGATTATCAAGGCTGAGTTATTTATTTTCAAAATCCTCCAGCCCCTCCCCCCAGAATATCAATTGGTCACCCCCTTATACAGTCTTGGTTTGGTTCAAAATGCTGTTGTTCTGCTTGACTAACTTATTGATACTGATAAAAAAAATATTATCCTTATTTTCTATTGTCTTTGCACCTAAAAATCACCAATAAAACCCAACAGAAGTTGGCGTATCTTTTTCATACGGACGCTACCATTTAGCGTAACAGAAAAATGACGTTAAACTCGCACTATCAAATTTTTCCTGCTTTCCTTGTTGGGTAAATGCAAAGAATAAAACACAAGTAGAAATGTCGTGAGATTCCAATCCAATATGCTTTTATAATTTACATAGGATATTAATTTTTACTGCTATTAATTATGTAATTTTTGGAAATAATGCTGCATTATATATTCAACCCGAGTATGATTTTATTCAAGTAGTTGTACAAGAGACAATACAATGGCTTAATATTGATGATACTGAAGATTTCGTACTTTATGATTGTCTAATAGATATGAAGTTTTTAATATGTACATCATTTCGTTTTTTTGAAAGTAGGACATTTACATTAAGTGGAAGAAGGAACCCGCGAATGCAATTTATGTCATCCCTAACATATTACGGCGACGTCAAATACTGCTACATTTTTGTAACGGACAACCTTAATTGCAAGACATTTTCATTAATCCGTATTTTTTATAGAAAACCCTATAATCTTAATTCAATTTGGTGTAACAATTTCAACTTTTAAAGTACTTGTTATTAGTATAGAAAACGAAGCCGAAAAATAATCTTCACGAAATCAAATCTCTGTTTTTTGGCCGTAAAAGTTTTGTGCAGGTATGAAAGTTTAACTCGGACATTTCCGCAAGACATTGCAAACCTATTGTTTGAATTGAATATGCAGCTCAATTTATTTATTAATTTGGAATTTTTTGGAGCTTACATTGAGAACAAAACGATCGGGCTTACAATTTAATAAATTATTTGTCAAAACTTTATTTTTTTAACTGAAATGTTTCAAGTTTCCAAACAAAATTTCCCATGGGACATTTCCGAACATCATATTCATTTCAAAATGTCTATGCATATTTTAAATGGAGACAGCAATGTAAACCAATACTGAAATATATCACGTAAAAAGTTTGAAGAGTTGCGTGAACACTTTCGCGAATTTTTGGAGTTTTATGTTTCGAGTTTGTTACATGGGACAACGCTTTAAGTAAACGTTTTTTTTTCTGTTAATCTGTGTCTTCCGAAGCCTATAAATGTCTTATGATTATTCTTTCTCTATCTTAATGTGAACATTTAAGAATAAATCTTTATTTTTATATATAATTTAAATTTCAGCATTTCTAAGAAATTTTCCCCGTTAAATATTTACTTAGCGCTATTTTTCGTGGTAGTAGCAATATCTAACGTTGCGTCACGGTCGTGGCTTAAGAAAGGTTAAACTTGTGTTTTGAACTTGAACAGATTTTACAATACTGTATTTAGGCTTCATGGTTCATTAGACAAAATACCTCACGGCTGTTTATTGGGAATAGTTCTTTTGTTCTAATTTGTGAACACTTTATCACTGATAAGTGAGGGAATTCATTCCGAATTACTAGTTACACTAAACAGGCTGTTCACTTAGGTTACATATCACTTTGGTTGGAAAGTCTCTTGCATTAGGTAGGTTTTATTCTTTCTTTAATGATAAAATTAAGGAGTGATAGAAGTGTTGCACAAAATGAATGTCAAGTTTATTTTGGTGGCTGTCGAAAACGAAGTTATAAAAAGACAATCCAGAAAGAATATTTAACATTCAGATTTCATAATTCAGTAATCTGCTATAAATTTGTTACACTATTATATTTTCCCTGGCGGGTCTACTCGACCCACACGGCATGCATGTCAGTTTTTTTTTTGTGTAAATCGATTTGAAATAACATATCTTTTCAGGTTGGGAACAACCCCTCAAATGAGGGATAACCTTTCAATGTAATGACTATCCCTATTAAGTTAAAAAATCTAAAGTTTTTCTACAACAGTAAAATGTCAACCCATTGACTGATGGACAGTTCCCAATTTAAGGGATATCTCCACCTGGGGTGGCACACTGTATATATACATTTGTGTAGGTCCTGCCAAAAACATGAATGGTACAACAAAATCATATTTTATGGTCACTATGGAAATGTGCTACATGCACAATATGTGAGGTAAGCTAAGAATTCATACCCACCAACTGTCACTATTTGCAGGGGATTTCCCCCATTGAGGCTCCCAAGTGGAAATTTTGTAAGAGCAATTTTGTCCACTATTTTAAAGAAACAATTAATCTAACAATGGCTATGAGCTTGTTAAAAAGCATGAAGAAACCAAAAAACCACATTAGAATATATTTGAAGGTCCCCTTGAAGGTTTTTGTAGGACTATAAGACCCATCCTTCACGTAAAACCCCCATGGGCATTTTGAAAAGTTGGCAGGTATGAGAATTATTTTGAATTAATTTACTTGGCATGGTTTTTTTTCCATATGCTCTCTCTGTCTAAAAATGTCAAGCAAGCTATAGTCATGAAATTATAAATTTAACCTAATGAAAAGGAACAAATTACTAAAATGTCAAGGCACAGGACATCTCAGATACTATAAGCAATGGGTGTTGCATATTCAATGTATGAAAGGACTGTAAAGTGTACATGTCCAACTGGCAGGTAACATCTGACCTTGACCTCATTTTCATGGTTCAGTTTCTTATACTGTTTACAATAGGTCTACTACATTTGGTGATTGGTGTATGGAATAATTGTAAGGTATACATGTCTAGCTGGCAGGTGTCGTATGACCTTGACCTCATTTTCATGGTTCAGTGGTCAAAGTTAAGTTTTTGAGTTTTGGTCTTTTTTTTTAATACTATATATGCAATTGATCAACTATATTTGGTGCATGGAAATATTTTATGATCTATATGTCAGTTGTGCAGGTTTTATTTGACCTTGACCTCATGTTCACAGTTCATTGCTAATTGTTAAGTTTTTGTGTTTTGGTCTGTTTTTCTTAAACTATAATCAATAGGTTAATTATATTTGTTGTATAGAAGAATTGTTAGCTGTACATGCCTGCCTGGCATGGTTCATTTGACCTTGACCTCATTGTCATGATTCATTGGTCAATGTTTAGTTTTCTTGGTTAATGTTAAGTTTATGTTACAGTTATAATAAAGCTTTATATTTAAGCTTTATATTTAGGACTATCAACATAATATCAATGATTTGTAAAGAAGGCCAGACATTTCAGCATGTGTACTCTTGTTAATCTTTTAAAAGTTTTTTTTCCCTCCAAACTTTAATTTATATTTTTTAGTATCATTACAAAGTTATAAAGCATGGTATTTGATAAGAAAGTGTTTGTGGTAATTGAAAAAGCACATCAAATCAACTGAACAATGTATTAAATCTTTTAAAAATAATTTGTATGATTGTCAATGAGACAAACTTTCACCAGACCAAATTTGTTGAGGTTTGTTACCAATACAATTCACACACAGTATGGCCTTCAACACAGAGCAATATATCCCATAAAGATCTGATTGCTATTAAATTTTTCTTTTCCCTTGGGTTACTGGGGACTAGAAATATCAAGTCACCATAGGGCTTTCTCAAACTGGAAGTAAAACCCTCGCCTGAGTGGGACATTCATATCGCTGTGCAGTAAAAATATGAATGTTAAATATGATGCATTTGTGTAAATACAAAAAAATGTAGTTCAGAACTCTGTGGATTATAAACCGTTGCTTTAACATTAACTCTTTGAGATTTTCAAAAATAATATTGGTCACTAGTAAAACAATACTTTCTCCTGCCAAGAATTGAAATTTTGAAAAAAAACATTTTTTTTTTATTCTCTTGCTACCCTTTTTTAGCTCACCTGGCCCAAAGGGCCAAAGAATTACTATAAATGCGGTTTTTGGCTTATAACTCAAAAACCAAAGCATTTAGAGCAAATCTGACAAGGAGGTAAAATTGTTCATCAGGTCAAGATCTATCTGCCCTGAAATTTTCAGATGAATCGGACAACCCGTTGTTGGGTTGCTGCCCCTGAATTGGTAATTTTATGGAGATTTTACTGTTTTGGGTTATTATCTTGAATATTATTATAGATAGAGATAAACTGTAAACAGCAATAATGTTCAGCAAAGTAAGATTTATAAATAAGTCAACATGACCGAAATGGTCAGTTGACCCCTTTAGGAGTTATTGCCCTTTATAGTCAATTTTTAACCATTTTCATAAAATTTTTACTAACATTTTCCACTGAAACTAAATGGCCAAGTTCATTATAGATAGAGATAATTGTAAGCAGCAAGAATGTTCAGTAAAGTAAGATGTACAAACACATCACTATCACCAAAACACAATTTTGTCATGAATCTATCTGCTTCTTTTGTTTAATACATTTGTACTCACATATATATACCAAGGTGAGCGACACAGGCTCTTTAGAGCCTCTAGTTTTTGAGAAGTGTCAGAAGAACTAGAAATTAATTTGTTGTGGCCTTAAGCTTATAATGTTTCCTGAAAATTGTAAATTATGGGCCATGCATGAACATCAAAACTTTTATTTTAGATCATTTGAATTCTCGTTGGACTGTTTACTCATATTCATTAATGTCTTTTAGCTGCATGTAGGGTCTGAACACTTTTCATTGGTTTGTGATGACCAGAAGGTTTATTTGAAATACCACATCCTCCAGACATATTGTCATTACACAGGCTGTCTTATAGTTGTTAATTTCTGTGTCATTTGGTCTCTTGTGGAGAGTTGTCTCATCATACCCCATCTTTTTATTTTTATACACCTGTTTAAGGGACGTATTATGGTATACCTTGTCCAACAATAACTCCAAAATGCTTTAACCAATTTCCATTAAATCTTTGATGAATTATTTTTAAAATCTTTTGACATAATTAAGCTCCCTTTCAATTTTTATAAGTTTTAAATTTTGTGTTTTGTAAGTCATGAGATTTTATATAAGAATAATTTTATTTTGTATTACAGATGGAGGAGCCCAGATGAAAGTTCAGTCCTAGACCTGAAGGAAGACGGTTTCATTTTAGTTGCCCGATAATGATGATGTAAGTATATGATGGTCATTACAATTGTATTTGAAACTATTTTAAAATTTGTTAGATAATAAAAAATAGTTTTCAAATTGGTTGGAGAAACAGCTTGAAAACAAGTTTTCAAATTAGTTGGAGAAACAGCTTGAAAAATCATTACAAATTAGTCCAAAATTTCTTTTTCAAATTTATACTTGAATGAAATATATTTTATAATTTATATAATATATACAGTAATACAATTCTTTATAATTACTTAATGTCTATAATATATGTTCTAATAACTTGAAATCTTAGAGTTCAATAAATATTAAGATAATTGGTCCGAGTACACAGTTATTATAGAAAACTTCATCAGCTCTAACTCAATATGGACAATTTTATGTTAATGGGGTCTTGAAATCTTTTGACAGCTTCCGAAGTGCTAATTTTTAACCTTTTTTCAACTGGACCAAATCACTTCTTTACTCTAAAATTCATTACCCAAATTTTTTTACAGTGTCATTTCATCCCTTGACTTACTATATGAGGCATAAAACATGGAGAAATACATTTGGAAGGGGTATTAACAAAATTGGCATGTAACACACTGTCCACACTAGGGACTACATTTGTGGACAACGAAAAATCAAGGGACTATAACTATGTACTCTGACCCAATAGGATAGAAAATTGACCAATCTTAATAAAACTTGGTATGATCTAAGCTTAATACATTATGAGACTGCTAACAAAGTTTCATGGCAATAGCATATATATAGACAGTATGATAAATTCTATATTCAACATTGCATATTAAAATTTAACATTAAAATTGAAAAATTTCAACTATCAACATTTGGGTCTTTAAAAATCAAAATATTACCAATAAATACTTTTTAAATGCCTTTATATATAATATATCATGTATTAAAAGCAATAGAATACTCATTTGATCTATCAGACTTAGCATAATTAGTCAAAAGTCAAATTTATATGAGCCTGTGCATAAAAATTGAGGTTTTCCAATGAAGGGTGGCCTTACATGAAGATGTAATATTTTCCAGCAATTTTGAATTTGTGAAGTTTTTTGGTTATAAATAATCCTTACATATGTATTTAATGTACTTTAAATGTAAAGAAACATATAAATAAATGTAGTATATCATATTAGTTCAAAAGGGTCTTAGGCCAAGTAAGGCTGAAAATAATTTAGGGTCAATTTAGGCCGTAGCACATATTTACATTTAAAAATGCATACTGAAGCTATAGGAAATAAAAAATTGTGTTTTTATCATTTCTATACTCAGGTTACATGATACAATAGATATGAGCACAAAAGGACTCTTGAATTCAACTTTTTTTACAGACAGAATGGTCAGATGAAAACATTTTTCAATTTTTAGTGAAAAACTTGCATGCACTTTTAGTCGCAATAGGTTTATACTTGTACCACTAGCTATCCTACAGAAGAAAAGAAAGATATTATATGAAATGAAACAGGTGCAAAAGACATTATAAAGTGCTTTTTATGCAAATTTAGTGAAATCTTTATTATGGACTTTAACTTTTATGTACCATTTAGCTCCTCACATTTAACTTAATCCAAACAGGGCGTTAGACAAGGGTCATTTATACAACACATTTTGCACACATTATCTGAGATAATCATCTTTTCTGTAGATTCAAAGTTCACAAATGAGTTATACAACTGGATTAAATTATAGAAACACAAATATTGACTCATGAAAACCTGTCAGATAGAAATGCCACTTGTGCATCAAAATTGAAAAAGTTTTGAAATGCTCATTTTGACCATGTAATGCCAAAATTGGTCATTTTTGCAGAATTTCTATCAAATAAAAGTTTAAATCCTTTAGTTTTATGCTATATGACATAATTAAACCATTTAATCATTCAGGGAAGTTGTCAAAGTACAGATTCTATTTTTCATGATATCACCTCTTAGGTCCGAGTACACAGTTATTTCGTAGTGCATTTCTTTTAGACAATAAATGGAAATAAAAAAAATCCCAACTGCGCTTTCTCAATAATATTTTTACAGTGTTATGTACTACTTTTGGGACAAATTATATCAAAATTATAGAAAACTTCATTAGCTCTAACTCAAAATATGGAAAATTTTATGTTAAGGGGGTCTTGAAATCTTTTTTCAGCTTCCGAAGTGCTAATTTTTAACCTTTTTCAACTGGACCAAATCACTTCTTTACTCTAAAATTCATTACCCAAATTTGTTTACAGTGTCATTTCATCCCTTGACTTACTATATGAGGCATAAAACATGGAGAAATACATTTGGAAGGGGTATAAACAAAATTGGCAAGTAACACACTGTCCACACTAGGGACTACATTTGTGGACAATGAAAATCAAGGGACGATAACTGTGTACTCGGACCAATTTCTACTCATTATACCCCTGCTTTGAAAAAGGGGGCGGGGGTAGGTAAAATTGTTTTCAGTGGTGGATCCAGAAATTTTCCCAAGTGGGGGTCCACTGACTGCCTAAGAGGGGCCCGATCCAGTCACTCTTCAGTGATTCTCTATATAAGCAACCAAATTTTTTCCCAAAAAGGGGAGCCCGGCCTCCTGGGCCCTCTAAATCCGCCTCTGGTTTTACCTCTGTCTGTCCATCCATCAGTTGGTCCCATGAACATTTTTGTCACATTTTTTTTAGAAACTACAATACAAGGATTTCTGAAGAAAAAAATTTCGGGGTTTATATTATATCAACTATACAGTGTGATATGCGTTTTCAGATTCATCACCCAGCAACTTCCTGTTTACCGAATATGTGTATCATTTTACACCTGATACTTAGCCAAGTTGAAAATTTTCGTCACTTTTTTCCTAGGAACTCCAATACAAGAATTTCTGAAATTTGGTTTCAGGGTTTATACAAGTCAGCTATACTGTGTGATACATTTTCAGATTAATCACTCAACAACTTCCTATTTAACGAACACTTACATATTTTTACGGTGGGGTATCATCAGTGACCATGAGTAGCTCACAGTTTCACTTGTTCTGTCATCTGTAATTATAATGTACTATGTATAATTAATTGATGCTCCTGTAGCGCAGTTACTGCGTCTGAGTTTGTTTAATAAAGGATAATAAGAATGTATTGTAATTTACTAATTGTAAATAAACAACTTGTCCTAGAATTAAGTATTTGACATAAACCATGCTTTCACATTAATTTCTAAATTAATTTCAACAGCAAATAGTCTCTTAGCAATGACAATTTGGAAACCAATTCTCTTAGTCTTACTAAAATTATCTGAATGCAAGTAAAGTTTCTGATTGTCAATATTTTTTTTAAGTAATTTGAAAAATATGACTTGATTAAGAATTTGTTTGAAATTCAGTTGATATTGAATCATTTTAGATCAAAATGTATATATCAGATTGTTTTGGTTAGCCACCAACTTCTGATAATTTGACATGCACATTAATTTTAAAATACTGATTATATCATCTGATTGAAATCTATATTTAAAATGAAAATAGTCAATGATAAGTAAACAAAAGGGCAATTGACCAATGATGCATATGTAGCTGATTTAAAGCCACTTCTTTTTGTTAAGCCTACGACTTTTGTCGAAAAAGAGAGACATAGCAATCCTACATTCCGTCGTTGATGGCGTCATCCACAAACATTCACTCTGTGGTTAAAGTTTTTGTCGAGCATGCGACATAGGGATAGTGATCTGGTGGCGGCGGCGTTAGCTTATCTATTTTCTTAAAAGCTTTATATTTTAGAAAGGGAAGACCTGGATGTTTCATACTTTGTATATGGATGCCTCATGTTATGAGGTTTCCGTCAGTCACATGTCCAATGTCCTTGACCTCATTTTCATGGTTCAGTGACTACTTTTTGTAAATTCTCCCTTATTATAAGTAATGAGATAACGGTAACTATATTTGGTATGTTCGTACCTTGCAAGGTCCTCATGCTAGTCGGACAGTTTTCTCTTGCTCTTGACCTCATTTCATGGAACATTGAACAAGGTTAAGTTTTGCCGGTCAAGTCCATATCTCTAATACTATAAGCAATTATAGGTTTAGTATATTCAGTGATTGGAAGGACTGCAAGGTGTACATGTCCAACTGGCAGGTGTCATCTGACCTTGACCTTGACCTCATTTTCATGGTTCAGTGGTTATAGATAAGTTTTTGTGTTTTAGTCTTGTTTTTCTTATACTGTATGCAATAGGTCTACTATATTTGGTGTATGAAATATTGTAAGGTGTACATGTCTAGCTGGCAGGTGTCATATGACCTTGACCTCATTTTCATGATTCAGTGGTCAAAGTTAAGTTTTTGAGTTTTGATCTTTTTTTCTTATACTATATGCAATAGGTCAACTATATTTGGTGTATGGAAATATTTTATGATCAATATGTCAGTCGTGCAGGTTTTATTTGACCTTGACCTCATGTTCACAGTTCATTGCTCATTTTTAAGTTCTTGTGTTTTAGTCTGATTTTCTTTAACTGTAAGCAATAGGTCAATTATATTTGTTGTATGGAAGAATTGTTAGCAGTACATGTCTGCCTGTCATTGTAATTAATAATAATGTTTATCTATTTCCTTTTATATGTTTTTTCATGTGTTTGGTTGTTTTTTTCCCTTTCTATTCTATAGGTAATTTAAAATAATTGATATGGAGGTTGGTTTATCTATTTTGTTTTATATGTTTTCATGTGTATGGTTGTGTGGAAAGACCTATAGGTTATCTCCTGATTATTTTTTCTTTTTTTTTCTTCTGCCTAATTTTTTCCTTAGCTGTTGTGTTGTTTTGCAAGATGTCGCTTAGATATTTGGAACATGATATACAGTTTGTACACTTTTGTAACTACTACTGCCTAACCAAATACTTTTCCATGTAAGAGTTATCTCCCCGAACACTGTTTCTATTGTTATTTCGAAAACATCGCAACTGTATAAGAAACCAACAAACTTATTTTTCCAATTTGCTCTTTATATCCTCAGGATGTTTTCGTTTAATTTTTATCAAAGCTGTATAAAGATTCTATATGAGAGTTATTTCCCCTTTTGTATTTGGTATGTTCAAAATTTTGATTTTGGCTTGTTTAGGCCACAGTTTTTTAATTTGTTGGTTTACGGATTTTCTCCATGAAAAAGTCGGGTCGGTCGTTTTTTTTTTATCATCTATGAAACAAGAAAATATCAAATGATTTGTTAAAATTCAGTACTTTAACTTGATGTCTTGAACTTCCACCTGTCCACATTTGGACAAGTCTATTTCTATGAGAACATGCATCTTACGGATTGGTGACATATAAGGGAAACAAACTTATTGTGTAATTGGTTTTAAACACAGGTTTCGTTCCGCAAAATTATATGTGCAAACGACATTTCAAGGTCATTGATAATTGATTTGTTTATTTTTAGAAACGTAAACTGGAAGTTTTATTTTTTCACAACAGAAAGTGTCATCACTTTTGTTAGTGATTAATGCATTTCATTTCATAAAATAAGGATCTTTTAATTAATTTTCAGGGATAATGCATTTGTTAGGGTCGGCCGGAATAAAAAAGCCTGAAAAGTCAATTTTATTTTTATTCTGGAAATCGACAAAATCTGGTCGGCAGATCTGTAAACCAACAAATTAAAAAATCCTGGCCTTATATTACAAACTTTCAAAAATCTTAGTTATAAGATATCAACAAAACATTTTTAAGAATTATTAGTTGCGGCATGTCCTAATACATAAATTTGAGTTGAAAAAGTAGTCACTTAATGAGAGTTTTTTCCCCTGTAATATCTAAAATTACAGGTATGGTTATATAATCAAATCAAATCAAATCAAATATTTTATTGTCATATAAACTTTACAGTTTGTGACCAACATATATTAATACAATAAACACAATAAACATATATACATACATATTAAACATACAAAATATCAACAGCATTAAAATTTATAACAACAAACAAGTTGTTAAGAGTCCCCTATAATTCATTTATCATATATAATTAAAACATAGGGTCTTTTGATTTGAGGCCCTTGTTTCGGACCTTTCACATTCTATAATTTGACCTTTGCTTTTTATATCTCATGTGTATACATAATAAAGTAGTGGGACTTTTTGCATTAGGTTGCAATCCATTTAACCTTGAAAAAAACAACCGGAAGTGACCTTTTCTAAACTGGAAGTAGCTATTTTTTTCACTAAATTAATGTAAAAGTATATAGAACCATATATTTTTTAAATCCGTGTCAAGTAAACTATCAAACAATACCTGAAGTGACATTTTTCAAAGTAAAAATAATCTTTTTTTTTATGTTTCTTGGCTGCGCACATACTTTTTCAATCTAAAATATAGTTAAAATTTGATGAAAAAACAAGGAAAAATCACTATATTTAACATAATATGCAAGTTAAGTCATGATTTGTTGCCATGGTAACTTGTTCGATATCAAATTTGTTTTGTTTTTCTTAGTACCTTAGTCAAGTTTTCAGTTATTTTAGACTATGTATGATAACTTTTAAATTTGCAGTAATTTTTGGGCCACAAAAGGGCCTTATTGCCCCTTAGTAACTCCTTTATTTCATTTTATGTTATAGGTTACTTCAAAGAATTGATAGTGAAGTATGGTTATCTATTTCATTTTATGTTTTAGGTGGCGTCCAAGGATCTGACTGGCAGGTATGTTAAGATAAGATTGTGTATATGTTTGTATGCCTTTTTGTTCAAATTTTCTCTAGGTGGCATCCCAAGAATCGGAACGGCAGGTATGTTAAGATAAGAATGTGTATATGTTTGTATGCTTTTTTGTCCAAGTTTCCTCTAGGTGGCGTCCAAGGATCAGACAGCAGGTATGTTAAGATAAGATTGTGTATATGTTTGTATGCCTTTTTGTCCAAGTTTCCTCTAGGTGGCTTCCAAGGATCGGACAGCAGGTATGTTAAGATAAGATTGTGTATATGTGTGTATGCCTTTTTGTCCAAGTTTCCTCTAGGTGGCGTCCAAGGATCGGACAGCAGGTATGTTAAGATAAGATTGTGTATATGTTTGTATGCTTTTTTGTCCAAGTTTCCTCTAGGTGGCATCCAAGGATCGGACAGCAGGTATGTTAAGATAAGATTGTGTATATGTTTGTATGCCTTTTTGTCCAAGTTTCCTCTAGGTGGCGTCCAAGGATCGGACAGCAGGTATGTTAAGATAAGATTGTGTATATGTTTGTATGCCTTTTTGTCCAAGTTTCCTCTAGGTGGCGTCCAAGGATCGGACAGCAGGTATGTTAAGATAAGATTGTGTATATGTGTGTATGCCTTTTGTCCAAGTTTCCTCTAGGTGGCGTCCAAGGATCGGACAGCAGGTATGTTAAGATAAGATTGTGTATATGTGTGTATGCCTTTTTGTCCAAGTTTCCTCTAGGTGGCGTCCAAGGATCGGACAGCAGGTATGTTAAGATAAGATTGTGTATATGTGTGTATGCCTTTTTGTCCAAGTTTCCTCTAGGTGGCTTCCAAGGATCGGACAGCAGGTATGTTAAGATAAGATTGTGTATATGTTTGTATGCCTTTTTGTCCAAGTTTCCTCTAGGTGGCGTCCAAGGATCGCACAGCAGGTATGTTAAGATAAGATTGTGTATATGTTTGTATGCCTTTTTGTCCAAGTTTCCTCTAGGTGGCGTCCAAGGATCGGACAGCAGGTATGTTTAGATAAGATTGTGTATATGTCTGTATGCCTTTTTGTCCAAGTTTCCTCTAGGTGGCGTCCAAGGATCGGACAGCAGGTATGTTAAGATAAGATTGTGTATATGTTTGTATGCTTTTTTGTCCAAGTTTCCTCTAGGTGGCGTCCAAGGATCGGACAGCAGGTATGTTAAGATAAGATTGTGTATATGTTTGTATGCTTTTTTGTCCAAGTTTCCTCTAGGAGGCGTCCAAGGATCGGACAGCAGGTATGTTAAGATAAGATTGTGTATATGTTTGTATGCCTTTTTGTCCAAGTTTCCTCTAGGTGGCGTCCAAGGATCGGACAGCAGGTATGTTAAGATAAGATTGTGTGCATGTTTGTATGCCTTTTTGTCCAAGTTTCCTCTAGGTGGCGTCCAAGGATCGGACAGCAGGTATGTTAAGATAAGATTGTGTATATGTTTGTATGCTTTTTTGTCAAAGTTTCCTCTAGGTGGCGTCCAAGGATCGGACAGCAGGTATGTTAAGATAAGATTGTGTATATGTTTGTATGTCTTTTGTCCAAGTTTCCTCTAGGTGGCGTCCAAGGATCGGACAGCAGGTATGTTAAGATAAGATTGTGTATATGTGTGTATGCATTTTTGTCCAAGTTTCCTCTAGGTGGCGTCCAAGCATCGGACAGCAGGTATGTTAAGATAAGATTGTGTATATGTTTGTATGCTTTTTTGTCCAAGTTTCCTCTAGGTGGCGTCCAAGGATCGGACAGCAGGTATGTTAAGATAAGATTGTGTATATGTTTGTATGCCTTTTTGTCCAAGTTTCCTCTAGGTGGCGTCCAAGGATCGGACAGCAGGTATGTTAAGATAAGATTGTGTATATGTGTGTATGCCTTTTTGTCCAAGTTTCCTCTAGGTGACGTCCAAGGATCGGACCGCAGGTATGTTAAGATAAGATTGTGTATATGTTTGTATGCCTTTTTGTCCAAGTTTCCTCTAGGTGGCGTCCAAGGATCGGACAGCAGGTATGTTAAGATAAGATTGTGTATATGTTGTTTGTATGCCTTTTTGTCCAAGTTTCCTCTAGGTGGCGTCCAAGGATCGGACAGCAGGTATGTTAAGATAAGATTGTGTATATGTTTGTATGCCTTTTTGTCCAAGTTTCCTTTAGGTGGCGTTCAAGGATCAGACAGAAGGTATGTTAAGATAAGATTGTGTATATGTGTGTATGCATTTTTGTCCAAGTTTCTTCTAGGTGGTGTCCAAGGATCTGAACAGCAGGTATGTTAAGATAAGATTGTGTGCATATTTGTATGCCTTTTTGTCCAAGTTTCCTCTAGGTGACGTCCAAGGATCGGACTGCAGGTATGTTAAGATAAGATTGTGTATATGTTTGTATGCCTTTTTGTCCAAGTTTCCTCTAGGTGGCGTCCAAGGATCGGACAGCAGGTATGTTAAGAAAAGATTGTGTATATGTTTGTATGCCTTTTTGTCCAAGTTTCCTCTAGGTGGCGTCCAAGGATCGGACAGCAGGTATGTTAAGATAAGATTGTGTATATGTTTGTATGCTTTTTTGTCCAAGTTTCCTCTAGGTGGCGTCCAAGGATCGGACAGCAGGTATGTTAAGATAAGATTGTGTATATGTTTGTATGTCTTTTGTCCAAGTTTCCTCTAGGTGGCGTCCAAGGATCGGACAGCAGGTATGTTAAGATAAGATTGTGTATATGTTTGTATGCTTTTTTGTCCAAGTTTCCTCTAGGTGGCGTCCAAGGATCAGACAGCAGGTATGTTAAGATAAGATTGTGTATATGTTTGTATGCCTTTTTGTCCAAGTTTCCTCTAGGTGGCGTCCAAGGATCGGACAGCAGGTATGTTAAGATAAGATTGTGTATATGTTTGTATGTCTTTTGTCCAAGTTTCCTCTAGGTGGCATCCAAGGATCGGACAGCAGGTATGTTAAGATAAGATTGTGTATATGTTTGTATGCCTTTTTGTCCAAGTTTCCTCTAGGTGGCGTCCAAGGATAGGACAGCAGGTATGTTAAGATAAGATTGTGTATATGTGTGTATGCCTTTTTGTCCAAGTTTCCTCTAGGTGGCGTCCAAGGATAGGACAGCAGGTATGTTAAGATAAGATTGTGTATATGTTTGTATGCCTTTTTGTCCAAGTTTCCTTTAGGTGGCGTCCAAGGATCAGACAGCAGGTATGTTAAGATAAGATTGTGTATATGTGTGTATGCATTTTTGTCCAAGTTTCTTCTAGGTGGCGTCCAAGGATCTGAACAGCAGGTATGTTAAGATAAGATTGTGTGCATATTTGTATGCCTTTTTGTCCAAATTTCCTCTAGGTGCCGTCAAAGGATCCAAAGGAAAGGTATGTTAAGATAAGATTGTGTGCATGTTTGTCTTATATTAAGATGATTTAAGTTTGTATTACAGATGGAGGAGCACAGATGAAAGTTCAGAAATAGACCTGAAGGAAAATTTTCATTTTATTTGCCAGCTAATGATGATGTAAGTATTTGGTCATTACAATTAAATTTGTGTTTAAAACTATCTAAAAAAAAAATTAGGTAATAAAAATCACTTTTTTTCTTTGAAAGACCTGTGACTTGAAATTTTATTACAAAATTGTCCATAATTTCTTGTTCAAATTTATTTGCTAATGAAACATAATTTTAAAAGAATCATTGTAATTGTAAATGTAGACTGATCCCCCAATTTAGGATTTGAAATAAAACATCACATTTATTTCTGAGTTAATTATTACAACAAATATACTCTTAATATTGACAATTTGGATATTTACATAATTATTTACATTTTAATTGGGAAAATATGACTTTGTTTAGATCCTTTGTTCAAAATTGATACATCAGATTGTTTTGGTTAGCCACCACATTCTGATAATTATCTACATACATTAATTTCAGAAATAATGATGTTATCATTAAACAGTCTTCATAATACTGAATTAAAGTTAAAATGAAAATGGTTAATGAATTATAGGCAAAAAGAGCATAGACACAGAAAATTGCGCCATTGACAAAGATCTGGAAAGAAGCTTAAAGGAAGGACCAAGTGTCAGTCGAGATGGCAGATGAGAAGCAACTCGATGGAAGATGTTTACTTAGATCTTCAACCAAGTCCAAGGCTTTGCCATGTATGCAATCAAGCAGCAAGGATAGCAGCTGGAATGAAGATTAATTATTACATTGATCTTCAACCAAGTCTGAGGCTTTGTCATGAAAGAAATAATGCAAGTATATTCAAGCCAATTAATTCTGTACATTATCAGGAAAAATGTGATAGAGTCTATAAGCATTATCGATAAGGCAACACACATTTTTGTTATTTTGCACATTTACAACACACAAAAAAAGATATTTATCAGTTTGCTAAATGTTTTCCAGTACACGAATAAAATGTTATTCCATGAAAAGTAAATCCTGAAAGAATTTTTACTTCATTAAGGGAGACTAGTACAATAAACAGCAAGAATGTTTCTTTCAGTGGGAGATAACTCACTATTACGCAATCAGAATACAGAGTAGATTAATAAAAATTTAGACTGGCAATTTAACAAATTTGTAAAATATATAATTTGTGTCAATTTTAATTCCTTTTTAGGTAATAAAACAGTGCCAATGTTTTCATGAAGGGGAGTAAGACTTGTGGTATAAGATGTCTTAAATACAAGTATGTATAAAGTAAAATCACAAAAATACTGAACATAGAGGAAGATCAATTGGGAAAGTCCATAATCACATGGCAAAATCAAATAACAAAACGCATCAAAAACGAATGGACAAAAACTGTCATATTCCTGACTTGGTACAGGCATTTTCAAATGTAGAAAATGGTGGATTAAACCTGGTTCTATAGCGCTAACCCTCTCACTTTAATGACAGTCTCATCAATTTCCGATATTTTTACATTGATGCGTTAAATAAACAGACACAATAAATATAATATAACTCCTCTATTTAAACAAATTTTATCATCATCAAATAAGTTTACAGGGAAAATACGTTCACTAGGCTTAAAGTTGTAATTTTTAGGTCAAATGGTTTTTTGTTGTTGACTAAAGGTTCTAAAATTTTGACTTGATCACTCTGGTGTCATTGTAAAGACTTGTATGCAGGCTTTGGCTTAACCACGAAATGAAGTACCAAAAAAATTTCAATTGTTCACCAAATGAGACGCTGAAAATGGCTCCATTGATGCAGGTCAGGATATGAAACTTGAAGGAATGTCTATTTCATTTATATTGACCAACAGCAGTCTTATACGGTAAATATAATCTAATTTATAATTTTAGTTTTTGTTCCAATAGACGGCCAGTACCAACTTTCAGTCTAGATGGCAGATGAAAAGGAACTCCATGGAAGATGTTTACTTAAATCTTTAACCAAGTTCAAGGCTTTGCCATGTAAGCAGCAAGCAGCAAGGATAGCAGCTGGAATGAAGATTAATTATTACATTGATCTTCAACCAAGTCTGAGGCTTTGTCATGAAAGAAATAATGCAAGTATATTCAAGCCAATTAATTATGTACAATACATGTATCAGGAAAAATGTGATAAAGTATATAAGCGTTATCTATAAGTCAACACACTTTTTTGTTATTTTGCACATTTACAACACACCAAAAAAGATATTTATCAGTTTAATCAATGTTTACTTGTACACGAATAAAATTTGATGCCATAAAAAGTAAATCCTGATAGAATTTTGATCTCAAGGGAGACTAGTATAATAAGCAGCAAGAATGTTTCTTTCAGTGGGAGATAACCTTCTATTACCCAATCAGAATACAGAATAGATTAATAAAAATTTAGGCTGGCAATTTAACAAATTTGTAAAATATATAATTTGTGTCAATTTTAATTCCTTTTTAGGTAATTAAACAGTGGCAATGTTTTCATGAAGGGGAGTAAGACTTGTGGTATAAGATATCTTAAATACAAGTATGTATACAAATCCTCTATTTAAACAAATTTTATCGTCATAAAATAAGTTTACAGAGAAAAAACCTGCACTAGGCTTAAAGTTGTAAGAGGTCAAATGGTTTTTTGTTGTTGACTAAAGGTTCTAAAATTTTGAATTGATCACTCTGATGTCATTGTAAAGACTAATGTATGCAGACTTTGGCCAAACCACAAAATGAAGTACCAACAAAATTACAATTGTTCACCAAATAAGACACTGAAAATGGCTCCATTGATGCAGGTCAGGATATGAACTTTGAAGGAATGTCTATTTCATTTATATTGACCAACAGCAGTCTTATAAATATAATCTAATTTATAATTTTAGTTTTTGTTCCAGTAGCCGGCCAGTACCAACTTTCAGTCCAGATGGCAGATGAGTAGCAACTCCATGGAAGATGTTTACTTAGATCTTCAACCAAGTCCAAGGCTTTGCCATGTAAGCAATCAAGCAGCAAGGATAGCAGCTGGAATGAAGATTAATTATTACATTGATCTTCAACCAAGTCTGAGGCTTTGTCATGAAAGAAATAATGCAAGTATATTCAAGCCAATTAATTCTATACATTATCAGGAAAAATGTGATAGTCTTATAAGCATAATCTATAAGGCAACACACAGTTTTGTTATTTTGCACATTTACAACACACCAAAAAAGATATTTATCAGTTTGATAAATGTTTTTCTGGTACACGAATAAAACTTAATGCCATGAAAATTAAATCCTGATAGAATTTTTACTTCAAGGGAGACTAGTATAATAAACAGCAAGAATGTTTCTTTAAGTGGGAGATAACTCACTATTACGCAATCAGAATACAGAATAGATTAATAAAAATTTAGGCTGGCAATTTAACAAATTTGTTAAATATATAATTTGTGTCAATTTTAATTCCTTTTTAGGTTATAAAACAGTGCCAATGTTTTCATGAAAGGGAGTAAGACTTGTGGTATAAGATATCTTAAATACAAGTATGTATATAATTCCTTTATTTAAACAAGTTTTATCATACTGTCAATAAAAAGAAACAAACAATCAGCTATCACTGGGCTTGAAAACTTTTTGTCAGTAGTTTTAATGTTTAATTTATTAGTATTGGTAATTGAAAATCATTTTAGCTATGTCAACTCGAACTAGATAGAGATCTTGTCTGGTTTTATTGGTGTTTTGTAGATAAGTTAGTGCATGTATAGGTCATATATTTAACTTCAAAATGTCATTAACGCAAAATCTCCTCCTAAGCTGTCAAGGCTGAGAGGGATTATCACTCTTTGAGGTTTCAGAGGTTGGAAAGTATGTCGTATTTATTATTGTTGTTGGGATGTTGTCACATTGATGTTTTCTCTGCATCTTCTTTTACCTTAAAATGTTTATATCTATTTCTATATGTATACCAACAGTGATTTCTTTTTCTACTATTTTGAATGACTTAGTATTTTATTTTTCAGGTTAGCATTACAGCGTGTCCTTACAGATTGATGTTGGAAATGGCTATTAGAGTTGACTTTTAAAGGTAAGAAAGAACTATTTTATAGATTTATAAAATTTTCGATTTAAGATCATGTGATTTTTATAATCTTTTTAGAATTTTAATATTTTCTGGAATGACCTGTCAAGCTTTAGGAAGGGAAAAAATTACTGTTTTCAAAAGTTTCTCTGCTTAAATTGTTATTCCCAGTTTGCTATTTTTTGCCTATTTCAGTTTCTTAAAATATGACAGAAAATTTAAAAGTGTATTTCTTTTTCAGATAACAATTGCTATGGCTGAAGGATATAATTATGTGATTAATTACTCCTTGGAGATTATGTGAATGTTCTTAACATGTTGACAGCTGAGCACTCTCTTCACAAGACATCAGATTTAACATCCTCATTCTGACACTGGACATAGCTGCCAATTTGTACATCCTGCACTACCAAACAGACGCCTTACATTTGCAAGTCTGAAGAAGACCCAATTAGAGTGACCATATTTCCCTTTACGGTCTTTCTAACTCCATGGAACAGTTTCCAATATGAACGGTTCATATAAATCTTGCATAAACAAGAGAAAGAATGTAGTTGATAAATTCTAAAATAATTAATGTAAAGATTCTCCATTTTCAACAAGAGTGGAAGTTTTAATTAAGGTTAGTGTATTGTGTTTTGAATTTTCACTCAACTTTCTTTTTCTCTCTTCCATTATATGCTATGGATTTTTTTTAACTTGTGGCTCAACAGATAAAATGGTTCTTATTAAGTTAAAATTTACATTTGTTAAGAATGGAGAATCTAAAAATAACAAAAATATTGTAAATATTTTTAGTATAGCAATGGTTTTATATGGAAATCAAAAATATTACTGTCAAAATTGGTATAATGATACATTCAAGAGATTACACGTAGCAATATTTAAGTAATCCTTATTTACTACCAGTCACAGCCATTTCTTGACTAAGTATCAAGTCTATTGCTACATGTACTCAACTCTGTTGTAATGGAACATAAGTCTAACAGGGTCAAGGGGAGGTAATGCACCTGTTTAATGCCTCATACTAGAAGTTTCTTTAGTGCACAGTTTACCAATATAACTTAGACATTCTCTTCTGTAATTTGAGCAGTACCAGAGTACTGGATCTGTTTTACAAAGCATCCATTAAACTTTTCATGCATTGGCTGAATTTTTGACAAGTCCAAAAAATAGGAGAATATTGATAAAACAATGTCCTTACTTTCAGGGAATGTAAAATAATATAGTTTCTGTAAAACAATAATTTGTGTACTATATGTACTTAATGTAATGTAAAATGTTGTATATTATTGAATTATAGACCACCTTAATGTATAATTGTCCATATTTTGAGTTAAGAGTCGATAGACTTTTCTATAATATTGATATAATTTGTCCCATAAGTAGTGCACTACACCTTAAAAAACTGTTAAAACAAGTGTGCTTTTTTTATTTGTGTTTAGTGTCTAAAAGAAATGCACTTTGAAATAACTGTTCTTGGGCCTAGGAGTTCAGTAAATGTAGATTCTGCAAATTCCCAGATCAGTAAATGTAGATTCTGCAATTTCCCTGATAAGGAGCTATGTACATAAAAGTCGAATTAGTTGAATTCCATTTTTAAGAGTTCTCTTAGTCAGTAAAACAAATCACTTTACAAAGATTGCTGTACCTGTTTCCTTTCATATGAAACTTTTTTCTTCTTCTGTAGGATAGTTAGTGGTTCAAATATATGCCTGTTGAGAATAAAATTACATGCAAGTTTTCCAATGAAAAATGAAAATAAAATTTGCATCAGACTATACTGTCATCCAAAAAGGTCCAATGAAAGGGTCTTGTTGCGCTCAGACTTTTTGTATCATGTCAATTTAGCATAGAAATTACCAAAAAGAAACAAATTGCTCTTTCCCATAGTTTCTATATGCACTTTTATATGTAAATATGTGTTACGGCCTAAATTGACCCCAACTTATTTTTAGTCTTGCATAGCCTATAGGACCATGTTATTACTGTGTGGTGTGCTATTTTTAACTTTTCATTCCAGTTAAAGCACATTTAAATATAAGAAAGAATTATTTATAGCAAAATTGCTTCACAAATTCTAATTCTGTTGAAAAATATCACAATTTGTTATAAGCACCCCCCCCCCCTCAAATTTTCATAAGTAATTTAGTTGCTGTTTTCCAGATTTCCTACAACATTATATATTTCACTTTCTATTCTTTGACTGATATTATATCACAACACATTATTGTCATATTCTCTGACTCTCCTCCCTTTCTTGAAGCAAAAACTAAACAGTATTTGATCGCTATATTGTTGACCATCAGAACTTCCCTTTTTATTATCCTTACAAAAATACGATGCTTTTCAATTAAAGATGATGTAAACTTGTACTTTTATTGACAATTACCCATTGACTGGAATTCACGTGAACTACTTTTAACAAATGCAAACATAGATTTATGATTTTTTGCATCCTGTTTACATGTTTGTACTAGAATTATAGTATGCAGCTTAGATATATCTGGAAACTTTTTAATTGAGAACAATTTTCACAAAACAAAAGCGAATTGTTTTACACCATGTACACTTAGGCGTTTTATAGCGGACTATAGTATGGGATTTCCTCATTGTTAAAGGCTGAACATTGACCTAAAGTTGTTAATTTCTGTGTCATTTGGTCTCTTGTGGAGAGATGTCTCAAAATCATACCACATCGTCTTTTTATATATATTAAGTGAAAATACTTCTGGATCTTGAAGATGCCTAGGCATCAATTCCATTAAAAAAATATCCACAAAAAGATTGATCTTTTAAAAGCATAATTATGCCATGTAAATAAATTTATCAGTTTTCAAGAGTAAACTTGACAACATGTCATCCTTATATGTTAAAAGCAAGTAATTAAAATGACTGGTGCCACATATTTTTACATCCATTATAATAGGTAGAAGTAAATTTATTTTCTGCTGCCCTGTAAACTAGAAATAGCGAGAACACTGGAGGAAAATCTCGGTGATGAGCAAAATTATTCTGTGTTCCATATGTGTTTTGCAGTTTTATTTACACCCAAAAGTGTTAAAAATTCAGAATTTGACAGATATTTCAAAAATCTTTACTCGTGAAAACGCAGAACCCAAAAAAGCTATCATTGTCGCCTATGTAAATAAATACTTCATTTAAACCTAAAGCGAAATAACAATTTCTGGTACATCACTATATTTTTCGAGATATATTAGAATTAGGATAGGTTATCAATAAGCTACTAGGTAGTAATCTGTATCAGAAGAAAATTGCTGATCATAATGAATATATACCGGTAGTTTATATCAAATTTTTAGTGTTTTTTTATTCTTATGTTCAAGGGGTAGAATTCTCTGTAAGAACCAGTATTCTGTCAAGGACCTTGTCTTTAGGCATTTCTCTTTGCATGTATTAAGGCATATAAAAAAAGGGGGGCATATTATTGCTAATTTAGTGACATTTGTGTATTTCTTATTGCATTATGTTGCCAAAATCTCCATAAAATATTAAAATAAGTTAAAAATTAAGAGGCTTTAAATTTGCTTAGTAACGTCAAATTGAATTTTCTGTACACGGTTTACATAAAACACATAACAGCTGTGATAAAATCTTAATTTCATCCATTTCATATTTCATGTAATTTTTATTTGCTCATACATTGGTGACAAACATATATAAATGAGTTATTAAATCATCAGCTTTAAGTTTTTAAAAATAGACCTAAATCAAACTTGATTTATCAAACACCTTAATAAGTAAATTCATAGTTTCCAACTTCTGTTGAAATTGATTGCATATAAGATAGACAAGTTTTGGTTCCTACGGCACCCTCATCAGTATCAAAACTACAGAAGAGTACAAAATTCCCAAGTGATAATGTGCACTTCACAATTTGTCACCATAAGAAGAAATTATAAATAGAAAGTGAAAGTAGGTATGAAAGTAAACTGGATTAAGAATGTTAAATAAAATATGTTTTTGCAAATTTGGACGACAATTAATTGCAATTATGTACCATTTCAACAATAGAAGTAGTATAGACTTGCAAATCCGTACCATTACATCACAGGAAGTAGTATGGTTGTCTGAGCGAAGCCAATTGGAAGTATGTACCTCTTAGTGAAGCTAATAGGGAGTACACCCTCTGTCTTGTTGCGAAGCTGATTGGAAGCAGTACATATATACCTCTGTCTGCAAAAGCTAATTAGAAGCAGTACCCCTGGCAGAGTGGTCCCAATTAGAAGCACGTAACTCTGAGGGAAGCCAATTGGAAGCATGTACCTCTGCAAAATTTGATTAAACATTATTCAACAAATTTTATTTATCATTCTTTTTAAAGTTTAATTTCATACTAACTCTCATTTTCTATTTATAATTACTCCCCTTGTTGACATTGTGACATGCAAATTATCACTTCACCATTTTGTACTCGCCTGTGGTTTTCATCCTGATGAAGATGCACTAGAAACAGAAACACGTAAATTTAAATAACTACAGCACACCCTCAAGTATTGTTATAATTAAGGGCCAAATTTTTTAAAGTCAAAGGTGCATAATTTTAGTTTATGCACCTTTAAATGATAACTTAACTTACTGTATCTTTTTGACAGCCAAGGTTCCTCAAGATCTATAGGGAGGCTGATATAAGTTTGCTGTCAAGGGCATATGATACAGTAACAGGGGAGGTAATGATGTCGCTAATGTCAAATGTTACTTTTTGCCATGTCAAATAGTTACATATTAAGAAAAGATTAATTTTTGACTGATTTTTATCATTCAGACTGATTTAACTTGAAAATAAGTTCATGAACCCCTCTTTTTAAATATGACGTAAGCTTGAAAATATATCAAGATTGTTTGTGCCAATTTGAAGAAAACATCAATGGAAATTTTTTAAATAAGATAAATAATATAATATAATTAGATAATATATAAAATATCCAAAAATGACGTTTTTATTTTACTAAAATAATGAAAACATGATAATGAATTATTTCAAAAGAATTGTTACACAAATTTAACTCAAAATACTCTTAATATGCAGAGATGATATTCCAGTTTTTTGGTTTTTTTTACATAACTCCGCTTGTGTTTATCTTTTAAAACAAAAAAGTTAAGTATATTTTTCCATTAGAGGGAAATGTCCAAGAAACCGAAATGTCTAAAAATTTGACCCCATTTGTCTATAAAAGTAGCACATGAAGGTATATTTGTTATTACACAATTGAATTGACTAGGTGAATAAATAGCTTGTAAGCACAGTAATATAAAACTTAGGGTTTTTTATTATCAATAAATTTTATTTAAATGTAAAATACAATAAATTAATTTTTATGCCCCAACTAGGTAGTAGAGGGGCATTATGTTTTCTGGTCTGTGCATCAGTTCGCCCATTTGTCTGTTCATTCGTTCATCAATTCGCCCATTTGTCTGTTCATTCGTTCATCTGTTCGTCCGTCTGTCCCGCTTTAGGTTTAAGTTTTTGGTCAAAGTAGTTTTTGATGTAGTTGCAGTTCAATCAACTTGAAACTTAGTATCCCTGGTCCCAAATGATATAATCTTTTCAAATTTCAATGCCAAATTAAAGTTTTGACCCCAATTTCACTGGCCAGTGAACATAGAAATTGAAAGTTCAGGTTAAAGTTTTTGGTCAAGGTAGTTTTTGATGAAGTTGAAGTCCATTTAACTTGAAACTTAGTACACATGCTCCCCATGATATGATCTTTCTAATTTTAATGCCAAATTAAAGTTTTGATCCCAATTTCACGGTCCACTGAACATGAAAAATTATATTGTGAGTGGGGCATCCGTGTACTATGGACACATTCTTGTTTTAAGTTAAATTGTCAGAGGATGGGGTAGAATCATTGGTTCTTAAGTTAATGAATTCATAAGAACAGACTCTGTAAGCATATATATCAGTTTGTTAATTAATATTTGTGGTCTTGAAAAATCGTGATATCTTTGAAAATAGAATTATTACTCATGGTACCAAAAAGATTTTACTAGAAATTATTTTGTTATGTTTAAGTGAAAATGGAAACCCTTATTATTTCTTTGAACAGTTTTGAATTATGAACCTCATATATACTTTAAAAATTTGATTTTAATAAATGAAGAAAAAAGTTGTGATAATTTTCAGTATAAATTCAAATTGTAGATTTGACATGATAAATTACGAAATTTGTTAATTTTTCGAAACAACTCCCTAGTAAGCTTTAGATTAGAAAATCTTGAAAAAGAAAACGAAAAAAAGTGTACTGGCAGTGAAAGGAATTTAATCACTTTAAAATGAATTAAAAGTTTTCCAATGTTTATAGCTGCATACTAGGAATTGGTATTTGTTTACTTGACATAAAGAGGATTTTTATTTTTAGTCTTCGGGTCATGTATTAAAAAATGAATTTCCTGCAAGTTGGCTTTTGAGGCTTGAACTTCTTTTCTTTACACTATTGAACCCCAACCAAAAAGATACACACTAGTTTACTCTGCCAATAAAAAGTGGTGTGTTTACAAACAATTCAAAAAGATTTGCTATTTCAGTTAGTGTTTGGATATTAAATACTCTTTTACTTTGATAGAAACAGAAATCATCACAAATTCAATATCTCAAAACGGACATCATAAGGACTCTCCTGAGAGAATGTGGGAGCCCTACACTTTTCACTCTGTTCATTGGTCTAAATGCAAAATCTCCAAAAATATAGATAGTAAACTGGATCAAGAATGTTAAATAAAATATGTTTTTGCAAATTTGGACGACAATTAATTGCAATTATGTACCATTTCAACAATAGAAGTAGTATAGACTTGCAAATCCATACCATTACATCACAGGAAGTAGTATGGTTGTCTGAGCGAAGCCAATTGGAAGTATGTACCTCTTAGTGAAGCTAATTGGGAGCACACCCTCTGTCTTGTTGCGAAGCTAATTGGAAGCAGTACATATATACCTCTGTCTGCAAAAGCTAATTAGAAGCAGTACCCCTGGCAGAGTGGTCCCAATTAGAAGCACGTAACTCTGAGGGAAGCCAATTGGAAGCATGTACCTCTGCAAAATTTGATTAAACATCATTCAACAAATTTTATTTAACATTCTTTTTAAAGTTTAATTTCATACCAACTCTCATTTTCTATTCATAATTACTCCCCTTGTTGACATTGTGACATGCAAATTATCACTCCACCATTTTGTACTCGCCTGTGGTTTTCATCCTGATGAAGATGCACTAGAAACAGAAACACGTAGATTTAAATTACTACAGCACACCCTCAAGTATTGTTATAATTAAGGGCCAAAACCCCAAACCAAACAGATACACTAGTTTTCTCTGCCAATTAAAAGTGGTGTGTTTACAAACAACTCGAAAAGACTTGCTATTTCAGTTATTGTTTGGATACAAAAAATCAGACGATGATGATGGAAAACCAAGGAAAAAGAGTGCATGTGCACCAAAAAAGAAAAAATGCTATGATGTATAAAGACAAACTTGCTTATAGGTGATTTGAACATCAAAAACTAAAACATTGTACAACACTTCATTAATTAATATTTTACTTCAAACTAAAAGACAAAAAATAGCGTTGTTTTCATCCCTGAAAATATCAACTACAGATATTGAAACATACCCTTTAAATAAATATTGGCCTTACCCCCATAATTAAAATCATTAGTGTTCCTTACTGAAAATACCTATAAAAATGTAACTGCTGAATGCCTCGCTTTTTTGTTATCAAATTTTTAGTGTAAAACATCACTCAAAGACCTTTGATATACTATTCTCATAAATTTTTTATACAACCGCAATTTTTATTATGTTCTTTAGTCATATATAGGTATCAAGTCGTCAGTGTCATCCAAAACCAGATGGTTTCAGATAATAACATAAGTATAAGTAAATAGAAATCAATAAAATTTTAAACTATAACCACTGAAGGAAGGTTAAGATCAATTTTGGAGGTTTTTATCCCAACAGTTTAGGAGCAAGGGGTCCAAAAGGGGTCAAAATAAGTATTTTTATAGTTTCAAGACAATAATTTGTGAATCTCTCTGGACTTGTACCACAAGGTTCCATTCCAAAAAAGAAAGTTTGATCTTAGGATTTATGGCCCCACTGGTCAGGAATTAGGGTCCAAAAACGGGGCCAAAAACTATACTATTCTTATACTTTGTATAAATTGCTTATTTCTCGATGAATTTCAATGGGGTTTTATTCTTGAATTCTTGGAGTTCTTAAATATGGTAAATCTAACAGTGTATAAAGTTTTTGGAATTTGGTCTTCATTTTTTAAATGGGTTCAAAGAGTCCAAAATTAAACTTATTTGATTTCATCAAAAATTGAACTGTTGAAGTTCTTTGATATGCCAAATCTAATCGTGTATTCAAATATTTAATCTTGGGTCTCTTTTTCAAATTGGTCTACATTATGGTCCAAAGGGTGCAAAATAAAATTTAGTTGATTTTTAAAGGAATTTTGAATTTTTGATGTTCAATGATATGCTGAATCCAAACAAGTATTTAGATACTTGATAATGAGCCCCATTATCTGCAGTAAGTGTACATGTATATAGTTATATTTATTGTTTAAACACATCTGCAGTCCACCAAATGGTGGCAGATATAGTGTAGTTATATTTATTGTATTGTAACTTTGGAATAGCTTACCGTGTTAACATCTGCAGTCCACCAAATGGTGGCAGATATAAGGTGATTATATTTATTGTATTGTAACTTTGGAATAGCTGACCATGTTAACATCTGCAGTCCACCAAAGGGTGGCAGATATAAGGTGGTTATATTTATTGTATTGTAACTTTGGAATAACTGACCATGTTTACATCTGCAGTTCACCAAATGGTGGCAGATATAAGGTAGTTATATTTATTGTTTAGTCTAATTGGAATAGCTGAATACCATTTTAACATTTGCAGTCCACCAAATGGTGGCAGATGTCATTAAACGTTGCAAGCCACATATTGGTGGCTAATGTCATAAATCATGTAAATATTTCCTTTTTGAATTTCCTGAGGAATCTTTCTTTATAAGTAATGTTTCTGTAAAAGATAATTTCAATCTTGCCATTCCTACAAATATTATTGCATTGTATGAATCTCCAGTTAAGATAATGTATATTGTGTAGTTAGATTCTAAGAGTTCCATTCCTCATCTGCAGTCCACCAAATAGTGGCAGATGCTACATTTTACCATGTATTATTATTTATTTATACTGTTTTTTTTTCCAATATAGCTATTTAAACCTCAACATATGATATTCAAAACATTCCTAAATTTTCTATTATAGCTTTAGATTTTACAATAGACATTTTACATTTTGTTTTTTTATGCATAATACAAGGTATGTTTGTCATTTTATTACACATGTTACTGTACATATGTTTATTTCATATCATTTTTCAATTCGTCCCTTTATAAACAAACTAGCATCTTTTCTCTTATTAATTAAATATAATTTTATCAAATTATTTCTCACAATATCTTTTTATTGTTGCTTTAAAGCAAACTACAATTGCTTTAATTTATTTAAAATTATTCAACATATTCAGACTTTAATTGTAAACAATTTTAAAGATTTAAATAATTCATTTCCATATATTGAAAAAAAAACCAAGGAAATAAATTTTCCTGAATGCATACCAACACAAATGCAAGTCCATTATCAAACTCCCACATTGATCTCAATAATTACACATTAAATCATATACAGTTTGTACCATCAAGCTTCAGTTTCTATAGAACTTCCTTGAAATTTTATCTCTATTTTTTGCATCATGTCAGCATTAATAAAAACCATGGCCACTTCTCCTAAAAAACATGATAGTTCATCATGCCAAAATTAAAGTTACTTGCATATTTCACAAATTGTTTAGATCAATAAAATTCAGTAAAGACAAAACTATGCCTTTCAATGAAATAAAGACGATTGGTCATTATTAAAAAAACAAATCCCTGTATAAAAATTGTGCTTATTTTTATAAAAAAAGATAAAACCTGACAACCAACAATCTAAAACTAACGGCAATCCTATCAATTAATAGAGAAATACATTTTACTAGGAACAAACTTATTATATCAAACAGTACAAACAGAATATAACCATACAAAATCAGAACCTTTATCATATTTATTGAGTCTATTATCTTTTGATCAGTTAGCAGTATTATTCCTTCAAAGAAAATTTTAATTGTTCCAATTATATAATTCATTCATTTTGTTTTACATAAACTCTTATTAAATCATCCACAAGTACTGCTACAATCCACTATTCAACCATATATTATGTAAAAAAACCACATGTTTTTGTTAAACTAAAATTTTAAATGAATGAGCCATCAACACATGTCTAATATATAAAAGTATTCAAATGCAACTTGAAAAGATGTACTAAAGGGACGAAACTCACAAGGCCAAACCGACACATTAAATTGATTATCCCATTAAAATATTTTGTTCATTATTTCATAAATGTAATTTATGTTTATCACATATTCAAAATTTTCTCTAAAACAATTTTTCACTATTTAGACTTTTCCACATTTTAGACTTAGTCAACTCGGCCTTGGGGGTATAGGCAGTACTAACTTTTCAAAGTTTGCGATCAAATTCTTATTTCTTTTATTTGCGCAGTCACCAGAAACTGATTCACTGGATTTCAACCAATTGAGTTATATTTTTTTGTTGTTAATAATATTGATGTGTGAAACACCTACTGATGAGTCCTATTCACACATCCATATTATAATACTTTGTTACCAATTTCTATTAATTCCAGATTTTGATCTTTTACAACCTTACTACCACCTATAAATAATTAACATTTTGCAATAATTTTCCCCTGAAACATGC
The DNA here is from genome assembly GCF_963676685.1 of Mytilus edulis. Lineage (NCBI taxonomy): Eukaryota > Metazoa > Mollusca > Bivalvia > Mytilida > Mytilidae > Mytilus > Mytilus edulis. The sequence continues at coordinate 49,914,660 of NC_092347.1, forward strand.
ATAATAAAACAGTACCCATAGTCTGACCTATAGTCTAATAATGCCCTTTAACAAGTATTATATCAATAACTGCATTAAACAGTTTCTAATCATTATTCATTCAAAACCATTTTTTTATACCACTGTCTCATACACAACTTATTATAGTATACTGTTGTCCATCCGTCCATCATCCACACTTCAGACAATTAATAGAAAACACTTCCCCCTACTTTCATGAAACTTTGTTGAAATATTGATCTAAGGTCCCTTTTGATTTTTAATAAATTTCAGATTTTATGTTTCTGTGTTACGATATTTTATATATGCTCAAAAAGGAGGGATTTTTTGGTTTCTGGACGCCTACAGGTGCAGGAGTTTCTCGCTACATTGAAAACCCATTTGTGGCCTTCGATGTTGTCTGCTCTATGGTCGGGTTGTTGTCGCTTTGACACTCTCCCCATTTCCTATCTCAATTATTCTCATAACACTTTCACAAAATTTTATGAAACTTTGGTTAATTATCTATGTCTTTTGACTTCAGCTACCTTTCAAAAATTAAAACAAGATTAACAACTACAGGTCCTCGAATAGCCTTCAACAATGACAAAAGCTCAAACAGCACAGTCAGCTATAAAGAGCCTAAAATGACAAATATAAAACAAATCAAATGAGAAAACTAATAGCCTAATAAATGTACAAAAAAAATCAGTTAAACCTTTAAGCAAGCCTAAAAGGAATCAGGCACATAATGCGCCTACAGTGCAGCTATTTATTACAGAGATTTATTAACAAACTCCATATTCAAACTCTCAACAATTTAATTCTTAGAGGGGGGGTGGAAGTTGAAGCCCCCTTTTCCTATTAGTCAATCATTTGAATGAAGACATGTACACATCGACTAAGTTTGTTAATACACATTTCCAGTCAATGCATTTGTAACAACCTTTAACCCCACTGACTATTTGCATCTGTGTCCATACTTGTTTGGATATAAAATACTCTTTTACTTTGATAGAAACAAATCATCACAAATTCAATATCTCAAAACGGGCATTATGTTTTTTGGTCTGTGCCTACGTTCGTTCGTTTGTTTGTTCGTCTGTCCTTCTGTCCATCTGTCCTTCCATTCGTTTGTCCCGCTTCAGGTTACAGTTTTTGGTCAAGGTAGTTTTTGATGAAGTTGAAGTCCAATCAACTTGAAACTCAGTACACATGATATGATCTTTCTAATTTGAATGCCAAATAAGTGTTTTGACCCCAATTTCACGGTTCACTGAAAATAGAAAATGATAGTGCAAATTTCAGGGTAAAGTTTTTGATGAAGTTGAAGTCCAATCGACTTGAAACTTAGTATACATGTTCCCTGTGATATGATCTTTCTAGTTTAAATGCTAAATTAGAGTTTTTACCCCAATTTCGCGGTCCACTAAACACAGAAAATGATAGTGTGAGTGGGGCATCCGTGTACTATGGACACATTCCTCTATTAAATTAATTGCCAATGTGAAAGGGTCAGGTTCCATAAGTGCCCTTAATGATCCTTAAGATGAAAAGTGTTTCTAGTTGATGCTTATGTGCCAGAAAGTGAAATACTATTAACTTTGCCAGTAGCATCCTGATTATGTTGAAAATAGGATTTTTTTTGTGAAAGTTAATTTCAACCACAATGAGGCCAAGGAAATAAAGAGATTAGGGTTCCACAAACTATATTCAAGTCTATAATTCATTTGTTATAACAAACACAATGTGTAGAAGTAGGTTTTGTTGATGTATTGAAACCCTTTTAAATGTATAGCTTTGTTTGTATTGTATCAGAATTATTTATTTGCTTATGTGACATGTGCCACACAAAATGTTCTTGCCCAGCCTGAAACTGTCATTTTTCTAGCTTTTTTCTAAAAACCAGACTGAGTGCTGGTATGCAGCAAATAAGAATGAATCAACAATAAATACTGCAATGTATTTTGTACAACTAGTATTTTCCTAATGATACCTTAGTGACCTTATCCTTGGTGTTATTAAATCCTTTTCTTCCTTATAATTGTAAGATGATATACTTCAGTGGCAAAACATGTAGTTGCAATTTGAGATGTTTTAATATAGTAGAAGCAGATTTATAGTTATTTAGGTATTTTGTAGCATGATGTATTATAATTAAATTTTGCTTGTCTTTCATAGAATTATGGTTGAAAATATTTTGAAAACCTTCACTTTCTACCCAGAGTGTCAAGTTTCTTTTTATATACTCTATAAATTATATATTTTAACATGATCGTGTATTTTGTTTTGATTAGTTCTCCTTTTTTAGCTTCGGGCCAGGTGAGCTTTTCTCATCACTTGGCGTCCGGCGTCGTCCGTCGTCGTTAACTTTTACAAAAATCTTCTCCTCTGAAACTGCTGGGCCAAATTAATCCAAACTTGGCCATAATCATCATTGGGGTATCTAGTTTAGAAATTGTGTGGCGTGACCCCGCCAACCAACCAAGATGGCCGCCACGGCTAAAAATAGAACATAGGGGTAAAATGCAGTTTTTGGCTTATAACTCAAAAACCAAAGCATTTAGAGCAAATCTGACATGGGGTAAAAATGTTCATCAGGTAAAGATCTATCTGCCCTGAAATTTTCAGATGAATCAGACAACCAGTTGTTGGGTTGCTGCCCCTAAATTGGTAATTTTAAGGAAATTTTGCTGTTTTTGGTTATTATCTTGAATATTATTATAGATAGAGATAAACTGTAAACAGCAATAATGTTCAGCAATGTAAGATTTACAAATAAGTTAACATGACGGAAATGGTCAAATGACCCCTTTAAGAGTTATTGCCCTTTATAGTCAATTTTTAACCATTTTTTGTAGATCTTAGTTATCTTTTACAAAAATCTTCTCCTCTGAAACTGCTGGGCCAAATTAATCCAAACTTGGCCATAATCATCATTGGGGTATCTAGTTTAGAAATTGTGTGGCGTGACCCCGCCAACCAACCAAGATGGCCGCCACGGCTAAAAATAGAACATAGGGGTAAAATGCAGTTTTTGGCTTATAACTCAAAAACCAAAGCATTTAGAGCAAATCTAACATGGGGTAAAAATGTTCATCAGGTAAAGATCTATCTGCCCTGAAATTTTCAGATGAATCAGACAACCAGTTGTTGGGTTGCTGCCCCTAAATTGGTAATTTTAAGGAAATTTTGCTGTTTTTGGTTATTATCTTGAATATTATTATAGATAGAGATAAACTGTAAACAGCAATAATGTTCAACAAAGTAAGATTTACAAATAAGTTAACATGACGGAAATGGTCAAATGACCCCTTTAAGAGTTATTGCCCTTTATAGTCAATTTTTAACCATTTTTTGTAGATCTTAGTTATCTTTTACAAAAATCTTCTCCTCTGAAACTGCTGGGCCAAATTAATCCAAACTTGGCCATAATCATCATTGGGGTATCTAGTTTAGAAATTGTGTGGCGTGACCCCGCCAACCAACCAAGATGGCCGCCACGGCTAAAAATAGAACATAGGGGTAAAATGCAGTTTTTGGCTTATAACTCAAAAACCAAAGCATTTAGAGCAAATCTGACATGGGGTCAAAATGTTCATCAGGTAAAGATCTATCTGCCCTGAATTTTTCAGGTGAATCGGACAACCTGTTGTTGGGTTGCTGCCCCTAAATTGGTAATTTTAAGGAAATTTTCCCGTTTTTGGTTATTATCTTGAATATTATTATAGATAGAGATAAACTGTAAACAGCAATAATGTTCAGCAAAGTAAGATTTACAAATAAGTTAAAATGACCGAAATGGTCAGTTGACCCCTTTAGGAGTTATTTCCCTTTATAGTCAATTTTTAACAATTTTTTGTAAATCTTAGTTATCTTTTACAAAAATCTTCTCCTCTGATAATACGTGGCCAAATTAAACCAAACTTGGCCACAATCATCATTTGGGTATTTAGTTTTAAAAATGTGTGGCGTGACCCGGTCAACTTACCATGATGGCCGCCATGGCTAAAAGTAGAACATAGGGGTAAAATTCAGTTTTTGGCTTATAACTCAAAAACCAAAGCATTTAGAGCAAATCTGACATGGGGTAAATGTTCATCAGGTCCAGATCTATCTGCCCTGAATTTTTCAGGTGATTCGGACAACCTGTTGTTGGGTTTTACAAAAATCTTCTCTGAAACTACTAAGCCAAGTTAAGGCCAACTAAAATTAATTAGTAGATTTTCATCCAAATTTTTTAAAAAAATGGGGCGGGTGGGAGGATTTTATTTTTTAATTTTTATTTCTTATGAAACCCTCTTGTGACGTTTTCTTCATATATGCAAGTGTAATAATAAGCTTATATCATGTATATACATGTATAAGGAATCGTACATGATTTTTCAAATCTCACATTAAAATCTCTGATTGGCAACCAAGTGGCGGATCCAGGGGGAGGGGGTCAGGGGTTTGGAACTTCAGAGGCGGATTTAGGGGGGGGATCAATGCATTTGAATAGGGACATATAGTTGGAACCGCCCCCTTTTAAAATGGCTAGATCCGCCACTGTTCCACATGTAACTGCTGCTTTAAAAACCTTTTGTTAGTAAACAGCAAAAACGTAGAGAAATGCTTTCTTCAGTTGGACTACCTCCACCAAATTTGATGGTCTTTCTAAGCGATGTTTTCTGTTTCCATAAAATGAAACTAATATGCATTGGTATGCAACAAACTTTTAAGTACAGATAAAATGAAAACTCAAACTGTTTTATGAATATAATTCTGAACTTAACAAACAAAAAAATAAGAAGAAGTTGTTGAATGACTCTACTATTGGGACAGAAGGTATTTGCTGTAACAGTTGATGTTTGTCAACAACAAAACAAAAGCCATATGTAAATCTAAGTGTATGTTTGCCGACTTTTTGAACTCAATATACTGTTATAAATTTAACAACTTCGTGCTTATGTCAATTTGTTTAGTCCAGTTATGTTTTAGTATCAATGTGTTCCACGATTCTTGCTCTTTGGATATAATTCACAGTCCAAAATTCCTGCCACAAAGTCATTTTATTAATAAAGATATTAACGGTTTCCTAATCACAGAAATTTATGCCCTGCCGCGATTTGCGTTCTTGGACACGGCGTATAACTTGTAACCCGATTATTTCATGCCCTTTCGAATTCTCGTAATCAATCTCTATTCTCCATAGATGATTTTGTCATCTTAGAGCTGCAGAGTCATTTTAGAATACTCGGAAGAAATACGAAAACCGAAATTTGAAACAGGAAGCTTTGAAGGAAACGAAATTTTTTACGGTCACCGAAAACGGAAATGAACAAAATCCGGAAATCGTAAATTTTCAAAAATAAAAAAAATCGGGGCGGGACGATTTCAGAGGGGCGGGCGGGGATGAAAATCTATCAATTAATTTTAATTGGCCTAATTATAGCATGTATAGATAGAGATAATTGTAAGCAGTTAGAATGTTCAGTAAAGTAAGATGAACAAACACATCACCATCACCAAAACACAATTTTGTCATGAATCCATCTACGTCCTTTGTTTAATATTCACAAAAACCAAGGTGAGCGACACAGGCTCTTTAGAGCCTCTAGTTTATACTGTCCAAAGTATACCTCCTGACACAGTTCTTCCAAGCAATTAGTTATAAAGCAGGTTTCCAACATTTTCCACTACATATTTATTTAATCTCGTTTTAAGTACAGTTTACAAGTAATTATATATTTTTCAGCGTTTCGCAGTATAGCGAAAAAATACTGTCTTAAATTTTCTTTCATATTTTGTATGGGTCAATGATGTATGATTTGATCGTTCATGTGACCTAATGTTTTGTTATGCTTATTTGTTTTTCGCGTGTTTTGAAAAAAAAATGTCTAGGTGGTCATTCTAGTCGTAGACATTGACAGTTAAAACTTCCTTTTATGTATAAAAATTTGTCTTTTTATATAACTATAATCATGATGGAGTACGGCATCATTACCCAGAAACAGTTCTTGCATTGCTCCATGACTCAGGTTTCCAAACTATTTGGTTTTTCCTGGGCGGCGAGTGTCTGTTTATGACGGGTATTCAAAATATGATATTTAATATTTGGAATGTTCTTGGATGTTAATAGATTTACCAGTATTACTATTGTTGCAGAAAGTATATATATTTTTTTTCTCTCCAACGTGGTGTGTAAACTACTAATTAGTATATATATACTATTACTGTGTTATATGATGTTTGCATATGTATATGAGATTATTGTATTGTATTACATTACAAATTTGATTAAATGCTGGCTCAAGTCTGTCTGCACGGCAAAATGCATATTTGAGTTGAGTCTATTTAGATGGCCAAAATTATTGTGTAGTTAGGACCATTAATTATCATTTATAATGATTTTCTTTATGTGTATATGTTTATGCTTATGAGTTGTATTCATGTATATTGTATGTATAATTCCCTAGGCATAAAAGTGTAACAGGAATAATTTGTCTTCTTGCATATTTGTGATACATGTAGGCGTAGGAATTTTAGCACCAAAAAATTTGGATTGTAACATGTGAAAAGTGACATCTTACTGTATTTAGTTGTAGCCTGAACTTTAAACATTATAATTTTTATGTCAGAATGTCTATACAAACGTTATCATATTTCCACTTTTGTACCAAATATTTTAAAGCTGTAGTCCTAATCAAGGATTTGTATAGTAGCATCTTACTATACAAATCCTTGTCCTAATGATAAAAAGATTTCTTTTTTACTTACACATTTACAAACAAAATTATGTTTTTTTTTCTCATTTGCCTAGTGAGGTCAAACGCTCGAGTTTCGCTCGCATTGACAAATATAGTTTGTATAGTTATTCAAATGTATAAGGTTGAAATGAGATATTTTTTCTAGTACCAGTACAAGTTACTGAATTCATATTGCATTACATGTATGTTTATATTGATAATTTGTCTAAGGGAGCTACCATTTGATTTTTATGGGGGGGCTAGGATGAAAAATTTTGTCCTGCATTTTTTTTTAGTTGTAATCTCTGTCCTGCCTTTTTATTTTTCACTCTATTCGGTCCTGCCTTTTTTTTTATTAGTTTATCCTGACTTTTTTTACCTAAATTGTCATCCTGCCTTTTTTTTTTGCAAAGTGTCTCATCCTGCCTTTTTTTTTTACTCAAAACTCCTGTCCTGCCTATTTTTTTCAAATTTCATCCTAGCCCCCCCCCCCCCCCCCCCCCCCCCCATAAAAATCAAATGGTAGCTCCCTAATTATTAAATCGGCAGCTAACAATATGCAGTACTTCAGCTGGTCAACAAAATAAGTTTGTGTTTTGTTTTTCTTTGAGGAGTTAAAGGTTAAATGTATTTACGGTAGTTGAAAGAAGACTTATTTTAAGATCCGATGTCCTTCAAGCTGTCTGAGTTGTTGATAAAAATAAGAGGTGGTACGATTGCCATTTAGACTCAACTCTCCACAAGAGACCAAATGACACTGAAATTAGCAATCATAGGTCACGGTACAGCCTTCAATAATGAGCAAAACCCATACCGCATAGTCAGCTATAAAAGGCCTTGAAATGACAAATGTAAAACAATTCAAACATTTGTTTTGTTTATATTAAAAAGTAGATGTGGTATGATTGCCAATGAGACAACTCGTTCTCCACAAGAGACTAAAATGACACAGAAGTTAACAACTATAGGTCACTGTACTGCCTTCAACAATGAGCAAAGCCCATACCGCTTAGTCGGCCTATATATTTGAGGGAAAGAAGTTAAGGTTATAGTTATCAAAGGTTCCAGGCTTCTAATTTAATATGCCAGATGTGAGAATATGTATACCATCTTTTCCGCAAGTTTATTGTTTCCTGTTTTCTGTTTGATTAAATTGATAACTAAGATCCATTTTATTGTTGAGCCTGTAACCTTTGTTGCAGAAAGCTCGACATAGGGATAGTGATCCGGCAGCTGCTACAGCTAACTTCTTAAAAGACCTTATATTTTTGAAGGTGGAAGACCTGGATGCTTCATACTTTGTATATAGATGTTTCATGTTACGAAGTTTCCGTCAATTACATGTTCAATGTCCTTGACCGCATTTTCATGGTACAGTGACTACTTGAAAAATAGATTTTTTTGTAATGTTTAATTCTTTCTTATTAATAGGATAGCTATATTTGGTATGTGCATACCTTGCAAGGTCATCATGCCCGTCAGCCAGTTTTCACTTGACCTCGACCTCATTTCATGGATCAGTGAAAGTCAAGTCCAGTTCTCAGATATTATAAGCAATAGGTCTAGTATATTCGGTGTATGGAATGATTGTAAAGTGTACATGTCTGGCTGACAGGTGTCATCTGACCTTGACCTCATTTCATGGTTCAGTGGTCAAAATTAAGTTTTTGAATTTTGGTAATTTTTTCTAATACTATATGTAATAGGTCAACTATATTTGGTGTATGGAAATATTTTATGATCTATGTTAGTCGCAATGGTTTTATTTGACCTTGACCTCATTTTTGCAGTTCATTGCTGGTTGTTAATTTATAAGCAATAGGTAACCATATTTGTTGTATGGAATAATTGTTAGCTGTACATGTCTGCCTGGCAGGGTTCATCTGACCTTGACCAATGTTTAGTTTTCTTGGTTAATGTTGAGTTTATGTGATAGTTGTAATAAAGCTTTATATTAAGGACTATCAACATAATATCAATGATTAGTAAAGAAGGTGAGACATTTCAGCAGGTAACAATGTACCAAATAAAATTACATGGGCACAGCCATTTTATGAAGGGAACATGACATAGAGATAAAAATAGATGGCTCTATGTGATTGGTTGTTATATCTTTTATATTTTTTTCTTCTGGAAAGCATTATGAATGAAGTTTCATGCAAGCACAAATTTGTCCTTAAATGTATAGTATGAAGGGCCGGAAATATTTTTTTTATGTTGCTTAAAATTTTGGAAATTTTTCTGCGAAATCGTCAGGTATCGTGAAAAACTCCAAAATTCACCAAGAAAAGCCATGGGACCATATATATTTGAGTACGGTAAAATCGCAAAAAGATATCGAGCTTCAATTAGACAACAGTAGTTTTTCCGTAATTAGTTTACTAAAAGCGCCTTTTAAGGAGATAATTGCTAAAAATAGCATTGCCGGCAATGGGGCCACCATTTAGTACTTTATATCCAGCATGTGCACTCTTGTTACATCTAGTGAGCTGTTTATTTAGCAATTCGGCAAATGGCAGTTAGCAGGGTTTAAGAACATGCCTTGTTCAACCTGTTAGTCAAATGCGTTTTGTTAAAATATACTTTTTTACTTTTTTGGTCTTTTAGAAAATGCTGTTTGTGCTGTATTTTGACGCCTCTGCCAAGAAATTTGTTTTGCATGCACACTTAAAGTCGTATAAAAATTGCGTTTTTTATCCAACGCAATCATGTTTGAAATTTGTTTTCAATTTAGACTTGTTTATATTGATTTGACAAAACCTATCATGTTAATATCCCTGCTATAAAGAGCGGTATATAGTGATGGCAGATGCACATGTCCATCCATCCCTATAACAGTACTTCTGAAAACGGTAGAGCAATGTTTGTGAAAGAAGCACTTCTCATGAATATTCAAAGAATAGACTCACAAATACATCACTGAGTCTATTCTCCAAAAACTGGAAACAAACTTTTTTTTCCTAAAAAAATCCTCCCCAGAAAATCAAATGGTTGCTGCCTAAGGACTAAGGTGTCAACAATTGATAAGTGTCATATCGCATCTCTTCGTTGAGCTTCTGATGTTTTAGAACATATGAGATAGTCGTTGAATATTGATTAGTGGCATAATTGATCAGATGGATGTTTGTATCCCAAGCTAAGTTTTGACGATTTTGAAAGGGAGATAATCACGATAATTTTCATGTATTAATGAATTTATATACGATTTTCTTTGTGAATTGTAATTTTAACAAATGTGATATTTTTTCGTTACTATTTGCACACGTGTGTCCCAATGCAGACTAGTTCTAGTTCATTTTCTTGTGTCAATCTGTAACTTTCTTATGACGAAGTAAAACCCATTTTTCCAAGCACAAACTAGTGCTACTATGTTAAAGAAAGTTGCACACAGCGTGTTCCTGGGGAAATGAACCGTTGCTTTATACATGTATTTCTGCCTTATGTTTGTAGGTATTTTTCCGTAATCCTTCCAAGCACAAGCTAGTGCTAATGTGTATCGATTATTAGCACATAACAAGTACCTGGAAACATTTTGGACATGGGTGGTACCTTTTGAGTACTTCTTCTGTATTCCTGTGTTGAAGTTATTTCAGACTCCTCTCCAAGCACAGACTAGTGCTAATGCTTGTTTATCATTTGCACATAACTAGTACTTGGGAAGATATCAGATTGATCTGTAAATCTGTCGACTTTGTCTTCGTCTTCGTCTAGCTTTTCTTTTCCATTATCTCTTGATGCTGTACTGTGATGTTAAACCTTTGATCTCTCTCCAAGCACAGGCTAGTGCTAATGCTGTATTTTCATAAGCACATAACAAGTACCTGGAAAGATCTCAATGTAATTTTCACGGCTTCTCTGATGTTATCAAATTTTCATCTGTTTTTTTCTTCTTCCTCTAAGATGCAAATTGCCAATCCCCTCTCCAATCACAGACTAGTGCTAATGTAAATTTATCATTAGCACTTAGTAAGTACCCGGGAAGATCTCGGCTTTATTTTCGACTTTCTTCTTCTGATGAAATGTTGGTTCTGACAATCTTACATCAAGTCTTTGTATTTAAGGGCTAAGGTGTCAACAATTGATAAGTGTCATATCGCATCTCTTCGTTGAGCTTCTGATGTTTTAGAACATATGAGATAGTCGTTGAATATTGATTAGTGGCATAATTGATCAGATGGATGTTTGTATCCCAAGCTAAGTTTTGACGATTTTGAAAGGGAGATAATCACGATAATTTTCATGTATTAATGAATTTATATACGATTTTCTTTGTGAATTGTAATTTTAACAAATGTGATATTTTTTCGTTACTATTTGCACACGTGTGTCCCAATGCAGACTAGTTCTAGTTCATTTTCTTGTGTCAATCTGTAACTTTCTTATGACGAAGTAAAACCCATTTTTCCAAGCACAAACTAGTGCTACTATGTTAAAGAAAGTTGCACACAGCGTGTTCCTGGGGAAATGAACCGTTGCTTTATACATGTATTTCTGCCTTATGTTTGTAGGTATTTTTCCGTAATCCTTCCAAGCACAAGCTAGTGCTAATGTGTATCGATTATTAGCACATAACAAGTACCTGGAAACATTTTGGACATGGGTGGTACCTTTTGAGTACTTCTTCTGTATTCCTGTGTTGAAGTTATTTCAGACTCCTCTCCAAGCACAGACTAGTGCTAATGCTTGTTTATCATTTGCACATAACTAGTACTTGGGAAGATATCAGATTGATCTGTAAATCTGTCGACTTTGTCTTCGTCTTCGTCTAGCTTTTCTTTTCCATTATCTCTTGATGCTGTACTGTGATGTTAAACCTTTGATCTCTCTCCAAGCACAGGCTAGTGCTAATGCTGTATTTTCATAAGCACATAACAAGTACCTGGAAAGATCTCAATGTAATTTTCACGGCTTCTCTGATGTTATCAAATTTTCATCTGTTTTTTTCTTCTTCCTCTAAGATGCAAATTGCCAATCCCCTCTCCAATCACAGACTAGTGCTAATGTAAATTTATCATTAGCACTTAGTAAGTACCCGGGAAGATCTCGGCTTTATTTTCGACTTTCTTCTTCTGATGAAATGTTGGTTCTGACAATCTTACATCAAGTCTTTGTATTTAAGGGCTAAGGTGTCAACAATTGATAAGTGTCATATCGCATCTCTTCGTTGAGCTTCTGATGTTTTAGAACATATGAGATAGTCGTTGAATATTGATTAGTGGCATAATTGATCAGATGGATGTTTGTATCCCAAGCTAAGTTTTGACGATTTTGAAAGGGAGATAATCACGATAATTTTCATGTATTAATGAATTTATATACGATTTTCTTTGTGAATTGTAATTTTAACAAATGTGATATTTTTTCGTTACTATTTGCACACGTGTGTCCCAATGCAGACTAGTTCTAGTTCATTTTCTTGTGTCAATCTGTAACTTTCTTATGACGAAGTAAAACCCATTTTTCCAAGCACAAACTAGTGCTACTATGTTAAAGAAAGTTGCACACAGCGTGTTCCTGGGGAAATGAACCGTTGCTTTATACATGTATTTCTGCCTTATGTTTGTAGGTATTTTTCCGTAATCCTTCCAAGCACAAGCTAGTGCTAATGTGTATCGATTATTAGCACATAACAAGTACCTGGAAACATTTTGGACATGGGTGGTACCTTTTGAGTACTTCTTCTGTATTCCTGTGTTGAAGTTATTTCAGACTCCTCTCCAAGCACAGACTAGTGCTAATGCTTGTTTATCATTTGCACATAACTAGTACTTGGGAAGATATCAGATTGATCTGTAAATCTGTCGACTTTGTCTTCGTCTTCGTCTAGCTTTTCTTTTCCATTATCTCTTGATGCTGTACTGTGATGTTAAACCTTTGATCTCTCTCCAAGCACAGGCTAGTGCTAATGCTGTATTTTCATAAGCACATAACAAGTACCTGGAAAGATCTCAATGTAATTTTCACGGCTTCTCTGATGTTATCAAATTTTCATCTGTTTTTTTCTTCTTCCTCTAAGATGCAAATTGCCAATCCCCTCTCCAATCACAGACTAGTGCTAATGTAAATTTATCATTAGCACTTAGTAAGTACCCGGGAAGATCTCGGCTTTATTTTCGACTTTCTTCTTCTGATGAAATGTTGGTTCTGACAATCTTACATCAAGTCTTTGTATTTAAGGGCTAAGGTGTCAACAATTGATAAGTGTCATATCGCATCTCTTCGTTGAGCTTCTGATGTTTTAGAACATATGAGATAGTCGTTGAATATTGATTAGTGGCATAATTGATCAGATGGATGTTTGTATCCCAAGCTAAGTTTTGACGATTTTGAAAGGGAGATAATCACGATAATTTTCATGTATTAATGAATTTATATACGATTTTCTTTGTGAATTGTAATTTTAACAAATGTGATATTTTTTCGTTACTATTTGCACACGTGTGTCCCAATGCAGACTAGTTCTAGTTCATTTTCTTGTGTCAATCTGTAACTTTCTTATGACGAAGTAAAACCCATTTTTCCAAGCACAAACTAGTGCTACTATGTTAAAGAAAGTTGCACACAGCGTGTTCCTGGGGAAATGAACCGTTGCTTTATACATGTATTTCTGCCTTATGTTTGTAGGTATTTTTCCGTAATCCTTCCAAGCACAAGCTAGTGCTAATGTGTATCGATTATTAGCACATAACAAGTACCTGGAAACATTTTGGACATGGGTGGTACCTTTTGAGTACTTCTTCTGTATTCCTGTGTTGAAGTTATTTCAGACTCCTCTCCAAGCACAGACTAGTGCTAATGCTTGTTTATCATTTGCACATAACTAGTACTTGGGAAGATATCAGATTGATCTGTAAATCTGTCGACTTTGTCTTCGTCTTCGTCTAGCTTTTCTTTTCCATTATCTCTTGATGCTGTACTGTGATGTTAAACCTTTGATCTCTCTCCAAGCACAGGCTAGTGCTAATGCTGTATTTTCATAAGCACATAACAAGTACCTGGAAAGATCTCAATGTAATTTTCACGGCTTCTCTGATGTTATCAAATTTTCATCTGTTTTTTTCTTCTTCCTCTAAGATGCAAATTGCCAATCCCCTCTCCAATCACAGACTAGTGCTAATGTAAATTTATCATTAGCACTTAGTAAGTACCCGGGAAGATCTCGGCTTTATTTTCGACTTTCTTCTTCTGATGAAATGTTGGTTCTGACAATCTTACATCAAGTCTTTGTATTTAAGGGCTAAGGTGTCAACAATTGATAAGTGTCATATCGCATCTCTTCGTTGAGCTTCTGATGTTTTAGAACATATGAGATAGTCGTTGAATATTGATTAGTGGCATAATTGATCAGATGGATGTTTGTATCCCAAGCTAAGTTTTGACGATTTTGAAAGGGAGATAATCACGATAATTTTCATGTATTAATGAATTTATATACGATTTTCTTTGTGAATTGTAATTTTAACAAATGTGATATTTTTTCGTTACTATTTGCACACGTGTGTCCCAATGCAGACTAGTTCTAGTTCATTTTCTTGTGTCAATCTGTAACTTTCTTATGACGAAGTAAAACCCATTTTTCCAAGCACAAACTAGTGCTACTATGTTAAAGAAAGTTGCACACAGCGTGTTCCTGGGGAAATGAACCGTTGCTTTATACATGTATTTCTGCCTTATGTTTGTAGGTATTTTTCCGTAATCCTTCCAAGCACAAGCTAGTGCTAATGTGTATCGATTATTAGCACATAACAAGTACCTGGAAACATTTTGGACATGGGTGGTACCTTTTGAGTACTTCTTCTGTATTCCTGTGTTGAAGTTATTTCAGACTCCTCTCCAAGCACAGACTAGTGCTAATGCTTGTTTATCATTTGCACATAACTAGTACTTGGGAAGATATCAGATTGATCTGTAAATCTGTCGACTTTGTCTTCGTCTTCGTCTAGCTTTTCTTTTCCATTATCTCTTGATGCTGTACTGTGATGTTAAACCTTTGATCTCTCTCCAAGCACAGGCTAGTGCTAATGCTGTATTTTCATAAGCACATAACAAGTACCTGGAAAGATCTCAATGTAATTTTCACGGCTTCTCTGATGTTATCAAATTTTCATCTGTTTTTTTCTTCTTCCTCTAAGATGCAAATTGCCAATCCCCTCTCCAATCACAGACTAGTGCTAATGTAAATTTATCATTAGCACTTAGTAAGTACCCGGGAAGATCTCGGCTTTATTTTCGACTTTCTTCTTCTGATGAAATGTTGGTTCTGACAATCTTACATCAAGTCTTTGTATTTAAGGGCTAAGGTGTCAACAATTGATAAGTGTCATATCGCATCTCTTCGTTGAGCTTCTGATGTTTTAGAACATATGAGATAGTCGTTGAATATTGATTAGTGGCATAATTGATCAGATGGATGTTTGTATCCCAAGCTAAGTTTTGACGATTTTGAAAGGGAGATAATCACGATAATTTTCATGTATTAATGAATTTATATACGATTTTCTTTGTGAATTGTAATTTTAACAAATGTGATATTTTTTCGTTACTATTTGCACACGTGTGTCCCAATGCAGACTAGTTCTAGTTCATTTTCTTGTGTCAATCTGTAACTTTCTTATGACGAAGTAAAACCCATTTTTCCAAGCACAAACTAGTGCTACTATGTTAAAGAAAGTTGCACACAGCGTGTTCCTGGGGAAATGAACCGTTGCTTTATACATGTATTTCTGCCTTATGTTTGTAGGTATTTTTCCGTAATCCTTCCAAGCACAAGCTAGTGCTAATGTGTATCGATTATTAGCACATAACAAGTACCTGGAAACATTTTGGACATGGGTGGTACCTTTTGAGTACTTCTTCTGTATTCCTGTGTTGAAGTTATTTCAGACTCCTCTCCAAGCACAGACTAGTGCTAATGCTTGTTTATCATTTGCACATAACTAGTACTTGGGAAGATATCAGATTGATCTGTAAATCTGTCGACTTTGTCTTCGTCTTCGTCTAGCTTTTCTTTTCCATTATCTCTTGATGCTGTACTGTGATGTTAAACCTTTGATCTCTCTCCAAGCACAGGCTAGTGCTAATGCTGTATTTTCATAAGCACATAACAAGTACCTGGAAAGATCTCAATGTAATTTTCACGGCTTCTCTGATGTTATCAAATTTTCATCTGTTTTTTTCTTCTTCCTCTAAGATGCAAATTGCCAATCCCCTCTCCAATCACAGACTAGTGCTAATGTAAATTTATCATTAGCACTTAGTAAGTACCCGGGAAGATCTCGGCTTTATTTTCGACTTTCTTCTTCTGATGAAATGTTGGTTCTGACAATCTTACATCAAGTCTTTGTATTTAAGGGCTAAGGTGTCAACAATTGATAAGTGTCATATCGCATCTCTTCGTTGAGCTTCTGATGTTTTAGAACATATGAGATAGTCGTTGAATATTGATTAGTGGCATAATTGATCAGATGGATGTTTGTATCCCAAGCTAAGTTTTGACGATTTTGAAAGGGAGATAATCACGATAATTTTCATGTATTAATGAATTTATATACGATTTTCTTTGTGAATTGTAATTTTAACAAATGTGATATTTTTTCGTTACTATTTGCACACGTGTGTCCCAATGCAGACTAGTTCTAGTTCATTTTCTTGTGTCAATCTGTAACTTTCTTATGACGAAGTAAAACCCATTTTTCCAAGCACAAACTAGTGCTACTATGTTAAAGAAAGTTGCACACAGCGTGTTCCTGGGGAAATGAACCGTTGCTTTATACATGTATTTCTGCCTTATGTTTGTAGGTATTTTTCCGTAATCCTTCCAAGCACAAGCTAGTGCTAATGTGTATCGATTATTAGCACATAACAAGTACCTGGAAACATTTTGGACATGGGTGGTACCTTTTGAGTACTTCTTCTGTATTCCTGTGTTGAAGTTATTTCAGACTCCTCTCCAAGCACAGACTAGTGCTAATGCTTGTTTATCATTTGCACATAACTAGTACTTGGGAAGATATCAGATTGATCTGTAAATCTGTCGACTTTGTCTTCGTCTTCGTCTAGCTTTTCTTTTCCATTATCTCTTGATGCTGTACTGTGATGTTAAACCTTTGATCTCTCTCCAAGCACAGGCTAGTGCTAATGCTGTATTTTCATAAGCACATAACAAGTACCTGGAAAGATCTCAATGTAATTTTCACGGCTTCTCTGATGTTATCAAATTTTCATCTGTTTTTTTCTTCTTCCTCTAAGATGCAAATTGCCAATCCCCTCTCCAATCACAGACTAGTGCTAATGTAAATTTATCATTAGCACTTAGTAAGTACCCGGGAAGATCTCGGCTTTATTTTCGACTTTCTTCTTCTGATGAAATGTTGGTTCTGACAATCTTACATCAAGTCTTTGTATTTAAGGGCTAAGGTGTCAACAATTGATAAGTGTCATATCGCATCTCTTCGTTGAGCTTCTGATGTTTTAGAACATATGAGATAGTCGTTGAATATTGATTAGTGGCATAATTGATCAGATGGATGTTTGTATCCCAAGCTAAGTTTTGACGATTTTGAAAGGGAGATAATCACGATAATTTTCATGTATTAATGAATTTATATACGATTTTCTTTGTGAATTGTAATTTTAACAAATGTGATATTTTTTCGTTACTATTTGCACACGTGTGTCCCAATGCAGACTAGTTCTAGTTCATTTTCTTGTGTCAATCTGTAACTTTCTTATGACGAAGTAAAACCCATTTTTCCAAGCACAAACTAGTGCTACTATGTTAAAGAAAGTTGCACACAGCGTGTTCCTGGGGAAATGAACCGTTGCTTTATACATGTATTTCTGCCTTATGTTTGTAGGTATTTTTCCGTAATCCTTCCAAGCACAAGCTAGTGCTAATGTGTATCGATTATTAGCACATAACAAGTACCTGGAAACATTTTGGACATGGGTGGTACCTTTTGAGTACTTCTTCTGTATTCCTGTGTTGAAGTTATTTCAGACTCCTCTCCAAGCACAGACTAGTGCTAATGCTTGTTTATCATTTGCACATAACTAGTACTTGGGAAGATATCAGATTGATCTGTAAATCTGTCGACTTTGTCTTCGTCTTCGTCTAGCTTTTCTTTTCCATTATCTCTTGATGCTGTACTGTGATGTTAAACCTTTGATCTCTCTCCAAGCACAGGCTAGTGCTAATGCTGTATTTTCATAAGCACATAACAAGTACCTGGAAAGATCTCAATGTAATTTTCACGGCTTCTCTGATGTTATCAAATTTTCATCTGTTTTTTTCTTCTTCCTCTAAGATGCAAATTGCCAATCCCCTCTCCAATCACAGACTAGTGCTAATGTAAATTTATCATTAGCACTTAGTAAGTACCCGGGAAGATCTCGGCTTTATTTTCGACTTTCTTCTTCTGATGAAATGTTGGTTCTGACAATCTTACATCAAGTCTTTGTATTTAAGGGCTAAGGTGTCAACAATTGATAAGTGTCATATCGCATCTCTTCGTTGAGCTTCTGATGTTTTAGAACATATGAGATAGTCGTTGAATATTGATTAGTGGCATAATTGATCAGATGGATGTTTGTATCCCAAGCTAAGTTTTGACGATTTTGAAAGGGAGATAATCACGATAATTTTCATGTATTAATGAATTTATATATGATTTTCTTTGTGAATTGTAATTTTAACAAATGTGATATTTTTTCGTTACTATTTGCACACGTGTGTCCCAATGCAGACTAGTTCTAGTTCATTTTCTTGTGTCAATCTGTAACTTTCTTATGACGAAGTAAAACCCATTTTTCCAAGCACAAACTAGTGCTACTATGTTAAAGAAAGTTGCACACAGCGTGTTCCTGGGGAAATGAACCGTTGCTTTATACATGTATTTCTGCCTTATGTTTGTAGGTATTTTTCCGTAATCCTTCCAAGCACAAGCTAGTGCTAATGTGTATCGATTATTAGCACATAACAAGTACCTGGAAACATTTTGGACATGGGTGGTACCTTTTGAGTTCTTCTGTATTCCTGTGGTGAATTTATTTCCGACTCCTCTCAAAGCACAGACTAGTGCTAATGCTTGTTTATCATTTGCACATAACTAGTACTTGGGAAGATATCAGATTGATCTGTAAATCTGTCGACTTTGTCTTCGTCTTCGTCTTGCTTTTCTTTTCCATTATCTCTTGATGCTGTACTGTGATGTTAAACCTTTGATCTCTCTCCAAGCACAGGCTAGTGCTAATGCTGTATTTTTATAAGCACATAACAAGTACCTGGAAAGATCTCAATGTAATTTTCACGGCTTCTCTGATGTTATCAAATTTTCATCTGTTTTTTTCTTCTTCCTCTAAGATGCAAATTGCCAATCCCCTCTCCAAGCACAGACTAGTGCTAATGTAAATTTATCATTAGCACTTAGTAACGACTTTCTTCTTCTGATGAAATGTTGGTTCTGACAATCTTACATCAAGTCTTTGTATTTAAGGGCTAAGGTGTCAACAATTGATAAGTGTCATATCGCATCTCTTCGTTGAGCTTCTGATGTTTTAGAACATATGAGATAGTCGTTGAATATTGATTAGTGGCATAATTGATCAGATGGATGTTTGTATCCCAAGCTAAGTTTTGACGATTTTGAAAGGGAGATAATCACGATAATTTTCATGTATTAATGAATTTATATACGATTTTCTTTGTGAATTGTAATTTTAACAAATGTGATATTTTTTCGTTACTATTTGCACACGTGTGTCCCAATGCAGACTAGTTCTAGTTCATTTTCTTGTGTCAATCTGTAACTTTCTTATGACGAAGTAAAACCCATTTTTCCAAGCACAAACTAGTGCTACTATGTTAAAGAAAGTTGCACACAGCGTGTTCCTGGGGAAATGAACCGTTGCTTTATACATGTATTTCTGCCTTATGTTTGTAGGTATTTTTCCGTAATCCTTCCAAGCACAAGCTAGTGCTAATGTGTATCGATTATTAGCACATAACAAGTACCTGGAAACATTTTGGACATGGGTGGTACCTTTTGAGTTCTTCTGTATTCCTGTGGTGAATTTATTTCCGACTCCTCTCAAAGCACAGACTAGTGCTAATGCTTGTTTATCATTTGCACATAACTAGTACTTGGGAAGATATCAGATTGATCTGTAAATCTGTCGACTTTGTCTTCGTCTTCGTCTTGCTTTTCTTTTCCATTATCTCTTGATGCTGTACTGTGATGTTAAACCTTTGATCTCTCTCCAAGCACAGGCTAGTGCTAATGCTGTATTTTTATAAGCACATAACAAGTACCTGGAAAGATCTCAATGTAATTTTCACGGCTTCTCTGATGTTATCAAATTTTCATCTGTTTTTTTCTTCTTCCTCTAAGATGCAAATTGCCAATCCCCTCTCCAAGCACAGACTAGTGCTAATGTAAATTTATCATTAGCACTTAGTAAGTACCCGGGAAGATCTCAGCTTTATTTTCGACTTTCTTCTTCTGATGAAATGTTGGTTCTGACAATCTTACATCAAGTCTTTGTATTTAAGGGCTAAGGTGTCAACAATTGATAAGTGTCATATCGCATCTCTTCGTTGAGCTTCTGATGTTTTAGAACATATGAGATAGTCGTTGAATATTGATTAGTGGCATAATTGATCAGATGGATGTTTGTATCCCAAGCTAAGTTTTGACGATTTTGAAAGGGAGATAATCACGATAATTTTCATGTATTAATGAATTTATATACGATTTTCTTTGTGAATTGTAATTTTAACAAATGTGATATTTTTTCGTTACTATTTGCACACGTGTGTCCCAATGCAGACTAGTTCTAGTTCATTTTCTTGTGTCAATCTGTAACTTTCTTATGACGAAGTAAAACCCATTTTTCCAAGCACAAACTAGTGCTACTATGTTAAAGAAAGTTGCACACAGCGTGTTCCTGGGGAAATGAACCGTTGCTTTATACATGTATTTCTGCCTTATGTTTGTAGGTATTTTTCCGTAATCCTTCCAAGCACAAGCTAGTGCTAATGTGTATCGATTATTAGCACATAACAAGTACCTGGAAACATTTTGGACATGGGTGGTACCTTTTGAGTTCTTCTGTATTCCTGTGGTGAATTTATTTCCGACTCCTCTCCAAGCACAGACTAGTGCTAATGCTTGTTTATCATTTGCACATAACTAGTACTTGGGAAGATATCAGATTGATCTGTAAATCTGTCGACTTTGTCTTCGTCTTCGTCTTGCTTTTCTTTTCCATTATCTCTTGATGCTGTACTGTGATGTTAAACCTTTGATCTCTCTCCAAGCACAGGCTAGTGCTAATGCTGTATTTTTATAAGCACATAACAAGTACCTGGAAAGATCTCAATGTAATTTTCACGGCTTCTCTGATGTTATCAAATTTTCATCTGTTTTTTTCTTCTTCCTCTAAGATGCAAATTGCCAATCCCCTCTCCAAGCACAGACTAGTGCTAATGTAAATTTATCATTAGCACTTAGTAACGACTTTCTTCTTCTGATGAAATGTTGGTTCTGACAATCTTACATCAAGTCTTTGTATTTAAGGGCTTAGGTGTCAACAATTGATAAGTGTCATATCGCATCTCTTCGTTGAGCTTCTGATGTTTTAGAACATATGAGATAGTCGTTGAATATTGATTAGTGGCATAATTGATCAGATGGATGTTTGTATCCCAAGCTAAGTTTTGACGATTTTGAAAGGGAGATAATCACGATAATTTTCATGTATTAATGAATTTATATACGATTTTCTTTGTGAATTGTAATTTTAACAAATGTGATATTTTTTCGTTACTATTTGCACACGTGTGTCCCAATGCAGACTAGTTCTAGTTCATTTTCTTGTGTCAATCTGTAACTTTCTTATGACGAAGTAAAACCCATTTTTCCAAGCACAAACTAGTGCTACTATGTTAAAGAAAGTTGCACACAGCGTGTTCCTGGGGAAATGAACCGTTGCTTTATACATGTATTTCTGCCTTATGTTTGTAGGTATTTTTCCGTAATCCTTCCAAGCACAAGCTAGTGCTAATGTGTATCGATTATTAGCACATAACAAGTACCTGGAAACATTTTGGACATGGGTGGTACCTTTTGAGTTCTTCTGTATTCCTGTGGTGAATTTATTTCCGACTCCTCTCAAAGCACAGACTAGTGCTAATGCTTGTTTATCATTTGCACATAACTAGTACTTGGGAAGATATCAGATTGATCTGTAAATCTGTCGACTTTGTCTTCGTCTTCGTCTTGCTTTTCTTTTCCATTATCTCTTGATGCTGTACTGTGATGTTAAACCTTTGATCTCTCTCCAAGCACAGGCTAGTGCTAATGCTGTATTTTTATAAGCACATAACAAGTACCTGGAAAGATCTCAATGTAATTTTCACGGCTTCTCTGATGTTATCAAATTTTCATCTGTTTTTTTCTTCTTCCTCTAAGATGCAAATTGCCAATCCCCTCTCCAAGCACAGACTAGTGCTAATGTAAATTTATCATTAGCACTTAGTAAGTACCCGGGAAGATCTCAGCTTTATTTTCGACTTTCTTCTTCTGATGAAATGTTGGTTCTGACAATCTTACATCAAGTCTTTGTATTTAAGGGCTAAGGTGTCAACAATTGATAAGTGTCATATCGCATCTCTTCGTTGAGCTTCTGATGTTTTAGAACATATGAGATAGTCGTTGAATATTGATTAGTGGCATAATTGATCAGATGGATGTTTGTATCCCAAGCTAAGTTTTGACGATTTTGAAAGGGAGATAATCACGATAATTTTCATGTATTAATGAATTTATATACGATTTTCTTTGTGAATTGTAATTTTAACAAATGTGATATTTTTTCGTTACTATTTGCACACGTGTGTCCCAATGCAGACTAGTTCTAGTTCATTTTCTTGTGTCAATCTGTAACTTTCTTATGACGAAGTAAAACCCATTTTTCCAAGCACAAACTAGTGCTACTATGTTAAAGAAAGTTGCACACAGCGTGTTCCTGGGGAAATGAACCGTTGCTTTATACATGTATTTCTGCCTTATGTTTGTAGGTATTTTTCCGTAATCCTTCCAAGCACAAGCTAGTGCTAATGTGTATCGATTATTAGCACATAACAAGTACCTGGAAACATTTTGGACATGGGTGGTACCTTTTGAGTTCTTCTGTATTCCTGTGGTGAAGTTATTTCCGACTCCTCTCCAAGCACAGACTAGTGCTAATGCTTGTTTATCATTTGCACATAACAAGTACTTGGGAAGATATCAGATTGATCTGTAAATCTGTCGACTTTGTCTTCGTCTTCGTCTTGCTTTTCTTTTCCATTATCTCTTGATGCTGTACTGTGATGTTAAACCTTTGATCTCTCTCCAAGCACAGGCTAGTGCTAATGCTGTATTTTCATAAGCACATAACAAGTACCTGGAAAGATCTCAATGTAATTTTCACGGCTTCTCTGATGTTATCAAATTTTCATCTGTTTTTTTCTTCTTCCTCTAAGATGCAAATTGCCAATCCCCTCTCCAAGCACAGACTAGTGCTAATGTAAATTTATCATTAGCACTTAGTAAGTACCCGGGAAGATCTCAGCTTTATTTTCGACTTTCTTCTTCTGATGAAATGTTGGTTCTGACAATCTTACATCAAGTCTTTGTATTTAAGGGCTAAGGTGTCAACAATTGATAAGTGTCATATCGCATCTCTTCGTTGAGCTTCTGATGTTTTAGAACATATGAGATAGTCGTTGAATATTGATTAGTGGCATAATTGATCAGATGGATGTTTGTATCCCAAGCTAAGTTTTGACGATTTTGAAAGGGAGATAATCACGATAATTTTCATGTATTAATGAATTTATATACGATTTTCTTTGTGAATTGTAATTTTAACAAATGTGATATTTTTTCGTTACTATTTGCACACGTGTGTCCCAATGCAGACTAGTTCTAGTTCATTTTCTTGTGTCAATCTGTAACTTCCTTATGACGAAGTAAAACCCATTTTTCCAAGCACTAACTAGTGCTACTATGTTAAAGAAAGTTGCACACAGCGTGTTCCTGGGGAAATGAACCGTTGCTTTATACATGTATTTCTGCCTTATGTTTGTAGGTATTTTTCCGTAACCTTCCAAGCACAAGCTAGTGCTAATGTGTATCGATTATTAGCACATAACAAGTACCTGGAAACATTTTGGACATGGGTGGTACCTTTTGAGTTCTTCTGTATTCCTGTGGTGAAGTTATTTCCGACTCCTCTCCAAGCACAGACTAGTGCTAATGCTTGTTTATCATTTGCACATAACAAGTACTTGGGAAGATATCAGATTGATCTGTAAATCTGTCGACTTTGTCTTCGTCTTCGTCTTGCTTTTCTTTTCCATTATCTCTTGATGCTGTACTGTGATATTAAACCTTTGATCTCTCTCCAAGCACAGGCTAGTGCTAATGCTGTATTTTCATAAGCACATAACAAGTACCTGGAAAGATCTCAATGTAATTTTCACGGCTTCTCTGATGTTATCAAATTTTCATCTGTTTTTTTCTTCTTCCTCTAAGATGCAAATTGCCAATCCCCTCTCCAAGCACAGACTAGTGCTAATGTAAATTTATCATTAGCACTTAGTAAGTACCCGGGAAGATCTCAGCTTTATTTTCGACTTTCTTCTTCTGATGAAATGTTGGTTCTGACAATCTTACATCAAGTCTTTGTATTTAAGGGCTAAGGTGTCAACAATTGATAAGTGTCATATCGCATCTCTTCGTTGAGCTTCTGATGTTTTAGAACATATGAGATAGTCGTTGAATATTGATTAGTGGCATAATTGATCAGATGGATGTTTGTATCCCAAGCTAAGTTTTGACGATTTTGAAAGGGAGATAATCACGATAATTTTCATGTATTAATGAATTTATATACGATTTTCTTTGTGAATTGTAATTTTAACAAATGTGATATTTTTTCGTTACTATTTGCACACGTGTGTCCCAATGCAGACTAGTTCTAGTTCATTTTCTTGTGTCAATCTGTAACTTCCTTATGACGAAGTAAAACCCATTTTTCCAAGCACTAACTAGTGCTACTATGTTAAAGAAAGTTGCACACAGCGTGTTCCTGGGGAAATGAACCGTTGCTTTATACATGTATTTCTGCCTTATGTTTGTAGGTATTTTTCCGTAACCTTCCAAGCACAAGCTAGTGCTAATGTGTATCGATTATTAGCACATAACAAGTACCTGGAAACATTTTGGACATGGGTGGTACCTTTTGAGTTCTTCTGTATTCCTGTGGTGAAGTTATTTCCGACTCCTCTCCAAGCACAGACTAGTGCTAATGCTTGTTTATCATTTGCACATAACAAGTACTTGGGAAGATATCAGATTGATCTGTAAATCTGTCGACTTTGTCTTCGTCTTCGTCTTGCTTTTCTTTTCCATTATCTCTTGATGCTGTACTGTGATGTTAAACCTTTGATCTCTCTCCAAGCACAGGCTAGTGCTAATGCTGTATTTTTATAAGCACATAACAAGTACCTGGAAAGATCTCAATGTAATTTTCACGGCTTCTCTGATGTTATCAAATTTTCATCTGTTTTTTTCTTCTTCCTCTAAGATGCAAATTGCCAATCCCCTCTCCAAGCACAGACTAGTGCTAATGTAAATTTATCATTAGCACTTAGTAAGTACCCGGGAAGATCTCAGCTTTATTTTCGACTTTCTTCTTCTGATGAAATGTTGGTTCTGACAATCTTACATCAAGTCTTTGTATTTAAGGGCTAAGGTGTCAACAATTGATAAGTGTCATATCGCATCTCTTCGTTGAGCTTCTGATGTTTTAGAACATATGAGATAGTCGTTGAATATTGATTAGTGGCATAATTGATCAGATGGATGTTTGTATCCCAAGCTAAGTTTTGACGATTTTGAAAGGGAGATAATCACGATAATTTTCATGTATTAATGAATTTATATACGATTTTCTTTGTGAATTGTAATTTTAACAAATGTGATATTTTTTCGTTACTATTTGCACACGTGTGTCCCAATGCAGACTAGTTCTAGTTCATTTTCTTGTGTCAATCTGTAACTTTCTTATGACGAAGTAAAACCCATTTTTCCAAGCACAAACTAGTGCTACTATGTTAAAGAAAGTTGCACACAGCGTGTTCCTGGGGAAATGAACCGTTGCTTTATACATGTATTTCTGCCTTATGTTTGTAGGTATTTTTCCGTAATCCTTCCAAGCACAAGCTAGTGCTAATGTGTATCGATTATTAGCACATAACAAGTACCTGGAAACATTTTGGACATGGGTGGTACCTTTTGAGTTCTTCTGTATTCCTGTGGTGAAGTTATTTCCGACTCCTCTCCAAGCACAGACTAGTGCTAATGCTTGTTTATCATTTGCACATAACAAGTACTTGGGAAGATATCAGATTGATCTGTAAATCTGTCGACTTTGTCTTCGTCTTCGTCTTGCTTTTCTTTTCCATTATCTCTTGATGCTGTACTGTGATGTTAAACCTTTGATCTCTCTCCAAGCACAGGCTAGTGCTAATGCTGTATTTTCATAAGCACATAACAAGTACCTGGAAAGATCTCAATGTAATTTTCACGGCTTCTCTGATGTTATCAAATTTTCATCTGTTTTTTTCTTCTTCCTCTAAGATGCAAATTGCCAATCCCCTCTCCAAGCACAGACTAGTGCTAATGTAAATTTATCATTAGCACTTAGTAAGTACCCGGGAAGATCTCAGCTTTATTTTCGACTTTCTTCTTCTGATGAAATGTTGGTTCTGACAATCTTACATCAAGTCTTTGTATTTAAGGGCTAAGGTGTCAACAATTGATAAGTGTCATATCGCATCTCTTCGTTGAGCTTCTGATGTTTTAGAACATATGAGATAGTCGTTGAATATTGATTAGTGGCATAATTGATCAGATGGATGTTTGTATCCCAAGCTAAGTTTTGACGATTTTGAAAGGGAGATAATCACGATAATTTTCATGTATTAATGAATTTATATACGATTTTCTTTGTGAATTGTAATTTTAACAAATGTGATATTTTTTCGTTACTATTTGCACACGTGTGTCCCAATGCAGACTAGTTCTAGTTCATTTTCTTGTGTCAATCTGTAACTTCCTTATGACGAAGTAAAACCCATTTTTCCAAGCACTAACTAGTGCTACTATGTTAAAGAAAGTTGCACACAGCGTGTTCCTGGGGAAATGAACCGTTGCTTTATACATGTATTTCTGCCTTATGTTTGTAGGTATTTTTCCGTAACCTTCCAAGCACAAGCTAGTGCTAATGTGTATCGATTATTAGCACATAACAAGTAC
Organism: Mytilus edulis; assembly: GCF_963676685.1. NCBI lineage: Eukaryota > Metazoa > Mollusca > Bivalvia > Mytilida > Mytilidae > Mytilus > Mytilus edulis. Next base: position 49,941,733 of record NC_092347.1, read on the forward strand.
CTGGAAACATTTTGGACATGGGTGGTACCTTTTGAGTTCTTCTGTATTCCTGTGGTGAAGTTATTTCCGACTCCTCTCCAAGCACAGACTAGTGCTAATGCTTGTTTATCATTTGCACATAACAAGTACTTGGGAAGATATCAGATTGATCTGTAAATCTGTCGACTTTGTCTTCGTCTTCGTCTTGCTTTTCTTTTCCATTATCTCTTGATGCTGTACTGTGATATTAAACCTTTGATCTCTCTCCAAGCACAGGCTAGTGCTAATGCTGTATTTTCATAAGCACATAACAAGTACCTGGAAAGATCTCAATGTAATTTTCACGGCTTCTCTGATGTTATCAAATTTTCATCTGTTTTTTTCTTCTTCCTCTAAGATGCAAATTGCCAATCCCCTCTCCAAGCACAGACTAGTGCTAATGTAAATTTATCATTAGCACTTAGTAAGTACCCGGGAAGATCTCAGCTTTATTTTCGACTTTCTTCTTCTGATGAAATGTTGGTTCTGACAATCTTACATCAAGTCTTTGTATTTAAGGGCTAAGGTGTCAACAATTGATAAGTGTCATATCGCATCTCTTCGTTGAGCTTCTGATGTTTTAGAACATATGAGATAGTCGTTGAATATTGATTAGTGGCATAATTGATCAGATGGATGTTTGTATCCCAAGCTAAGTTTTGACGATTTTGAAAGGGAGATAATCACGATAATTTTCATGTATTAATGAATTTATATACGATTTTCTTTGTGAATTGTAATTTTAACAAATGTGATATTTTTTCGTTACTATTTGCACACGTGTGTCCCAATGCAGACTAGTTCTAGTTCATTTTCTTGTGTCAATCTGTAACTTCCTTATGACGAAGTAAAACCCATTTTTTCAAGCACTAACTAGTGCTACTATGTTAAAGAAAGTTGCACACAGCGTGTTCCTGGGGAAATGAACCGTTGCTTTATACATGTATTTCTGCCTTATGTTTGTAGGTATTTTTCCGTAACCTTCCAAGCACAAGCTAGTGCTAATGTGTATCGATTATTAGCACATAACAAGTACCTGGAAACATTTTGGACATGGGTGGTACCTTTTGAGTTCTTCTGTATTCCTGTGGTGAAGTTATTTCCGACTCCTCTCCAAGCACAGACTAGTGCTAATGCTTGTTTATCATTTGCACATAACAAGTACTTGGGAAGATATCAGATTGATCTGTAAATCTGTCGACTTTGTCTTCGTCTTCGTCTTGCTTTTCTTTTCCATTATCTCTTGATGCTGTACTGTGATGTTAAACCTTTGATCTCTCTCCAAGCACAGGCTAGTGCTAATGCTGTATTTTCATAAGCACATAACAAGTACCTGGAAAGATCTCAATGTAATTTTCACGGCTTCTCTGATGTTATCAAATTTTGATCTGTTTTTTTCTTCTTCCTCTAAGATGCAAATTGCCAATCCCCTCTCCAAGCACAGACTAGTGCTAATGTAAATTTATCATTAGCACTTAGTAAGTACCCGGGAAGATCTCGGCTTTATTTTCGACTTTCTTCTTCTGATGAAATGTTGGTTCTGACAATCTTACATCAAGTCTTTGTATTTAAGGGCTAAGGTGTCAACAATTGATAAGTGTCATATCGCATCTCTTCGTTGAGCTTCTGATGTTTTAGAACATATGAGATAGTCGTTGAATATTGATTAGTGGCATAATTGATCAGATGGATGTTTGTATCCCAAGCTAAGTTTTGACGATTTTGAAAGGGAGATAATCACGATAATTTTCATGTATTAATGAATTTATATACGATTTTCTTTGTGAATTGTAATTTTAACAAATGTGATATTTTTTCGTTACTATTTGCACACGTGTGTCCCAATGCAGACTAGTTCTAGTTCATTTTCTTGTGTCAATCTGTAACTTTCTTATGACGAAGTAAAACCCATTTTTCCAAGCACAAACTAGTGCTACTATGTTAAAGAAAGTTGCACACAGCGTGTTCCTGGGGAAATGAACCGTTGCTTTATACATGTATTTCTGCCTTATGTTTGTAGGTATTTTTCCGTAATCCTTCCAAGCACAAGCTAGTGCTAATGTGTATCGATTATTAGCACATAACAAGTACCTGGAAACATTTTGGACATGGGTGGTACCTTTTGAGTTCTTCTGTATTCCTGTGGTGAAGTTATTTCCGACTCCTCTCCAAGCACAGACTAGTGCTAATGCTTGTTTATCATTTGCACATAACAAGTACTTGGGAAGATATCAGATTGATCTGTAAATCTGTCGACTTTGTCTTCGTCTTCGTCTTGCTTTTCTTTTCCATTATCTCTTGATGCTGTACTGTGATGTTAAACCTTTGATCTCTCTCCAAGCACAGGCTAGTGCTAATGCTGTATTTTCATAAGCACATAACAAGTACCTGGAAAGATCTCAATGTAATTTTCACGGCTTCTCTGATGTTATCAAATTTTCATCTGTTTTTTTCTTCTTCCTCTAAGATGCAAATTGCCAATCCCCTCTCCAAGCACAGACTAGTGCTAATGTAAATTTATCATTAGCACTTAGTAAGTACCCGGGAAGATCTCAGCTTTATTTTCGACTTTCTTCTTCTGATGAAATGTTGGTTCTGACAATCTTACATCAAGTCTTTGTATTTAAGGGCTAAGGTGTCAACAATTGATAAGTGTCATATCGCATCTCTTCGTTGAGCTTCTGATGTTTTAGAACATATGAGATAGTCGTTGAATATTGATTAGTGGCATAATTGATCAGATGGATGTTTGTATCCCAAGCTAAGTTTTGACGATTTTGAAAGGGAGATAATCACGATAATTTTCATGTATTAATGAATTTATATACGATTTTCTTTGTGAATTGTAATTTTAACAAATGTGATATTTTTTCGTTACTATTTGCACACGTGTGTCCCAATGCAGACTAGTTCTAGTTCATTTTCTTGTGTCAATCTGTAACTTCCTTATGACGAAGTAAAACCCATTTTTTCAAGCACTAACTAGTGCTACTATGTTAAAGAAAGTTGCACACAGCGTGTTCCTGGGGAAATGAACCGTTGCTTTATACATGTATTTCTGCCTTATGTTTGTAGGTATTTTTCCGTAACCTTCCAAGCACAAGCTAGTGCTAATGTGTATCGATTATTAGCACATAACAAGTACCTGGAAACATTTTGGACATGGGTGGTACCTTTTGAGTTCTTCTGTATTCCTGTGGTGAAGTTATTTCCGACTCCTCTCCAAGCACAGACTAGTGCTAATGCTTGTTTATCATTTGCACATAACAAGTACTTGGGAAGATATCAGATTGATCTGTAAATCTGTCGACTTTGTCTTCGTCTTCGTCTTGCTTTTCTTTTCCATTATCTCTTGATGCTGTACTGTGATGTTAAACCTTTGATCTCTCTCCAAGCACAGGCTAGTGCTAATGCTGTATTTTCATAAGCACATAACAAGTACCTGGAAAGATCTCAATGTAATTTTCACGGCTTCTCTGATGTTATCAAATTTTGATCTGTTTTTTTCTTCTTCCTCTAAGATGCAAATTGCCAATCCCCTCTCCAAGCACAGACTAGTGCTAATGTAAATTTATCATTAGCACTTAGTAAGTACCCGGGAAGATCTCGGCTTTATTTTCGACTTTCTTCTTCTGATGAAATGTTGGTTCTGACAATCTTACATCAAGTCTTTGTATTTAAGGGCTAAGGTGTCAACAATTGATAAGTGTCATATCGCATCTCTTCGTTGAGCTTCTGATGTTTTAGAACATATGAGATAGTCGTTGAATATTGATTAGTGGCATAATTGATCAGATGGATGTTTGTATCCCAAGCTAAGTTTTGACGATTTTGAAAGGGAGATAATCACGATAATTTTCATGTATTAATGAATTTATATACGATTTTCTTTGTGAATTGTAATTTTAACAAATGTGATATTTTTTCGTTACTATTTGCACACGTGTGTCCCAATGCAGACTAGTTCTAGTTCATTTTCTTGTGTCAATCTGTAACTTTCTTATGACGAAGTAAAACCCATTTTTCCAAGCACAAACTAGTGCTACTATGTTAAAGAAAGTTGCACACAGCGTGTTCCTGGGGAAATGAACCGTTGCTTTATACATGTATTTCTGCCTTATGTTTGTAGGTATTTTTCCGTAATCCTTCCAAGCACAAGCTAGTGCTAATGTGTATCGATTATTAGCACATAACAAGTACCTGGAAACATTTTGGACATGGGTGGTACCTTTTGAGTTCTTCTGTATTCCTGTGGTGAAGTTATTTCCGACTCCTCTCCAAGCACAGACTAGTGCTAATGCTTGTTTATCATTTGCACATAACAAGTACTTGGGAAGATATCAGATTGATCTGTAAATCTGTCGACTTTGTCTTCGTCTTCGTCTTGCTTTTCTTTTCCATTATCTCTTGATGCTGTACTGTGATGTTAAACCTTTGATCTCTCTCCAAGCACAGGCTAGTGCTAATGCTGTATTTTCATAAGCACATAACAAGTACCTGGAAAGATCTCAATGTAATTTTCACGGCTTCTCTGATGTTATCAAATTTTCATCTGTTTTTTTCTTCTTCCTCTAAGATGCAAATTGCCAATCCCCTCTCCAAGCACAGACTAGTGCTAATGTAAATTTATCATTAGCACTTAGTAAGTACCCGGGAAGATCTCAGCTTTATTTTCGACTTTCTTCTTCTGATGAAATGTTGGTTCTGACAATCTTACATCAAGTCTTTGTATTTAAGGGCTAAGGTGTCAACAATTGATAAGTGTCATATCGCATCTCTTCGTTGAGCTTCTGATGTTTTAGAACATATGAGATAGTCGTTGAATATTGATTAGTGGCATAATTGATCAGATGGATGTTTGTATCCCAAGCTAAGTTTTGACGATTTTGAAAGGGAGATAATCACGATAATTTTCATGTATTAATGAATTTATATACGATTTTCTTTGTGAATTGTAATTTTAACAAATGTGATATTTTTTCGTTACTATTTGCACACGTGTGTCCCAATGCAGACTAGTTCTAGTTCATTTTCTTGTGTCAATCTGTAACTTTCTTATGACGAAGTAAAACCCATTTTTCCAAGCACAAACTAGTGCTACTATGTTAAAGAAAGTTGCACACAGCGTGTTCCTGGGGAAATGAACCGTTGCTTTATACATGTATTTCTGCCTTATGTTTGTAGGTATTTTTCCGTAATCCTTCCAAGCACAAGCTAGTGCTAATGTGTATCGATTATTAGCACATAACAAGTACCTGGAAACATTTTGGACATGGGTGGTACCTTTTGAGTTCTTCTGTATTCCTGTGGTGAAGTTATTTCCGACTCCTCTCCAAGCACAGACTAGTGCTAATGCTTGTTTATCATTTGCACATAACAAGTACTTGGGAAGATATCAGATTGATCTGTAAATCTGTCGACTTTGTCTTCGTCTTCGTCTTGCTTTTCTTTTCCATTATCTCTTGATGCTGTACTGTGATGTTAAACCTTTGATCTCTCTCCAAGCACAGGCTAGTGCTAATGCTGTATTTTCATAAGCACATAACAAGTACCTGGAAAGATCTCAATGTAATTTTCACGGCTTCTCTGATGTTATCAAATTTTCATCTGTTTTTTTTCTTCTTCCTCTAAGATGCAAATTGCCAATCCCCTCTCCAAGCACAGACTAGTGCTAATGTAAATTTATCATTAGCACTTAGTAACGACTTTCTTCTTCTGATGAAATGTTGGTTCTGACAATCTTACATCAAGTCTTTGTATTTAAGGGCTAAGGTGTCAACAATTGATAAGTGTCATATCGCATCTCTTCGTTGAGCTTCTGATGTTTTAGAACATATGAGATAGTCGTTGAATATTGATTAGTGGCATAATTGATCAGATGGATGTTTGTATCCCAAGCTAAGTTTTGACGATTTTGAAAGGGAGATAATCACGATAATTTTCATGTATTAATGAATTTATATACGATTTTCTTTGTGAATTGTAATTTTAACAAATGTGATATTTTTTCATTACTATTTGCACACGTGTGTCCCAATGCAGACTAGTTCTAGTTCATTTTCTTGTGTCAATCTGTAACTTTCTTATGACGAAGTAAAACCCATTTTTCCAAGCACAAACTAGTGCTACTATGTTAAAGAAAGTTGCACACAGCGTGTTCCTGGGGAAATGAACCGTTGCTTTATACATGTATTTCTGCCTTATGTTTGTAGGTATTTTTCCGTAATCCTTCCAAGCACAAGCTAGTGCTAATGTGTATCGATTATTAGCACATAACAAGTACCTGGAAACATTTTGGACATGGGTGGTACCTTTTGAGTTCTTCTGTATTCCTGTGGTGAATTTATTTCCGACTCCTCTCAAAGCACAGACTAGTGCTAATGCTTGTTTATCATTTGCACATAACTAGTACTTGGGAAGATATCAGATTGATCTGTAAATCTGTCGACTTTGTCTTCGTCTTCGTCTTGCTTTTCTTTTCCATTATCTCTTGATGCTGTACTGTGATGTTAAACCTTTGATCTCTCTCCAAGCACAGGCTAGTGCTAATGCTGTATTTTTATAAGCACATAACAAGTACCTGGAAAGATCTCAATGTAATTTTCACGGCTTCTCTGATGTTATCAAATTTTCATCTGTTTTTTTCTTCTTCCTCTAAGATGCAAATTGCCAATCCCCTCTCCAAGCACAGACTAGTGCTAATGTAAATTTATCATTAGCACTTAGTAACGACTTTCTTCTTCTGATGAAATGTTGGTTCTGACAATCTTACATCAAGTCTTTGTATTTAAGGGCTAAGGTGTCAACAATTGATAAGTGTCATATCGCATCTCTTCGTTGAGCTTCTGATGTTTTAGAACATATGAGATAGTCGTTGAATATTGATTAGTGGCATAATTGATCAGATGGATGTTTGTATCCCAAGCTAAGTTTTGACGATTTTGAAAGGGAGATAATCACGATAATTTTCATGTATTAATGAATTTATATACGATTTTCTTTGTGAATTGTAATTTTAACAAATGTGATATTTTTTCGTTACTATTTGCACACGTGTGTCCCAATGCAGACTAGTTCTAGTTCATTTTCTTGTGTCAATCTGTAACTTTCTTATGACGAAGTAAAACCCATTTTTCCAAGCACAAACTAGTGCTACTATGTTAAAGAAAGTTGCACACAGCGTGTTCCTGGGGAAATGAACCGTTGCTTTATACATGTATTTCTGCCTTATGTTTGTAGGTATTTTTCCGTAATCCTTCCAAGCACAAGCTAGTGCTAATGTGTATCGATTATTAGCACATAACAAGTACCTGGAAACATTTTGGACATGGGTGGTACCTTTTGAGTTCTTCTGTATTCCTGTGGTGAATTTATTTCCGACTCCTCTCAAAGCACAGACTAGTGCTAATGCTTGTTTATCATTTGCACATAACTAGTACTTGGGAAGATATCAGATTGATCTGTAAATCTGTCGACTTTGTCTTCGTCTTCGTCTTGCTTTTCTTTTCCATTATCTCTTGATGCTGTACTGTGATGTTAAACCTTTGATCTCTCTCCAAGCACAGGCTAGTGCTAATGCTGTATTTTTATAAGCACATAACAAGTACCTGGAAAGATCTCAATGTAATTTTCACGGCTTCTCTGATGTTATCAAATTTTCATCTGTTTTTTTCTTCTTCCTCTAAGATGCAAATTGCCAATCCCCTCTCCAAGCACAGACTAGTGCTAATGTAAATTTATCATTAGCACTTAGTAAGTACCCGGGAAGATCTCAGCTTTATTTTCGACTTTCTTCTTCTGATGAAATGTTGGTTCTGACAATCTTACATCAAGTCTTTGTATTTAAGGGCTAAGGTGTCAACAATTGATAAGTGTCATATCGCATCTCTTCGTTGAGCTTCTGATGTTTTAGAACATATGAGATAGTCGTTGAATATTGATTAGTGGCATAATTGATCAGATGGATGTTTGTATCCCAAGCTAAGTTTTGACGATTTTGAAAGGGAGATAATCACGATAATTTTCATGTATTAATGAATTTATATACGATTTTCTTTGTGAATTGTAATTTTAACAAATGTGATATTTTTTCGTTACTATTTGCACACGTGTGTCCCAATGCAGACTAGTTCTAGTTCATTTTCTTGTGTCAATCTGTAACTTTCTTATGACGAAGTAAAACCCATTTTTCCAAGCACAAACTAGTGCTACTATGTTAAAGAAAGTTGCACACAGCGTGTTCCTGGGGAAATGAACCGTTGCTTTATACATGTATTTCTGCCTTATGTTTGTAGGTATTTTTCCGTAATCCTTCCAAGCACAAGCTAGTGCTAATGTGTATCGATTATTAGCACATAACAAGTACCTGGAAACATTTTGGACATGGGTGGTACCTTTTGAGTTCTTCTGTATTCCTGTGGTGAATTTATTTCCGACTCCTCTCAAAGCACAGACTAGTGCTAATGCTTGTTTATCATTTGCACATAACTAGTACTTGGGAAGATATCAGATTGATCTGTAAATCTGTCGACTTTGTCTTCGTCTTCGTCTTGCTTTTCTTTTCCATTATCTCTTGATGCTGTACTGTGATGTTAAACCTTTGATCTCTCTCCAAGCACAGGCTAGTGCTAATGCTGTATTTTTATAAGCACATAACAAGTACCTGGAAAGATCTCAATGTAATTTTCACGGCTTCTCTGATGTTATCAAATTTTCATCTGTTTTTTTCTTCTTCCTCTAAGATGCAAATTGCCAATCCCCTCTCCAAGCACAGACTAGTGCTAATGTAAATTTATCATTAGCACTTAGTAAGTACCCGGGAAGATCTCAGCTTTATTTTCGACTTTCTTCTTCTGATGAAATGTTGGTTCTGACAATCTTACATCAAGTCTTTGTATTTAAGGGCTAAGGTGTCAACAATTGATAAGTGTCATATCGCATCTCTTCGTTGAGCTTCTGATGTTTTAGAACATATGAGATAGTCGTTGAATATTGATTAGTGGCATAATTGATCAGATGGATGTTTGTATCCCAAGCTAAGTTTTGACGATTTTGAAAGGGAGATAATCACGATAATTTTCATGTATTAATGAATTTATATACGATTTTCTTTGTGAATTGTAATTTTAACAAATGTGATATTTTTTCGTTACTATTTGCACACGTGTGTCCCAATGCAGACTAGTTCTAGTTCATTTTCTTGTGTCAATCTGTAACTTTCTTATGACGAAGTAAAACCCATTTTTCCAAGCACAAACTAGTGCTACTATGTTAAAGAAAGTTGCACACAGCGTGTTCCTGGGGAAATGAACCGTTGCTTTATACATGTATTTCTGCCTTATGTTTGTAGGTATTTTTCCGTAATCCTTCCAAGCACAAGCTAGTGCTAATGTGTATCGATTATTAGCACATAACAAGTACCTGGAAACATTTTGGACATGGGTGGTACCTTTTGAGTTCTTCTGTATTCCTGTGGTGAAGTTATTTCCGACTCCTCTCCAAGCACAGACTAGTGCTAATGCTTGTTTATCATTTGCACATAACAAGTACTTGGGAAGATATCAGATTGATCTGTAAATCTGTCGACTTTGTCTTCGTCTTCGTCTTCCTTTTCTTTTCCATTATCTCTTGATGCTGTACTGTGATGTTAAACCTTTGATCTCTCTCCAAGCACAGGCTAGTGCTAATGCTGTATTTTCATAAGCACATAACAAGTACCTGGAAAGATCTCAATGTAATTTTCACGGCTTCTCTGATGTTATCAAATTTTCATCTGTTTTTTTCTTCTTCCTCTAAGATGCAAATTGCCAATCCCCTCTCCAAGCACAGACTAGTGCTAATGTAAATTTATCATTAGCACTTAGTAAGTACCCGGGAAGATCTCAGCTTTATTTTCGACTTTCTTCTTCTGATGAAATGTTGGTTCTGACAATCTTACATCAAGTCTTTGTATTTAAGGGCTAAGGTGTCAACAATTGATAAGTGTCATATCGCATCTCTTCGTTGAGCTTCTGATGTTTTAGAACATATGAGATAGTCGTTGAATATTGATTAGTGGCATAATTGATCAGATGGATGTTTGTATCCCAAGCTAAGTTTTGACGATTTTGAAAGGGAGATAATCACGATAATTTTCATGTATTAATGAATTTATATACGATTTTCTTTGTGAATTGTAATTTTAACAAATGTGATATTTTTTCGTTACTATTTGCACACGTGTGTCCCAATGCAGACTAGTTCTAGTTCATTTTCTTGTGTCAATCTGTAACTTTCTTATGACGAAGTAAAACCCATTTTTCCAAGCACAAACTAGTGCTACTATGTTAAAGAAAGTTGCACACAGCGTGTTCCTGGGGAAATGAACCGTTGCTTTATACATGTATTTCTGCCTTATGTTTGTAGGTATTTTTCCGTAATCCTTCCAAGCACAAGCTAGTGCTAATGTGTATCGATTATTAGCACATAACAAGTACCTGGAAACATTTTGGACATGGGTGGTACCTTTTGAGTACTTCTTCTGTATTCCTGTGTTGAAGTTATTTCAGACTCCTCTCCAAGCACAGACTAGTGCTAATGCTTGTTTATCATTTGCACATAACTAGTACTTGGGAAGATATCAGATTGATCTGTAAATCTGTCGACTTTGTCTTCGTCTTCGTCTAGCTTTTCTTTTCCATTATCTCTTGATGCTGTACTGTGATGTTAAACCTTTGATCTCTCTCCAAGCACAGGCTAGTGCTAATGCTGTATTTTCATAAGCACATAACAAGTACCTGGAAAGATCTCAATGTAATTTTCACGGCTTCTCTGATGTTATCAAATTTTCATCTGTTTTTTTCTTCTTCCTCTAAGATGCAAATTGCCAATCCCCTCTCCAATCACAGACTAGTGCTAATGTAAATTTATCATTAGCACTTAGTAAGTACCCGGGAAGATCTCGGCTTTATTTTCGACTTTCTTCTTCTGATGAAATGTTGGTTCTGACAATCTTACATCAAGTCTTTGTATTTAAGGGCTAAGGTGTCAACAATTGATAAGTGTCATATCGCATCTCTTCGTTGAGCTTCTGATGTTTTAGAACATATGAGATAGTCGTTGAATATTGATTAGTGGCATAATTGATCAGATGGATGTTTGTATCCCAAGCTAAGTTTTGACGATTTTGAAAGGGAGATAATCACGATAATTTTCATGTATTAATGAATTTATATACGATTTTCTTTGTGAATTGTAATTTTAACAAATGTGATATTTTTTCGTTACTATTTGCACACGTGTGTCCCAATGCAGACTAGTTCTAGTTCATTTTCTTGTGTCAATCTGTAACTTTCTTATGACGAAGTAAAACCCATTTTTCCAAGCACAAACTAGTGCTACTATGTTAAAGAAAGTTGCACACAGCGTGTTCCTGGGGAAATGAACCGTTGCTTTATACATGTATTTCTGCCTTATGTTTGTAGGTATTTTTCCGTAATCCTTCCAAGCACAAGCTAGTGCTAATGTGTATCGATTATTAGCACATAACAAGTACCTGGAAACATTTTGGACATGGGTGGTACCTTTTGAGTTCTTCTGTATTCCTGTGGTGAATTTATTTCCGACTCCTCTCAAAGCACAGACTAGTGCTAATGCTTGTTTATCATTTGCACATAACTAGTACTTGGGAAGATATCAGATTGATCTGTAAATCTGTCGACTTTGTCTTCGTCTTCGTCTTGCTTTTCTTTTCCATTATCTCTTGATGCTGTACTGTGATGTTAAACCTTTGATCTCTCTCCAAGCACAGGCTAGTGCTAATGCTGTATTTTTATAAGCACATAACAAGTACCTGGAAAGATCTCAATGTAATTTTCACGGCTTCTCTGATGTTATCAAATTTTCATCTGTTTTTTTCTTCTTCCTCTAAGATGCAAATTGCCAATCCCCTCTCCAAGCACAGACTAGTGCTAATGTAAATTTATCATTAGCACTTAGTAACGACTTTCTTCTTCTGATGAAATGTTGGTTCTGACAATCTTACATCAAGTCTTTGTATTTAAGGGCTAAGGTGTCAACAATTGATAAGTGTCATATCGCATCTCTTCGTTGAGCTTCTGATGTTTTAGAACATATGAGATAGTCGTTGAATATTGATTAGTGGCATAATTGATCAGATGGATGTTTGTATCCCAAGCTAAGTTTTGACGATTTTGAAAGGGAGATAATCACGATAATTTTCATGTATTAATGAATTTATATACGATTTTCTTTGTGAATTGTAATTTTAACAAATGTGATATTTTTTCGTTACTATTTGCACACGTGTGTCCCAATGCAGACTAGTTCTAGTTCATTTTCTTGTGTCAATCTGTAACTTTCTTATGACGAAGTAAAACCCATTTTTCCAAGCACAAACTAGTGCTACTATGTTAAAGAAAGTTGCACACAGCGTGTTCCTGGGGAAATGAACCGTTGCTTTATACATGTATTTCTGCCTTATGTTTGTAGGTATTTTTCCGTAATCCTTCCAAGCACAAGCTAGTGCTAATGTGTATCGATTATTAGCACATAACAAGTACCTGGAAACATTTTGGACATGGGTGGTACCTTTTGAGTTCTTCTGTATTCCTGTGGTGAATTTATTTCCGACTCCTCTCAAAGCACAGACTAGTGCTAATGCTTGTTTATCATTTGCACATAACTAGTACTTGGGAAGATATCAGATTGATCTGTAAATCTGTCGACTTTGTCTTCGTCTTCGTCTTGCTTTTCTTTTCCATTATCTCTTGATGCTGTACTGTGATGTTAAACCTTTGATCTCTCTCCAAGCACAGGCTAGTGCTAATGCTGTATTTTTATAAGCACATAACAAGTACCTGGAAAGATCTCAATGTAATTTTCACGGCTTCTCTGATGTTATCAAATTTTCATCTGTTTTTTTCTTCTTCCTCTAAGATGCAAATTGCCAATCCCCTCTCCAAGCACAGACTAGTGCTAATGTAAATTTATCATTAGCACTTAGTAAGTACCCGGGAAGATCTCAGCTTTATTTTCGACTTTCTTCTTCTGATGAAATGTTGGTTCTGACAATCTTACATCAAGTCTTTGTATTTAAGGGCTAAGGTGTCAACAATTGATAAGTGTCATATCGCATCTCTTCGTTGAGCTTCTGATGTTTTAGAACATATGAGATAGTCGTTGAATATTGATTAGTGGCATAATTGATCAGATGGATGTTTGTATCCCAAGCTAAGTTTTGACGATTTTGAAAGGGAGATAATCACGATAATTTTCATGTATTAATGAATTTATATACGATTTTCTTTGTGAATTGTAATTTTAACAAATGTGATATTTTTTCGTTACTATTTGCACACGTGTGTCCCAATGCAGACTAGTTCTAGTTCATTTTCTTGTGTCAATCTGTAACTTTCTTATGACGAAGTAAAACCCATTTTTCCAAGCACAAACTAGTGCTACTATGTTAAAGAAAGTTGCACACAGCGTGTTCCTGGGGAAATGAACCGTTGCTTTATACATGTATTTCTGCCTTATGTTTGTAGGTATTTTTCCGTAATCCTTCCAAGCACAAGCTAGTGCTAATGTGTATCGATTATTAGCACATAACAAGTACCTGGAAACATTTTGGACATGGGTGGTACCTTTTGAGTTCTTCTGTATTCCTGTGGTGAAGTTATTTCCGACTCCTCTCCAAGCACAGACTAGTGCTAATGCTTGTTTATCATTTGCACATAACAAGTACTTGGGAAGATATCAGATTGATCTGTAAATCTGTCGACTTTGTCTTCGTCTTCGTCTTCCTTTTCTTTTCCATTATCTCTTGATGCTGTACTGTGATGTTAAACCTTTGATCTCTCTCCAAGCACAGGCTAGTGCTAATGCTGTATTTTCATAAGCACATAACAAGTACCTGGAAAGATCTCAATGTAATTTTCACGGCTTCTCTGATGTTATCAAATTTTCATCTGTTTTTTTCTTCTTCCTCTAAGATGCAAATTGCCAATCCCCTCTCCAAGCACAGACTAGTGCTAATGTAAATTTATCATTAGCACTTAGTAAGTACCCGGGAAGATCTCAGCTTTATTTTCGACTTTCTTCTTCTGATGAAATGTTGGTTCTGACAATCTTACATCAAGTCTTTGTATTTAAGGGCTAAGGTGTCAACAATTGATAAGTGTCATATCGCATCTCTTCGTTGAGCTTCTGATGTTTTAGAACATATGAGATAGTCGTTGAATATTGATTAGTGGCATAATTGATCAGATGGATGTTTGTATCCCAAGCTAAGTTTTGACGATTTTGAAAGGGAGATAATCACGATAATTTTCATGTATTAATGAATTTATATACGATTTTCTTTGTGAATTGTAATTTTAACAAATGTGATATTTTTTCGTTACTATTTGCACACGTGTGTCCCAATGCAGACTAGTTCTAGTTCATTTTCTTGTGTCAATCTGTAACTTCCTTATGACGAAGTAAAACCCATTTTTCCAAGCACTAACTAGTGCTACTATGTTAAAGAAAGTTGCACACAGCGTGTTCCTGGGGAAATGAACCGTTGCTTTATACATGTATTTCTGCCTTATGTTTGTAGGTATTTTTCCGTAACCTTCCAAGCACAAGCTAGTGCTAATGTGTATCGATTATTAGCACATAACAAGTACCTGGAAACATTTTGGACATGGGTGGTACCTTTTGAGTTCTTCTGTATTCCTGTGGTGAAGTTATTTCCGACTCCTCTCCAAGCACAGACTAGTGCTAATGCTTGTTTATCATTTGCACATAACAAGTACTTGGAAAGATATCAGATTGATCTGTAAATCTGTCGACTTTGTCTTCGTCTTCGTCTTGCTTTTCTTTTCCATTATCTCTTGATGCTGTACTGTGATATTAAACCTTTGATCTCTCTCCAAGCACAGGCTAGTGCTAATGCTGTATTTTCATAAGCACATAACAAGTACCTGGAAAGATCTCAATGTAATTTTCACGGCTTCTCTGATGTTATCAAATTTTCATCTGTTTTTTTCTTCTTCCTCTAAGATGCAAATTGCCAATCCCCTCTCCAAGCACAGACTAGTGCTAATGTAAATTTATCATTAGCACTTAGTAAGTACCCGGGAAGATCTCAGCTTTATTTTCGACTTTCTTCTTCTGATGAAATGTTGGTTCTGACAATCTTACATCAAGTCTTTGTATTTAAGGGCTAAGGTGTCAACAATTGATAAGTGTCATATCGCATCTCTTCGTTGAGCTTCTGATGTTTTAGAACATATGAGATAGTCGTTGAATATTGATTAGTGGCATAATTGATCAGATGGATGTTTGTATCCCAAGCTAAGTTTTGACGATTTTGAAAGGGAGATAATCACGATAATTTTCATGTATTAATGAATTTATATACGATTTTCTTTGTGAATTGTAATTTTAACAAATGTGATATTTTTTCGTTACTATTTGCACACGTGTGTCCCAATGCAGACTAGTTCTAGTTCATTTTCTTGTGTCAATCTGTAACTTCCTTATGACGAAGTAAAACCCATTTTTCCAAGCACTAACTAGTGCTACTATGTTAAAGAAAGTTGCACACAGCGTGTTCCTGGGGAAATGAACCGTTGCTTTATACATGTATTTCTGCCTTATGTTTGTAGGTATTTTTCCGTAACCTTCCAAGCACAAGCTAGTGCTAATGTGTATCGATTATTAGCACATAACAAGTACCTGGAAACATTTTGGACATGGGTGGTACCTTTTGAGTTCTTCTGTATTCCTGTGGTGAAGTTATTTCCGACTCCTCTCCAAGCACAGACTAGTGCTAATGCTTGTTTATCATTTGCACATAACAAGTACTTGGGAAGATATCAGATTGATCTGTAAATCTGTCGACTTTGTCTTCGTCTTCGTCTTGCTTTTCTTTTCCATTATCTCTTGATGCTGTACTGTGATGTTAAACCTTTGATCTCTCTCCAAGCACAGGCTAGTGCTAATGCTGTATTTTCATAAGCACATAACAAGTACCTGGAAAGATCTCAATGTAATTTTCACGGCTTCTCTGATGTTATCAAATTTTCATCTGTTTTTTTCTTCTTCCTCTAAGATGCAAATTGCCAATCCCCTCTCCAAGCACAGACTAGTGCTAATGTAAATTTATCATTAGCACTTAGTAAGTACCCGGGAAGATCTCGGCTTTATTTTCGACTTTCTTCTTCTGATGAAATGTTGGTTCTGACAATCTTACATCAAGTCTTTGTATTTAAGGGCTAAGGTGTCAACAATTGATAAGTGTCATATCGCATCTCTTCGTTGAGCTTCTGATGTTTTAGAACATATGAGATAGTCGTTGAATATTGATTAGTGGCATAATTGATCAGATGGATGTTTGTATCCCAAGCTAAGTTTTGACGATTTTGAAAGGGAGATAATCACGATAATTTTCATGTATTAATGAATTTATATACGATTTTCTTTGTGAATTGTAATTTTAACAAATGTGATATTTTTTCGTTACTATTTGCACACGTGTGTCCCAATGCAGACTAGTTCTAGTTCATTTTCTTGTGTCAATCTGTAACTTTCTTATGACGAAGTAAAACCCATTTTTCCCAGCACAAACTAGTGCTACTATGTTAAAGAAAGTTGCACACAGCGTGTTCCTGGGGAAATGAACCGTTGCTTTATACATGTATTTCTGCCTTATGTTTGTAGGTATTTTTCCGTAATCCTTCCAAGCACAAGCTAGTGCTAATGTGTATCGATTATTAGCACATAACAAGTACCTGGAAACATTTTGGACATGGGTGGTACCTTTTGAGTTCTTCTGTATTCCTGTGGTGAAGTTATTTCCGACTCCTCTCCAAGCACAGACTAGTGCTAATGCTTGTTTATCATTTGCACATAACAAGTACTTGGGAAGATATCAGATTGATCTGTAAATCTGTCGACTTTGTCTTCGTCTTCGTCTTGCTTTTCTTTTCCATTATCTCTTGATGCTGTACTGTGATGTTAAACCTTTGATCTCTCTCCAAGCACAGGCTAGTGCTAATGCTGTATTTTCATAAGCACATAACAAGTACCTGGAAAGATCTCAATGTAATTTTCACGGCTTCTCTGATGTTATCAAATTTTCATCTGTTTTTTTCTTCTTCCTCTAAGATGCAAATTGCCAATCCCCTCTCCAAGCACAGACTAGTGCTAATGTAAATTTATCATTAGCACTTAGTAAGTACCCGGGAAGATCTCGGCTTTATTTTCGACTTTCTTCTTCTGATGAAATGTTGGTTCTGACAATCTTACATCAAGTCTTTGTATTTAAGGGCTAAGGTGTCAACAATTGATAAGTGTCATATCGCATCTCTTCGTTGAGCTTCTGATGTT
The DNA here is from genome assembly GCF_963676685.1 of Mytilus edulis. NCBI lineage: Eukaryota > Metazoa > Mollusca > Bivalvia > Mytilida > Mytilidae > Mytilus > Mytilus edulis. Next base: position 49,959,127 of record NC_092347.1, read on the forward strand.
TTAGAACATATGAGATAGTCGTTGAATATTGATTAGTGGCATAATTGATCAGATGGATGTTTGTATCCCAAGCTAAGTTTTGACGATTTTGAAAGGGAGATAATCACGATAATTTTCATGTATTAATGAATTTATATACGATTTTCTTTGTGAATTGTAATTTTAACAAATGTGATATTTTTTCGTTACTATTTGCACACGTGTGTCCCAATGCAGACTAGTTCTAGTTCATTTTCTTGTGTCAATCTGTAACTTTCTTATGACGAAGTAAAACCCATTTTTCCAAGCACAAACTAGTGCTACTATGTTAAAGAAAGTTGCACACAGCGTGTTCCTGGGGAAATGAACCGTTGCTTTATACATGTATTTCTGCCTTATGTTTGTAGGTATTTTTCCGTAATCCTTCCAAGCACAAGCTAGTGCTAATGTGTATCGATTATTAGCACATAACAAGTACCTGGAAACATTTTGGACATGGGTGGTACCTTTTGAGTTCTTCTGTATTCCTGTGGTGAAGTTATTTCCGACTCCTCTCCAAGCACAGACTAGTGCTAATGCTTGTTTATCATTTGCACATAACAAGTACTTGGGAAGATATCAGATTGATCTGTAAATCTGTCGACTTTGTCGTCGTCTTCGTCTTGCGTTTCTTTTCCATTATCTCTTGATGCTGTGATGTTAAACCTTTGATCTCTCTCCAAGCACAGGCTAGTGCTAATGCTGTATTTTCATAAGCACATAACAAGTACCTGGAAAGATCTTAATGTATTTTCACGGCTTCTCTGATGTTATCAAATTTTCATCTGTTTTTTTCTTCTTCCTCTAAGATGCAAATTGCCAATCCCCTCTCCAAGCACAGACTAGTGCTAATGTAAATTTATCATTAGCACTTAGTAAGTACCCGGGAAGATCTCAGCTTTATTTTCCACTTTCTTCTTCTGATGAAATGTTGGTTCTGACAATCTTACATCAAGTCTTTGTATTTAAGGGCCAAGGTGTCAACAATTGATAAGTGTCATATCGCATCTCTTCGTTGAGCTTCTGATGTTTTAGAACATGAGATAGTCGTTGAATATTGATTAGTGGCATAATTGATCAGATGGATGTTTGTATCCCAAGCTAAGTTTTGACGATTTTGAAAGGGAGATAATCACGATAATTTTCATGTATTAATGAATTTATATACGATTTTCTTTGTGAATTGTAATTTTAACAAATGTGATATTTTTTCGTTACTATTTGCACACGTGTGTCCCAATGCAGACTAGTTCTAGTTCATTTTCTTGTGTCAATCTGTAACTTTCTTATGACGAAGTAAAACCCATTTTTCCAAGCACAAGCTAGTGCTACTATGTTAAAGAAAGTTGCACACAGCGTGTTCCTGGGGAAATGAACCGTTGCTTTATACATGTATTTCTGCCTTATGTTTGTAGGTATTTTTCCGTAATCCTTCCAAGCACAAGCTAGTGCTAATGTGTATCGATTATTAGCACATAACAAGTACCTGGAAACATTTTGGACATGGGTGGTACCTTTTGAGTTCTTCTGTATTCCTGTGGTGAAGTTATTTCCGACTCCTCTCCAAGCACAGGCTAGTGCTAATGCTTGTTTATCATTTGCACATAACAAGTACTTGGGAGGATATCAGATTGATCTGTAAATCTGTCGACTTTGTCTTCGTCTTCGTCTTGCTTTTCTTTTCCATTATCTCTTGATGCTGTTAAACCTTTGATCTCTCTCCAAGCACAGGCTAGTGCTAATGCTGAATTTTCATAATCACATAACAAGTACCTGGAAATTTAAAGATCTCAATGTAATTTTCACGGCTTCTCTGATGTTATCAAATTTTCATCTGTTTTTTTCTTCTTCCTCTAAGATGCAAATTGCCAATCCCCTCTCCAAGCACAGACTAGTGCTAATGTAAATTTATCATTAGCACTTAGTAAGTACCCGGGAAGATCTCAGCTTTATTTTCCACTTTCTTCTTCTGATGAAATGTTGGTTCTGACAATCTTACATCAAGTCTTTGTATTTAAGGGCTAAGGTGTCAACAATTGATAAGTGTCATATCGCATCTCTTCGTTGAGCTTCTGATGTTTTAGAACATATGAGATAGTCGTTGAATATTGATTAGTGGCATAATTGATCAGATGGATGTTTGTATCCCAAGCTAAGTTTTGACGATTTTGAAAGGGAGATAATCACGATAATTTTCATGTATTAATGAATTTATATACGATTTTCTTTGTGAATTGTAATTTTAACAAATGTGATATTTTTTCGTTACTATTTGCACACGTGTGTCCCAATGCAGACTAGTTCTAGTTCATTTTCTTGTGTCAATCTGTAACTTTCTTATGACGAAGTAAAACCCATTTTTCCAAGCACAAGCTAGTGCTACTATGTTAAAGAAAGTTGCAAATAGCGTGTACCTGGGGAAATGAACCGTTGCTTTATACATGTATTTCTGCCTTATGTTTGTAGGTATTTTTCCGTAATCCTTCCAAGCACAAGCTAGTGCTAATGTGTATCGATTATTAGCACATAACAAGTACCTGGAAACATTTTGGACATGGGTGGTACCTTTTGAGTTCTTCTGTATTCCTGTGGTGAAGTTATTTCCGACTCCTCTCCAAGCACAGGCTAGTGCTAATGCTTGTTTATCATTTGCACATAACAAGTACTTGGGAAGATATCAGATTGATCTGTAAATCTGTCGACTTTGTCGTCGTCTTCGTCTTGCTTTTCTTTTCCATTATCTCTTGATGCTGTGATGTTAAACCTTTGATCTCTCTCCAAGCGCAGGCTAGTGCTAATGCTGTATTTTCATAAGCACATAACAAGTACCTGGAAAGATCTTAATGTAATTTTCACGGCTTCTCTGATGTTATCAAATTTTCATCTGTATTTTTCTTCTTCCTCTAAGATACAAATTGCCAATCCCCTCTCCAAGCACAGACTAGTGCTAATGTAAATTTATCATTAGCACTAAGTAAGTACCCGGGAAGATCTCAGCTTTATTTTCGACTTTCTTCTTCTGATGAAATGTTGGTTCTGACAATCTTACATCAAGTCTTTGTATTTAAGGGCTAAGGTGTCAACAATTGATAAGTGTCATATCGCATCTCTTCGTTGAGCTTCTGATGTCTTAGAACATATGAGATAGTCGTTGAATATTGATTAGTGGCATAATTGATCAGATGGATGTTTGTATCCCAAGCTAAGTTTTGACGATTTTGAAAGGGAGATAATCACGATAATTTTCATGTATTAATGAATTTATATACGATTTTCTTTGTGAATTGTAATTTTAACAAATGTGATATTTTTTCGTTACTATTTGCACACGTGTGTCCCAATGCAGACTAGTTCTAGTTCATTTTCTTGTGTCAATCTGTAACTTTCTTATGACGAAGTAAAACCCATTTTTCCAAGCACAAACTAGTGCTACTATGTTTTAAAAAGAAAGTTGCACACAGCGTGTTCCTGGGGAAATGAACCGTTGCTTTATACATGTATTTCTGCCTTATGTTTGTAGGTATTTTTCCGTAATCCTTCCAAGCACAAGCTAGTGCTAATGTGTATCGATTATTAGCACATAACAAGTACCTGGAAACATTTTGGACATGGGTGGTACCTTTTGAGTTCTTCTGTATTCCTGTGGTGAAGTTATTTCCGACTCCTCTCCAAGCACAGGCTAGTGCTAATGCTTGTTTATCATTTGCACATAACAAGTACTTGGGAAGATATCAGATTGATCTGTAAAGCTGTCGACTTTGTCTTCGTCTTCGTCTTGCTTTTCTTTTCCATTATCTCTTGATGCTGTGATGTTAAACCTTTGATTTCTCTCCAAGCACAGGCTAGTGCTAATGCTGTATTTTCATAAGCACATAACAAGTACCTGGAAAGATCTCAATGTAATTTTCACGGCTTCTCTGATGTTATCAAATTTTCATCTGTTTTTTTCTTCTTCCTCTAAGATGCAAATTGCCAATCCCCTCTCCAAGCACAGACTAGTGCTAATGTAAATTTATCATTAGCACTTAGTAAGTACCCGGGAAGATCTCAGCTTTATTTTCGACTTTCTTCTTCTGGTGAAATGTTGGTTCTGACAATCTTACATCAAGTCTTTGTATTTAAGGGCTAAAGTGTCAACAATTGATAAGTGTCATATCGCATCTCTTCGTTGAGCTTCTGATGTTTCAGAACATATGAGATAGTCATTGAATATTGATTAGTGTCATAATTGATCAGATCGATGTTTGTATCCCAAGCTAAGTTTTGACGATTTTGAAAGGGAGATAATCACCATAATTTTCACATATAAATGAATTTATTTACGATTTTCTTTGTGAATTGAAATTTTAACAAATGTGATATTTTTTCGTTACTATTTGCACACGTGTGTCCCAATGTAGACTAGTTCTAGTTCATTTTCTTGTGTCAATCTGTAACTTTCGTATGACGAAGTAAAGCCCATTTTTCCAAGCACAAGCTAGTGCTACTATGTTAAAGAAAGTTGCACACAGCGTGTTCCTGGGAAAATGAACCGTTGCTTTATACATGTATTTCTGCCTTATGTTTGTAGGTATTTTTCCGTAATCCTTCCAAGCACAAGCTAGTGCTAATGTGTATCGATTATTAGCACATAACAAGTACCTGGAAACATTTTGGACATGGGTGGTACCTTTTGAGTTCTTCTGTATTTCTGTGGTGAAGTTATTTCCGACTCCTCTCCAAGCACAGGCTAGTGCTAATGCTTGTTTATCATTTGCACATAACAAGTACTTGGGAAGATATCAGATTGACCTGTAAATTTGTCGACTTTGTCTTCGTCTTCCTCTTGCTTTTCTTTTCCATTATCTCTTGATGTTGTGATGTTAAACCTTTGATCTCTCTCCAAGCACAGGCTAGTGCTAATGCTGTATTTTCATAAGCACATAACAAGTACCTGGAAAGATCTCAATGTAATTTTCTCGGCTTCTCTGATGTTATCAAATTTTCATCTGTTTTTTCTTCTTCCTCTAAGATGCAAATTGCCAATCCCCTCTCCAAGCACAGACTAGTGCTAATGTAAATTTATCATTAGCACTTATAATTAGTAAGTACCCGGGAAGATCTCAGCTTTATTTTCGACTTTCATCTCTGGTGAAATGTTGGTTCTGACAATCTTACATCAAGTCTTTGTATTTAAGGGCTAAAGTGTCAACAATAGATAAGTGTCATATCGCATCTCTTCGTTGAGCTTCTGATGTTTAAGAACATATGAGATAGTCATTGAATATTGATTAGTGTCATAATTGATCAGATCGATGTTTGTATCCCAAGCTAAGTTTTGACGATTTTGAAAGGGAGATAATCACCATAATTTTCACATATAAATGAATTTATTTACGATTTTCTTTGTGAATTGAAATTTTAACAAATGTGATATTTTTTCGTTACTATTTGCACACGTGTGTCCCAATGTAGACTAGTTCTAGTTCATTTTCTTGTGTCAATCTGTAACTTTCTTATGACGAAGTAAAGCCCATTTTTCCAAGCACAAGCTAGTGCTACTATGTTAAAGAAAGTTGCACACAGCGTGTTCCTGGGAAAATGAACCGTTGCTTTATACATGTATTTCTGCCTTATGTTTGTAGGTATTTTTCCGTAATCCTTCCAAGCACAAGCTAGTGCTAATGTGTATCGATTATTAGCACATAACAAGTACCTGGAAACATTTTGGACATGGGTGGTACCTTTTGAGTTCTTCTGTATTTCTGTGGTGAAGTTATTTCCGACTCCTCTCCAAGCACAGGCTAGTGCTAATGCTTGTTTATCATTTGCACATAACAAGTACTTGGGAAGATATCAGATTGACCTGTAAATCTGTCGACTTTGTCTTCGTCTTCGTCTTGCTTTTCTTTTCCATTATCTCTTGATGTTGTGATGTTAAACCTTTGATCTCTCTCCAAGCACAGGGTAGTGCTAATGCTGTATTTTCATAAGCACATAAAAAGTACCTGGAAAGATCTCAATGTAATTTTCTCGGCTTCTCTGATGTTATCAAATTTTCATCTGGTTTTTCTTCTTCCTCTAAGATGCAAATTGCCAATCCCCTCTCCAAGCACAGACTAGTGCTAATGTAAATTTATCATTAGCACTTAGTAAGTACCCGGGAAGATCTCAGCTTTATTTTCGACTTTCTTCTTCTGGTGAAATGTTGGTTCTGACAATCTTACATCAAGTCTTTGTATTTAAGGGCTAAAGTATCAACAATTGATAAGTGTCATATCGCATCTCTTCGTTGAGCTTCTGATGTTTTAGAACAGATGAGATAGTCATTGAATATTGATTAGTGTCATAATTGATCAGATCGATGTTTGTATCCCAAGCTAAGTTTTGACGATTTTGAAAGGGAGATAATCACGATAATTTTCACATATAAATGAATTTATTTACGATTTTCTTTGTGAATTGAAATTTTAACAAATGTGATATTGTTTCGTTACTATTTGGACACGTGTGTCCCAATGTAGACTAGTTCTAGTTCATTTTCTTGTGTCAATCTGTAACTTTCTTATGACGAAGTAAAGCCCATTTTTCCAAGCACAAGCTAGTGCTACTATGTTAAAGAAAGTTGCACACAGCGTGTTCCTGGGAAAATGAACCGTTGCTTTATACATGTATTTCTGCCTTATGTTTGTAGGTATTTTTCCGTAATCCTTCCAAGCACAAGCTAGTGCTAATGTGTATCGATTATTAGCACATAACAAGTACCTGGAAACATTTTGGACATGGGTGGTACCTTTTGAGTTCTTCTGTATTTCTGTGGTGAAGTTATTTCCGACTCCTCTCCAAGCACAGGCTAGTGCTAATGCTTGTTTATCATTTGCACATAACAAGTACTTGGGAAGATAGCAGATTGACCTGTAAATTTGTCGACTTTGTCTTCGTCTTCCTCTTGCTTTTCTTTTCCATTATCTCTTGATGTTGTGATGTTAAACCTTTGATCTCTCTCCAAGCACAGGCTAGTGCTAATGCTGTATTTTCATAAGCACATAAAAAGTACCTGGAAAGATCTCAATGTAATTTTCTCGGCTTCTCTGATGTTATCAAATTTTCATCTGATTTTTCTTCTTCCTCTAAGATGCAAATTGCCAATCCCCTCTCCAAGCACAGACTAGTGCTAATGTAAATTTATCATTAGCACTTAGTAAGTATCCGGGAAGATCTCAGCTTTATTTTCGACTTTCTTCTTCTGGTGAAATGTTGGTTCTGACAATCTTACATCAAGTCTGTGTATTTAAGGGCTAAAGTGTCAACAATTGATAAGTGTCATATCGCATCTCTTCGTTGAGCTTCTGATGTTTTAGAACATATGAGATAGTCATTGAATATTGATTAGTGTCATAATTGATCAGATCGATGTTTGTATCCCAAGCTAAGTTTTGACGATTTTGAAAGGGAGATAATCACGATAATTTTCACATATAAATGAATTTATTTACGATTTTCTTTGTGAATTGAAATTTTAACAAATGTGATATTTTTTCGTTACTATTTGCACACGTGTGTCCCAATGTAGACTAGTTCTAGTTCATTTTCTTGTGTCAATCTGTAACTTTCTTATGACGAAGTAAAGCCCATTTTTCCAAGCACAAGCTAGTGCTACTATGTTAAAGAAAGTTGCACACAGCGTGTTCCTGGGAAAATGAACCGTTGCTTTATACATGTATTTCTGCCTTATGTTTGTAGGTATTTTTCCGTAATCCTTCCAAGCACAAGCTAGTGCTAATGTGTATCGATTATTAGCACATAACAAGTACCTGGAAACATTTTGGACATGGGTAGTAGCTTTTGAGTTCTTCTGTATTTCTGTGGTGAAGTTATTTCCGACTCCTCTCCAAGCACAGGCTAGTGCTAATGCTTGTTTATCATTTGCACATAACAAGTACTTGGGAAGATATCAGATTGACCTGTAAATCTGTCGACTTTGTCTTCGTCTTCGTCTTGCTTTTCTTTTCCATCATCTCTTCATGTTGTGATGTTAAACCTTTGATCTCTCTCCAAGCACAGGCTAGTGCTAATGCTGTATTTTCATAAGCACATAACAAGTACCTGGAAAGATCTCAATTTAATTTTCTCGGCTTCTCTGATGTTATCAAATTTTCATCTGTTTTTTCTTCTTCCTCTAAGATGCAAATTGCCAATCCCCTCTCCAAGCACAGACTAGTGCTAATGTAAATTTATCATTAGCACTTAGTAAGTACCCGGGAAGATCTCAGCTTTATTTTCGACTTTCTTCTTCTGGTGAAATGTTGGTTCTGACAATCTTACATCAAGTCTTTGTATTTAAGGGCTAAAGTGTCAACAATTGATAAGTGTCATATCGCATCTCTTCGTTGAGCTTCTGATGTTTTAGAACATATGAGATAGTCATTGAATATTGATTAGTGTCATAATTGATCAGATCGATGTTTGTATCCCAAGCTAAGTTTTGACGATTTTGAAAGGGAGATAATCACGATAATTTTCACATATAAATGAATTTATTTACGATTTTCTTTGTGAATTGAAATTTTAACAAATGTGATATTTTTTCGTTACTATTTGCACACGTGTGTCCCAATGTAGACTAGTTCTAGTTCATTTACTTGTGTCAATCTGTAACTTTCTTATGACGAAGTAAAGCCCATTTTTCCAAGCACAAGCTAGTGCTACTATGTTAAAGAAAGTTGCACACAGCGTGTTCCTGGGAAAATGAACCGTTGCTTTATACATGTATTTCTGCCTTATGTTTGTAGGTATTTTTCCGTAATCCTTCCAAGCACAAGCTAGTGCTAATGTGTATCGATTATTAGCACATAACAAGTACCTGGAAACATTTTGGACATGGGTGGTACCTTTTGAGTTCTTCTGTATTTCTGTGGTGAAGTTATTTCCGACTCCTCTCCAAGCACAGGCTAGTGCTAATGCTTGTTTATCATTTGCACATAACAAGTACTTGGGAAGATATCAGATTGAATTGTAAATCTGTCGACTTTGTCTTCGTCTTCGTCTTGCTTTTCTTTTCCATCATCTCTTGATGTTGTGATGTTAAACCTTTGATCTCTCTCCAAGCACAGGCTAGTGCTAATGCTGTATTTTCATAAGCACATAACAAGTACCTGGAAAGATCTCAATTTAATTTTCTCGGCTTCTCTGATGTTATCAAATTTTCATGTGTTTTTTCTTCTTCCTCTAAGATGCAAATTGCCAATCCCCTCTCCAAGCACAGACTAGTGCTAATGTAAATTTATCATTAGCACTTAGTAAGTACCCGGGAAGATCTCAGCTTTATTTTCGACTTTCTTCTTCTGGTGAAATGTTGGTTCTGACAATCTTACATCAAGTCTTTGTATTTAAGGGCTAAAGTGTCAACAATTGATAAGTGTCATATCGCATCTCTTCGTTGAGCTTCTGATGTTTTAGAACATATGAGATAGTCATTGAATATTGATTAGTGTCATAATTGATCAGATCGATGTTTGTATCCCAAGCTAAGTTTTGACGATTTTGAAAGGGAGATAATCACGATAATTTTCACATATAAATGAATTTATTTACGATTTTCTTTGTGAATTGAAATTTTAACAAATGTGATATTTTTTCGTTACTATTTGCACACGTGTGTCCCAATGTAGACTAGTTCTAGTTCATTTACTTGTGTCAATCTGTAACTTTCTTATGACGAAGTAAAGCCCATTTTTCCAAGCACAAGCTAGTGCTACTATGTTAAAGAAAGTTGCACACAGCGTGTTCCTGGGAAAATGAACCGTTGCTTTATACATGTATTTCTGCCTTATGTTTGTAGGTATTTTTCCGTAATCCTTCCAAGCACAAGCTAGTGCTAATGTGTATCGATTATTAGCACATAACAAGTACCTGGAAACATTTTGGACATGGGTGGTACCTTTTGAGTTCTTCTGTATTTCTGTGGTGAAGTTATTTCCGACTCCTCTCCAAGCACAGGCTAGTGCTAATGCTTGTTTATCATTTGCACATAACAAGTACTTGGGAAGATATCAGATTGACCTGTAAATTTGTCGACTTTGTCTTCGTCTTCCTCTTGCTTTTCTTTTCCATTATCTCTTGATGTTGTGATGTTAAACCTTTGATCTCTCTCCAAGCACAGGCTAGTGCTAATGCTGTATTTTCATAAGCACATAACAAGTACCTGGAAAGATCTCAATGTAATTTTCTCGGCTTCTCTGATGTTATCAAATTTTCATCTGTTTTTTCTACTTCCTCTAAGATGCAAATTGCCAATCCCCTCTCCAAGCACAGACTAGTGCTAATGTAAATTTATCATTAGCACTTATAATTAGTAAGTACCCGGGAAGATCTCAGCTTTATTTTCGACTTTCATCTCTGGTGAAATGTTGGTTCTGACAATCTTACATCAAGTCTTTGTATTTAAGGGCTAAAGTGTCAACAATAGATAAGTGTCATATCGCATCTCTTCGTTGAGCTTCTGATGTTTTAGAACATATGAGATAGTCATTGAATATTGATTAGTGTCATAATTGATCAGATCGATGTTTGTATCCCAAGCTAAGTTTTGACGATTTTGAAAGGGAGATAATCACCATAATTTTCACATATAAATGAATTTATTTACGATTTTCTTTGTGAATTGAAATTTTAACAAATGTGATATTTTTTCGTTACTATTTGCACACGTGTGTCCCAATGTAGACTAGTTCTAGTTCATTTTCTTGTGTCAATCTGTAACTTTCTTATGACGAAGTAAAGCCCATTTTTCCAAGCACAAGCTAGTGCTACTATGTTAAAGAAAGTTGCACACAGCGTGTTCCTGGGAAAATGAACCGTTGCTTTATACATGTATTTCTGCCTTATGTTTGTAGGTATTTTTCCGTAATCCTTCCAAGCACAAGCTAGTGCTAATGTGTATCGATTATTAGCACATAACAAGTACCTGGAAACATTTTGGACATGGGTGGTACCTTTTGAGTTCTTCTGTATTTCTGTGGTGAAGTTATTTCCGACTCCTCTCCAAGCACAGGCTAGTGCTAATGCTTGTTTATCATTTGCACATAACAAGTACTTGGGAAGATATCAGATTGACCTGTAAATCTGTCGACTTTGTCTTCGTCTTCGTCTTGCTTTTCTTTTCCATTATCTCTTGATGTTGTGATGTTAAACCTTTGATCTCTCTCCAAGCACAGGCTAGTGCTAATGCTGTATTTTCATAAGCACATAAAAAGTACCTGGAAAGATCTCAATGTAATTTTCTCGGCTTCTCTGATGTTATCAAATTTTCATCTGATTTTTCTTCTTCCTCTAAGATGCAAATTGCCAATCCCCTCTCCAAGCACAGACTAGTGCTAATGTAAATTTATCATTAGCACTTAGTAAGTATCCGGGAAGATCTCAGCTTTATTTTCGACTTTCTTCTTCTGGTGAAATGTTGGTTCTGACAATCTTACATCAAGTCTTTGTATTTAAGGGCTAAAGTGTCAACAATTGATAAGTGTCATATCGCATCTCTTCGTTGAGCTTCTGATGTTTTAGAACATATGAGATAGTCATTGAATATTGATTAGTGTCATAATTGATCAGATCGATGTTTGTATCCCAAGCTAAGTTTTGACGATTTTGAAAGGGAGATAATCACGATAATTTTCACATATAAATGAATTTATTTACGATTTTCTTTGTGAATTGAAATTTTAACAAATGTGATATTTTTTCGTTACTATTTGCACACGTGTGTCCCAATGTAGACTAGTTCTAGTTCATTTACTTGTGTCAATCTGTAACTTTCTTATGACGAAGTAAAGCCCATTTTTCCAAGCACAAGCTAGTGCTACTATGTTAAAGAAAGTTGCACACAGCGTGTTCCTGGGAAAATGAACTGTTGCTTTATACATGTATTTCTGCCTTATGTTTGTAGGTATTTTTCCGTAATCCTTCCAAGCACAAGCTAGTGCTAATGTGTATCGATTATTAGCACATAACAAGTACCTGGAAACATTTTGGACATGGGTGGTACCTTTTGAGTTCTTCTGTATTTCTGTGGTGAAGTTATTTCCGACTCCTCTCCAAGCACAGGCTAGTGCTAATGCTTGTTTATCATTTGCACATAACAAGTACTTGGGAAGATATCAGATTGACCTGTAAATCTGTCGACTTTGTCTTCGTCTTCGTCTCGCTTTTCTTTTCCCTTATCTCTTGATGTTGTGATGTTAAACCTTTGATCTCTCTCCAAGCACAGGCTAGTGCTAATGCTGTATTTTCATAAGCACATAACAAGTACCTGGAAAGATCTCAATGTAATTTTCTCGGCTTCTCTGATGTTATCAAATTTTCATCTGTTTTTTCTTCTTCCTCTAAGATGCAAATTGCCAATCCCCTCTCCAAGCACAGACTAGTGCTAATGTAAATTTATCATTAGCACTTAGTAAGTACCCGGGAAGATCTCAGCTTTATTTTCGACTTTCTTCTTCTGGTGAAATGTTGGTTCTGACAATCTTACATCAAGTCTTTGTATTTAAGGGCTAAAGTGTCAACAATTGATAAGTGTCATATCGCATCTCTTCGTTGAGCTTCTGATGTTTTAGAACATATGAGATAGTCATTGAATATTGATTAGTGTCATAATTGATCAGATCGATGTTTGTATCCCAAGCTAAGTTTTGACGATTTTGAAAGGGAGATAATCACGATAATTTTCACATATAAATGAATTTATTTACGATTTTCTTTGTGAATTGAAATTTTAACAAATGTGATATTTTTTCGTTACTATTTGCACACGTGTGTCCCAATGTAGACTAGTTCTAGTTCATTTTCTTGTGTCAATCTGTAACTTTCTTATGACGAAGTAAAGCCCATTTTTCCAAGCACAAGCTAGTGCTACTATGTTAAAGAAAGTTGCACACAGCGTGTTCCTGGGAAAATGAACCGTTGCTTTATACATGTATTTCTGCCTTATGTTTGTAGGTATTTTTCCGTAATCCTTCCAAGCACAAGCTAGTGCTAATGTGTATCGATTATTAGCACATAACAAGTACCTGGAAACATTTTGGACATGGGTGGTAGCTTTTGAGTTCTTCTGTATTTCTGTGGTGAAGTTATTTCCGACTCCTCTCCAAGCACAGGCTAGTGCTAATGCTTGTTTATCATTTGCACATAACAAGTACTTGGGAAGATATCAGATTGACCTGTAAATCTGTCGACTTTGTCTTCGTCTTCGTCTTGCTTTTCTTTTCCATCATCTCTTCATGTTGTGATGTTAAACCTTTGATCTCTCTCCAAGCACAGGCTAGTGCTAATGCTGTATTTTCATAAGCACATAACAAGTACCTGGAAAGATCTCAATTTAATTTTCTCGGCTTCTCTGATGTTATCAAATTTTCATGTGTTTTTTCTTCTTCCTCTAAGATGCAAATTGCCAATCCCCTCTCCAAGCACAGACTAGTGCTAATGTAAATTTATCATTAGCACCTAGTAAGTACCCGGGAAGATCTCAGCTTTATTTTCGACTTTCTTCTTCTGGTGAAATGTTGGTTCTGACAATCTTACATCAAGTCTTTGTATTTAAGGGCTAAAGTGTCAACAATTGATAAGTGTCATATCGCATCTCTTCGTTGAGCTTCTGATGTTTTAGAACATATGAGATAGTCATTGAATATTGATTAGTGTCATAATTGATCAGATCGATGTTTGTATCCCAAGCTAAGTTTTGACGATTTTGAAAGGGAGATAATCACGATAATTTTCACATATAAATGAATTTATTTACGATTTTCTTTGTGAATTGAAATTTTAACAAATGTGATATTTTTTCGTTACTATTTGCACACGTGTGTCCCAATGTAGACTAGTTCTAGTTCATTTACTTGTGTCAATCTGTAACTTTCTTATGACGAAGTAAAGCCCATTTTTCCAAGCACAAGCTAGTGCTACTATGTTAAAGAAAGTTGCACACAGCGTGTTCCTGGGAAAATGAACCGTTGCTTTATACATGTATTTCTGCCTTATGTTTGTAGGTATTTTTCCGTAATCCTTCCAAGCACAAGCTAGTGCTAATGTGTATCGATTATTAGCACATAACAAGTACCTGGAAACATTTTGGACATGGGTGGTACCTTTTGAGTTCTTCTGTATTTCTGTGGTGAAGTTATTTCCGACTCCTCTCCAAGCACAGGCTAGTGCTAATGCTTGTTTATCATTTGCACATAACAAGTACTTGGGAAGATATCAGATTGACCTGTAAATCTGTCGACTTTGTCTTCGTCTTCGTCTCGCTTTTCTTTTCCCTTATCTCTTGATGTTGTGATGTTAAACCTTTGATCTCTCTCCAAGCACAGGCTAGTGCTAATGCTGTATTTTCATAAGCACATAACAAGTACCTGGAAAGATCTCAATGTAATTTTCTCGGCTTCTCTGATGTTATCAAATTTTCATCTGTTTTTTCTTCTTCCTCTAAGATGCAAATTGCCAATCCCCTCTCCAAGCACAGACTAGTGCTAATGTAAATTTATCATTAGCACTTAGTAAGTACCCGGGAAGATCTCAGCTTTATTTTCGACTTTCTTCTTCTGGTGAAATGTTGGTTCTGACAATCTTACATCAAGTCTTTGTATTTAAGGGCTAAAGTGTCAACAATTGATAAGTGTCATATCGCATCTCTTCGTTGAGCTTCTGATGTTTTAGAACATATGAGATAGTCATTGAATATTGATTAGTGTCATAATTGATCAGATCGATGTTTGTATCCCAAGCTAAGTTTTGACGATTTTGAAAGGGAGATAATCACGATAATTTTCACATATAAATGAATTTATTTACGATTTTCTTTGTAAATTGAAATTTTAACAAATGTGATATTTTTTCGTTACTATTTGCACACGTGTGTCCCAATGTAGACTAGTTCTAGTTCATTTTCTTGTGTCAATCTGTAACTTTCGTATGACGAAGTAAAGCCCATTTTTCCAAGCACAAGCTAGTGCTACTATGTTAAAGAAAGTTGCACACAGCGTGTTCCTGGGAAAATGAACCGTTGCTTTATACATGTATTTCTGCCTTATGTTTGTAGGTATTTTTCCGTAATCCTTCCAAGCACAAGCTAGTGCTAATGTGTATCGATTATTAGCACATAACAAGTACCTGGAAACATTTTGGACATGGGTGGTACCTTTTGAGTTCTTCTGTATTTCTGTGGTGAAGTTATTTCCGACTCCTCTCCAAGCACAGGCTAGTGCTAATGCTTGTTTATCATTTCATTTGCACATAACAAGTACTTGGGAAGATATCAGATTGACCTGTAAATCTGTCGACTTTGTCTTCGTCTTCGTCTTGCTTTTCTTTGCCATCATCTCTTGATGTTGTGATGTTAAACCTTTGATCTCTCTCCAAGCACAGGCTAGTGCTAATGCTGTATTTTCATAAGCACATAACAAGTACCTGGAAAGATCTCAATGTAATTTTTTCGGCTTCTCTGATGTTATCAAATTTTCATGTGTTTTTTCTTCTTCCTCTAAGATGCAAATTGCCAATCCCCTCTCCAAGCACAGACTAGTGCTAATGTAAATTTATCATTAGCACTTAGTAAGTACCCGGGAAGATCTCAGCTTTATTTTCGACTTTCTTCTTCTGGTGAAATGTTGGTTCTGACAATCTTACATCAAGTCTTTGTATTTAAGGGCTAAAGTGTCAACAATTGATAAGTGTCATATCGCATCTCTTCGTTGAGCTTCTGATGTTTTAGAACATATGAGATAGTCATTGAATATTGATTAGTGTCATAATTGATCAGATCGATGTTTGTATCCCAAGCTAAGTTTTGACGATTTTGAAAGGGAGATAATCACGATAATTTTCACATATAAATGAATTTATTTACGATTTTCTTTGTGAATTGAAATTTTAACAAATGTGATATTTTTTCGTTACTATTTGCACACGTGTGTCCCAATGCAGACTAGTTCTAGTTCATTTTCTTGTGTCAATCTGTAACTTTCTTATGAAGAAGTAAAGCCCATTTTTCCAAGCACAAGCTAGTGCTACTATGTTAAAGAAAGTTGCACACAGCGTGTTCCTGGGAAAATGAACCGTTGCTTTATACATGTATTTCTGCCTTATGTTTGTAGGTATTTTTCCGTAATCCTTCCAAGCACAAGCTAGTGCTAATGTGTATCGATTATTAGCACATAACAAGTACCTGGAAACATTTTGGACATGGGTGGTACCTTTTGAGTTCTTCTGTATTTCTGTGGTGAAGTTATTTCCGACTCCTCTCCAAGCACAGGCTAGTGCTAATGCTTGTTTATCATTTGCACATAACAAGTACTTGGGAAGATATCAGATTGACCTGTAAATCTGTCGACTTTGTCTTCGTCTTCGTCTTGCTTTTCTTTTCCATTATCTCTTGATGTTGTGATGTTAAACCTTTGATCTCTCTCCAAGCACAGGCTAGTGCTAATGCTGTATTTTCATAAGCACATAAAAAGTACCTGGAAAGATCTCAATGTAATTTTCTCGGCTTCTCTGATGTTATCAAATTTTCATCTGATTTTTCTTCTTCCTCTAAGATGCAAATTGCCAATCCCCTCTCCAAGCACAGACTAGTGCTAATGTAAATTTATCATTAGCACTTAGTAAGTATCCGGGAAGATCTCAGCTTTATTTTCGACTTTCTTCTTCTGGTGAAATGTTGGTTCTGACAATCTTACATCAAGTCTTTGTATTTAAGGGCTAAAGTGTCAACAATTGATAAGTGTCATATCGCATCTCTTCGTTGAGCTTCTGATGTTTTAGAACATATGAGATAGTCATTGAATATTGATTAGTGTCATAATTGATCAGATCGATGTTTGTATCCCAAGCTAAGTTTTGACGATTTTGAAAGGGAGATAATCACGATAATTTTCACATATAAATGAATTTATTTACGATTTTCTTTGTGAATTGAAATTTTAACAAATGTGATATTTTTTCGTTACTATTTGCACACGTGTGTCCCAATGTAGACTAGTTCTAGTTCATTTACTTGTGTCAATCTGTAACTTTCTTATGACGAAGTAAAGCCCATTTTTCCAAGCACAAGCTAGTGCTACTATGTTAAAGAAAGTTGCACACAGCGTGTTCCTGGGAAAATGAACTGTTGCTTTATACATGTATTTCTGCCTTATGTTTGTAGGTATTTTTCCGTAATCCTTCCAAGCACAAGCTAGTGCTAATGTGTATCGATTATTAGCACATAACAAGTACCTGGAAACATTTTGGACATGGGTGGTACCTTTTGAGTTCTTCTGTATTTCTGTGGTGAAGTTATTTCCGACTCCTCTCCAAGCACAGGCTAGTGCTAATGCTTGTTTATCATTTGCACATAACAAGTACTTGGGAAGATATCAGATTGACCTGTAAATCTGTCGACTTTGTCTTCGTCTTCGTCTCGCTTTTCTTTTCCCTTATCTCTTGATGTTGTGATGTTAAACCTTTGATCTCTCTCCAAGCACAGGCTAGTGCTAATGCTGTATTTTCATAAGCACATAACAAGTACCTGGAAAGATCTCAATGTAATTTTCTCGGCTTCTCTGATGTTATCAAATTTTCATCTGTTTTTTCTTCTTCCTCTAAGATGCAAATTGCCAATCCCCTCTCCAAGCACAGACTAGTGCTAATGTAAATTTATCATTAGCACTTAGTAAGTACCCGGGAAGATCTCAGCTTTATTTTCGACTTTCTTCTTCTGGTGAAATGTTGGTTCTGACAATCTTACATCAAGTCTTTGTATTTAAGGGCTAAAGTGTCAACAATTGATAAGTGTCATATCGCATCTCTTCGTTGAGCTTCTGATGTTTTAGAACATATGAGATAGTCATTGAATATTGATTAGTGTCATAATTGATCAGATCGATGTTTGTATCCCAAGCTAAGTTTTGACGATTTTGAAAGGGAGATAATCACCATAATTTTCACATATAAATGAATTTATTTACGATTTTCTTTGTGAATTGAAATTTTAACAAATGTGATATTTTTTCGTTACTATTTGCACACGTGTGTCCCAATGTAGACTAGTTCTAGTTCATTTTCTTGTGTCAATCTGTAACTTTCTTATGACGAAGTAAAGCCCATTTTTCCAAGCACAAGCTAGTGCTACTATGTTAAAGAAAGTTGCACACAGCGTGTTCCTGGGAAAATGAACCGTTGCTTTATACATGTATTTCTGCCTTATGTTTGTAGGTATTTTTCCGTAATCCTTCCAAGCACAAGCTAGTGCTAATGTGTATCGATTATTAGCACATAACAAGTACCTGGAAACATTTTGGACATGGGTGGTACCTTTTGAGTTCTTCTGTATTTCTGTGGTGAAGTTATTTTCGACTCCTCTCCAAGCACAGGCTAGTGCTAATGCTTGTTTATCATTTGCACATAACAAGTACTTGGGAAGATATCAGATTGACCTGTAAATCTGTCGACTTTGTCTTCGTCTTTGTCTTGCTTTTCTTTTCCATTATCTCTTGATGTTGTGATGTTAAACCTTTGATCTCTCTCCAAGCACAGGCTAGTGCTAATGCTGTATTTTCATAAGCACATAACAAGTACCTGGAAAGATCTCAATGTAATTTTTTCGGCTTCTCTGATGTTATCAAATTTTCATGTGTTTTTTCTTCTTCCTCTAAGATGCAAATTGCCAATCCCCTCTCCAAGCACAGACTAGTGCTAATGTAAATTTATCATTAGCACTTAGTAAGTACCCGGGAAGATCTCAGCTTTATTTTCGACTTTCTTCTTCTGGTGAAATGTTGGTTCTGACAATCTTACATCAAGTCTTTGTATTTAAGGGCTAAAGTGTCAACAATTGATAAGTGTCATATCGCATCTCTTCGTTGAGCTTCTGATGTTTTAGAACATATGAGATAGTCATTGAATATTGATTAGTGTCATAATTGATCAGATCGATGTTTGTATCCCAAGCTAAGTTTTGACGATTTTGAAAGGGAGATAATCACGATAATTTTCACATATAAATGAATTTATTTACGATTTTCTTTGTGAATTGAAATTTTAACAAATGTGATATTTTTTCGTTACTATTTGCACACGTGTGTCCCAATGTAGACTAGTTCTAGTTCATTTACTTGTGTCAATCTGTAACTTTCTTATGACGAAGTAAAGCCCATTTTTCCAAGCACAAGCTAGTGCTACTATGTTAAAGAAAGTTGCACACAGCGTGTTCCTGGGAAAATGAACCGTTGCTTTATACATGTATTTCTGCCTTATGTTTGTAGGTATTTTTCCGTAATCCTTCCAAGCACAAGCTAGTGCTAATGTGTATCGATTATTAGCACATAACAAGTACCTGGAAACATTTTGGACATGGGTGGTACCTTTTGAGTTCTTCTGTATTTCTGTGGTGAAGTTATTTCCGACTCCTCTCCAAGCACAGGCTAGTGCTAATGCTTGTTTATCATTTGCACATAACAAGTACTTGGGAAGATATCAGATTGACCTGTAAATTTGTCGACTTTGTCTTCGTCTTCCTCTTGCTTTTCTTTTCCATTATCTCTTGATGTTGTGATGTTAAACCTTTGATCTCTCTCCAAGCACAGGCTAGTGCTAATGCTGTATTTTCATAAGCACATAACAAGTACCTGGAAAGATCTCAATGTAATTTTCTCGGCTTCTCTGATGTTATCAAATTTTCATCTGTTTTTTCTACTTCCTCTAAGATGCAAATTGCCAATCCCCTCTCCAAGCACAGACTAGTGCTAATGTAAATTTATCATTAGCACTTATAATTAGTAAGTACCCGGGAAGATCTCAGCTTTATTTTCGACTTTCATCTCTGGTGAAATGTTGGTTCTGACAATCTTACATCAAGTCTTTGTATTTAAGGGCTAAAGTGTCAACAATAGATAAGTGTCATATCGCATCTCTTCGTTGAGCTTCTGATGTTTTAGAACATATGAGATAGTCATTGAATATTGATTAGTGTCATAATTGATCAGATCGATGTTTGTATCCCAAGCTAAGTTTTGACGATTTTGAAAGGGAGATAATCACCATAATTTTCACATATAAATGAATTTATTTACGATTTTCTTTGTGAATTGAAATTTTAACAAATGTGATATTTTTTCGTTACTATTTGCACACGTGTGTCCCAATGTAGACTAGTTCTAGTTCATTTTCTTGTGTCAATCTGTAACTTTCTTATGACGAAGTAAAGCCCATTTTTCCAAGCACAAGCTAGTGCTACTATGTTAAAGAAAGTTGCACACAGCGTGTTCCTGGGAAAATGAACCGTTGCTTTATACATGTATTTCTGCCTTATGTTTGTAGGTATTTTTCCGTAATCCTTCCAAGCACAAGCTAGTGCTAATGTGTATCGATTATTAGCACATAACAAGTACCTGGAAACATTTTGGACATGGGTGGTACCTTTTGAGTTCTTCTGTATTTCTGTGGTGAAGTTATTTCCGACTCCTCTCCAAGCACAGGCTAGTGCTAATGCTTGTTTATCATTTGCACATAACAAGTACTTGGGAAGATATCAGATTGACCTGTAAATCTGTCGACTTTGTCTTCGTCTTCGTCTTGCTTTTCTTTTCCATTATCTCTTGATGTTGTGATGTTAAACCTTTGATCTCTCTCCAAGCACAGGCTAGTGCTAATGCTGTATTTTCATAAGCACATAAAAAGTACCTGGAAAGATCTCAATGTAATTTTCTCGGCTTCTCTGATGTTATCAAATTTTCATCTGATTTTTCTTCTTCCTCTAAGATGCAAATTGCCAATCCCCTCTCCAAGCACAGACTAGTGCTAATGTAAATTTATCATTAGCACTTAGTAAGTATCCGGGAAGATCTCAGCTTTATTTTCGACTTTCTTCTTCTGGTGAAATGTTGGTTCTGACAATCTTACATCAAGTCTTTGTATTTAAGGGCTAAAGTGTCAACAATTGATAAGTGTCATATCGCATCTCTTCGTTGAGCTTCTGATGTTTTAGAACATATGAGATAGTCATTGAATATTGATTAGTGTCATAATTGATCAGATCGATGTTTGTATCCCAAGCTAAGTTTTGACGATTTTGAAAGGGAGATAATCACGATAATTTTCACATATAAATGAATTTATTTACGATTTTCTTTGTGAATTGAAATTTTAACAAATGTGATATTTTTTCGTTACTATTTGCACACGTGTGTCCCAATGTAGACTAGTTCTAGTTCATTTACTTGTGTCAATCTGTAACTTTCTTATGACGAAGTAAAGCCCATTTTTCCAAGCACAAGCTAGTGCTACTATGTTAAAGAAAGTTGCACACAGCGTGTTCCTGGGAAAATGAACCGTTGCTTTATACATGTATTTCTGCCTTATGTTTGTAGGTATTTTTCCGTAATCCTTCCAAGCACAAGCTAGTGCTAATGTGTATCGATTATTAGCACATAACAAGTACCTGGAAACATTTTGGACATGGGTGGTACCTTTTGAGTTCTTCTGTATTTCTGTGGTGAAGTTATTTCCGACTCCTCTCCAAGCACAGGCTAGTGCTAATGCTTGTTTATCATTTGCACATAACAAGTACTTGGGAAGATATCAGATTGACCTGTAAATCTGTCGACTTTGTCTTCGTCTTCGTCTCGCTTTTCTTTTCCCTTATCTCTTGATGTTGTGATGTTAAACCTTTGATCTCTCTCCAAGCACAGGCTAGTGCTAATGCTGTATTTTCATAAGCACATAACAAGTACCTGGAAAGATCTCAATGTAATTTTCTCGGCTTCTCTGATGTTATCAAATTTTCATCTGTTTTTTCTTCTTCCTCTAAGATGCAAATTGCCAATCCCCTCTCCAAGCACAGACTAGTGCTAATGTAAATTTATCATTAGCACTTAGTAAGTACCCGGGAAGATCTCAGCTTTATTTTCGACTTTCTTCTTCTGGTGAAATGTTGGTTCTGACAATCTTACATCAAGTCTTTGTATTTAAGGGCTAAAGTGTCAACAATTGATAAGTGTCATATCGCATCTCTTCGTTGAGCTTCTGATGTTTTAGAACAGATGAGATAGTCATTGAATATTGATTAGTGTCATAATTGATCAGATCGATGTTTGTATCCCAAGCTAAGTTTTGACGATTTTGAAAGGGAGATAATCACGATAATTTTCACATATAAATGAATTTATTTACGATTTTCTTTGTGAATTGAAATTTTAACAAATGTGATATTTTTTCGTTACTATTTGCACACGTGTGTCCCAATGTAGACTAGTTCTAGTTCATTTACTTGTGTCAATCTGTAACTTTCTTATGACGAAGTAAAGCCCATTTTTCCAAGCACAAGCTAGTGCTACTATGTTAAAGAAAGTTGCACACAGCGTGTTCCTGGGAAAATGAACCGTTGCTTTATACATGTATTTCTGCCTTATGTTTGTAGGTATTTTTCCGTAATCCTTCCAAGCACAAGCTAGTGCTAATGTGTATCGATTATTAGCACATAACAAGTACCTGGAAACATTTTGGACATGGGTGGTACCTTTTGAGTTCTTCTGTATTTCTGTGGTGAAGTTATTTCCGACTCCTCTCCAAGCACAGGCTAGTGCTAATGCTTGTTTATCATTTGCACATAACAAGTACTTGGGAAGATATCAGATTGACCTGTAAATCTGTCGACTTTGTCTTCGTCTTCGTCTCGCTTTTCTTTTCCCTTATCTCTTGATGTTGTGATGTTAAACCTTTGATCTCTCTCCAAGCACAGGCTAGTGCTAATGCTGTATTTTCATAAGCACATAACAAGTACCTGGAAAGATCTCAATGTAATTTTCTCGGCTTCTCTGATGTTATCAAATTTTCATCTGTTTTTTCTTCTTCCTCTAAGATGCAAATTGCCAATCCCCTCTCCAAGCACAGACTAGTGCTAATGTAAATTTATCATTAGCACTTAGTAAGTACCCGGGAAGATCTCAGCTTTATTTTCGACTTTCTTCTTCTGGTGAAATGTTGGTTCTGACAATCTTACATCAAGTCTTTGTATTTAAGGGCTAAAGTGTCAACAATTGATAAGTGTCATATCGCATCTCTTCGTTGAGCTTCTGATGTTTTAGAACAGATGAGATAGTCATTGAATATTGATTAGTGTCATAATTGATCAGATCGATGTTTGTATCCCAAGCTAAGTTTTGACGATTTTGAAAGGGAGATAATCACGATAATTTTCACATATAAATGAATTTATTTACGATTTTCTTTGTGAATTGAAATTTTAACAAATGTGATATTTTTTCGTTACTTTTTGCACACGTGTGTCCCAATGTAGACTAGTTCTAGTTCATTTTTTTGTGTCAATCTGTAACTTTCTTATGACGAAGTAAAGCCCATTTTTCCAAGCACAAGCTAGTGCTACTATGTTAAAGAAAGTTGCACACAGCGTGTTCCTGGGAAAATGAACCGTTGCTTTATACATGTATTTCTGCCTTATGTTTGTAGGTATTTTTCCGTAATCCTTCCAAGCACAAGCTAGTGCTAATGTGTATCGATTATTAGCACATAACATGTACCTGGAAACATTTTGGACATGGGTGGTACCTTTTGAGTTCTTCTGTATTTCTGTGGTGAAGTTATTTCCGACTCCTCTCCAAGCACAGGCTAGTGCTAATGCTTGTTTATCATTTGAACATAACAAGTACTTGGGAAGATATCAGATTGACCTGTAAATCTGTCGACTTTGTCTTCGTCTTCGTCTTGCTTTTCTTTTCCATTATCTCTTGATGTTGTGATGTTAAACCTTTGATCTCTCTCCAAGCACAGGCTAGTGCTAATGCTGTATTTTCATAAGCACATAACAAGTACCTGGAAAGATCTCAATGTAATTTTCTCGGCTTCTCTGATGTTATCAAATTTTCATCTGTTTTTTCTTCTTCCTCTAAGATGCAAATTGCCAATCCCCTCTCCAAGCACAGACTAGTGCTAATGTAAATTTATCATTAGCACTTAGTAAGTACCCGGGAAGATCTCAGCTTTATTTTCGACTTTCTTCTTCTGGTGAAATGTTGGTTCTGACAATCTTACATCAAGTCTTTGTATTTAAGGGCTAAAGTGTCAACAATTGATAAGTGTCATATCGCATCTCTTCGTTGAGCTTCTGATGTTTTAGAACATATGAGATAGTCATTGAATATTGATTAGTGTCATAATTGATCAGATCGATGTTTGTATCCCAAGCTAAGTTTTGACGATTTTGAAAGGGAGATAATCACGATAATTTTCACATATAAATGAATTTATTTACGATTTTCTTTGTGAATTGAAATTTTAACAAATGTGATATTTTTTCGTTACTATTTGCACACGTGTGTCCCAATGTAGACTAGTTCTAGTTCATTTTCTTGTGTCAATCTGTAACTTTCTTATGACGAAGTAAAGCCCATTTTTCCAAGCACAAGCTAGTGCTACTATGTTAAAGAAAGTTGCACACAGCGTGTTCCTGGAGAAATGAACCGTTGCTTTATACATGTATTTCTGCCTTATGTTTGTAGGTATTTTTCCGTATCCTTCCAAGCACAAGCTAGTGCTAATGTGTATCGATTATTAGCACATAACAAGTACCTGGAAACATTTTGGACATGGGTGGTACCTTTTGAGTTCTTCTGTATTTCTGTAGTGAAGTTATTTCCGACTCCTCTCCAAGCACAGGCTAGTGCTAATGCTTGTTTATCATTTGCACATAACAAGTACTTGGGAAGATATCAGATTGACCTGTAAATCTGTCGACTTTGTCTTCGTCTTCGTCTTGCTTTTCTTTTCCATTATCTCTTGATGTTGTGATGTTAAACCTTTGATCTCTCTCCAAGCACAGGCTAGTGCTAATGCTGAATTTTCATAAGCACATAACAAGTACCTGGAAAGATCTCAATGTAATTTTTTCGGCTTCTCTGATGTTATTAAATTTTCATCTGTTTTTTCTTCTTCCTCTAAGATGCAAATTGCCAATCCCCTCTCCAAGCACAGACTAGTGCTAATATAAATTTATCATTAGCACTTAGTAAGTATCCGGGAAGATCTCAGCTTTATTTTCGACTTTCTTCTTCTGGTGAAATGTTGGTTCTGACAATCTTACATCAAGTCTGTGTATTTAAGGGCTAAAGTGTCAACAATTGATAAGTGTCATATCGCATCTCTTCGTTGAGCTTCTGATGTTTTAGAACATATGAGATAGTCATTGAATATTGATTAGTGTCATAATTGATCAGATCGATGTTTGTATCCCAAGCTAAGTTTTGACGATTTTGAAAGGGAGATAATCACGATAATTTTCACATATAAATGAATTTATTTACGATTTTCTTTGTGAATTGAAATTTTAACAAATGTGATATTTTTTCGTTACTATTTGCACACGTGTGTCCCAATGTAGACTAGTTCTAGTTCATTTTCTTGTGTCAATCTGTAACTTTCTTATGACGAAGTAAAGCCCATTTTTCCAAGCACAAGCTAGTGCTACTATGTTAAAGAAAGTTGCACACAGCGTGTTCCTGGGAAAATGAACCGTTGCTTTATACATGTATTTCTGCCTTATGTTTGTAGGTATTTTTCCGTAATCCTTCCAAGCACAAGCTAGTGCTAATGTGTATCGATTATTAGCACATAACAAGTACCTGGAAACATTTTGGACATGGGTGGTACCTTTTGAGTTCTTCTGTATTTCTGTGGTGAAGTTATTTCCGACTCCTCTCCAAGCACAGGCTAGTGCTAATGCTTGTTTATCATTTGCACATAACAAGTACTTGGGAAGATATCAGATTGACCTGTAAATCTGTCGACTTTGTCTTCGTCTTCGTCTTGCTTTTCTTTTCCATCATCTCTTCATGTTGTGATGTTAAACCTTTGATCTCTCTCCAAGCACAGGCTAGTGCTAATGCTGTATTTTCATAAGCACATAACAAGTACCTGGAAAGATCTCAATTTAATTTTCTCGGCTTCTCTGATGTTATCAAATTTTCATGTGTTTTTTCTTCTTCCTCTAAGATGCAAATTGCCAATCCCCTCTCCAAGCACAGACTAGTGCTAATGTAAATTTATCATTAGCACCTAGTAAGTACCCGGGAAGATCTCAGCTTTATTTTCGACTTTCTTCTTCTGGTGAAATGTTGGTTCTGACAATCTTACATCAAGTCTTTGTATTTAAGGGCTAAAGTGTCAACAATTGATAAGTGTCATATCGCATCTCTTCGTTGAGCTTCTGATGTTTTAGAACATATGAGATAGTCATTGAATATTGATTAGTGTCATAATTGATCAGATCGATGTTTGTATCCCAAGCTAAGTTTTGACGATTTTGAAAGGGAGATAATCACGATAATTTTCACATATAAATGAATTTATTTACGATTTTCTTTGTGAATTGAAATTTTAACAAATGTGATATTTTTTCGTTACTATTTGCACACGTGTGTCCCAATGTAGACTAGTTCTAGTTCATTTACTTGTGTCAATCTGTAACTTTCTTATGACGAAGTAAAGCCCATTTTTCCAAGCACAAGCTAGTGCTACTATGTTAAAGAAAGTTGCACACAGCGTGTTCCTGGGAAAATGAACCGTTGCTTTATACATGTATTTCTGCCTTATGTTTGTAGGTATTTTTCCGTAATCCTTCCAAGCACAAGCTAGTGCTAATGTGTATCGATTATTAGCACATAACAAGTACCTGGAAACATTTTGGACATGGGTGGTACCTTTTGAGTTCTTCTGTATTTCTGTGGTGAAGTTATTTCCGACTCCTCTCCAAGCACAGGCTAGTGCTAATGCTTGTTTATCATTTGCACATAACAAGTACTTGGGAAGATATCAGATTGACCTGTAAATCTGTCGACTTTGTCTTCGTCTTCGTCTCGCTTTTCTTTTCCCTTATCTCTTGATGTTGTGATGTTAAACCTTTGATCTCTCTCCAAGCACAGGCTAGTGCTAATGCTGTATTTTCATAAGCACATAACAAGTACCTGGAAAGATCTCAATGTAATTTTCTCGGCTTCTCTGATGTTATCAAATTTTCATCTGTTTTTTCTTCTTCCTCTAAGATGCAAATTGCCAATCCCCTCTCCAAGCACAGACTAGTGCTAATGTAAATTTATCATTAGCACTTAGTAAGTACCCGGGAAGATCTCAGCTTTATTTTCGACTTTCTTCTTCTGGTGAAATGTTGGTTCTGACAATCTTACATCAAGTCTTTGTATTTAAGGGCTAAAGTGTCAACAATTGATAAGTGTCATATCGCATCTCTTCGTTGAGCTTCTGATGTTTTAGAACATATGAGATAGTCATTGAATATTGATTAGTGTCATAATTGATCAGATCGATGTTTGTATCCCAAGCTAAGTTTTGACGATTTTGAAAGGGAGATAATCACGATAATTTTCACATATAAATGAATTTATTTACGATTTTCTTTGTAAATTGAAATTTTAACAAATGTGATATTTTTTCGTTACTATTTGCACACGTGTGTCCCAATGTAGACTAGTTCTAGTTCATTTTCTTGTGTCAATCTGTAACTTTCTTATGACGAAGTAAAGCCCATTTTTCCAAGCACAAGCTAGTGCTACTATGTTAAAGAAAGTTGCACACAGCGTGTTCCTGGGAAAATGAACCGTTGCTTTATACATGTATTTCTGCCTTATGTTTGTAGGTATTTTTCCGTAATCCTTCCAAGCACAAGCTAGTGCTAATGTGTATCGATTATTAGCACATAACAAGTACCTGGAAACATTTTGGACATGGGTGGTACCTTTTGAGTTCTTCTGTATTTCTGTGGTGAAGTTATTTCCGACTCCTCTCCAAGCACAGGCTAGTGCTAATGCTTGTTTATCATTTCATTTGCACATAACAAGTACTTGGGAAGATATCAGATTGACCTGTAAATCTGTCGACTTTGTCTTCGTCTTCGTCTTGCTTTTCTTTGCCATCATCTCTTGATGTTGTGATGTTAAACCTTTGATCTCTCTCCAAGCACAGGCTAGTGCTAATGCTGTATTTTCATAAGCACATAACAAGTACCTGGAAAGATCTCAATGTAATTTTTTCGGCTTCTCTGATGTTATCAAATTTTCATGTGTTTTTTCTTCTTCCTCTAAGATGCAAATTGCCAATCCCCTCTCCAAGCACAGACTAGTGCTAATGTAAATTTATCATTAGCACTTAGTAAGTACCCGGGAAGATCTCAGCTTTATTTTCGACTTTCTTCTTCTGGTGAAATGTTGGTTCTGACAATCTTACATCAAGTCTTTGTATTTAAGGGCTAAAGTGTCAACAATTGATAAGTGTCATATCGCATCTCTTCGTTGAGCTTCTGATGTTTTAGAACATATGAGATAGTCATTGAATATTGATTAGTGTCATAATTGATCAGATCGATGTTTGTATCCCAAGCTAAGTTTTGACGATTTTGAAAGGGAGATAATCACCATAATTTTCACATATAAATGAATTTATTTACGATTTTCTTTGTGAATTGAAATTTTAACAAATGTGATATTTTTTCGTTACTATTTGCACACGTGTGTCCCAATGCAGACTAGTTCTAGTTCATTTTCTTGTGTCAATCTGTAACTTTCTTATGAAGAAGTAAAGCCCATTTTTCCAAGCACAAGCTAGTGCTACTATGTTAAAGAAAGTTGCACACAGCGTGTTCCTGGGAAAATGAACCGTTGCTTTATACATGTATTTCTGCCTTATGTTTGTAGGTTTTTTTCCGTAATCCTTCCAAGCACAAGCTAGTGCTAATGTGTATCGATTATTAGCACATAACAAGTACCTGGAAACATTTTGGACATGGGTGGTACCTTTTGAGTTCTTCTGTATTTCTGTGGTGAAGTTATTTCCGACTCCTCTCCAAGCACAGGCTAGTGCTAATGCTTGTTTATCATTTCATTTGCACATAACAAGTACTTGGGAAGATATTAGATTGACCTGTAAATCTGTCGACTTTGTCTTCGTCTTCGTCTTGCTTTTCTTTTCCATTATCTCTTGATGTTGTGATGTTAAACCTTTGATCTCTCTCCAAGCACAGGCTAGTGCTAATGCTGTATTTTCATAAGCACATAAAAAGTACCTGGAAAGATCTCAATGTAATTTTCTCGGCTTCTTTGATGTTATCAAATTTTCATCTGTTTTTTCTTCTTCCTCTAAGATGCAAATTGCTAATCCCCTCTCCAAGCACAGACTAGTGCTAATGTAAATTTATCATTAGCACTTAGTAAGTATCCGGGAAGATCTCAGCTTTATTTTCGACTTTCTTCTTCTGGTGAAATGTTGGTTCTGACAATCTTACATCAAGTCTTTGTATTTAAGGGCTAAAGTGTCAACAATTGATAAGTGTCATATCGCATCTCTTCGTTGAGCTTCTGACGTTTAGAACATATGAGATAGTCATTGATTATTGATTAGTGTCATAATTGATCAGATCGATGTTTGTATCCCAAGCTAAGTTTTGACGATTTTGAAAGGGAGATAATCACGATAATTTTCACATATAAATGAATTTATTTACGATTTTCTTTGTGAATTGAAATTTTAACAAATGTGATATTTTTTCGTTACTATTTGCACACATGTGTCCCAATGTAGACTAGTTCTAGTTCATTTTCTTGTGTCAATCTGTAACTTTCTTATGACGAAGTAAAGCCCATTTTTCCAAGCACAAGCTAGTGCTACTATGTTCAAGAAAGTTGCACACAGCGTGTTCCTGGGAAAATGAACCGTTGCTTTATACATGTATTTCTGCCTTATGGTTGTAGGTATTTTTCCGTAATCCTTCCAAGCACAAGCTAGTGCTAATGTGTATCGATTATTAGCACATAACAAGTACCTGGAAACATTTTGGACATGGGTGGTACCTTTTGAGTTCTTCTGTATTTCTGTGGTGAAGTTATTTTCGACTCCTCTCCAAGCACAGGCTAGTGCTAATGCTTGTTTATCATTTGCACATAACAAGTACTTGGGAAGATATCAGATTGACCTGTAAATCTGTCGACTTTGTCTTCGTCTTCGTCTCGCTTTTCTTTTCCATTATCTCTTGATGTTGTGATGTTAAACCTTTGATCTCTCTCCAAGCACAGGCTAGTGCTAATGCTGTATTTTCATAAGCACATAACAAGTACCTGGAAAGATCTCAATGTAATTTTTTCGGCTTCTCTGATGTTATCAAATTTTCATGTGTTTTTTCTTCTTCCTCTAAGATGAAAATTGCCAATCCCCTCTCCAAGCACAGACTAGTGCTAATGTAAATTTATCATTAGCACTTAGTAAGTACCCGGGAAGATCTCAGCTTTATTTTCGACTTTCTTCTTCTGGTGAAATGTTGGTTCTGACAATCTTACATCAAGTCTTTGTATTTAAGGGCTAAAGTGTCAACAATTGATAAGTGTCATATCGCATCTCTTCGTTGAGCTTCTGATGTTTTAGAACATATGAGATAGTCATTGAATATTGATTAGTGTCATAATTGATCAGATCGATGTTTGTATCCCAAGCTAAGTTTTGACGATTTTGAAAGGGAGATAATCACCATAATTTTCACATATAAATGAATTTATTTACGATTTTCTTTGTGAATTGAAATTTTAACAAATGTGATATTTTTTCGTTACTATTTGCACACGTGTGTCCCAATGTAGACTAGTTCTAGTTCATTTTCTTGTGTCAATCTGTAACTTTCTTATGACGAAGTAAAGCCCATTTTTCCAAGCACAAGCTAGTGCTACTATGTTAAAGAAAGTTGCACACAGCGTGTTCCTGGGAAAATGAACCGTTGCTTTATACATGTATTTCTGCCTTATGTTTGTAGGTATTTTTCCGTAATCCTTCCAAGCACAAGCTAGTGCTAATGTGTATCGATTATTAGCACATAACAAGTACCTGGAAACATTTTGGACATGGGTGGTACCTTTTGAGTTCTTCTGTATTTCTGTGGTGAAGTTATTTTCGACTCCTCTCCAAGCACAGGCTAGTGCTAATGCTTGTTTATCATTTGCACATAACAAGTACTTGGGAAGATATCAGATTGACCTGTAAATCTGTCGACTTTGTCTTCGTCTTTGTCTTGCTTTTCTTTTCCATTATCTCTTGATGTTGTGATGTTAAACCTTTGATCTCTCTCCAAGCACAGGCTAGTGCTAATGCTGTATTTTCATAAGCACATAACAAGTACCTGGAAAGATCTCAATGTAATTTTTTCGGCTTCTCTGATGTTATCAAATTTTCATGTGTTTTTTCTTCTTCCTCTAAGATGCAAATTGCCAATCCCCTCTCCAAGCACAGACTAGTGCTAATGTAAATTTATCATTAGCACTTAGTAAGTACCCGGGAAGATCTCAGCTTTATTTTCGACTTTCTTCTTCTGGTGAAATGTTGGTTCTGACAATCTTACATCAAGTCTTTGTATTTAAGGGCTAAAGTGTCAACAATTGATAAGTGTCATATCGCATCTCTTCGTTGAGCTTCTGATGTTTTAGAACATATGAGATAGTCATTGAATATTGATTAGTGTCATAATTGATCAGATCGATGTTTGTATCCCAAGCTAAGTTTTGACGATTTTGAAAGGGAGATAATCACCATAATTTTCACATATAAATGAATTTATTTACGATTTTCTTTGTGAATTGAAATTTTAACAAATGTGATATTTTTTCGTTACTATTTGCACACGTGTGTCCCAATGTAGACTAGTTCTAGTTCATTTTCTTGTGTCAATCTGTAACTTTCGTATGACGAAGTAAAGCCCATTTTTCCAAGCACAAGCTAGTGCTACTATGTTAAAGAAAGTTGCACACAGCGTGTTCCTGGGAAAATGAACCGTTGCTTTATACATGTATTTCTGCCTTATGTTTGTAGGTATTTTTCCGTAATCCTTCCAAGCACAAGCTAGTGCTAATGTGTATCGATTATTAGCACATAACAAGTACCTGGAAACATTTTGGACATGGGTGGTACCTTTTGAGTTCTTCTGTATTTCTGTGGTGAAGTTATTTTCGACTCCTCTCCAAGCACAGGCTAGTGCTAATGCTTGTTTATCATTTGCACATAACAAGTACTTGGGAAGATATCAGATTGACCTGTAAATCTGTCGACTTTGTCTTCGTCTTTGTCTTGCTTTTCTTTTCCATTATCTCTTGATGTTGTGATGTTAAACCTTTGATCTCTCTCCAAGCACAGGCTAGTGCTAATGCTGTATTTTCATAAGCACATAACAAGTACCTGGAAAGATCTCAATGTAATTTTTTCGGCTTCTCTGATGTTATCAAATTTTCATGTGTTTTTTCTTCTTCCTCTAAGATGCAAATTGCCAATCCCCTCTCCAAGCACAGACTAGTGCTAATGTAAATTTATCATTAGCACTTAGTAAGTACCCGGGAAGATCTCAGCTTTATTTTCGACTTTCTTCTTCTGGTGAAATGTTGGTTCTGACAATCTTACATCAAGTCTTTGTATTTAAGGGCTAAAGTGTCAACAATTGATAAGTGTCATATCGCATCTCTTCGTTGAGCTTCTGATGTTTTAGAACATATGAGATAGTCATTGAATATTGATTAGTGTCATAATTGATCAGATCGATGTTTGTATCCCAAGCTAAGTTTTGACGATTTTGAAAGGGAGATAATCACCATAATTTTCACATATAAATGAATTTATTTACGATTTTCTTTGTGAATTGAAATTTTAACAAATGTGATATTTTTTCGTTACTATTTGCACACGTGTGTCCCAATGTAGACTAGTTCTAGTTCATTTTCTTGTGTCAATCTGTAACTTTCGTATGACGAAGTAAAGCCCATTTTTCCAAGCACAAGCTAGTGCTACTATGTTAAAGAAAGTTGCACACAGCGTGTTCCTGGGAAAATGAACCGTTGCTTTATACATGTATTTCTGCCTTATGTTTGTAGGTATTTTTCCGTAATCCTTCCAAGCACAAGCTAGTGCTAATGTGTATCGATTATTAGCACATAACAAGTACCTGGAAACATTTTGGACATGGGTGGTACCTTTTGAGTTCTTCTGTATTTCTGTGGTGAAGTTATTTTCGACTCCTCTCCAAGCACAGGCTAGTGCTAATGCTTGTTTATCATTTGCACATAACAAGTACTTGGGAAGATATCAGATTGACCTGTAAATCTGTCGACTTTGTCTTCGTCTTTGTCTTGCTTTTCTTTTCCATTATCTCTTGATGTTGTGATGTTAAACCTTTGATCTCTCTCCAAGCACAGGCTAGTGCTAATGCTGTATTTTCATAAGCACATAACAAGTACCTGGAAAGATCTCAATGTAATTTTTTCGGCTTCTCTGATGTTATCAAATTTTCATGTGTTTTTTCTTCTTCCTCTAAGATGCAAATTGCCAATCCCCTCTCCAAGCACAGACTAGTGCTAATGTAAATTTATCATTAGCACTTAGTAAGTACCCGGGAAGATCTCAGATTTATTTTCGACTTTCTTCTTCTGGTGAAATGTTGGTTCTGACAATCTTACATCA
Organism: Mytilus edulis; assembly: GCF_963676685.1. Lineage (NCBI taxonomy): Eukaryota > Metazoa > Mollusca > Bivalvia > Mytilida > Mytilidae > Mytilus > Mytilus edulis. The sequence continues at coordinate 49,992,652 of NC_092347.1, forward strand.
AGTCTTTGTATTTAAGGGCTAAAGTGTCAACAATTGATAAGTGTCATATCGCATCTCTTCGTTGAGCTTCTGATGTTTTAGAACATATGAGATAGTCATTGAATATTGATTAGTGTCATAATTGATCAGATCGATGTTTGTATCCCAAGCTAAGTTTTGACGATTTTGAAAGGGAGATAATCACCATAATTTTCACATATAAATGAATTTATTTACGATTTTCTTTGTGAATTGAAATTTTAACAAATGTGATATTTTTTCGTTACTATTTGCACACGTGTGTCCCAATGTAGACTAGTTCTAGTTCATTTTCTTGTGTCAATCTGTAACTTTCGTATGACGAAGTAAAGCCCATTTTTCCAAGCACAAGCTAGTGCTACTATGTTAAAGAAAGTTGCACACAGCGTGTTCCTGGGAAAATGAACCGTTGCTTTATACATGTATTTCTGCCTTATGTTTGTAGGTATTTTTCCGTAATCCTTCCAAGCACAAGCTAGTGCTAATGTGTATCGATTATTAGCACATAACAAGTACCTGGAAACATTTTGGACATGGGTGGTACCTTTTGAGTTCTTCTGTATTTCTGTGGTGAAGTTATTTTCGACTCCTCTCCAAGCACAGGCTAGTGCTAATGCTTGTTTATCATTTGCACATAACAAGTACTTGGGAAGATATCAGATTGACCTGTAAATCTGTCGACTTTGTCTTCGTCTTTGTCTTGCTTTTCTTTTCCATTATCTCTTGATGTTGTGATGTTAAACCTTTGATCTCTCTCCAAGCACAGGCTAGTGCTAATGCTGTATTTTCATAAGCACATAACAAGTACCTGGAAAGATCTCAATGTAATTTTTTCGGCTTCTCTGATGTTATCAAATTTTCATGTGTTTTTTCTTCTTCCTCTAAGATGCAAATTGCCAATCCCCTCTCCAAGCACAGACTAGTGCTAATGTAAATTTATCATTAGCACTTAGTAAGTACCCGGGAAGATCTCAGATTTATTTTCGACTTTCTTCTTCTGGTGAAATGTTGGTTCTGACAATCTTACATCAAGTCTTTGTATTTAAGGGCTAAAGTGTCAACAATTGATAAGTGTCATATCGCATCTCTTCGTTGAGCTTCTGATGTTTTAGAACATATGAGATAGTCATTGAATATTGATTAGTGTCATAATTGATCAGATCGATGTTTGTATCCCAAGCTAAGTTTTGACGATTTTGAAAGGGAGATAATCACCATAATTTTCACATATAAATGAATTTATTTACGATTTTCTTTGTGAATTGAAATTTTAACAAATGTGATATTTTTTCGTTACTATTTGCACACGTGTGTCCCAATGTAGACTAGTTCTAGTTCATTTTCTTGTGTCAATCTGTAACTTTCGTATGACGAAGTAAAGCCCATTTTTCCAAGCACAAGCTAGTGCTACTATGTTAAAGAAAGTTGCACACAGCGTGTTCCTGGGAAAATGAACCGTTGCTTTATACATGTATTTCTGCCTTATGTTTGTAGGTATTTTTCCGTAATCCTTCCAAGCACAAGCTAGTGCTAATGTGTATCGATTATTAGCACATAACAAGTACCTGGAAACATTTTGGACATGGGTGGTACCTTTTGAGTTCTTCTGTATTTCTGTGGTGAAGTTATTTTCGACTCCTCTCCAAGCACAGGCTAGTGCTAATGCTTGTTTATCATTTGCACATAACAAGTACTTGGGAAGATATCAGATTGACCTGTAAATCTGTCGACTTTGTCTTCGTCTTTGTCTTGCTTTTCTTTTCCATTATCTCTTGATGTTGTGATGTTAAACCTTTGATCTCTCTCCAAGCACAGGCTAGTGCTAATGCTGTATTTTCATAAGCACATAACAAGTACCTGGAAAGATCTCAATGTAATTTTTTCGGCTTCTCTGATGTTATCAAATTTTCATGTGTTTTTTCTTCTTCCTCTAAAATGCAAATTGCCAATCCCCTCTCCAAGCACAGACTAGTGCTAATGTAAATTTATCATTAGCACTTAGTAAGTACCCGGGAAGATCTCAGCTTTATTTTCGACTTTCTTCTTCTGGTGAAATGTTGGTTCTGACAATCTTACATCAAGTCTTTGTATTTAAGGGCTAAAGTGTCAACAATTGATAAGTGTCATATCGCATCTCTTCGTTGAGCTTCTGATGTTTTAGAACATATGAGATAGTCATTGAATATTGATTAGTGTCATAATTGATCAGATCGATGTTTGTATCCCAAGCTAAGTTTTGACGACTTTGAAAGGGAGATAATCACGATAATTTTCACATATAAATGAATTTATTTACGATTTTCTTTGTGAATTGAAATTTTAACAAATGTGATATTTTTTCGTTACTATTTGCACACATGTGTCCCAATGTAGACTAGTTCTAGTTCATTTTCTTGTGTCAATCTGTAACTTTCTTATGACGAAGTAAAGCCCATTTTTCCAAGCACAAGCTAGTGCTACTATGTTCAAGAAAGTTGCACACAGCGTGTTCCTGGGAAAATGAACCGTTGCTTTATACATGTATTTCTGCCTTATGGTTGTAGGTATTTTTCCGTAATCCTTCCAAGCACAAGCTAGTGCTAATGTGTATCGATTATTAGCACATAACAAGTACCTGGAAACATTTTGGACATGGGTGGTACCTTTTGAGTTCTTCTGTATTTCTGTGGTGAAGTTATTTTCGACTCCTCTCCAAGCACAGGCTAGTGCTAATGCTTGTTTATCATTTGCACATAACAAGTACTTGGGAAGATATCAGATTGACCTGTAAATCTGTCGACTTTGTCTTCGTCTTCGTCTCGCTTTTCTTTTCCATTATCTCTTGATGTTGTGATGTTAAACCTTTGATCTCTCTCCAAGCACAGGCTAGTGCTAATGCTGTATTTTCATAAGCACATAACAAGTACCTGGAAAGATCTCAATGTAATTTTTTCGGCTTCTCTGATGTTATCAAATTTTCATGTGTTTTTTCTTCTTCCTCTAAGATGAAAATTGCCAATCCCCTCTCCAAGCACAGACTAGTGCTAATGTAAATTTATCATTAGCACTTAGTAAGTACCCGGGAAGATCTCAGCTTTATTTTCGACTTTCTTCTTCTGGTGAAATGTTGGTTCTGACAATCTTACATCAAGTCTTTGTATTTAAGGGCTAAAGTGTCAACAATTGATAAGTGTCATATCGCATCTCTTCGTTGAGCTTCTGATGTTTTAGAACATATGAGATAGTCATTGAATATTGATTAGTGTCATAATTGATCAGATCGATGTTTGTATCCCAAGCTAAGTTTTGACGATTTTGAAAGGGAGATAATCACCATAATTTTCACATATAAATGAATTTATTTACGATTTTCTTTGTGAATTGAAATTTTAACAAATGTGATATTTTTTCGTTACTATTTGCACACGTGTGTCCCAATGTAGACTAGTTCTAGTTCATTTTCTTGTGTCAATCTGTAACTTTCGTATGACGAAGTAAAGCCCATTTTTCCAAGCACAAGCTAGTGCTACTATGTTAAAGAAAGTTGCACACAGCGTGTTCCTGGGAAAATGAACCGTTGCTTTATACATGTATTTCTGCCTTATGTTTGTAGGTATTTTTCCGTAATCCTTCCAAGCACAAGCTAGTGCTAATGTGTATCGATTATTAGCACATAACAAGTACCTGGAAACATTTTGGACATGGGTGGTACCTTTTGAGTTCTTCTGTATTTCTGTGGTGAAGTTATTTTCGACTCCTCTCCAAGCACAGGCTAGTGCTAATGCTTGTTTATCATTTGCACATAACAAGTACTTGGGAAGATATCATTGACCTGTAAATCTGTCGACTTTGTCTTCGTCTTTGTCTTGCTTTTCTTTTCCATTATCTCTTGATGTTGTGATGTTAAACCTTTGATCTCTCTCCAAGCACAGGCTAGTGCTAATGCTGTATTTTCATAAGCACATAACAAGTACCTGGAAAGATCTCAATGTAATTTTTTCGGCTTCTCTGATGTTATCAAATTTTCATGTGTTTTTTCTTCTTCCTCTAAGATGCAAATTGCCAATCCCCTCTCCAAGCACAGACTAGTGCTAATGTAAATTTATCATTAGCACTTAGTAAGTACCCGGGAAGATCTCAGATTTATTTTCGACTTTCTTCTTCTGGTGAAATGTTGGTTCTGACAATCTTACATCAAGTCTTTGTATTTAAGGGCTAAAGTGTCAACAATTGATAAGTGTCATATCGCATCTCTTCGTTGAGCTTCTGATGTTTTAGAACATATGAGATAGTCATTGAATATTGATTAGTGTCATAATTGATCAGATCGATGTTTGTATCCCAAGCTAAGTTTTGACGATTTTGAAAGGGAGATAATCACCATAATTTTCACATATAAATGAATTTATTTACGATTTTCTTTGTGAATTGAAATTTTAACAAATGTGATATTTTTTCGTTACTATTTGCACACGTGTGTCCCAATGTAGACTAGTTCTAGTTCATTTTCTTGTGTCAATCTGTAACTTTCGTATGACGAAGTAAAGCCCATTTTTCCAAGCACAAGCTAGTGCTACTATGTTAAAGAAAGTTGCACACAGCGTGTTCCTGGGAAAATGAACCGTTGCTTTATACATGTATTTCTGCCTTATGTTTGTAGGTATTTTTCCGTAATCCTTCCAAGCACAAGCTAGTGCTAATGTGTATCGATTATTAGCACATAACAAGTACCTGGAAACATTTTGGACATGGGTGGTACCTTTTGAGTTCTTCTGTATTTCTGTGGTGAAGTTATTTTCGACTCCTCTCCAAGCACAGGCTAGTGCTAATGCTTGTTTATCATTTGCACATAACAAGTACTTGGGAAGATATCAGATTGACCTGTAAATCTGTCGACTTTGTCTTCGTCTTTGTCTTGCTTTTCTTTTCCATTATCTCTTGATGTTGTGATGTTAAACCTTTGATCTCTCTCCAAGCACAGGCTAGTGCTAATGCTGTATTTTCATAAGCACATAACAAGTACCTGGAAAGATCTCAATGTAATTTTTTCGGCTTCTCTGATGTTATCAAATTTTCATGTGTTTTTTCTTCTTCCTCTAAAATGCAAATTGCCAATCCCCTCTCCAAGCACAGACTAGTGCTAATGTAAATTTATCATTAGCACTTAGTAAGTACCCGGGAAGATCTCAGCTTTATTTTCGACTTTCTTCTTCTGGTGAAATGTTGGTTCTGACAATCTTACATCAAGTCTTTGTATTTAAGGGCTAAAGTGTCAACAATTGATAAGTGTCATATCGCATCTCTTCGTTGAGCTTCTGATGTTTTAGAACATATGAGATAGTCATTGAATATTGATTAGTGTCATAATTGATCAGATCGATGTTTGTATCCCAAGCTAAGTTTTGACGACTTTGAAAGGGAGATAATCACGATAATTTTCACATATAAATGAATTTATTTACGATTTTCTTTGTAAATTGTAATTTTAACAAATGTGATATTTTTTCGTTACTTTTTGCACACGTGTGTCCCAATGTAGACTAGTTCTAGTTCATTTTCTTGTGTCAATCTGTAACTTTCGTATGACGAAGTAAAGCTCATTTTTCCAAGCACAAGCTAGTGCTACTATGTTAAAGAAAGTTGCACACAGCGTGTTCCTGGGAAAATGAACCGTTGCTTTATACATGTATTTCTGCCTTATGTTTGTAGGTATTTTTCCGTAATCCTTCCAAGCACAAGCTAGTGCTAATGTGTATCGATTATTAGCACATAACAAGTACCTGGAAACATTTTGGACATGGGTGGTACCTTTTGAGTTCTTCTGTATTTCTGTGGTGAAGTTATTTCCGACTCCTCTCCAAGCACAGGCTAGTGCTAATGCTTGTTTATCATTTGCACATAACAAGTACTTGGGAAGATATCAGATTGACCTGTAAATCTGTCGACTTTGTTTTCGTCTTCGTCTTGCTTTTCTTTTCCATTATCTCTTGATGTTGTGATGTTAAACCTTTGATCTCTCTCCAAGCACAGGCTAGTGCTAATGCTGTATTTTCATAAGCACATAACAAGTACCTGGAAAGATCTCAATGTAATTTTCTCGGCTTCTCTGATGTTATCAAATTTTCATGTGTTTTTTCTTCTTCCTCTAAGATGCGAATTGCCAATCCCCTCTCCAAGCACAGACTAGTGCTAATGTAAATTTATCATTAGCACTTAGTAAGTACCCGGGAAGATCTCAGCTTTATTTTCGACTTTCTTCTTCTGGTGAAATGTTGGTTCTGACAATCTTACATCAAGTCTTTGTATTTAAGGGCTAAAGTGTCAACAATTGATAAGTGTCATATCGCATCTCTTCGTTGAGCTTCTGATGTTTTAGAACATATGAGATAGTCATTGAATATTGATTAGTGTCATAATTGATCAGATCGATGTTTGTATCCCAAGCTGAGTTTTGACGATTTTGAAAGGGAGATAATCACGATAATTTTCACATATAAATGAATTTATTTACGATTTTCTTTGTAAATTGAAATTTTAACAAATGTGATATTTTTTCGTTACTATTTGCACACGTGTGTCCCAATGTAGACTAGTTCTAGTTCATTTTCTTGTGTCAATCTGTAACTTTCGTATGACGAAGTAAAGCCCATTTTTCCAAGCACAAGCTAGTGCTACTATGTTAAAGAAAGTTGCACACAGCGTGTTCCTGGGAAAATGAACCGTTGCTTTATACATGTATTTCTGCCTTATGTTTGTAGGTATTTTTCCGTAATCCTTCCAAGCACAAGCTAGTGCTAATGTGTATCGATTATTAGCACATAACAAGTACCTGGAAACATTTTGGACATGGGTGGTACCTTTTGAGTTCTTCTGTATTTCTGTGGTGAAGTTATTTCCGACTCCTCTCCAAGCACAGGCTAGTGCTAATGCTTGTTTATCATTTCATTTGCACATAACAAGTACTTGGGAAGATATCAGATTGACCTGTAAATCTGTCGACTTTGTCTTCGTCTTCGTCTTGCTTTTCTTTTCCATTATCTCTTGATGTTGTGATGTTAAACCTTTGATCTCTCTCCAAGCACAGGCTAGTGCTAATGCTGTATTTTCATAAGCACATAAAAAGTACCTGGAAAGATCTCAATGTAATTTTCTCGGCTTCTCTGATGTTATCAAATTTTCATCTGTTTTTTCTCCTTCCTCTAAGATGCAAATTGCCAATCCCCTCTCCAAGCACAGACTAGTGCTAATGTAAATTTATCATTAGCACTTAGTAAGTATCCGGGAAGATCTCAGCTTTATTTTCGACTTTCTTCTTCTGGTGAAATGTTGGTTCTGACAATCTTACATCAAGTCTTTGTATTTAAGGGCTAAAGTGTCAACAATTGATAAGTGTCATATCGCATCTCTTCGTTGAGCTTCTGACGTTTAGAACATATGAGATAGTCATTGAATATTGATTAGTGTCATAATTGATCAGATCGATGTTTGTATCCCAAGCTAAGTTTTGACGATTTTGAAAGGGAGATAATCACGATAATTTTCACATATAAATGAATTTATTTACGATTTTCTTTGTGAATTGAAATTTTAACAAATGTGATATTTTTTCGTTACTATTTGCACACGTGTGTCCCAATGTAGACTAGTTCTAGTTCATTTACTTGTGTCAATCTGTAACTTTCTTATGACGAAGTAAAGCCCATTTTTCCAAGCACAAGCTAGTGCTACTATGTTAAAGAAAGTTGCACACAGCGTGTTCCTGGGAAAATGAACCGTTGCTTTATACATGTATTTCTGCCTTATGTTTGTAGGTATTTTTCCGTAATCCTTCCAAGCACAAGCTAGTGCTAATGTGTATCGATTATTAGCACATAACAAGTACCTGGAAACATTTTGGACATGGGTGGTACCTTTTGAGTTCTTCTGTATTTCTGTGGTGAAGTTATTTCCGACTCCTCTCCAAGCACAGGCTAGTGCTAATGCTTGTTTATCATTTGCACATAACAAGTACTTGGGAAGATATCAGATTGACCTGTAAATCTGTCGACTTTGTCTTCGTCTTCGTCTCGCTTTTCTTTTCCCTTATCTCTTGATGTTGTGATGTTAAACCTTTGATCTCTCTCCAAGCACAGGCTAGTGCTAATGCTGTATTTTCATAAGCACATAACAAGTACCTGGAAAGATCTCAATGTAATTTTCTCGGCTTCTCTGATGTTATCAAATTTTCATCTGTTTTTTCTTCTTCCTCTAAGATGCAAATTGCCAATCCCCTCTCCAAGCACAGACTAGTGCTAATGTAAATTTATCATTAGCACTTAGTAAGTACCCGGGAAGATCTCAGCTTTATTTTCGACTTTCTTCTTCTGGTGAAATGTTGGTTCTGACAATCTTACATCAAGTCTTTGTATTTAAGGGCTAAAGTGTCAACAATTGATAAGTGTCATATCGCATCTCTTCGTTGAGCTTCTGATGTTTTAGAACAGATGAGATAGTCATTGAATATTGATTAGTGTCATAATTGATCAGATCGATGTTTGTATCCCAAGCTAAGTTTTGACGATTTTGAAAGGGAGATAATCACGATAATTTTCACATATAAATGAATTTATTTACGATTTTCTTTGTGAATTGAAATTTTAACAAAGGTGATATTTTTTCGTTACTTTTTGCACACGTGTGTCCCAATGTAGACTAGTTCTAGTTCATTTTTTTGTGTCAATCTGTAACTTTCTTATGACGAAGTAAAGCCCATTTTTCCAAGCACAAGCTAGTGCTACTATGTTAAAGAAAGTTGCACACAGCGTGTTCCTGGGAAAATGAACCGTTGCTTTATACATGTATTTCTGCCTTATGTTTGTAGGTATTTTTCCGTAATCCTTCCAAGCACAAGCTAGTGCTAATGTGTATCGATTATTAGCACATAACATGTACCTGGAAACATTTTGGACATGGGTGGTACCTTTTGAGTTCTTCTGTATTTCTGTGGTGAAGTTATTTCCGACTCCTCTCCAAGCACAGGCTAGTGCTAATGCTTGTTTATCATTTGAACATAACAAGTACTTGGGAAGATATCAGATTGACCTGTAAATCTGTCGACTTTGTCTTCGTCTTCGTCTTGCTTTTCTTTTCCATTATCTCTTGATGTTGTGATGTTAAACCTTTGATCTCTCTCCAAGCACAGGCTAGTGCTAATGCTGTATTTTCATAAGCACATAACAAGTACCTGGAAAGATCTCAATGTAATTTTCTCGGCTTCTCTGATGTTATCAAATTTTCATCTGTTTTTTCTTCTTCCTCTAAGATGCAAATTGCCAATCCCCTCTCCAAGCACAGACTAGTGCTAATGTAAATTTATCATTAGCACTTAGTAAGTACCCGGGAAGATCTCAGCTTTATTTTCGACTTTCTTCTTCTGGTGAAATGTTGGTTCTGACAATCTTACATCAAGTCTTTGTATTTAAGGGCTAAAGTGTCAACAATTGATAAGTGTCATATCGCATCTCTTCGTTGAGCTTCTGATGTTTTAGAACATATGAGATAGTCATTGAATATTGATTAGTGTCATAATTGATCAGATCGATGTTTGTATCCCAAGCTAAGTTTTGACGATTTTGAAAGGGAGATAATCACGATAATTTTCACATATAAATGAATTTATTTACGATTTTCTTTGTGAATTGAAATTTTAACAAATGTGATATTTTTTCGTTACTATTTGCACACGTGTGTCCCAATGTAGACTAGTTCTAGTTCATTTTCTTGTGTCAATCTGTAACTTTCTTATGACGAAGTAAAGCCCATTTTTCCAAGCACAAGCTAGTGCTACTATGTTAAAGAAAGTTGCACACAGCGTGTTCCTGGAGAAATGAACCGTTGCTTTATACATGTATTTCTGCCTTATGTTTGTAGGTATTTTTCCGTAATCCTTCCAAGCACAAGCTAGTGCTAATGTGTATCGATTATTAGCACATAACAAGTACCTGGAAACATTTTGGACATGGGTGGTACCTTTTGAGTTCTTCTGTATTTCTGTAGTGAAGTTATTTCCGACTCCTCTCCAAGCACAGGCTAGTGCTAATGCTTGTTTATCATTTGCACATAACAAGTACTTGGGAAGATATCAGATTGACCTGTAAATCTGTCGACTTTGTCTTCGTCTTCGTCTTGCTTTTCTTTTCCATTATCTCTTGATGTTGTGATGTTAAACCTTTGATCTCTCTCCAAGCACAGGCTAGTGCTAATGCTGAATTTTCATAAGCACATAACAAGTACCTGGAAAGATCTCAATGTAATTTTTTCGGCTTCTCTGATGTTATTAAATTTTCATCTGTTTTTTCTTCTTCCTCTAAGATGCAAATTGCCAATCCCCTCTCCAAGCACAGACTAGTGCTAATATAAATTTATCATTAGCACTTAGTAAGTATCCGGGAAGATCTCAGCTTTATTTTCGACTTTCTTCTTCTGGTGAAATGTTGGTTCTGACAATCTTACATCAAGTCTGTGTATTTAAGGGCTAAAGTGTCAACAATTGATAAGTGTCATATCGCATCTCTTCGTTGAGCTTCTGATGTTTTAGAACATATGAGATAGTCATTGAATATTGATTAGTGTCATAATTGATCAGATCGATGTTTGTATCCCAAGCTAAGTTTTGACGATTTTGAAAGGGAGATAATCACGATAATTTTCACATATAAATGAATTTATTTACGATTTTCTTTGTGAATTGAAATTTTAACAAATGTGATATTTTTTCGTTACTATTTGCACACGTGTGTCCCAATGTAGACTAGTTCTAGTTCATTTTCTTGTGTCAATCTGTAACTTTCTTATGACGAAGTAAAGCCCATTTTTCCAAGCACAAGCTAGTGCTACTATGTTAAAGAAAGTTGCACACAGCGTGTTCCTGGGAAAATGAACCGTTGCTTTATACATGTATTTCTGCCTTATGTTTGTAGGTATTTTTCCGTAATCCTTCCAAGCACAAGCTAGTGCTAATGTGTATCGATTATTAGCACATAACAAGTACCTGGAAACATTTTGGACATGGGTGGTACCTTTTGAGTTCTTCTGTATTTCTGTGGTGAAGTTATTTCCGACTCCTCTCCAAGCACAGGCTAGTGCTAATGCTTGTTTATCATTTGCACATAACAAGTACTTGGGAAGATATCAGATTGACCTGTAAATCTGTCGACTTTGTCTTCGTCTTCGTCTTGCTTTTCTTTTCCATCATCTCTTCATGTTGTGATGTTAAACCTTTGATCTCTCTCCAAGCACAGGCTAGTGCTAATGCTGTATTTTCATAAGCACATAACAAGTACCTGGAAAGATCTCAATTTAATTTTCTCGGCTTCTCTGATGTTATCAAATTTTCATGTGTTTTTTCTTCTTCCTCTAAGATGCAAATTGCCAATCCCCTCTCCAAGCACAGACTAGTGCTAATGTAAATTTATCATTAGCACCTAGTAAGTACCCGGGAAGATCTCAGCTTTATTTTCGACTTTCTTCTTCTGGTGAAATGTTGGTTCTGACAATCTTACATCAAGTCTTTGTATTTAAGGGCTAAAGTGTCAACAATTGATAAGTGTCATATCGCATCTCTTCGTTGAGCTTCTGATGTTTTAGAACATATGAGATAGTCATTGAATATTGATTAGTGTCATAATTGATCAGATCGATGTTTGTATCCCAAGCTAAGTTTTGACGATTTTGAAAGGGAGATAATCACGATAATTTTCACATATAAATGAATTTATTTACGATTTTCTTTGTGAATTGAAATTTTAACAAATGTGATATTTTTTCGTTACTATTTGCACACGTGTGTCCCAATGTAGACTAGTTCTAGTTCATTTACTTGTGTCAATCTGTAACTTTCTTATGACGAAGTAAAGCCCATTTTTCCAAGCACAAGCTAGTGCTACTATGTTAAAGAAAGTTGCACACAGCGTGTTCCTGGGAAAATGAACCGTTGCTTTATACATGTATTTCTGCCTTATGTTTGTAGGTATTTTTCCGTAATCCTTCCAAGCACAAGCTAGTGCTAATGTGTATCGATTATTAGCACATAACAAGTACCTGGAAACATTTTGGACATGGGTGGTACCTTTTGAGTTCTTCTGTATTTCTGTGGTGAAGTTATTTCCGACTCCTCTCCAAGCACAGGCTAGTGCTAATGCTTGTTTATCATTTGCACATAACAAGTACTTGGGAAGATATCAGATTGACCTGTAAATCTGTCGACTTTGTCTTCGTCTTCGTCTCGCTTTTCTTTTCCCTTATCTCTTGATGTTGTGATGTTAAACCTTTGATCTCTCTCCAAGCACAGGCTAGTGCTAATGCTGTATTTTCATAAGCACATAACAAGTACCTGGAAAGATCTCAATGTAATTTTCTCGGCTTCTCTGATGTTATCAAATTTTCATCTGTTTTTTCTTCTTCCTCTAAGATGCAAATTGCCAATCCCCTCTCCAAGCACAGACTAGTGCTAATGTAAATTTATCATTAGCACTTAGTAAGTACCCGGGAAGATCTCAGCTTTATTTTCGACTTTCTTCTTCTGGTGAAATGTTGGTTCTGACAATCTTACATCAAGTCTTTGTATTTAAGGGCTAAAGTGTCAACAATTGATAAGTGTCATATCGCATCTCTTCGTTGAGCTTCTGATGTTTTAGAACATATGAGATAGTCATTGAATATTGATTAGTGTCATAATTGATCAGATCGATGTTTGTATCCCAAGCTAAGTTTTGACGATTTTGAAAGGGAGATAATCACGATAATTTTCACATATAAATGAATTTATTTACGATTTTCTTTGTAAATTGAAATTTTAACAAATGTGATATTTTTTCGTTACTATTTGCACACGTGTGTCCCAATGTAGACTAGTTCTAGTTCATTTTCTTGTGTCAATCTGTAACTTTCGTATGACGAAGTAAAGCCCATTTTTCCAAGCACAAGCTAGTGCTACTATGTTAAAGAAAGTTGCACACAGCGTGTTCCTGGGAAAATGAACCGTTGCTTTATACATGTATTTCTGCCTTATGTTTGTAGGTATTTTTCCGTAATCCTTCCAAGCACAAGCTAGTGCTAATGTGTATCGATTATTAGCACATAACAAGTACCTGGAAACATTTTGGACATGGGTGGTACCTTTTGAGTTCTTCTGTATTTCTGTGGTGAAGTTATTTCCGACTCCTCTCCAAGCACAGGCTAGTGCTAATGCTTGTTTATCATTTCATTTGCACATAACAAGTACTTGGGAAGATATCAGATTGACCTGTAAATCTGTCGACTTTGTCTTCGTCTTCGTCTTGCTTTTCTTTGCCATCATCTCTTGATGTTGTGATGTTAAACCTTTGATCTCTCTCCAAGCACAGGCTAGTGCTAATGCTGTATTTTCATAAGCACATAACAAGTACCTGGAAAGATCTCAATGTAATTTTTTCGGCTTCTCTGATGTTATCAAATTTTCATGTGTTTTTTCTTCTTCCTCTAAGATGCAAATTGCCAATCCCCTCTCCAAGCACAGACTAGTGCTAATGTAAATTTATCATTAGCACTTAGTAAGTACCCGGGAAGATCTCAGCTTTATTTTCGACTTTCTTCTTCTGGTGAAATGTTGGTTCTGACAATCTTACATCAAGTCTTTGTATTTAAGGGCTAAAGTGTCAACAATTGATAAGTGTCATATCGCATCTCTTCGTTGAGCTTCTGATGTTTTAGAACATATGAGATAGTCATTGAATATTGATTAGTGTCATAATTGATCAGATCGATGTTTGTATCCCAAGCTAAGTTTTGACGATTTTGAAAGGGAGATAATCACGATAATTTTCACATATAAATGAATTTATTTACGATTTTCTTTGTGAATTGAAATTTTAACAAATGTGATATTTTTTCGTTACTATTTGCACACGTGTGTCCCAATGCAGACTAGTTCTAGTTCATTTTCTTGTGTCAATCTGTAACTTTCTTATGAAGAAGTAAAGCCCATTTTTCCAAGCACAAGCTAGTGCTACTATGTTAAAGAAAGTTGCACACAGCGTGTTCCTGGGAAAATGAACCGTTGCTTTATACATGTATTTCTGCCTTATGTTTGTAGGTTTTTTTCCGTAATCCTTCCAAGCACAAGCTAGTGCTAATGTGTATCGATTATTAGCACATAACAAGTACCTGGAAACATTTTGGACATGGGTGGTACCTTTTGAGTTCTTCTGTATTTCTGTGGTGAAGTTATTTCCGACTCCTCTCCAAGCACAGGCTAGTGCTAATGCTTGTTTATCATTTCATTTGCACATAACAAGTACTTGGGAAGATATTAGATTGACCTGTAAATCTGTCGACTTTGTCTTCGTCTTCGTCTTGCTTTTCTTTTCCATTATCTCTTGATGTTGTGATGTTAAACCTTTGATCTCTCTCCAAGCACAGGCTAGTGCTAATGCTGTATTTTCATAAGCACATAAAAAGTACCTGGAAAGATCTCAATGTAATTTTCTCGGCTTCTTTGATGTTATCAAATTTTCATCTGTTTTTTCTTCTTCCTCTAAGATGCAAATTGCTAATCCCCTCTCCAAGCACAGACTAGTGCTAATGTAAATTTATCATTAGCACTTAGTAAGTATCCGGGAAGATCTCAGCTTTATTTTCGACTTTCTTCTTCTGGTGAAATGTTGGTTCTGACAATCTTACATCAAGTCTTTGTATTTAAGGGCTAAAGTGTCAACAATTGATAAGTGTCATATCGCATCTCTTCGTTGAGCTTCTGACGTTTAGAACATATGAGATAGTCATTGATTATTGATTAGTGTCATAATTGATCAGATCGATGTTTGTATCCCAAGCTAAGTTTTGACGATTTTGAAAGGGAGATAATCACGATAATTTTCACATATAAATGAATTTATTTACGATTTTCTTTGTGAATTGAAATTTTAACAAATGTGATATTTTTTCGTTACTATTTGCACACATGTGTCCCAATGTAGACTAGTTCTAGTTCATTTTCTTGTGTCAATCTGTAACTTTCTTATGACGAAGTAAAGCCCATTTTTCCAAGCACAAGCTAGTGCTACTATGTTCAAGAAAGTTGCACACAGCGTGTTCCTGGGAAAATGAACCGTTGCTTTATACATGTATTTCTGCCTTATGGTTGTAGGTATTTTTCCGTAATCCTTCCAAGCACAAGCTAGTGCTAATGTGTATCGATTATTAGCACATAACAAGTACCTGGAAACATTTTGGACATGGGTGGTACCTTTTGAGTTCTTCTGTATTTCTGTGGTGAAGTTATTTTCGACTCCTCTCCAAGCACAGGCTAGTGCTAATGCTTGTTTATCATTTGCACATAACAAGTACTTGGGAAGATATCAGATTGACCTGTAAATCTGTCGACTTTGTCTTCGTCTTCGTCTCGCTTTTCTTTTCCATTATCTCTTGATGTTGTGATGTTAAACCTTTGATCTCTCTCCAAGCACAGGCTAGTGCTAATGCTGTATTTTCATAAGCACATAACAAGTACCTGGAAAGATCTCAATGTAATTTTTTCGGCTTCTCTGATGTTATCAAATTTTCATGTGTTTTTTCTTCTTCCTCTAAGATGAAAATTGCCAATCCCCTCTCCAAGCACAGACTAGTGCTAATGTAAATTTATCATTAGCACTTAGTAAGTACCCGGGAAGATCTCAGCTTTATTTTCGACTTTCTTCTTCTGGTGAAATGTTGGTTCTGACAATCTTACATCAAGTCTTTGTATTTAAGGGCTAAAGTGTCAACAATTGATAAGTGTCATATCGCATCTCTTCGTTGAGCTTCTGATGTTTTAGAACATATGAGATAGTCATTGAATATTGATTAGTGTCATAATTGATCAGATCGATGTTTGTATCCCAAGCTAAGTTTTGACGATTTTGAAAGGGAGATAATCACCATAATTTTCACATATAAATGAATTTATTTACGATTTTCTTTGTGAATTGAAATTTTAACAAATGTGATATTTTTTCGTTACTATTTGCACACGTGTGTCCCAATGTAGACTAGTTCTAGTTCATTTTCTTGTGTCAATCTGTAACTTTCGTATGACGAAGTAAAGCCCATTTTTCCAAGCACAAGCTAGTGCTACTATGTTAAAGAAAGTTGCACACAGCGTGTTCCTGGGAAAATGAACCGTTGCTTTATACATGTATTTCTGCCTTATGTTTGTAGGTATTTTTCCGTAATCCTTCCAAGCACAAGCTAGTGCTAATGTGTATCGATTATTAGCACATAACAAGTACCTGGAAACATTTTGGACATGGGTGGTACCTTTTGAGTTCTTCTGTATTTCTGTGGTGAAGTTATTTTCGACTCCTCTCCAAGCACAGGCTAGTGCTAATGCTTGTTTATCATTTGCACATAACAAGTACTTGGGAAGATATCAGATTGACCTGTAAATCTGTCGACTTTGTCTTCGTCTTTGTCTTGCTTTTCTTTTCCATTATCTCTTGATGTTGTGATGTTAAACCTTTGATCTCTCTCCAAGCACAGGCTAGTGCTAATGCTGTATTTTCATAAGCACATAACAAGTACCTGGAAAGATCTCAATGTAATTTTTTCGGCTTCTCTGATGTTATCAAATTTTCATGTGTTTTTTCTTCTTCCTCTAAGATGCAAATTGCCAATCCCCTCTCCAAGCACAGACTAGTGCTAATGTAAATTTATCATTAGCACTTAGTAAGTACCCGGGAAGATCTCAGCTTTATTTTCGACTTTCTTCTTCTGGTGAAATGTTGGTTCTGACAATCTTACATCAAGTCTTTGTATTTAAGGGCTAAAGTGTCAACAATTGATAAGTGTCATATCGCATCTCTTCGTTGAGCTTCTGATGTTTTAGAACATATGAGATAGTCATTGAATATTGATTAGTGTCATAATTGATCAGATCGATGTTTGTATCCCAAGCTAAGTTTTGACGATTTTGAAAGGGAGATAATCACCATAATTTTCACATATAAATGAATTTATTTACGATTTTCTTTGTGAATTGAAATTTTAACAAATGTGATATTTTTTCGTTACTATTTGCACACGTGTGTCCCAATGTAGACTAGTTCTAGTTCATTTTCTTGTGTCAATCTGTAACTTTCGTATGACGAAGTAAAGCCCATTTTTCCAAGCACAAGCTAGTGCTACTATGTTAAAGAAAGTTGCACACAGCGTGTTCCTGGGAAAATGAACCGTTGCTTTATACATGTATTTCTGCCTTATGTTTGTAGGTATTTTTCCGTAATCCTTCCAAGCACAAGCTAGTGCTAATGTGTATCGATTATTAGCACATAACAAGTACCTGGAAACATTTTGGACATGGGTGGTACCTTTTGAGTTCTTCTGTATTTCTGTGGTGAAGTTATTTTCGACTCCTCTCCAAGCACAGGCTAGTGCTAATGCTTGTTTATCATTTGCACATAACAAGTACTTGGGAAGATATCAGATTGACCTGTAAATCTGTCGACTTTGTCTTCGTCTTTGTCTTGCTTTTCTTTTCCATTATCTCTTGATGTTGTGATGTTAAACCTTTGATCTCTCTCCAAGCACAGGCTAGTGCTAATGCTGTATTTTCATAAGCACATAACAAGTACCTGGAAAGATCTCAATGTAATTTTTTCGGCTTCTCTGATGTTATCAAATTTTCATGTGTTTTTTCTTCTTCCTCTAAAATGCAAATTGCCAATCCCCTCTCCAAGCACAGACTAGTGCTAATGTAAATTTATCATTAGCACTTAGTAAGTACCCGGGAAGATCTCAGCTTTATTTTCGACTTTCTTCTTCTGGTGAAATGTTGGTTCTGACAATCTTACATCAAGTCTTTGTATTTAAGGGCTAAAGTGTCAACAATTGATAAGTGTCATATCGCATCTCTTCGTTGAGCTTCTGATGTTTTAGAACATATGAGATAGTCATTGAATATTGATTAGTGTCATAATTGATCAGATCGATGTTTGTATCCCAAGCTAAGTTTTGACGACTTTGAAAGGGAGATAATCACGATAATTTTCACATATAAATGAATTTATTTACGATTTTCTTTGTAAATTGTAATTTTAACAAATGTGATATTTTTTCGTTACTTTTTGCACACGTGTGTCCCAATGTAGACTAGTTCTAGTTCATTTTCTTGTGTCAATCTGTAACTTTCGTATGACGAAGTAAAGCTCATTTTTCCAAGCACAAGCTAGTGCTACTATGTTAAAGAAAGTTGCACACAGCGTGTTCCTGGGAAAATGAACCGTTGCTTTATACATGTATTTCTGCCTTATGTTTGTAGGTATTTTTCCGTAATCCTTCCAAGCACAAGCTAGTGCTAATGTGTATCGATTATTAGCACATAACAAGTACCTGGAAACATTTTGGACATGGGTGGTACCTTTTGAGTTCTTCTGTATTTCTGTGGTGAAGTTATTTCCGACTCCTCTCCAAGCACAGGCTAGTGCTAATGCTTGTTTATCATTTGCACATAACAAGTACTTGGGAAGATATCAGATTGACCTGTAAATCTGTCGACTTTGTTTTCGTCTTCGTCTTGCTTTTCTTTTCCATTATCTCTTGATGTTGTGATGTTAAACCTTTGATCTCTCTCCAAGCACAGGCTAGTGCTAATGCTGTATTTTCATAAGCACATAACAAGTACCTGGAAAGATCTCAATGTAATTTTCTCGGCTTCTCTGATGTTATCAAATTTTCATGTGTTTTTTCTTCTTCCTCTAAGATGCGAATTGCCAATCCCCTCTCCAAGCACAGACTAGTGCTAATGTAAATTTATCATTAGCACTTAGTAAGTACCCGGGAAGATCTCAGCTTTATTTTCGACTTTCTTCTTCTGGTGAAATGTTGGTTCTGACAATCTTACATCAAGTCTTTGTATTTAAGGGCTAAAGTGTCAACAATTGATAAGTGTCATATCGCATCTCTTCGTTGAGCTTCTGATGTTTTAGAACATATGAGATAGTCATTGAATATTGATTAGTGTCATAATTGATCAGATCGATGTTTGTATCCCAAGCTAAGTTTTGACGATTTTGAAAGGGAGATAATCACGATAATTTTCACATATAAATGAATTTATTTACGATTTTCTTTGTAAATTGAAATTTTAACAAATGTGATATTTTTTCGTTACTATTTGCACACGTGTGTCCCAATGTAGACTAGTTCTAGTTCATTTTCTTGTGTCAATCTGTAACTTTCGTATGACGAAGTAAAGCCCATTTTTCCAAGCACAAGCTAGTGCTACTATGTTAAAGAAAGTTGCACACAGCGTGTTCCTGGGAAAATGAACCGTTGCTTTATACATGTATTTCTGCCTTATGTTTGTAGGTATTTTTCCGTAATCCTTCCAAGCACAAGCTAGTGCTAATGTGTATCGATTATTAGCACATAACAAGTACCTGGAAACATTTTGGACATGGGTGGTACCTTTTGAGTTCTTCTGTATTTCTGTGGTGAAGTTATTTCCGACTCCTCTCCAAGCACAGGCTAGTGCTAATGCTTGTTTATCATTTCATTTGCACATAACAAGTACTTGGGAAGATATCAGATTGACCTGTAAATCTGTCGACTTTGTCTTCGTCTTCGTCTTGCTTTTCTTTTCCATTATCTCTTGATGTTGTGATGTTAAACCTTTGATCTCTCTCCAAGCACAGGCTAGTGCTAATGCTGTATTTTCATAAGCACATAAAAAGTACCTGGAAAGATCTCAATGTAATTTTCTCGGCTTCTCTGATGTTATCAAATTTTCATCTGTTTTTTCTCCTTCCTCTAAGATGCAAATTGCCAATCCCCTCTCCAAGCACAGACTAGTGCTAATGTAAATTTATCATTAGCACTTAGTAAGTATCCGGGAAGATCTCAGCTTTATTTTCGACTTTCTTCTTCTGGTGAAATGTTGGTTCTGACAATCTTACATCAAGTCTTTGTATTTAAGGGCTAAAGTGTCAACAATTGATAAGTGTCATATCGCATCTCTTCGTTGAGCTTCTGACGTTTAGAACATATGAGATAGTCATTGAATATTGATTAGTGTCATAATTGATCAGATCGATGTTTGTATCCCAAGCTAAGTTTTGACGATTTTGAAAGGGAGATAATCACGATAATTTTCACATATAAATGAATTTATTTACGATTTTCTTTGTGAATTGAAATTTTAACAAATGTGATATTTTTTCGTTACTATTTGCACACGTGTGTCCCAATGTAGACTAGTTCTAGTTCATTTTCTTGTGTCAATCTGTAACTTTCTTATGACGAAGTAAAGCCCATTTTTCCAAGCACAAGCTAGTGCTACTATGTTAAAGAAAGTTGCACACAGCGTGTTCCTGGGAAAATGAACCGTTGCTTTATACATGTATTTCTGCCTTATGGTTGTAGGTATTTTTCCGTAATCCTTCCAAGCACAAGCTAGTGCTAATGTGTATCGATTATTAGCACATAACAAGTACCTGGAAACATTTTGGACATGGGTGGTACCTTTTGAGTTCTTCTGTATTTCTGTGGTGAAGTTATTTTCGACTCCTCTCCAAGCACAGGCTAGTGCTAATGCTTGTTTATCATTTGCACATAACAAGTACTTGGGAAGATATCAGATTGACCTGTAAATCTGTCGACTTTGTCTTCGTCTTCGTCTCGCTTTTCTTTTCCATTATCTCTTGATGTTGTGATGTTAAACCTTTGATCTCTCTCCAAGCACAGGCTAGTGCTAATGCTGTATTTTCATAAGCACATAACAAGTACCTGGAAAGATCTCAATGTAATTTTCTCGGCTTCTCTGATGTTATCAAATTTTCATCTGTTTTTTCTTCTTCCTCTAAGATGCAAATTGCCAATCCCCTCTCCAAGCACAGACTAGTTGTAATGTAAATTTATCATTAGCACTTAGTAAGTACCCGGGAAGATCTCAGCTTTATTTTCGACTTTCTTCTTCTGGTGAAATGTTGGTTCTGACAATCTTACATCAAGTCTTTGTATTTAAGGGCTAAAGTGTCAACAATTGATAAGTGTCATATCGCATCTCTTCGTTGAGCTTCTGATGTTTTAGAACATATGAGATAGTCATTGAATATTGATTAGTGTCATAATTGATCAGATCGATGTTTGTATCCCAAGCTAAGTTTTGACGATTTTGAAAGGGAGATAATCACGATAATTTTCACATATAAATGAATTTATTTACGATTTTCTTTGTGAATTGAAATTTTAACAAATGTGATATTTTTTCGTTACTATTTGCACACGTGTGTCCCAATGTAGACTAGTTCTAGTTCATTTTTTTGTGTCAATCTGTAACTTTCTTATGACGAAGTAAAGCCCATTTTTCCAAGCACAAGCTAGTGCTACTATGTTAAAGAAAGTTGCACACAGCGTGTTCCTGGGAAAATGAACCGTTGCTTTATACATGTATTTCTGCCTTATGTTTGTAGGTATTTTCCCGTAATCCTTCCAAGCACAAGCTAGTGCTAATGTGTATCGATTATTAGCACATAACATGTACCTGGAAACATTTTGGACATGGGTGGTACCTTTTGAGTTCTTCTGTATTTCTATGGTGAAGTTATTTCCGACTCCTCTCCAAGCACAGGCTAGTGCTAATGCTTGTTTATCATTTGAACATAACAAGTACTTGGGAAGATATCAGATTGACCTGTAAATCTGTCGACTTTGTCTTCGTCTTCGTCTTGCTTTTCTTTTCCATTATCTCTTGATGTTGTGATGTTAAACCTTTGATCTCTCTCCAAGCACAGGCTAGTGCTAATGCTGTATTTTCATAAGCACATAAAAAGTACCTGGAAAGATCTCAATGTAATTTTCTCGGCTTCTCTGATGTTATCAAATTTTCATCTGTTTTTTCTCCTTCCTCTAAGATGCAAATTGCCAATCCCCTCTCCAAGCACAGACTAGTGCTAATGTAAATTTATCATTAGCACTTAGTAAGTATCCGGGAAGATCTCAGCTTTATTTTCGACTTTCTTCTTCTGGTGAAATGTTGGTTCTGACAATCTTACATCAAGTCTTTGTATTTAAGGGCTAAAGTGTCAACAATTGATAAGTGTCATATCGCATCTCTTCGTTGAGCTTCTGACGTTTAGAACATATGAGATAGTCATTGAATATTGATTAGTGTCATAATTGATCAGATCGATGTTTGTATCCCAAGCTAAGTTTTGACGATTTTGAAAGGGAGATAATCACGATAATTTTCACATATAAATGAATTTATTTACGATTTTCTTTGTGAATTGAAATTTTAACAAATGTGATATTTTTTCGTTACTATTTGCACACGTGTGTCCCAATGTAGACTAGTTCTAGTTCATTTTCTTGTGTCAATCTGTAACTTTCTTATGACGAAGTAAAGCCCATTTTTCCAAGCACAAGCTAGTGCTACTATGTTAAAGAAAGTTGCACACAGCGTGTTCCTGGGAAAATGAACCGTTGCTTTATACATGTATTTCTGCCTTATGGTTGTAGGTATTTTTCCGTAATCCTTCCAAGCACAAGCTAGTGCTAATGTGTATCGATTATTAGCACATAACAAGTACCTGGAAACATTTTGGACATGGGTGGTACCTTTTGAGTTCTTCTGTATTTCTGTGGTGAAGTTATTTTCGACTCCTCTCCAAGCACAGGCTAGTGCTAATGCTTGTTTATCATTTGCACATAACAAGTACTTGGGAAGATATCAGATTGACCTGTAAATCTGTCGACTTTGTCTTCGTCTTCGTCTCGCTTTTCTTTTCCATTATCTCTTGATGTTGTGATGTTAAACCTTTGATCTCTCTCCAAGCACAGGCTAGTGCTAATGCTGTATTTTCATAAGCACATAACAAGTACCTGGAAAGATCTCAATGTAATTTTCTCGGCTTCTCTGATGTTATCAAATTTTCATCTGTTTTTTCTTCTTCCTCTAAGATGCAAATTGCCAATCCCCTCTCCAAGCACAGACTAGTTGTAATGTAAATTTATCATTAGCACTTAGTAAGTACCCGGGAAGATCTCAGCTTTATTTTCGACTTTCTTCTTCTGGTGAAATGTTGGTTCTGACAATCTTACATCAAGTCTTTGTATTTAAGGGCTAAAGTGTCAACAATTGATAAGTGTCATATCGCATCTCTTCGTTGAGCTTCTGATGTTTTAGAACATATGAGATAGTCATTGAATATTGATTAGTGTCATAATTGATCAGATCGATGTTTGTATCCCAAGCTAAGTTTTGACGATTTTGAAAGGGAGATAATCACGATAATTTTCACATATAAATGAATTTATTTACGATTTTCTTTGTGAATTGAAATTTTAACAAATGTGATATTTTTTCGTTACTATTTGCACACGTGTGTCCCAATGTAGACTAGTTCTAGTTCATTTTTTTGTGTCAATCTGTAACTTTCTTATGACGAAGTAAAGCCCATTTTTCCAAGCACAAGCTAGTGCTACTATGTTAAAGAAAGTTGCACACAGCGTGTTCCTGGGAAAATGAACCGTTGCTTTATACATGTATTTCTGCCTTATGTTTGTAGGTATTTTCCCGTAATCCTTCCAAGCACAAGCTAGTGCTAATGTGTATCGATTATTAGCACATAACATGTACCTGGAAACATTTTGGACATGGGTGGTACCTTTTGAGTTCTTCTGTATTTCTATGGTGAAGTTATTTCCGACTCCTCTCCAAGCACAGGCTAGTGCTAATGCTTGTTTATCATTTGAACATAACAAGTACTTGGGAAGATATCAGATTGACCTGTAAATCTGTCGACTTTGTCTTCGTCTTCGTCTTGCTTTTCTTTTCCATTATCTCTTGATGTTGTGATGTTAAACCTTTGATCTCTCTCCAAGCACAGGCTAGTGCTAATGTTGTATTTTCATAAGCACATAACAAGTACCTGGAAAGATCTCAATGTAATTTTCTCGGCTTCTCTGATGTTATCAAATTTTCATGTGTTTTTTCTTCTTCCTCTAAGATGCAAATTGCCAATCCCCTCTCCAAGCACAGACTAGTGCTAATGTAAATTTGTCATTAGCACTTAGTAAGTACCCGGGAAGATCTCAGCTTTATTTTCGACTTTCTTCTTCTGGTGAAATGTTGGTTCTGACAATCTTACATCAAGTCTTTGTATTTAAGGGCTAAAGTGTCAACAATTGATAAGTGTCATATCGCATCTCTTCGTTGAGCCTCTAATGTTTTAGAACATATGAGATAGTCATTGAATATTGATTAGTGTCATAATTGATCAGATCGATGTTTGTATCCCAAGCTAAGTTTTGACGATTTTGAAAGGGAGATAATAACGATAATTTTCACATATAAATGAATTTATTTACGATTTTCTTTGTGAATTGAAATTTTAACAAATGTGATATTTTTTCGTTACTATTTGCACACGTGTGTCCCAATGTAGACTAGTTCTAGTTCTTTCTTTTGTGTCAATCTGTAACTTTCTTATGACGAAGTAAAGCCCATTTTTCCAAGCACAAGCTAGTGCTACTATGTTAAAGAAAGTTGCACACAGCGTGTTCCTGGGAAAATGAACCGTTGCTTTATACATGTATTTCTGCCTTATGTTTGTAGGTATTTTCCCGTAATCCTTCCAAGCACAAGCTAGTGCTAATGTGTATCGATTATTAGCACATAACATGTACCTGGAAACATTTTGGACATGGGTGGTACCTTTTGAGTTCTTCTGTATTTCTGTGGTGAAGTTATTTCCGACTCCTCTCCAAGCACAGGCTAGTGCTAATGCTTGTTTATCATTTGAACATAACAAGTACTTGGGAAGATATCAGATTGACCTGTAAATCTGTCGACTTTGTCTTCGTCTTCGTCTTGCTTTTCTTTTCCATTATCTCTTGATGTTGTGATGTTAAACCTTTGATCTCTCTCCAAGCACAGGCTAGTGCTAATGCTGTATTTTCATAAGCACATAACAAGTACCTGGAAAGATCTCAATGTAATTTTCTCGGCTTCTCTGATGTTATCAAATTTTCATGTGTTTTTTCTTCTTCCTCTAAGATGCGAATTGCCAATCCCCTCTCCAAGCACAGACTAGTGCTAATGTAAATGTATCATTAGCACTTAGTAAGTACCCGGGAAGATCTCAGCTTTATTTTCGACTTTCTTCTTCTGGTGAAATGTTGGTTCTGACAATCTTACATCAAGTCTTTGTATTTAAGGGCTAAAGTGTCAACAATTGATAAGTGTCATATTGCATCTCTTCGTTGAGCTTCTGATGTTTTAGAACATATGAGATAGTCATTGAATATTGATTAGTGTCATAATTGATCAGATCGATGTTTGTATCCCAAGCTACGTTTTGACGATTTTGAAAGGGAGATAATCACGATAATTTTCACATATAAATGAATTTATTTACGATTTTCTTTGTAAATTGAAATTTTAACAAATGTGATATTTTTTCGTTACTATTTGCACACGTGTGTCCCAATGTAGACTAGTTCTAGTTCATTTTCTTGTGTCAATCTGTAACTTTCGTATGACGAAGTAAAGCCCATTTTTCCAAGCACAAGCTAGTGCTACTATGTTAAAGAAAGTTGCACACAGCGTGTTCCTGGGAAAATGAACCGTTGCTTTATACATGTATTTCTGCCTTATGTTTGTAGGTATTTTTCCGTAATCCTTCCAAGCACAAGCTAGTGCTAATGTGTATCGATTATTAGCACATAACAAGTACCTGGAAACATTTTGGACATGGGTGGTACCTTTTGAGTTCTTCTGAATTTCTGTGGTGAAGTTATTTCCGACTCCTCTCCAAGCACAGGCTAGTGCTAATGCTTGTTTATCATTTGCACATAACAAGTACTTGGGAAGATATCAGATTGACCTGTAAATCTGTCGACTTTGTCTTCGTCTTCGTCTTGCTTTTCTTTTCCATTATCTCTTGATGTTGTGATGTTAAACCTTTGATCTCTCTCCAAGCACAGGCTAGTGCTAATGCTGTATTTTCATAAGCACATAACAAGTACCTGGAAAGATCTCAATGTAATTTTCTCGGCTTCTCTGATGTTATCAAATTTTCATGTGTTTTTTCTTCTTCCTCTAAGATGCGAATTGCCAATCCCCTCTCCAAGCACAGACTAGTGCTAATGTAAATTTATCATTAGCACTTAGTAAGTACCCGGGAAGATCTCAGCTTTATTTTCGACTTTCTTCTTCTGGTGAAATGTTGGTTCTGACAATCTTACATCAAGTCTTTGTATTTAAGGGCTAAAGTGTCAACAATTGATAAGTGTCATATCGCATCTCTTCGTTGAGCTTCTGATGTTTTAGAACATATGAGATAGTCATTGAATATTGATTAGTGTCATAATTGATCAGATCGATGTTTGTATCCCAAGCTAAGTTTTGACGATTTTGAAAGGGAGATAATCACGATAATTTTCACATATAAATGAATTTATTTACGATTTTCTTTGTAAATTGAAATTTTAACAAATGTGATATTTTTTCGTTACTATTTGCACACGTGTGTCCCAATGTAGACTAGTTCTAGTTCATTTTCTTGTGTCAATCTGTAACTTTCGTATGACGAAGTAAAGCCCATTTTTCCAAGCACAAGCTAGTGCTACTATGTTAAAGAAAGTTGCACACAGCGTGTTCCTGGGAAAATGAACCGTTGCTTTATACATGTATTTCTGCCTTATGTTTGTAGGTATTTTTCCGTAATCCTTCCAAGCACAAGCTAGTGCTAATGTGTATCGATTATTAGCACATAACAAGTACCTGGAAACATTTTGGACATGGGTGGTACCTTTTGAGTTCTTCTGTATTTCTGTGGTGAAGTTATTTCCGACTCCTCTCCAAGCACAGGCTAGTGCTAATGCTTGTTTATCATTTGCACATAACAAGTACTTGGGAAGATATCAGATTGACCTGTAAATCTGTCTATTTTGTCTTCGTCTTCGTCTTGCTTTTCTTTTCCATTATCTCTTGATTTTGTGATGTTAAACCTTTGATCTCTCTCCAAGCACAGGCTAGTGCTAATGCTGTATTTTCATAAGCACATAACAAGTACCTGGAAAGATCTCAATGTAATTTTCTCGGCTTCTATGATGTTATCAAATTTTCATGTGTTTTTTCTTCTTCCTCTAAGATGCAAATTGCCAATCCCCTCTCCAAGCACAGACTAGTGCTAATGTAAATTTATCATTAGCACTTAGTAAGTACCCGGGAAGATCTCAGCTTTATTTTCGACTTTCTTCTTCTGGTGAAATGTTGGTTCTGACAATCTTACATCAAGTCTTTGTATTTAAGGGCTAAAGTGTCAACAATTGATAAGTGTCTTATCGCATCTCTTCGTTGAGCTTCTGACGTTTAGAACATATGAGATAGTCATTGAATATTGATTAGTGTCATAATTGATCAGATCGATGTTTGTATCCCAAGCTAAGTTTTGACGATTTTGAAAGGGAGATAATCACGATAATTTTCACATATAAATGAATTTATTTACGATTTTCTTTGTAAATTGAAATTTTAACAAATGTGATATTTTTTCGTTACTTTTTGCACACGTGTGTCCCAATGTAGACTAGTTCTAGTTCATTTTCTTGTGTCAATCTGTAACTTTCGTATGACGAAGTAAAGCTCATTTTTCCAAGCACAAGCTAGTGCTACTATGTTAAAGAAAGTTGCACACAGCGTGTTCCTGGGAAAATGAACCGTTGCTTTATACATGTATTTCTGCCTTATGTTTGTAGGTATTTTTCCGTAATCCTTCCAAGCACAAGCTAGTGCTAATGTGTATCGATTATTAGCGCATAACAAGTACCTGGAAACATTTTGGACATGGGTGGTACCTTTTGAGTTCTTCTGTATTTCTGTGGTGAAGTTATTTCCGACTCCTCTCCAAGCACAGGCTAGTGCTAATGCTTGTTTATCATTTGAACATAACAAGTACTTGGGAAGATATCAGATTGACCTGTAAATCTGTCGACTTTGTCTTCGTCTTCGTCTTGCTTTTCTTTTCCATTATCTCTTGATGTTGTGATGTTAAACCTTTGATCTCTCTCCAAGCACAGGCTAGTGCTAATGCTGTATTTTCATAAGCACATAACAAGTACCTGGAAAGATCTCAATGTAATTTTCTCGGCTTCTCTGATGTTATCAAATTTTCATCTGTTTTTTCTTCTTCCTCTAAGATGCAAATTTCCAATCCCCTCTCCAAGCACAGACTAGTGCTAATGTAAATTTATCATTAGCACTTAGTAAGTACCCGGGAAGATCTCAGCTTTATTTTCGACTTTCTTCTTCTGGTGAAATGTTGGTTCTGACAATCTTACATCAAGTCTTTGTATTTAAGGGCTAAAGTGTCAACAATTGATAAGTGTCATATCGCATCTCTTCGTTGAGCTTCTGATGTTTTAGAACATATGAGATAGTCATTGAATATTGATTAGTGTCATAATTGATCAGATCGATGTTTGTATCCCAAGCTAAGTTTTGACGATTTTGAAAGGGAGATAATCACGATAATTTTCACATATAAATGAATTTATTTACGATTTTCTTTGTGAATTGAAATTTTAACAAATGTGATATTTTTTCGTTACTATTTGCACACGTGTGTCCCAATGTAGACTAGTTCTAGTTCATTTTTTTGTGTCAATCTGTAACTTTCTTATGACGAAGTAAAGCCCATTTTTCCAAGCACAAGCTAGTGCTACTATGTTAAAGAAAGTTGCACACAGCGTGTTCCTGGGAAAATGAACCGTTGCTTTATACATGTATTTCTGCCTTATGTTTGTAGGTATTTTTCCGTAATCCTTCCAAGCACAAGCTAGTGCTAATGTGTATCGATTATTAGCACATAACATGTACCTGGAAACATTTTGGACATGGGTGGTACCTTTTGAGTTCTTCTGTATTTCTGTGGTGAAGTTATTTCCGACTCCTCTCCAAGCACAGGCTAGTGCTAATGCTTGTTTATCATTTGAACATAACAAGTACTTGGGAAGATATCAGATTGACCTGTAAATCTGTCGACTTTGTCTTCGTCTTCGTCTTGCTTTTCTTTTCCATTATCTCTTGATGTTGTGATGTTAAACCTTTGATCTCTCTCCAAGCACAGGCTAGTGCTAATGTTGTATTGTCATAAGCACATAACAAGTACCTGGAAAGATCTCAATGTAATTTTCTCGGCTTCTCTGATGTTATCAAATTTTCATCTGTTTTTTCTTCTTCCTCTAAGATGCAAATTGCCAATCCCCTCTCCAAGCACAGACTAGTGCTAATGTAAATTTGTCATTAGCACTTAGTAAGTACCCGGGAAGATCTCAGCTTTATTTTCGACTTTCTTCTTCTGGTGAAATGTTGGTTCTGACAATCTTACATCAAGTCTTTGTATTTAAGGGCTAAAGTGTCAACAATTGATAAGTGTCATATCGCATCTCTTCGTTGAGCCTCTGATGTTTTAGAACATATGAGATAGTCATTGAATATTGATTAGTGTCATTATTGATCAGATCGATGTTTGTATCCCAAGCTAAGTTTTGACGATTTTGAAAGGGAGATAATCACGATAATTTTCACATATAAATGAATTTATTTACGATTTTCTTTGTGAATTGAAATTTTAACAAATGTGATATTTTTTCGTTACTATTTGCACACGTGTGTCCCAATGTAGACTAGTTCTAGTTCATTTTCTTGTGTCAATCTGTAACTTTCTTATGACGAAGTAAAGCCCATTTTTCCAAGCACAAGCTAGTGCTACTATGTTAAAGAAAGTTGCACACAGCGTGTTCCTGGGAAAATGAACCGTTGCTTTATACATGTATTTCTGCCTTATGTTTGTAGGTATTTTTCCGTAATCCTTCCAAGCACAAGCTAGTGCTAATGTGTATCGATTATTAGCACATAACATGTACCTGGAAACATTTTGGACATGGGTGGTACCTTTTGAGTTCTTCTGTATTTCTGTGGTGAAGTTATTTCCGACTCCTCTCCAAGCACAGGCTAGTGCTAATGCTTGTTTATCATTTGCACATAACAAGTACTTGGGAAGATATCAGATTGACCTGTAAATCTGTCGACTTTGTCTTCGTCTTCGTCTTGCTTTTCTTTTCCATTATCTCTTGATGTTGTGATGTTAAACCTTTGATCTCTCTTCAAGCACAGGCTAGTGCTAATGCTGTATTTTCATAAGCACATAACAAGTACCTGGAAAGATCTCAATGTAATTTTCTCGGCTTCTCTGATGTTATCAAATTTTCATCTGTTTTTTCTTCTTCCTCTAAGATGCAAATTGCCAATCCCCTCTCCAAGCACAGACTAGTTGTAATGTAAATTTATCATTAGCACTTAGTAAGTACCCGGGAAGATCTCAGCTTTATTTTCGACTTTCTTCTTCTGGTGAAATGTTGGTTCTGACAATCTTACATCAAGTCTTTGTATTTAAGGGCTAAAGTGTCAACAATTGATAAGTGTCATATCGCATCTCTTCGTTGAGCTTCTGATGTTTTAGAACATATGAGATAGTCATTGAATATTGATTAGTGTCATAATTGATCAGATCGATGTTTGTATCCCAAGCTAAGTTTTGACGATTTTGAAAGGGAGATAATCACGATAATTTTCACATATAAATGAATTTATTTACGATTTTCTTTGTGAATTGAAATTTTAACAAATGTGATATTTTTTTTCGTTACTATTTGCACACGTGTGTCCCAATGTAGACTAGTTCTAGTTCATTTTCTTGTGTCAATCTGTAACTTTCTTATGACGAAGTAAAGCCCATTTTTCCAAGCACAAGCTAGTGCTACTATGTTAAAGAAAGTTGCACACAGCGTGTTCCTGGGAAAATGAACCGTTGCTTTATACATGTATTTCTGCCTTATGTTTGTAGGTATTTTTCCGTAATCCTTCCAAGCACAAGCTAGTGCTAATGTGTATCGATTATTAGCACATAACATGTACCTGGAAACATTTTGGACATGGGTGGTACCTTTTGAGTTCTTCTGTATTTCTGTGGTGAAGTTATTTCCGACTCCTCTCCAAGCACAGGCTAGTGCTAATGCTTGTTTATCATTTGCACATAACAAGTACTTGGGAAGATATCAGATTGACCTGTAAATCTGTCGACTTTGTCTTCGTCTTCGTCTTGCTTTTCTTTTCCATTATCTCTTGATGTTGTGATGTTAAACCTTTGATCTCTCTCCAAGCACAGGCTAGTGCTAATGCTGTATTTTCATAAGCACATAACAAGTACCTGGAAAGATCTCAATGTAATTTTCTCGGCTTCTCTGATGTTATCAAATTTTCATCTGTTTTTTCTTCTTCCTCTAAGATGCAAATTGCCAATCCCCTCTCCAAGCACAGACTAGTTGTAATGTAAATTTATCATTAGCACTTAGTAAGTACCCGGGAAGATCTCAGCTTTATTTTCGACTTTCTTCTTCTGGTGAAATGTTGGTTCTGACAATCTTACATCAAGTCTTTGTATTTAAGGGCTAAAGTGTCAACAATTGATAAGTGTCATATCGCATCTCTTCGTTGAGCTTCTGATGTTTTAGAACATATGAGATAGTCATTGAATATTGATTAGTGTCATAATTGATCAGATCGATGTTTGTATCCCAAGCTAAGTTTTGACGATTTTGAAAGGGAGATAATCACGATAATTTTCACATATAAATGAATTTATTTACGATTTTCTTTGTGAATTGAAATTTTAACAAATGTGATATTTTTTCGTTACTATTTGCACACGTGTGTCCCAATGTAGACTAGTTCTAGTTCATTTTCTTGTGTCAATCTGTAACTTTCTTATGACGAAGTAAAGCCCATTTTTCCAAGCACAAGCTAGTGCTACTATGTTAAAGAAAGTTGCACACAGCGTGTTCCTGGGAAAATGAACCGTTGCTTTATACATGTATTTCTGCCTTATGTTTGTAGGTATTTTCCCGTAATCCTTCCAAGCACAAGCTAGTGCTAATGTGTATCGATTATTAGCACATAACATGTACCTGGAAACATTTTGGACATGGGTGGTACCTTTTGAGTTCTTCTGTATTTCTGTGGTGAAGTTATTTCCGACTCCTCTCCAAGCACAGGCTAGTGCTAATGCTTGTTTATCATTTGAACATAACAAGTACTTGGGAAGATATCAGATTGACCTGTAAATCTGTCGACTTTGTCTTCGTCTTCGTCTTGCTTTTCTTTTCCATTATCTCTTGATGTTGTGATGTTAAACCTTTGATCTCTCTCCAAGCACAGGCTAGTGCTAATGCTGTATTTTCATAAGCACATAACAAGTACCTGGAAAGATCTCAATGTAATTTTCTCGGCTTCTCTGATGTTATCAAATTTTCATCTGTTTTTTCTTCTTCCTCTAAGATGCAAATTGCCAATCCCCTCTCCAAGCACAGACTAGTGCTAATGTAAATTTATCATTAGCACTTAGTAAGTACCCGGGAAGATCTCAGCTTTATTTTCGACTTTCTTCTTCTGGTGAAATGTTGGTTCTGACAATCTTACATCAAGTCTTTGTATTTAAGGGCTAAAGTGTCAACAATTGATAAGTGTCATATCGCATCTCTTCGTTGAGCTTCTGATGTTTTAGAACATATGAGATAGTCATTGAATATTGATTAGTGTCATAATTGATCAGATCGATGTTTGTATCCCAAGCTAAGTTTTGACGATTTTGAAAGGGAGATAATCACGATAATTTTCACATATAAATGAATTTATTTACGATTTTCTTTGTGAATTGAAATTTTAACAAATGTGATATTTTTTCGTTACTATTTGCACACGTGTGTCCCAATGTAGACTAGTTCTAGTTCATTTTCTTGTGTCAATCTGTAACTTTCTTATGACGAAGTAAAGCCCATTTTTCCAAGCACAAGCTAGTGCTACTATGTTAAAGAAAGTTGCACACAGCGTGTTCCTGGGAAAATGAACCGTTGCTTTATACATGTATTTCTGCCTTATGTTTGTAGGTATTTTTCCGTAATCCTTCCAAGCACAAGCTAGTGCTAATGTGTATCGATTATTAGCACATAACATGTACCTGGAAACATTTTGGACATGGGTGGTACCTTTTGAGTTCTTCTGTATTTCTGTGGTGAAGTTATTTCCGACTCCTCTCCAAGCACAGGCTAGTGCTAATGCTTGTTTATCATTTGCACATAACAAGTACTTGGGAAGATATCAGATTGACCTGTAAATCTGTCGACTTTGTCTTCGTCTTCGTCTTGCTTTTCTTTTCCATTATCTCTTGATGTTGTGATGTTAAACCTTTGATCTCTCTCCAAGCACAGGCTAGTGCTAATGCTGTATTTTCATAAGCACATAACAAGTACCTGGAAAGATCTCAATGTAATTTTCTCGGCTTCTCTGATGTTATCAAATTTTCATCTGTTTTTTCTTCTTCCTCTAAGATGCAAATTGCCAATCCCCT
Source organism: Mytilus edulis (assembly GCF_963676685.1). Lineage (NCBI taxonomy): Eukaryota > Metazoa > Mollusca > Bivalvia > Mytilida > Mytilidae > Mytilus > Mytilus edulis. The sequence goes on from NC_092347.1 coordinate 50,026,110, forward strand.
CTCCAAGCACAGACTAGTTGTAATGTAAATTTATCATTAGCACTTAGTAAGTACCCGGGAAGATCTCAGCTTTATTTTCGACTTTCTTCTTCTGGTGAAATGTTGGTTCTGACAATCTTACATCAAGTCTTTGTATTTAAGGGCTAAAGTGTCAACAATTGATAAGTGTCATATCGCATCTCTTCGTTGAGCTTCTGATGTTTTAGAACATATGAGATAGTCATTGAATATTGATTAGTGTCATAATTGATCAGATCGATGTTTGTATCCCAAGCTAAGTTTTGACGATTTTGAAAGGGAGATAATCACGATAATTTTCACATATAAATGAATTTATTTACGATTTTCTTTGTGAATTGAAATTTTAACAAATGTGATATTTTTTCGTTACTATTTGCACACGTGTGTCCCAATGTAGACTAGTTCTAGTTCATTTTCTTGTGTCAATCTGTAACTTTCTTATGACGAAGTAAAGCCCATTTTTCCAAGCACAAGCTAGTGCTACTATGTTAAAGAAAGTTGCACACAGCGTGTTCCTGGGAAAATGAACCGTTGCTTTATACATGTATTTCTGCCTTATGTTTGTAGGTATTTTCCCGTAATCCTTCCAAGCACAAGCTAGTGCTAATGTGTATCGATTATTAGCACATAACATGTACCTGGAAACATTTTGGACATGGGTGGTACCTTTTGAGTTCTTCTGTATTTCTGTGGTGAAGTTATTTCCGACTCCTCTCCAAGCACAGGCTAGTGCTAATGCTTGTTTATCATTTGAACATAACAAGTACTTGGGAAGATATCAGATTGACCTGTAAATCTGTCGACTTTGTCTTCGTCTTCGTCTTGCTTTTCTTTTCCATTATCTCTTGATGTTGTGATGTTAAACCTTTGATCTCTCTCCAAGCACAGGCTAGTGCTAATGCTGTATTTTCATAAGCACATAACAAGTACCTGGAAAGATCTCAATGTAATTTTCTCGGCTTCTCTGATGTTATCAAATTTTCATCTGTTTTTTCTTCTTCCTCTAAGATGCAAATTGCCAATCCCCTCTCCAAGCACAGACTAGTGCTAATGTAAATTTATCATTAGCACTTAGTAAGTACCCGGGAAGATCTCAGCTTTATTTTCGACTTTCTTCTTCTGGTGAAATGTTGGTTCTGACAATCTTACATCAAGTCTTTGTATTTAAGGGCTAAAGTGTCAACAATTGATAAGTGTCATATCGCATCTCTTCGTTGAGCTTCTGATGTTTTAGAACATATGAGATAGTCATTGAATATTGATTAGTGTCATAATTGATCAGATCGATGTTTGTATCCCAAGCTAAGTTTTGACGATTTTGAAAGGGAGATAATCACGATAATTTTCACATATAAATGAATTTATTTACGATTTTCTTTGTGAATTGAAATTTTAACAAATGTGATATTTTTTCGTTACTATTTGCACACGTGTGTCCCAATGTAGACTAGTTCTAGTTCATTTTCTTGTGTCAATCTGTAACTTTCTTATGACGAAGTAAAGCCCATTTTTCCAAGCACAAGCTAGTGCTACTATGTTAAAGAAAGTTGCACACAGCGTGTTCCTGGAGAAATGAACCGTTGCTTTATACATGTATTTCTGCCTTATGTTTGTAGGTATTTTTCCGTAATCCTTCCAAGCACAAGCTAGTGCTAATGTGTATCGATTATTAGCACATAACAAGTACCTGGAAACATTTTGGACATGGGTGGTACCTTTTGAGTTCTTCTGTATTTCTGTAGTGAAGTTATTTCCGACTCCTCTCCAAGCACAGGCTAGTCCTAATGCTTGTTTATCATTTGCACATTACAAGTACTTGGGAAGATATCAGATTGACCTGTAAATCTGTCGACTTTGTCTTCGTCTTCGTCTTGCTTTTCTTTTCCATTATCTCTTGATGTTGTGATGTTAAACCTTTGATCTCTCTCCAAGCACAGGCTAGTGCTAATGCTGTATTTTCATAAGCACATAACAAGTACCTGGAAAGATCTCAATGTAATTTTCTCGGCTTCTCTGATGTTATCAAATTTTCATCTGTTTTTTCTTCTTCCTCTAAGATGCAAATTGCCAATCCCCTCTCCAAGCACAGACTAGTGCTAATGTAAATTTGTCATTAGCACTTAGTAAGTACCCGGGAAGATCTCAGCTTTATTTTCGACTTTCTTCTTCTGGTGGAATGTTGGTTCTGACAATCTTACATCAAGTCTTTGTATTTAAGGGCTAAAGTGTCAACAATTGATAAGTGTCATATCGCATCTCTTCGTTGAGCTTCTGATGTTTTAGAACATATGAGATAGTCATTGAATATTGATTAGTGTCATAATTGATCAGATCGATGTTTGTATCCCAAGCTAAGTTTTGACGATTTTGAAAGGGAGATAATCACGATAATTTTCACATATAAATGAATTTATTTACGATTTTCTTTGTGAATTGAAATTTTAACAAATGTGATATTTTTTCGTTACTATTTGCACACGTGTGTCCCAATGTAGACTAGTTCTAGTTCATTTTTTTGTGTCAATCTGTAACTTTCTTATGACGAAGTAAAGCCCATTTTTCCAAGCACAAGCTAGTGCTACTATGTTAAAGAAAGTTGCACACAGCGTGTTCCTGGGAAAATGAACCGTTGCTTTATACATGTATTTCTGCCTTATGTTTGTAGGTATTTTCCCGTAATCCTTCCAAGCACAAGCTAGTGCTAATGTGTATCGATTATTAGCACATAACATGTACCTGGAAACATTTTGGACATGGGTGGTACCTTTTGAGTTCTTCTGTATTTCTGTGGTGAAGTTATTTCCGACTCCTCTCCAAGCACAGGCTAGTGCTAATGCTTGTTTATCATTTGAACATAACAAGTACTTGGGAAGATATCAGATTGACCTGTAAATCTGTCGACTTTGTCTTCGTCTTCGTCTTGCTTTTCTTTTCCATTATCTCTTGATGTTGTGATGTTAAACCTTTGATCTCTCTCCAAGCACAGGCTAGTGCTAATGTTGTATTTTCATAAGCACATAACAAGTACCTGGAAAGATCTCAATGTAATTTTCTCGGCTTCTCTGATGTTATCAAATTTTCATCTGTTTTTTCTTCTTCCTCTAAGATGCAAATTGCCAATCCCCTCTCCAAGCACAGACTAGTGCTAATGTAAATTTATCATTAGCACTTAGTAAGTACCCGGGAAGATCTCAGCTTTATTTTCGACTTTCTTCTTCTGGTGAAATGTTGGTTCTGACAATCTTACATCAAGTCTTTGTATTTAAGGGCTAAAGTGTCAACAATTGATAAGTGTCATATCGCATCTCTTCGTTGAGCTTCTGATGTTTTAGAACATATGAGATAGTCATTGAATATTGATTAGTGTCATAATTGATCAGATCGATGTTTGTATCCCAAGCTAAGTTTTGACGATTTTGAAAGGGAGATAATAACGATAATTTTCACATATAAATGAATTTATTTACGATTTTCTTTGTGAATTGAAATTTTAACAAATGTGATATTTTTTCGTTACTATTTGCACACGTGTGTCCCAATGTACACTAGTTCTAGTTCTTTTTTTTGTTTCAATCTGTAACTTTCTTATGACGAAGTAAAGCCCATTTTTCCAAGCACAAGCTTGTGCCACTATGTTTAAGAAAGTTGCACACAGCGTGTTCCTGGGAAAATGAACCGTTGCTTTATACATGATTTTCTGCCTTATGTTTGTAGGTATTTTTCCGTAATCCTTCCAAGCACAAGCTAGTGCTAATGTGTATCGATTATTAGCACATAACATGTACCTGGAAACATTTTGGACATGGGTGGTACCTTTTGAGTTCTTCTGTATTTCTGTGGTGAAGTTATTTCCGACTCCTCTCCAAGCACAGGCTAGTGCTAATGCTTGTTTATCATTTGAACATAACAAGTACTTGGGAAGATATCAGATTGACCTGTAAATCTGTCGACTTTGTCTTCGTCTTCGTCTTGCTTTTCTTTTCCATTATCTCTTGATGTTGTGATGTTAAACCTTTGATCTCTCTCCAAGCACAGGCTAGTGCTAATGCTGTATTTTCATAAGCACATAACAAGTACCTGGAAAGATCTCAATGTAATTTTCTCGGCTTCTCTGATGTTATCAAATTTTCATCTGTTTTTTCTTCTTCCTCTAAGATGCAAATTGCCAATCCCCTCTCCAAGCACAGACTAGTGCTAATGTAAATTTATCATTAGCACTTAGTAAGTACCCGGGAAGATCTCAGCTTTATTTTCGACTTTCTTCTTCTGGTGAAATGTTGGTTCTGACAATCTTACATCAAGTCTTTGTATTTAAGGGCTAAAGTGTCAACAATTGATAAGTGTCATATCGCATCTCTTCGTTGAGCTTCTGATGTTTTAGAACATATGAGATAGTCATTGAATATTGATTAGTGTCATAATTGATCAGATCGATGTTTGTATCCCAAGCTAAGTTTTGACGATTTTGAAAGGGAGATAATCACGATAATTTTCACATATAAATGAATTTATTTACGATTTTCTTTGTGAATTGAAATTTTAACAAATGTGATATTTTTTCGTTACTATTTGCACACGTGTGTCCCAATGTAGACTAGTTCTAGTTCATTTTCTTGTGTCAATCTGTAACTTTCTTATGACGAAGTAAAGCCCATTTTTCCAAGCACAAGCTAGTGCTACTATGTTAAAGAAAGTTGCACACAGCGTGTTCCTGCAGAAATGAACCGTTGCTTTATACATGTATTTCTGCCTTATGTTTGTAGGTATTTTTCCGTAATCCTTCCAAGCACAAGCTAGTGCTAATGTGTATCGATTATTAGCACATAACAAGTACCTGGAAACATTTTGGACATGGGTGGTACCTTTTGAGTTCTTCTGTATTTCTGTAGTGAAGTTATTTCCGACTCCTCTCCAAGCACAGGCTAGTGCTAATGCTTGTTTATCATTTGCACATAACAAGTACTTGGGAAGATATCAGATTGACCTGTAAATCTGTCGACTTTGTCTTCGTCTTCGTCTTGCTTTTCTTTTCCATTATCTCTTGATGTTGTGATGTTAAACCTTTGATCTCTCTCCAAGCACAGGCTAGTGCTAATGCTGTATTTTCATAAGCACATAACAAGTACCTGGAAAGATCTCAATGTAATTTTCTCGGCTTCTCTGATGTTATCAAATTTTCATCTGTTTTTTCTTCTTCCTCTAAGATGCAAATTGCCAATCCCCTCTCCAAGCACAGACTAGTGCTAATGTAAATTTGTCATTAGCACTTAGTAAGTACCCGGGAAGATCTCAGCTTTATTTTCGACTTTCTTCTTCTGGTGGAATGTTGGTTCTGACAATCTTACATCAAGTCTTTGTATTTAAGGGCTAAAGTGTCAACAATTGATAAGTGTCATATCGCATCTCTTCGTTGAGCTTCTGATGTTTTAGAACATATGAGATAGTCATTGAATATTGATTAGTGTCATAATTGATCAGATCGATGTTTGTATCCCAAGCTAAGTTTTGACGATTTTGAAAGGGAGATAATCACGATAATTTTCACATATAAATGAATTTATTTACGATTTTCTTTGTGAATTGAAATTTTAACAAATGTGATATTTTTTCGTTACTATTTGCACACGTGTGTCCCAATGTAGACTAGTTCTAGTTCATTTTTTTGTGTCAATCTGTAACTTTCTTATGACGAAGTAAAGCCCATTTTTCCAAGCACAAGCTAGTGCTACTATGTTAAAGAAAGTTGCACACAGCGTGTTCCTGGGAAAATGAACCGTTGCTTTATACATGTATTTCTGCCTTATGTTTGTAGGTATTTTCCCGTAATCCTTCCAAGCACAAGCTAGTGCTAATGTGTATCGATTATTAGCACATAACATGTACCTGGAAACATTTTGGACATGGGTGGTACCTTTTGAGTTCTTCTGTATTTCTGTGGTGAAGTTATTTCCGACTCCTCTCCAAGCACAGGCTAGTGCTAATGCTTGTTTATCATTTGAACATAACAAGTACTTGGGAAGATATCAGATTGACCTGTAAATCTGTCGACTTTGTCTTCGTCTTCGTCTTGCTTTTCTTTTCCATTATCTCTTGATGTTGTGATGTTAAACCTTTGATCTCTCTCCAAGCACAGGCTAGTGCTAATGCTGTATTTTCATAAGCACATAACAAGTACCTGGAAAGATCTCAATGTAATTTTCTCGGCTTCTCTGATGTTATCAAATTTTCATCTGTTTTTTCTTCTTCCTCTAAGATGCAAATTGCCAATCCCCTCTCCAAGCACAGACTAGTGCTAATGTAAATTTATCATTAGCACTTAGTAAGTACCCGGGAAGATCTCAGCTTTATTTTCGACTTTCTTCTTCTGGTGAAATGTTGGTTCTGACAATCTTACATCAAGTCTTTGTATTTAAGGGCTAAAGTGTCAACAATTGATAAGTGTCATATCGCATCTCTTCGTTGAGCTTCTGATGTTTTAGAACATATGAGATAGTCATTGAATATTGATTAGTGTCATAATTGATCAGATCGATGTTTGTATCCCAAGCTAAGTTTTGACGATTTTGAAAGGGAGATAATCACGATAATTTTCACATATAAATGAATTTATTTACGATTTTCTTTGTGAATTGAAATTTTAACAAATGTGATATTTTTTCGTTACTATTTGCACACGTGTGTCCCAATGTAGACTAGTTCTAGTTCATTTTCTTGTGTCAATCTGTAACTTTCTTATGACGAAGTAAAGCCCATTTTTCCAAGCACAAGCTAGTGCTACTATGTTAAAGAAAGTTGCACACAGCGTGTTCCTGCAGAAATGAACCGTTGCTTTATACATGTATTTCTGCCTTATGTTTGTAGGTATTTTTCCGTAATCCTTCCAAGCACAAGCTAGTGCTAATGTGTATCGATTATTAGCACATAACAAGTACCTGGAAACATTTTGGACATGGGTGGTACCTTTTGAGTTCTTCTGTATTTCTGTAGTGAAGTTATTTCCGACTCCTCTCCAAGCACAGGCTAGTGCTAATGCTTGTTTATCATTTGCACATAACAAGTACTTGGGAAGATATCAGATTGACCTGTAAATCTGTCGACTTTGTCTTCGTCTTCGTCTTGCTTTTCTTTTCCATTATCTCTTGATGTTGTGATGTTAAACCTTTGATCTCTCTCCAAGCACAGGCTAGTGCTAATGCTGTATTTTCATAAGCACATAACAAGTACCTGGAAAGATCTCAATGTAATTTTCTCGGCTTCTCTGATGTTATCAAATTTTCATCTGTTTTTTCTTCTTCCTCTAAGATGCAAATTGCCAATCCCCTCTCCAAGCACAGACTAGTGCTAATGTAAATTTGTCATTAGCACTTAGTAAGTACCCGGGAAGATCTCAGCTTTATTTTCGACTTTCTTCTTCTGGTGGAATGTTGGTTCTGACAATCTTACATCAAGTCTTTGTATTTAAGGGCTAAAGTGTCAACAATTGATAAGTGTCATATCGCATCTCTTCGTTGAGCTTCTGATGTTTTAGAACATATGAGATAGTCATTGAATATTGATTAGTGTCATAATTGATCAGATCGATGTTTGTATCCCAAGCTAAGTTTTGACGATTTTGAAAGGGAGATAATCACGATAATTTTCACATATAAATGAATTTATTTACGATTTTCTTTGTGAATTGAAATTTTAACAAATGTGATATTTTTTCGTTACTATTTGCACACGTGTGTCCCAATGTAGACTAGTTCTAGTTCATTTTTTTGTGTCAATCTGTAACTTTCTTATGACGAAGTAAAGCCCATTTTTCCAAGCACAAGCTAGTGCTACTATGTTAAAGAAAGTTGCACACAGCGTGTTCCTGGGAAAATGAACCGTTGCTTTATACATGTATTTCTGCCTTATGTTTGTAGGTATTTTCCCGTAATCCTTCCAAGCACAAGCTAGTGCTAATGTGTATCGATTATTAGCACATAACATGTACCTGGAAACATTTTGGACATGGGTGGTACCTTTTGAGTTCTTCTGTATTTCTGTGGTGAAGTTATTTCCGACTCCTCTCCAAGCACAGGCTAGTGCTAATGCTTGTTTATCATTTGAACATAACAAGTACTTGGGAAGATATCAGATTGACCTGTAAATCTGGCGACTTTGTCTTCGTCTTCGTCTTGCTTTTCTTTTCCATTATCTCTTGATGTTGTGATGTTAAACCTTTGATCTCTCTCCAAGCACAGGCTAGTGCTAATGCTGTATTTTCATAAGCACATAACAAGTACCTGGAAAGATCTCAATGTAATTTTCTCGGCTTCTCTGATGTTATCAAATTTTCATCTGTTTTTTCTTCTTCCTCTAAGATGCAAATTGCCAATCCCCTCTCCAAGCACAGACTAGTGCTAATGTAAATTTGTCATTAGCACTTAGTAAGTACCCGGGAAGATCTCAGCTTTATTTTCGACTTTCTTCTTCTGGTGAAATGTTGGTTCTGACAATCTTACATCAAGTCTTTGTATTTAAGGGCTAAAGTGTCAACAATTGATAAGTGTCATATCGCATCTCTTCGTTGAGCCTCTGATGTTTTAGAACATATGAGATAGTCATTGAATATTGATTAGTGTCATAATTGATCAGATCGATGTTTGTATCCCAAGCTAAGTTTTGACGATTTTGAAAGGGAGATAATAACGATAATTTTCACATATAAATGAATTTATTTACGATTTTCTTTGTGAATTGAAATTTTAACAAATGTGATATTTTTTCGTTACTATTTGCACACGTGTGTCCTAATGTAGACTAGTTCTAGTTCTTTTTTTTGTGTCAATCTGTAACTTTCTTATGACGAAGTAAAGCCCATTTTTCCAAGCACAAGCTTGTGCTACTATGTTAAAGAAAGTTGCACACAGCGTGTTCCTGGGAAAATGAACCGTTGCTTTATACATGTATTTCTGCCTTATGTTTGTAGGTATTTTTCCGTAATCCTTCCAAGCACAAGCTAGTGCTAATGTGTATCGATTATTAGCACATAACATGTACCTGGAAACATTTTGGACATGGGTGGTACCTTTTGAGTTCTTCTGTATTTCTGTGGTGAAGTTATTTCCGACTCCTCTCCAAGCACAGGCTAGTGCTAATGCTTGTTTATCATTTGAACATAACAAGTACTTGGGAAGATATCAGATTGACCTGTAAATCTGTCGACTTTGTCTTCGTCTTCGTCTTGCTTTTCTTTTCCATTATCTCTTGATGTTGTGATGTTAAACCTTTGATCTCTCTCCAAGCACAGGCTAGTGCTAATGCTGTATTTTCATAAGCACATAACAAGTACCTGGAAAGATCTCAATGTAATTTTCTCGGCTTCTCTGATGTTATCAAATTTTCATCTGTTTTTTCTTCTTCCTCTAAGATGCAAATTGCCAATCCCCTCTCCAAGCACAGACTAGTGCTAATGTAAATTTGTCATTAGCACTTAGTAAGTACCCGGGAAGATCTCAGCTTTATTTTCGACTTTCTTCTTCTGGTGGAATGTTGGTTCTAACAATCTTACATCAAGTCTTTGTATTTAAGGGCTAAAGTGTCAACAATTGATAAGTGTCATATCGCATCTCTTCGTTGAGCTTCTGATGTTTTAGAACATATGAGATAGTCATTGAATATTGATTAGTGTCATAATTGATCAGATCGATGTTTGTATCCCAAGCTAAGTTTTGACGATTTTGAAAGGGAGATAATCACGATAATTTTCACATATAAATGAATTTATTTACGATTTTCTTTGTGAATTGAAATTTTAACAAATGTGATATTTTTTCGTTACTATTTGCACACGTGTGTCCCAATGTAGACTAGTTCTAGTTCATTTTTTTGTGTCAATCTGTAACTTTCTTATGACGAAGTAAAGCCCATTTTTCCAAGCACAAGCTAGTGCTACTATGTTAAAGAAAGTTGCACACAGCGTGTTCCTGGAGAAATGAACCGTTGCTTTATACATGTATTTCTGCCTTATGTTTGTAGGTATTTTTCCGTAATCCTTCCAAGCACAAGCTAGTGCTAATGTGTATCGATTATTAGCACATAACAAGTACCTGGAAACATTTTGGACATGGGTGGTACCTTTTGAGTTCTTCTGTATTTCTGTGGTGAAGTTATTTCCGACTCCTCTCCAAGCACAGGCTAGTGCTAATGCTTGTTTATCATTTGCACATAACAAGTACTTGGGAAGATATCAGATTGACCTGTAAATCTGTCGACTTTGTCTTCGTCTTCGTCTTGCTTTTCTTTTCCATTATCTCTTGATGTTGTGATGTTAAACCTTTGATCTCTCTCCAAGCACAGGCTAGTGCTAATGCTGTATTTTCATAAGCACATAACAAGTACCTGGAAAGATCTCAATGTAATTTTCTCGGCTTCTCTGATGTTATCAAATTTTCATCTGTTTTTTCTTCTTCCTCTAAGATGCAAATTGCCAATCCCCTCTCCAAGCACAGACTAGTGCTAATGTAAATTTATCATTAGCACTTAGTAAGTACCCGGGAAGATCTCAGCTTTATTTTCGACTTTCTTCTTCTGGTGAAATGTTGGTTCTGACAATCTTACATCAAGTCTTTGTATTTAAGGGCTAAAGTGTCAACAATTGATAAGTGTCATATCGCATCTCTTCGTTGAGCTTCTGATGTTTTAGAACATATGAGATAGTCATTGAATATTGATTAGTGTCATAATTGATCAGATCGATGTTTGTATCCCAAGCTAAGTTTTGAAGATTTTGAAAGGAAGATAATCACGATAATTTTCACATATAAATGAATTTAATTACGATTTTCTTTGTGAATTGAAATTTTAACAAATGTGATATTTTTTCGTTACTATTTGCACACGTGTGTCCCAATGTAGACTTGTTCTAGTTCATTTTTTTGTGTCAATCTGTAACTTTCTTATGACGAAGTAAAGCCCATTTTTCCAAGCACAAGCTAGTGCTACTATGTTAAAGAAAGTTGCACACAGCGTGTTCCTGGGAAAATGAACCGTTGCTTTATACATGTATTTCTGCCTTATGTTTGTAGGTATTTTCCCGTAATCCTTCCAAGCACAAGCTAGTGCTAATGTGTATCGATTATTAGCACATAACATGTACCTGGAAATATTTTGGACATGGGTGTTACCTTTTGAGTTCTTCTGTATTTCTGTGGTGAAGTTATTTCCGACTCCTCTCCAAGCACAGGCTAGTGCTAATGCTTGTTTATCATTTGCACATAACAAGTACTTGGGAAGATATCAGATTGACCTGTAAATCTGTCGACTTTGTCTTCGTCTTCGTCTTGCTTTTCTTTTCCATTATCTCTTGATGTTGTGATGTTAAACCTTTGATCTCTCTCCAAGCACAGGCTAGTGCTAATGCTGTATTTTCATAAGCACATAACAAGTACCTGGAAAGATCTCAATGTAATTTTCTCGGCTTCTCTGATGTTATCAAATTTTCATCTGTTTTTTCTTCTTCCTCTAAGATGCAAATTGCCAATCCCCTCTCCAAGCACAGACTAGTGCTAATGTAAATTTATCATTAGCACTTAGTAAGTACCCGGGAAGATCTCAGCTTTATTTTCGACTTTCTTCTTCTGGTGAAATGTTGGTTCTGACAATCTTACATCAAGTCTTTGTATTTAAGGGCTAAAGTGTCAACAATTGATAAGTGTCATATCGCATCTCTTCGTTGAGCTTCTGATGTTTTAGAACATATGAGATAGTCATTGAATATTGATTAGTGTCATAATTGATCAGATCGATGTTTGTACCCCAAGCTAAGTTTTGAAGATTTTGAAAGGAAGATAATCACGATAATTTTCACATATAAATGAATTGAATTACGATTTTCTTTGTGAATTGAAATTTTAACAAATGTGATATTTTTTCGTTACTATTTGCACACGTGTGTCCCAATGTAGACTAGTTCTAGTTCATTTTTTTGTGTCAATCTGTAACTTTCTTATGACGAAGTAAAGCCCATTTTTCCAAGCACAAGCTAGTGCTACTATGTTAAAGAAAGTTGCACACAGCGTGTTCCTGGAGAAATGAACCGTTGCTTTATACATGTATTTCTGCCTTATGTTTGTAGGTATTTTTCCGTAATCCTTCCAAGCACAAGCTAGTGCTAATGTGTATCGATTATTAGCACATAACAAGTACCTGGAAACATTTTGGACATGGGTGGTACCTTTTGAGTTCTTCTGTATTTCTGTGGTGAAGTTATTTCCGACTCCTCTCCAAGCACAGGCTAGTGCTAATGCTTGTTTATCATTTGCACATAACAAGTACTTGGGAAGATATCAGATTGACCTGTAAATCTGTCGACTTTGTCTTCGTCTTGCTTTTCTTTTCCATTATCTCTTGATGTTGTGATGTTAAACCTTTGATCTCTCTCCAAGCACAGGCTAGTGCTAATGCTGTATTTTCATAAGCACATAACAAGTACCTGGAAAGATCTCAATGTAATTTTCTCGGCTTCTCTGATGTTATCAAATTTTCATCTGTTTTTTCTTCTTCCTCTAAGATGCAAATTGCCAATCCCCTCTCCAAGCACAGACTAGTGCTAATGTAAATTTATCATTAGCACTTAGTAAGTACCCGGGAAGATCTCAGCTTTATTTTCGACTTTCTTCTTCTGGTGAAATGTTGGTTCTGACAATCTTACATCAAGTCTTTGTATTTAAGGGCTAAAGTGTCAACAATTGATAAGTGTCATATCGCATCTCTTCGTTGAGCTTCTGATGTTTTAGAACATATGAGATAGTCATTGAATATTGATTAGTGTCATAATTGATCAGATCGATGTTTGTATCCCAAGCTAAGTTTTGACGATTTTGAAAAGAAGATAATCACGATAATTTTCACATATAAATGAATTTATTTACGATTTTCTTTGTGAATTGAAATTTTAACAAATGTGATATTTTTTCGTTACTATTTGCACACGTGTGTCCCAATGTAGACTAGTTCTAGTTCATTTTTTTGTGTCAATCTGTAACTTTCTTATGACGTAGTAAAGCCCATTTTTCCAAGCACAAGCTAGTGCTACTATGTTAAAGAAAGTTGCACACAGCGTGTTCCTGGGAAAATGAACCGTTGCTTTATACATGTATTTCTGCCTTATGTTTGTAGGTATTTTTCCGTAATCCTTCCAAGCACAAGCTAGTGCTAATGTGTATCGATTATTAGCACATAACATGTACCTGGAAATATTTTGGACATGGGTGGTACCTTTTGAGTTCTTCTGTATTTCTGTGGTGAAGTTATTTCCGACTCCTCTCCAAGCACAGGCTAGTGCTAATGCTTGTTTATCATTTGCACATAACAAGTACTTGAGAAGATATCAGATTGACCTGTAAATCTGTCGACTTAGTCTTCGTCTTCGTCTTGCTTTTCTTTTCCATTATCTCTTGATGTTGTGATGTTAAACCTTTGATCTCTCTCCAAGCACAGGCTAGTGCTAATGCTGTATTTTCATAAGCACATAACAAGTACCTGGAAAGATCTCTAAGTAATTTTCTCGGCTTCTCTGATGTTATCAAATTTTCATCTGTTTTTTCTTCTTCCTCTAAGATGCAAATTGCCAATCCCCTCTCCAAGCACAGACTAGTGCTAATGTAAATTTATCATTAGCACTTAGTAAGTACCCGGGAAGATCTCAGCTTTATTTTCGACTTTCGCCTTCTGGTGAAATGTTGGTTCTGACAATCTTACATCAAGTCTTTGTATTTAAGGGCTAAAGTGTCAACAATTGATAAGTGTCATATCACATCTCTTCGTTGAGCTTCTGATGTTTTAGAACATATGAGATAGTCATTGAATATTGATTAGTGTCATTATTGATCAGATCGATGTTTGTATCCCAAGCTAAGTTTTGACGATTTTGAAAGGGAGATAATCACGATAATTTTCACATATAAATGAATTTATTTACGATTTTCTTTGTGAATTGAAATTTTAACAAATGTGATATTTTTTCGTTACTATTTGCACACGTGTGTCCCAATGTAGACTAGTTCTAGTTCATTTTCTTGTGTCAATCTGTAACTTTCTTATGACGAAGTAAAGCCCATTTTCCAAGCACAAGCTAGTGCTACTATGTTAAAGAAAGTTGCACACAGCGTGTTCCTGGGAAAATGAACCGTTGCTTTATACATGTATTTCTGGCTTATGTTTGTAGGTATTTTTCCGTAATCATTCCAAGCACAAGCTAGTGCTAATGTGTATCGATTATTAGCACATAACAAGTACCTGGAAACATTTTGGACATGGGTGGTACCTTTTGAGTTCTTCTGTATTTCTGTGGTGAAGTTATTTCCGACTCCTCTCCAAGCACAGGCTAGTGCTAATGCTTGTTTATCATTTGCACATAACAAGTACTTGGGAAGATATCAGATTGACCTGTAAATCTGTCGACTTTGTCTTCGTCTTCGTCTTGCTTTTCTTTTCCATTATCTCTTGATGTTGTGATGTTAAACCTTTGATCTCTCTCCAAGCACAGGCTAGTGCTAATGCTGTATTTTCATAAGCACATAACAAGTACCTGCAAAGATCTCAATGTAATTTTCTCGGCTTCTCTGATGTTATCAAATTTTCATCTGTTTTTTCTTCTTCCTCTCAGATGCAAATTGCCAATCCCCTCTCCAAGCAAAGACTAGTGCTAATGTAAATTTATCATTAGCACTTAGTAAGTACCCGGGAAGATCTCAGCTTTATTTTCGACTTTCTTCTTCTGATGAAATGTTGGTTCTGACAATCTTACATCAAGTCTTTGTAATTTGTAAGTTGAAATTTTAACAAATGTGATATTTTTTCGTTACTACGAATGTCTGGATGTTAGTTTTACTCGTAATAGATTAGGGTGGTCACCGGTCACGGCAAGTCTGAAGCATGTAATTGTCATCAGATAGATGGATTTCTGTATACTAGTATCTTGGGGCTTGCTTCAGTTGATATACTCCCATAGTAATATCTCTGATTTGTTGGAGAGTAAGTTTAGGAAAATCTAAAACGTTTTCCGTGCAATTTACTTCAGAATAGATATCTTTTTTGCGAATTAAATTATTGTCCTCGACATACTTCTGTACCTGGTTACCAAGCTGTGCTCTATCCAGCATAGTTTAGCCAAGCTATTCATTGCAAAAGTCATTAATCAGTGGAGCCCGGAAGCAATTAATAATGCAGAAACAATTCTCACAAAATCTCCAATATAGGGAACGAAGTGGTTTAAAACGACTTTGTCGAGAAAGCACCACTGTCTAATGCGTCCGTTGGCGCTTTCAACTACAGACCGAACTTTTGTTATAAGTCGTGAAGAATTTGCCTCCTCGGTAATGTGTTGTTTTTTGTCCCTTTTTGATTAAACAAGGCATATCTACTTTTAAGTTCAAACTCTCAAGGAAACACGGCTTGGGCATCTCTGAAACCTCTGTCGACTACTAATACGTCATCGTCCTTTATCCATTGCTTTATATCTTCAGCATTGGTTTTAAATAAATGCTTGGTAATCGAGGCATCGTTGTTGTGGGCATTGGCATAATATGGCACCAAGACACTCAAAATGTAGCCATCAGATCCAACTATAATCATGGGGTTGACTAAAGGTCGTTTTTTATGCATTCTGTAGGTTTTCTTCTGGAACTTGTGGTATGAACTTTTCTGTATGTATATGTATGTCCCATCTAGGATCCGAACAGCTGTGTCTTCATTGTTTCCTGTAAACAATGTTTTGGCAGTTGGAGTGGTATGACTCTGAGCAAAAACGGAATGACTCATATTGTTTAATCCTAAATATGATGGAACAAAATTTTTGATTAGAGATTCTCGAGTGTACGGCTCGCCGTATATTATAGGACTTAAGGCTGAAAAGAGGTCCCAAGATTGTGTTTGACAATCCAGTGAGTAATTTGACAAGGAGAATAGCTAGAAATGTTCTAATTGAGCGTACTGAGCGTATTGAGCGTACTTCAGAGTTTCTCAAGTCTGTAACGTGTGTGGCGACAACGTCAAACTGTTGTTTGGTGAGTCCAGTGAGATTAACAAAATCGTCATCTGACATAGATATCTGGACATCGAAATAAAGTTTTCCAACATCTTTTAGCATTGACATGGTTCTATCTAACAAGTCGTTAATATCCGTACGGTTGAAGAATGTCGACGGAGAAGTATGCTTTAATGCTTTCAAAGCCTCTTGCTTGAAGTATTTACCAACAAGGTGATCAGAACAACACCTACTGTTCGTGGAAATAAAGATGAACTCGAAAACAGAAATTACCTCTCAGATCCAGGAGTTACAACAACCCTCTTTTTGTCGTTAATTATTTATGATTATATAATTCATGACCCAGTATATACTGCAACGAACCCGGTTTAAAAAGGCATAACGTCACGGTACCCAAATTGCACATATTCAGCAAAATAACAAATGGAAATCTAGAGACTAAATAATTTGTATTTTTATGATTTGATACTAGTTTGTACGGAAGCCGTCTGACAACATAGGTAAAGATATTTAGATATACACAAAACGTTCACAGTATTTATCAACACATGAAGTGTTTTTTTCAACTAATGAAGCAAGATTTAAATTTTTGTATGCGTGTGGTGAGACTGATATAATAAGAATTATTATTGTAAAATTCATAAGCAACATTTACCATTCTAGAAATGTTTAACAATATGTTCTTTTAATAATGGACTAAAGCGAATTTGCTCCTCGGAATCCAAACTGAACTATGATCGTTTGGAACAACTAAAAAAACCAACTAAAATCAAGAGGTAATATATACACTGTGTATCATCGCCACCGTAAATTGGGTACTAACGAAGCGGAGAGAAATAGAAAAAAAAAGTAAACAAGTTAAGAATTCATTCACTTTAAGGCATTTCTACTCGTTTGATGAGGGTGTCGCTTAAGAAATGATTTTCTGATATATAATTCTTTAAATCATACGGCTAATAAGTACAAAATTAAGACAAGATTTTGTGTTATACTCCAAAACTTGCAACTTAGTACCGGAAAATTTCGAGCCCAATCGTCCTCTGTCGCCCCATTATCAAGATATTGAACTGTTTTTCATTATTTTTCCAGACACGTTTTTAGATTATTATAGTGTGGCATCATATTTACTGGAATTTGTTGTCAAAAAGATGTTTTTAAAAGAATATGGACAAAAACATTGTTTGTTTATTGTACGGCGAATTGCAGGACGTTGTACGGCGAATAGCAAAATAACAACTTTTGCAGGGGCGTATCTCCCTATACGCTAACACGCAGTTGTGTGCACATCGATTCGGCATGCAAAAAATAAAAATGGCAAAATAAAAATTTATAAATTGAATGTTAAAGGAAACACTTATCTTGTCACTTTTTTAATTGATGAACTATCATATTCAGATAACGGCATTTGGTTTCAAAATGAAAGTTTTATTGGAGATTATGACAAAATCGGACAGTAACTTGTATCTTTTACAAGATTTTAATTTGTAAGGGAGCTACCATTTGATTTTTATGGGGGGCTAGGATGAAAAATTTTGTCCTGCATTTTTTTTTAGCTGTAATCTCTGTCCTGCCTTTTTATTTTTCACTCTGTTGGTCCTGCCTTTTTTTTTTAGTTTATCCTGACTTTATTTTACCTCAATTGTCGTCCTGACTTTGTTTTTTGCAAGTGTCTCATCCTGCCTTTTTTTTTTACTCAAAACTCCTGTCCTGCCTATTTTTTTCAAATTTCATCCTAGCCCCCCCCCCCCCCCCCCCCTAAAAATCAAATGGTAGCTCCCTAACACTCAGTCTAAGACATGTAGTTATGGAGCACATTTTACAGTGTAGGTTCATCAGTTTGGAATGAGATGTACCAATCGAAATTAGAATTATCAGATCCCTTCGATATCGTTGAAAAGATAAACAGAGGCGATGTGGTCGACAGACTACCGGAGCCAATCACCCTGCAAACACGCCAAAACAGTATTGGAAAATCTCATTATTTGTTGCGTTCATAGACCATATGATAAGGGAACTGGAGAGTGGAGTCGCATCTAGTACTAGTATTATCAGGAAATCGCTTCTTTGCGCTGTATCTGTTTCATCGTGTTGTAGGAAATATAACAAAAAATTAACGAACAAATCTCAACATTGTCTGAGACATAAGAAACTGACCTTGCATGTAATTTTGACGAATTCAATTGGGAGGTCGCTCGATGCCGAACACGTACGCTGGTTTATAACATCTCGCGAGTGCTGCCATGGAGATCTATCAGTGTACTACGTATGTTGAAAACAAATGTACGATCAACAATGAACAACGACAGTTACTAGCATTACTGCATATTCATCGGGAATTCAGTGTGAATATTGACAAAGCAAAAGAGAAGTTTGTTTCTGCCTAGACCCGTAGAGGAGATTTTGAGTAAATTCTGTATTACATATGTGTTGTTTATGTATTACTCAATTCAAAAGATTTATCTAATAGTTTTCATTCATAAATTTTTTATAAGTCCTATCTACATATAGCTCTTTTAACCGTCCTATGACCGAAAACCGAAAAAAATTTTCTGTATAAAAGGGTCCCAATGATGAGCGTGGTCAAGTTTTGTACTTATTGGCCAAGTAATTTTCGAAGAGAAGAACTTTGTAAAACGGACAACGGATAACAGACGCCAAGGGATGATAATATATTTCATTTTACCCTTTGTTCTTTTATAAAAAATATAAATACTAGTGTTTGTACTCCTGGCTTGTAACTTTTGTAACCTCTCTCGCTTGTTTTGTACATATTGTAAATATTTATTGTTGTATTTGTTATCTCTGTACCGATGTAATGCATTGGCTTTATGAGAATAAAGATATATGTCAGGTTAGCTAAAAACGAGAATAAAAAACCCGGTTTTGATTTATTTAAAACCACATTAAAACAAAATTTATTGTACGACAGTATCTAAAGCCATGAAGGTTCATGTTGTAAAAACATCTTTAATGTACATAGCAGCAATTAAGATTTCAGGAGCAAAATAAAATGTGGATCTTAAATTTATATTTTCGCCTTAATGAAATACAAGTTCGCTGTTCAAATCTCAGATGCATATTATGGACGATAAGGAAGATAAGATTGCTTTAAAAGAATCTGTATAATTTATAAGGAAACGTGTTTTTATATATAATTACATCTCAGTGCAGGCAACACAACTTCAAGAATCAAGAATAAATGTTCAAAGCAAGTAATTAATGTAAATTATGGGGAGATGGACGTCGTTTCTTCAAGTATAACAGTCGGGAAATGATAACATGTCAGTATTGTACATTTCTATGTCCAGAGGCAAAATTTGACCAATTTAGAAAGAGAAAAAACTAGGTAAAAAATACAAATCAAGTGAGCTTAGGGCAAAGTAACATTATCATAAGAATAATATGTTTCCTTTCTTTTCGTTCAATTGTTAAAATAAGTATTCATTGATTCCGATTACATACGTCAGTAAATAAACAAGTTATCTAATTCGAAGGTAAAATCTAGTAAAAATGCCTGCAACCTATCGATTTTATTTGAAAAGATGAGCCTTTAATTTATACTAGAACACACCCGCGAAATCGCGGGCATTCAGAGCGTATTTGAGAGAATATAAAGTGTTGTAGGCAGAATTTTGTAAAAGATTTATAATGACTTCAGAATCTCAGGAAAAGTATCAAAAGTCATAGGTACTTGGGGACAGGAAAATGTTTTTTTATTAACCCTCCTCCTTTATTTCCAAAATTCCTATTTTTTGTTTTCTATTAATGTCATTATTAACATACATTTAGTGTACATGTATTATGAACATTCCAGTCAGGAGCCTGTAATTCAGTGGTTCAGTGATATTTGTTTTTCGTTCATTTTTTGTACATAAATAAGGCTGTTAATTTTCTCATTTGAATTGTTTTACATTGTCATTTCGGGGCCTTTTATATCAGACTATGCAGTATCGGCTTTTGCTTATTGTTGAAGGCCGTAAGGTGACCTTTAAATGTTAATTTGTGTCATTTTGGTCTCTTGTGGGGAGCTGTCTCATTGGCATTCATAATACCACATCTTCTTTTTTTGTAAAACATTTAGCGACTTGAGAATTTCAGAAAAGGTATCAAAAGTCATAGGTAATTTGGGACAGGATAACTGTTTTTCTAGCCCGGCTCCTCCTTCTTCCACAAATTTTTTTTTGTTCTCTATTTATTTTAATGACACATGAATAATTTTAGCGCTTATCTGTATATTATGAACATTCATTAAAGGGGGGATCGGGGCAGAGGCGGATTTAGGGAGCCCGCCCCCCCCCCCCTTTTCTGAAAAATAATTGGTTGCTTATATAGGGAATCACTGAAGCATGACCGGAGCGGACCCCTTCTTAGGCAGTCAACGGGCCCCTGCGTATGAACATTTCTGGATCCGCCACTTCGGAGGGGCCCTGATCCCAATATCCCGGGCTTAAAAACATGAAATCCCGAGGTTCTGAATTTATTATACAAATTAAATATCTCGACATCCCGAAATTCGAAAAAAAGAAATCCCGGATCCCGAAATGGTCAATCCTGAAATTTCGATCTTAAAAACACCCGCTCCAGTCGTCCTGAAAGTGTATTTTCGTTTTACAGTCAATTCTCAGTTTAATAATTGATCCACAGCGGTCATTGATATATTATTCAGACCTATTAAATAAACCTTGTGACTGCCGTGGATAGTAAACTTGAAAATGATATCAGACAGAAAATACACTTTATTCGTAGAATATGTATTTGTTTCAAAGTAAAAAGAAAAATGCAAACCGGAGGTCTAATCTGATTTAAATTTCGTCCAATGACGGATATAAGACAGAAAATACACTGTATTCGTAGTATTAATGTATGTTCAAAGTATACAGAAAAACGCAAACCGGAAGTTTAATCTGACTTAAAATTTCGCCCAATGACGGAAACATATCCGGACGTCTTTTTTCTCGTTTTTCACCCAAAATAACTCAATCTGAATAATCATATGAATGGATGACAAATGCGATTATGCACTGAACCCATAGGACACAGAGGCATGATGATTAATTTATTGTGGAAAGAAGAGAAGCGACACCCAAAATGAGGTCTTCTCGTTTAATAGTATAGATTACAGCTTTTTAATTTTAATCCTTAACACCAAATACATTATTACATTTTCTTATCTCAAAGTATATATTTGGTAAATTTCATTTTTAAAAACGAGAAAGTCGTCTAATATACCACCCGGTGAATATACATATGAATATACTGGTATGTCATTATCAAAGATCATCATTGATTTTGTGAATCATTTATAGCTAAATTTAATTAGTCCGGATGTGGTTAGTGGGATGTTCTGCAAGAAATGTTCGTTCTTTACGCTTTTGTTCCTCTGTTAAGGGTGCAGTGTAGTCTTACAACGGGTGTCCTTTTAACAAAAGTCAAATGGCTTTCATTCAGTTCAACCATCTGTTACGATTCTTATACTCGTAGTAACATGGTTTATGAATGAAATATCTCCAATGGGAACAAAATATTTTAAATACTTTAGTCCTTTTAAATTACTATTTGACCTGAAACAGCGTGCGGTGAGGCCATTGTAAAATTCCTGTGACCTCACCGTGTCCCGGTAATCAGGGCCGCTTATGCAATTGATTATTGTTCATAGTGGTCCATTTAAGTTTTCTAATGTCATACTGCGGTCACGGCTAATTTTATTTATACTTATAATGATAAATTTAATGTTGTGTACTTATGTTTCTATTATTGTAAATACCTAAAGGAGAAAAATTGTTTTCACGAAAGATCATAACAAGAATGTTTACTATGTTCTAAGGTCACTGGTACACACACGCGGTTTACATTGTGAACTTTCGAATCACTCTGGAGTCTTAAGTCTTGAAAAGTAAAACGTTCATATACATACTGATTCAGTTGTAAATATCGGACCCCTCACTTAATTACATTCACTTTATCTGTTGCATTCAACTTTAGATCTGTTGCATTCAACTTTAGCAATGTACGCTTTGTGGTACATTTTTGGTAAACTTAAAAGTTAAAATTAAAAAGATGTACATGTATCTATGTGTACTATTTAGAAACAAGAACAACAATGGGAATAATAATCTTTTAATAATATTCATAAAAAAAACCAATAAGAACAGACACTGAATCAATCATCTTAAAAACCTTATCGTATTAAGCAATAATAACATTTAATTTAAAACGAAAAGCTAAATTTGACTTTTTAACTCATATTTTAATGAGTCGCTTGCAATAAACAAAGCAGGGGGTTGGGTTTTTGAAGCCGTTCAAGGCCAACTTCGTTGGGATTAAGGTTAAGTCAAATCCAATTCGAAATTAACATTGCCAACACCCAATGAGAAGCTGTACATAATTACATCTTTTACCCAGAAACAACTTACTGAGGGTATGCTATGGTGAAGCATAAATTGGAAATTTCGTTTAAGATACTTTACACCTAAAACAGGGTGGAATTTTATTTCGGGTTGGATCTCCTCGGGTTAAAACGTTCATAAATCATAAAATTAACCCGAATTAAAAGATGTTAGATACAAATGTATCTCAATTTCCTTTTTTGCGTAGACCTAAGGAATTATAAAACAAATAATCGGATACAAACTGGGTTGGCTGCTGTAATAGTTGAATGGAACATTGATAATTCACTGATACATTAAAGTAGAAAACCCTGTAAAACAACCTTCGAGTCGAGCTTACTGTAAATAGTTATCAAAAGTACCAGGATTATAATTTTATACGCCAGACGCGCGTTTCGTCTACATAAAAATAAGCCTTGATTGTATTTTTGAAATTGAAAAGGCTAGAAAACATTTATTTCGTAGTGCACTTCTTTTAGACAATAAATTAAAATTTAAAAAAATCGCATCTGCTCTATCTCAAAATTATTTTTACAGTGTAGTCTACTACTATTTGGACAAATAATATCAAAAGAATAGAAAATTCTACCAGTTCTAACTTAAAATATGAACAACACAATGTTAAGGGGGTCTAAAATTCAGTTAGACATTTTCAGACATACTGATTTTTTAACTAAACCAAAATGACCTACATAAAGATTCAGCACCCAATTTTTTTTTAACATATAAATATTGGAAGATGTGTTATGAGTGTCAATGACACAACTCTCCATCCAAGTAACAATTTATAATAGTAAACCATTATAGGTCAAGGTACGGCCTTATACATATTGAAAGTGTATTAAAAAAAAGTGCAAGTTATATACAACGCTGACATAAGGGATCGACTAAATTCGAATTGCAAAGGACGATAACTGTCCATGGACCATATAATGTAGCATTACGTTCGTGTAGGTATATAAGCAAAATCATATGAAAAAAATTACCTAAACCAAGATGATTTCTAAGATAAAATCTTCAAATCACACGATCGACGGTATCAACCAACAGAACGACTGGAAAACTATTGTCATATCCCGGACTAAATAATCTGGGTTAAACCTGGTTTTACAGCTAGCAGCGTAAACCTCCTACTTATATCACAGTTGTGTATTGTTTCACATCACGCATCTTCGCTAGCCAAGGGTTACGATCCACTCCCGCTCTCGTGAAGAGAGCGGGAGTGGATCGTAACCCTTGGCTAGCGAAGATGCACATCACGATGCAAAGCTATTAATTTCAGAATGTATACATGCCGTCTTGAAATATTATAAGATAACAGCTGGTTCCGATTGTTTGAATATTGGTGTACCTAAGATTCTATTCGTTTGAAGAATTATGAAATTTGAAAAACGTCAGAAAACTAGAATTATACGGAGGGTCTGACAGTATGTGTATTCAAAACCTGTATGTTGCTATATTTGTTGGATAAGTCAAAATCGATGAATCTATTATTATGCACTTCCTTTATTCGCATGATTTCTTATGTATGTTGTTCATGGTTTTAATAACACACCAGTCATAACCGATGTAATACAGTACAACATAATAACTCTAGCTGCTAATATTGGTGAACTACATTACTCAAAGCCGTTAGTTTCTCATTTGAAATGTTATAAAAATATTCGACTTTGAGCGAAACTGATGAAGGTTAATCCAGAAAAACGATTCGGACTAATTTAATTTATAAAATGTTGTTTTCATTTTTTACATTTGCCATTTTTAACTTGCTATGTGGTATGGGTTTGCTCATTGCTTAAGATCGTAAGGTGAAGTAGATAAATTCTATGTCATAAGGTCTTCAGTTGAAAGATATTCATTAGCAATTCAACCACATTTTTTTTATTTTCATAATGTAACCTTAATTTTGCCTAAGACAAGATTTTGAGTCATGTTTCATTTATTCAATCATGTTTTCTTTTTTTAGTTTTGATCTTGTATTTAAATGATTGCTTTCTCGAATTTTTCTAAATTAACAATTAAGGATGTTTTGTGATCAAGGTTTGACTTTTATCATGTTGATGACGCGAGTATTCATACAATTGTTAATAATGACGAGCAAACATATATCATTCGGTATTTTACATTTGGTTATATCCTTTGTCGTAATTTCATCGCTGTAAAACATACGTCATATATATATACTAGTGGTTTTCCCCAAACTCTATAACATGTGTCTTACATGCCATTACATTCTATTACGAATGTTAAGAAAACCAAAAGAATGGGTCGGAAATCGACCCCCCCCCCTTCCAACTAGAACCTAGTATAGAAATAAATTCACGGAAAATCCCAATTGAAGTACAATACTAATTTATGACTGTCTTTTGTTGGTTTTCGTTTATAACCATGGCGTTGTCAGTTCGTCTTAGACTAATGAATTTGAATATCTCTCTGGAATCTTTCGTCATTTGATTTTTTTTTTTTAGCTTTTCTCATCACTAGGCGTCCGTTGTCGTCTGTCGTCCGTTATCTTTTACAAAACTCTTCTCCCCTGAAACTAAACTTGGCTACATTCATCATTGTGCTGTCTAGTTCAAAAAATGTGTCCGGTGATCCCGATAGCAAATCAAGATGTCCGACATGGCAAAAAATATAACAAAGGGGTAAAATTACTATTTTGAAAATCGTTACAAAAAGGGAAATTCCGACAGGTCAAATATGTTAAAAATTTTGAGTCCATACACGTCAAAACTGTCAGACGACTTTTTTTGTATAGGAGTTACTGCCTTTAAATGACAAATTTTACCATTTTTTTTCATTTTTGTCTCTTATCTTGAAATCTATTATAGATAGAGAGAAACTTTAAAACGCAAACATGCATGATCAACAAGACAAGTTCTACAAAAATGCCTGATGATCGAAATCGTCAGTTGACTCCTTATTAGATTTAATGCATTTGATGACGATGTTTACCAATTTTGAGCGTTTGGGCCATATCTCTTAAAATATAATAGATAAATAGAAACTTAAATAAGCAACCATGATCAACAGGCTTGACAAGATCTACATTTAGGACAACATGACAGAAATCGCCCAAAGATTCCTCTTTTGAGTTATAATTGCCTTTTGATGGCTATTTTTACCAATTTTTTTTTTTCGTTTTTCCCTATATGATAAAAATAATTATAGATAAATAGACACTGTAAATCAAAAAAAATAATCAGCAAGGCAAGATCTACTACATGTAACATGTCAAATTTTGCATAATTTTTAACTAATTAAGTTAGTGACCGTCACTGTTTTTAGGATTGCCCTTAAATGAAGATGTTTTACCTTTTTTGTGTTTTGAACAAGAACTAAAGAGGGTATAAAGAGAGACACTAAACAGACTAAAAAGTTAGCAATACAAGATCAACAACTGAACAGATATTTTTGTCATAATTAATGTTTTCGTCTACAATGTTAGAGAGTGTCCTTTGTCGAATATGCATATAGACCAAGATGAGCGACTTATGCTCTCAAGAGCATCTAGTTTTATAAGGAAAAAGTTGTTGAGACCAATTTGACTAAAGATAAATTTTTGATGCACAATCAATTCAGTTAGAACCACATGCAGTGTTCGTATTTTTCCTTTCATTTCAACCAAACATAGTAAAAAATATTTATTTTCATCGGAAACTGACAACAGGATGTAGTGGAAAATGTATGAAATAGAATCTTATTTGTAGTGATACGAAATCGTAAATTTAAAATCTTTAGTTCTAAGTCTGATGTAGAAGCAGCGTCAATGTCAATTTCATACATATATATACCCATCAGAAAAACACTTGAATGGTATATTTATATTAAAAAGTTAAAAAGTTTGAGGCATGTTTAAGAGAATTTAACTTTATATTTACATTTCAAAATATAAAAAATAAGGAAATGTCGTGTCATGAACAAGCCAACTATCCACCAAAGTTAAAATGAAGTGGATGTAAGCAATTATAGGCCTTCAACAATAAGAAACAATTAAAGAAGAAAATTGTGACATACTTGAACCAACAACAAGAGTTTCACAAAGTCTGACTATAATATCTATAAATGCCATCAAGTAGCTAGATAAACTTATTCTAAATTCTTTCTTTATTAAATTTTATTCAAACATAGAAAAATAATAAGAAAACGCATCAATGAATGATCGTGCACTTTTGATTACTGTTTGACCTTTTAACATGTTGGTCATTCAAGTGGTCATTCCTGTTAGGCTCCACCCATTCATGTGTCATTGATTACGTTAGCACATGTCTAGTTTGGTCCCCAATGGTCAATTGTACAAAACACCTCCACATAATATAAATACTCTCGTAGAACCACTTTTGTTATTTAAAAGTTGAAAACTAATAAACGTGATATGACCGATTCCTCTTTATTAATTAGATACAATATGGAATGCCTGATTCCGCCAAATTGTAGCAGTTTAACAGAAAATAACGGAGTTATTGAAGAATTCAACACTTTTACTACTGTGTAAGTTATCTTTTATCAAAATGTAATGTGCTTGATATGAAGAAAAATAGTATTTATAAGGACTTAATTCCAATACATGTTTATTTAATAAATCAAAGCAGAGAAAAAAGAAAATTGGTTTAGATTGCACCCTGAAAGATTGAAAAATGCCGTTTAAGCAACTTATATTTATAGAATTAAATCCTAATCTAAGTTGTCCCGAAGCGAGGTCATCTAAATCGGATATGAAATGGTATTGTATTATATGGATTAATTTCTTGTGTAAATGTTATGTAATTTAACAAACATTTCGTTTTTATTAGTTTACATTTCCAATTTTTATTAGCAGTATTAGGTGTTGTTCCATATCACGTTTTGCGTGTGAAATATTTTCCTCGTTTCTCCAGAAATTGAGAAAAAAAATTATAATTTTATCTCTTTTTTTTCAGAGTTTTTGTTCAGGTGGCGCTTGTATGGCTAATTAAGGAATTGTTAATACCTCTTATAACCCCTGTTCTACTGACGGTTATATGTTGCCATTTGTGGGAGGTTTATAATGACTACCAGAGGGATTCTAAATCAAACCTGCCTCTCCCACCGGGAGGTTATGGATTCCCTGTGTTCGGAGAAACTCTTGGATTCTTAATTCAGGTAATTTGAGTTCAATCCAACTGCGAAAAGTATTAAATTATGTGTTTTATTGCAGAAAAAAAGAGTAGAAAACGTATAATTTGCATTCCCGACAATTAAATATGGATATTTTTCAGGTAAAAGAGTCATTATTTTCATTTTGCTTGCATTGTCAGCCGATATAAAACAGTGATATGTTCGTTATAAACATGCCTCAGTTAAAAGAGCAATACGTATATGTTTCTTTACTTCGTGCTTGCATTGGGAGTCGATACTGAACAGTAATATGCTCGTTATATACATACAGTAAAAGAGCCATACTTATACTTATGACTTCGTGCTTGCATTGGGAGCCGATACTGAACAGTAATATGCTTGTTATATGCATACAGTAAAAGAGCCATACTTATACTTTTGACTTCGTGCTTGCATTGGGAGCCGATACTGAACAGTAATATGCTTGTTATATACATACAGTAAAAGAGCCATACTTATACTTTTGACTTCGTGCTTGCATTGGGAGCCGATACTGAACAGTAATATGCTTGTTATATGCATACAGTAAAAGAGCCATACTTATACTTTTGACTTCGTGCTTGCATTGGGAGCCGATACTGAACAGTAATATGCTTGTTATATACATACAGTAAAAGAGCCATACTTATACTTTTGACTTCGTGCTTGCATTGGGAGCCGATACTGAACAGTAATATGCTTGTTATATGCATACAGTAAAAGAGCCATACTTATACTTTTGACTTCGTGCTTGCATTGGGAGCCGATACTGAACAGTAATATGCTTGTTATATGCATACAGTAAAAGAGCCATACTTATACTTTTGACTTCGTGCTTGCATTGGGAGCCGATACTGAACAGTAATATGCTTGTTATATGCATACAGTAAAAGAGCCATACTTATACTTTTGACTTCGTGCTTGCATTGGGAGCCGATACTGAACAGTAATATGCTTGTTATATACATACAGTAAAAGAGCCATACTTATACTTTTGACTTCGTGCTTGCATTGGGAGCCGATACTGAACAGTAATATGCTTGTTATATGCATACAGTAAAAGAGCCTTCTGTTCAGATGGGTGGAAATATTCTTTATAAAGCACAAAAATGTCAGTATTCTCCTCAGAAACTAACAAAACCTTTAAATAGACTTATTAAAAGGGGATATAGTTACGATACTGTTGTCAGGTCATTAAAGATTGCATATTTTGGCTTTAACATTGATTCACTGATAGGGTCTTTGCATCGGAACTAAACACATTTATTTCTAAAAAAACAGTTGTTGGCATGACACGGGTTATGTTCTTCTCATATATTTTATGATAGTATGATACTAAACCCCTAACGGGAGGGATTGTACCTGATATTCATATGATGAAGACATAATCTTTCAATCAGTTTAATTGAGGTCTGGAGCTGGCATGTCAGTTAACTGCTAGTAGTCTGTTGTTATTTATGTATTATTGTCATTTTATTTATTTTCTTTTGTTACATCTTTTGACATCAGACTCGGACTTCTCTTGAACTGAATTTTAATGTGCGTATTGTTATTGTTTTACTTTTCTACATTGGCTAGAGGTATAGGGGGAGGGTTGAGATCTCATAAACATGTTTAACCCCGCCGCAATTTTGCGCCTGTCCCAAGTCAGGAGCCTCTGGCCTTTGTTAGTCTTGTATGATTTTAAATTTTAGTTTCTTTTGTATAATTCGGAGTTTAGTATGACGTCCATTATCACTGTACTATTATGCATATTTTAGGGGCCAGCTGAGGGACACCTACGGGTGCGGGAATTCTCGCTACATTGAAGATCCATTGGTTGCCTTCGGCTGTTGTTTGCTCTATGGTCGGGTGGTTGTCGCTTTGACATATTCACCATTTCCTTTCTCAATTTTATTGTTATATGCATACAGTAAAAGAGCCATACTTATACTTTTGACTTCGTGCTTGCATTGGGAGCCGATACTGAACAGTAATATGCTTGTTATATACATACAGTAAAAGAGTCATACTTATACTTTTGACTTCGTGCTTGCATTTGCATTGGGAGCCGATACTGAACAGTAATATGGGTGTTATATACATACAGTAAAAGAGCCATACTTATACTTTTGACTTCGTGCTTGCATTCGGAGCCGATACTGAACAGTAATATGCTTGTTTAATACATACAGTAAAAGAGCCATACTTATACTTTTGACTTCGTGCTTGCATTGGGAGCCGATACTGAACAGTAATATGCTTGTTATATACATGCCTCGGTTAAAAGAGCCATACTTATATGTTTCTTTACTTCGATCTTACATTGGGAGAAAATACTGAACAGTAATATGCCCGTTATATGCATACAGTAAAAGAGCCATACTTATGTATCTTTACTTCGTGCTTGCATTGCGAGCTGACACTGAACAGTAATATGTTCGTTATCTGCATGCAGTAAAAGACCCATACGTATGTTATTCTTTACTTTGTGCTTGCATTGCGAGCCGATACTTAGCAGTGCTATGCTCTTTATATGTTATATAAATGAGTCATCATTTTAAATACTTCTTTACTTTTTATTTGCATTGCCAGCCGATACTGTATAGGATATGTTTGTATCAGATAAGAGAGCCATACTTATTTAATTTTTAAAAAGCATTAATAGAGGCATTATTTTTTTTCAGGGCAAAGCATTTTTTGATAAAAGACGAGAAAAATTTGGTACAGTATATAAAACTCATTTGTTAGGGAAACCAACTATCCGTGTAATTGGAGTACAGAATGTGAAAAGAATTTTGGCTGGTGAAAATGATCTTGTGACTGCTCAATGGCCTACAAGTACCAAACTACTACTTGGGGATGGAAGTCTGACAGGTTCAAGTGGCAATATCCATAATCTCAGAAAAAAGGCACTTTTCAAAGCTTTTAGTAATACAGCATTAGAGGAATACACTCAAGTTATTCAAAGTATAACTAAAGACTGCATTGAACACTGGTGTACACAAGAAAACATCCTTACACATCAAGAATTCAAAAGTCTGACATTTGAAATTGCATGCAGAGTACTTCTTGGTATTAAAATGAACAAAGTCGAAAAAACTGAGTTATTAGGTCATTTTGATACTTTCCTATCAAATTTGTTCAGTTTACCGATGCAGATTCCTGGACTTGGACTTTACAAGGTAAGCTAAATATTAATTAAAAAAGCGCGTTTTTATTGATACCATTGCCAGTATGAGAGGCGATTATATAATACGTCACAAGATTTATCAGAAAAATATGGAGGTGTTTAAACCTGAAGTATGAATGAATTATACGTGCTCTGTTTGTCTATATATATTTCACATATAACGTGATATACGATTTTGAAAATCTCCACAAAGAAAACATGAGACTATCACTGTCTCTTATGTCAATGTATTAAGTGATCTCTTAAATTCGATATAAATTGACTTTAAAGAATAAATAATGTTCTTAGACTGCTAGTAAACGATAAATATTGTGTATTTTAGGGTCTCAAAGCAAGAACTATTTTGCTAAATAAAATAGGAGAATGTATTCAAAAGAAAGAAAAACGTGGCTCTTGTGATGCCTTCCAAGACGCACTCAGTCTTCTGATGGATATGTCAGGTACAGGCAGACTTTCAGTGACAGAAATTAAGGACGTTGGACTGGAACTTCTGTTTGCTGGTCATGAAACTACAGCAAGCGCAACAGTAACTATCATTCTGCAATTGACCAAAAACAAAGATGTTGTGAGCAAATTTATGGAAGAACTAAAATCTTTTGGAATGAGTCACAGTAATTATGGCGATCTTAACTTTGAAACTTTAAACAAAATGAAATATTTAAACAACGTTGTGAAGGAAGCTATCCGAATTACACCACCTATTGGAGGAGGTTACAGAAAGGTCCTTAAAACATTTGAAATCGACGTAAGTGCATCTGTTATATGGATACATGTATTAACAAATATATATCACTCTACTAAGCACAGATTTTATTAACATTATACATAGTTCACTTTTGTATCAACATTTTTAAAGTCAAGATACAAATGGCATTCATAGGAATCATAATTTTTTAAAGGAAACAAAAAAAAACGTTTATAATTAAAAACGCTGTCGTTACAACTGAAGAAAGCACTGTCCAATTAGGAAGAAAAAATATACATATTTGTATAGACTTAATTTAAAAAAATCATGAAAGCAAATATGGTATCAAAGGCAATAACTAGTAAACAACTATTATTTGTTTTTCTTTTTAGCTTTGTTTAATTTCAATAATAATGTCGCAAAATAAGTTTATATAACATGCTATTATAAATAAAAATCTTAATTGAATAAATCCTTTTTTTTCAGGGATACCAAATTCCGAAAGGCTGGACAGTTGCTTATAGCATTAGAGACACGCATGAACTTGGTAACGAATTGGTTTTAAATCCAGATGAATTCGACCCCGATCGTTGGGAATCTTTGCAAAGACGTGATAATGAACATTTTGTGGCATTTGGAGGTGGTAGAAGAGGTTGTGCAGGGAAACAGTTCGCGTTACTTATTCTGAAAATATTTACTCTTGAAATTGTGCGATCTTGTCAATGGACAATACCGAATATCAATCCAAAGATGAAAATAATACCAGTTCCTCATCCCGCTGGTGATTTACCTGCACAATTTACAAGAAAAGACTAGAATTGAAAATAAACATGACAAGTCAATTACCCGGTGTTTGAGAAATCCACAATGAAATGCGCTCAAGTTTGTATTTGTTATCTCAGGTTTATTTATTTATTGTTTTTGTATGCATGCCTGCATTTGTGTACACGTTCATTACATGTATGATGTAATTACGTATTTGTTTTTTTTGTAAATAAATGAAAAATGCTTAGTAAAACATGAAATGAAACAGTTTTTTTTTTATTATGCTGTGATACATTCGTCATTATACAGTGTATTTGGTTCTTTTTTTATTCCCCCATGGAGGCTCCCAAGTGGAAATTTTGTATGAGCAACTTTGTCCACTATTTTAAAGAAAACAATTAATTTAACAATGGCTATGAGCTTGTTAAAGCACGAAGAAACAAAAAAAAACACATTAGAATATATTTGAAGGCCCCCTTGAAGGTTTTGTAGAACTATAAGAACCATCTTTCACGTAAAACCCCATTGGCATTTTGAAAAGTTGGCATGTATGCAATATGATCTCTCTATTGATATTCAATAACTTCTACTGTTGCTGAACTTATTTTCTTTGTTTACAAGATATGTTTATACTGAATTTAAATGTAAATGGCAATAGTCAGAGTTAACTTCTTGATGCTATTATTTTTTTTAATTGTTATAAAGTAAACAAAAATGTGTGCAATGAACAAAATGGTCAAGCTGCTTTAATAGCAACACAAGTTCCTCTGATTAACGTTAACCTGAAGGTATTTGTAAGAACACAGCTTAGAATTAATAATTTATATATGTACGATAATTTAATCTTTTTTTAAAATTTCATCATGACGTAACCCGAATAATTCAGTCGTTATATTCCGCTTACTACATCAAGTAGGAGAGATCGATTACGGGGAGGGACTGAATTATTCGGGTTAATCATGACGTTGAATGTTTATTGTGTGGGGTTATTTTCCGGACACATAGTCGGGACATATTACATAAGTAATTTCCAATAACTTTAAACAAGTTGTAATGTTACGTAACAGTAAGTCACCTCAGGGTGACATACTAAAACATTCGATAAAGCCACTCTTATGAAATCGTGATTTTAATAATGATGTTATTTGGTGAGCGGGATTTCATACTTTTACGTATTCATCTTTCGTGATTAAAAAAAAACTACCATGAGTTTATAAGGTAATTTTCTATGGCACCGCAAACAAAGCCGTTTAATATGTATAGAAGATGAAAGTTGAAATTCCACAAGTAACGATTTGAGTTCAGCAACGATAAATTTGGTAAAAACTGACTTTTCTAATCTTTTTTAAATCGTTTCTGTTATGTACAGCCTTCCACCAATGTAACATTCAACTAGTAAAAAAAAACAAAAAAACTTTAAAAGTTGCTATAAAGACGTTAAAAAGACGAAATTACTGAACATACGAAATTTCAATGTTATAAATAAATTCGAAATAAGTGAATACATTTTACAAGCGTATAGTCCTATTACTTAAAAATAATCTTCCAAGTCCTCAAAATCATAAAAAGCATAAACATACCATAGGAGACATATAATCTCTGATTAAATTATTTTATATGAGAAACTTTGGTTCCTCAATGCTCTTCAACTTCGTTATTTATTTGGCCTTTGCGAAATGCGTATCTTGCGTAAGTGTAAAATTTGAGTCCTGGTATCTATGATGAGTTTATTTATAAAGATATTTGTAACACTCAGAAACGTGTCCTTCCCAATACTTGTCCACACAAAGTCACTGAACTGAAAAAAAACATCTAGTTGTAAAAGGGCGACAAAGCGTGTCATTTGTATAAACGCCCCAAACAAACAAGTCCAACCCCCAAAACGTGTCCATTTCAATATAAAAAAGAAGATGTGGTATGATTGCCAATGGGACAACTCTCCACAAGAGACCAAAATGATATAGACATTTACAACTATAGGTCACTGTACAGCCTTCAACAATGAGAAAAGCCCTTTACCGTACAGTCAGCTATAAAAGGCCCCGGAATGACAATGTAAAACAATTCAAACGAGAAAACTTACGGCCTTATTTATGTACAAAAAAAGAACGAAAAACAAATATTTAACACATAAACAAACGACAACCACTGAATTACAAGCTCCTGACTTTGGACAGGCATATAAATAGAGAATGTGAAGGGGTTGTACATGTAAGCGGGATCCCAACTCTCATAACCTAGGACAGTGGTGTAACAGTACAACATATGAACGAACTATATGAAAATCCGTTGAAAAAGGCTTCAATCATCAGATGGATACAAATACAGGTGGGCGTGGCCGGATACTTGTACATCCCAACAACAAAAAGACACTAAGTACAGATCTGAGAGTAATCACAGTTACTGACAGCTAGTTCAATGCCACTGACAACTAATACAAAAAAATCATGCATCTAAGACTCAATTGTCAAATAGTACACATCCAACATCCAATGGATTTAGTGAAAGACGTCATAAACAGTCAGAGAAAAACACGACCTTGTGCAATACCAAGATACAGTTATCGACATTGTAGATCAATGAATGTGTGTATTATATGTATATAACAATATCAGTAAGGTAAACGGACAGAAAGTCACAGGACAAAAAGTCACAAAAAATTTGTTAGCAATTATTTGAATATATGAGAGACAGGTCTTGAAATTATATCTTTTTGTAACATATATTTATCTTTAAGTTTAGGCAAAGTTTCATAAGCCTTGATAAATGAAAATCTAATAAAATTAAATCATACAAAGGATATAATAATTTCTTGGCAGAATGAAGCCATTTTAGTAAGAAGTCACTTTGACATTTTGTTTTCATAACAATTATTTGATCATTATTGATATTTATTGAATATAAATCTAAATAACAAAGTTGCTTCATATTCCATAGTTCAAGAAAAACATTTTTTTTTTAAATTAAGGTTTTCTTGTTCAAAGAAAAATAATCTCAGAACTGAATTGTGACCTTATTGTCCTGTGACTTTCTGATCTGCATCCAACAATAATATTTAGTTTGCTTTTAATTTACTGATAACAAAATCAATATTAATACCAATAAAGATCTAATTAGTGTGGTAACGAAATCCCTGGCTTAATAATTTGCCAGTAATACATTATTATAGATAACGTACGTTAAAATAAAAAAAAGTAATAACGGACACGGGCATATGCGAACGAGTTGTGAAATATAAACACCGTAAGATGGTACAAAGGAACATCACCGTCCAAAAAAGGGAAAATTAACAATAGGGAACGAAACAAATCAGATAACTCGTGTAGGTGAATGTCCCATTCTCTTTGCATTAAATCTTTGTAGAATTTCTTTCCTTCATGTATGGTTTCTTGGTACTTTTCAATGCAAAAAATGCAAAAATGGCCACTACCGCTTCACTCAAGGTCACTTGTGGTTGATATTTTTCAAGGTCATATGTCACTGTAAATAACATTTTCCAAAAAAACTTTAATTGTTTTTAATATGTACCAAATTGACGAATAATCAGTTAACCTTACAGTACGAATAGTCCCGGGCAAGAACGTCTATCAGATGTCAGGCTTTGGATTGTTTTAGACCAAATATATCATATATCTTCATCACAATAAAGAAATATTTTGCACAATAAAGAAATATTTTGCACAAGTTTTATAATATATATTAAACAAGTCTGAATTGAAAACAACGTCTAAACCTATGATTGCGTTGGATAAAAACCGCAATTGTTATACGTGTGCATGTAAAACAAATTTCGTTGTACAGGGGTATAAAACGAGTGAAAAATAGTCAACGATTTTTCCCACGAGGGCGCTGGATCTTTATGAGTAACGATTCATGTACACAATAAATAAATTATATTAACGCCTAAAAAAGTGTACAAAACAACACCAATAACAAAAAAATGTAACTATAAATGTAATTACTTCTATAAATATTTTGGATTACAGGTATCCTTCATCGGTATGATTATGATGTTAAATGAATGTTGTCAATCTACTTTGATAAAACTGTAACAATCTAATTGAATTTCAGAGTATCTAGTATACAATTTTGTATTTTTATTTTTCTTGTACGTCAAGAAACATAGCCACTATGGCTAAAATGAAACATAGGGGATAAAATGCAAATCTTTGCGTTTGAAGAAAATATGACAGATATATACAAAGAACATATTTCAACGGATTTTTAAGCCTCTCATTAATATACATTACATTATTTACGAAATAAGAAATGTTTATGCAGGAATGCAATTAACTTGTGACTTTTCGATCCGGTTAACGAACAAAATGTAAGATTTTATCAGAATTTTAAAATTGATTAAATAAATAAAACTTTGCTATTTATAAGGGGAATTAACTCAGAAAATTCAATTTCATAAATTGTCTTATTTAGAAACAAAAAAAGATTGATCATCCTCAACTCTCAACACCATGACAAAAGGGAAAGACAACGAAGACTAACAACGCTATAAAACAATACATAGAAAACTAAAGACGACGAAGACTAACAACGCCATAAAACAATACATAGAAAACTAAAGACGACGAAGACTAACAACGCTATAAAACATACATAGAAAACTAAAGACGACGAAGACTAACAACGCTATAAAACAATACATAGAAAACTAAAGACGACGAAGACTAACAACGCCATAAAATAATACATAGAAAACTAAAGACGACGAAGACTAACAACGCCATAAAACAATACATAGAAACCTAAAGACGACGAAGACTAACAACGCTATAAAACAATACATAGAAAACTAAAGACGACGAAGGCTAACAACGCTATAAAACAAAACATAGAAAACTAAAGACGACGAAGACTAACAACGCCATAAAACAATACATAGAAAACTAAAGACGACGAAGACTAACAACGCCATAAAACAATACATAGAAAACTAAAGACGACGAAGACTAACAACGCTATAAAACAATACATAGAAAACTAAAGACGACGAAGACTAACAACGCCATAAAATAATACATAGAAAACTAAAGACGACGAAGACTAACAACGCCATAAAATAATACATAGAAAACTAAAGACGACGAAGACTAACAACGCCATAAAACAATACATAGAAAACTAAAGACGACGAAGACTAACAACGCTATAAAACAATACATAGAAAACTAAAGACGACGAAGACTAACAACGCCATAAAATAATACATAGAAAACTAAAGACGACGAAGACTAACAACGCTATAAAACAATACTTCTAATATGACGTTCTTCTTTAGCTTTGGGTACAAATCGAATAGAACATGGGCTGCACGTAATTGACGTCACAATTGAAATTGCAACGTCAGATGAATTTTGAACAAAGTCAGAGATCAACATGGACATTTTTGTTGGTGTTGCTCGCTAGGGAATTAAATAAAAACATTCTAAAAGTAAGTTTAAATGTTTCTGTTCTTTTTTTATTGATAAACTGTTTATTTTTCCATAACGTTTTTGTTCATGAAATCAAAATGGCGACATTTCGAGCGTCTACTTTAGGTCCGCTTCGAAGTACAAAAGTTCAAAATATTCCTATTAGAATCGAAATAATTCTATCATGCCATGCTCTATGCTCATTTTAACATGGGTAGGCATTATATTTGTTAACATTTAATACCTCGCTAACGCTCGGTATTAAGATATTAACAAATATAATGCCTACCCATGTTAAAATGAGCATAGAGCATGGCATGAAAGAATTATTTCTTAAATAGAAAACTAAAGTCGAGGAAGACTAACAACGCCATTAAATAATACATAGAAAACTAAAGACGACGAAGACTAACAACGCTATAAAACATACATAGAAACCTAAAGACGACGAAGACTAACAACGCTATAAAACAATACATAGAAAACTAAAGACGACGAAGGCTAACAACGCCATAAAATAATACATAGAAAACTAAAGACGACGAAGACTAACAACGCTATAAAATAATACAAAGAAAACTAAAGACAACGAAGACTAACAACGCTATAAAACAATACATAGAAAACTAAAGACGACGAAGACTAACAACGCTATAAAACAATACATAGAAAACTAAAGACGACGAAGACTAACAACGCCATAAAACAATACATAGAAAACTAAAGACGACGAAGACTAACAACGCCATAAAACAATACATAGAAAACTAAAGACGACGAAGACTAACAACGCTATAAAACAATACATAGAAAACTAAAGACGACGAAGACTAACAACGCCATAAAACAATACATAGAAAACTAAAGACGACGAAGACTAACAACGCCATAAAACAATACATAGAAAACTAAAGACGACGAAGACTAACAACGCCATAAAACAATACATAGAAAACTAAAGACAACGAAGACTAACAACGCCATAAAATAATACATAGAAAACTAAAGACTGGGCAACACGAACACGATAAAAAAAACCCCAACCCGGGAGCATTCTCGTGTGGTCTGTAAGGGTAAGCAGACCCTGTTCCACTAGAGGTAATCGTAATTTTTGCTCATAATAAGTACATCTTCGGTGATAAATCCCACTCGGTCATTCACCATCGCGGGAAAGAATGACATGATTGTGGTACCGAAAATTGAAACATATCCATAGACCCACATAACAAAGATATTCCATAACGATCGAACTTCTTCTATTCAAAAAATGACGAGTTGTTTACCGTTATGGAAACGGTGAAATATACCACTTATCATCCTATTGTCAATCACTTTAGTAACATTCAATCAATGAAATCATGATAAGAATCGCAAGCACTTGGATTTCATTTCAACTGAGATATGTATACACCCAATGCATGTGCTGATTGAATTTTGCTACATTAAATTAAATGGAAAATTGTGAAGTAACAATCATCCCTTTTATCTTTGTCGTAAAGTTTTGTTCTCAATTCTCATTGTCAGTTTCCAGATGTAATTCAAAATATGAAAGAGACTTACCGAGAGACTTACTTGTATCTATGATATCCATTATTTCAAGTAAGAGTAGGGCAAGTGCGTTCAACATAGTCAACAAACTTTTAATTATTTAGTGAGAGGAAATTATCTGCATTAAAGGATTATGCTAGCTTTTTTCATTCTTCCTGAATTGCTCCTGTTTGAAGTATGCTTGAAGTGTGTCACATATGATAAAGAAACAAACATCAACAACAAGAGCACAGTTGGTACCTATTGGCATAAAAAACGTCTTCAAAACTTATTTATATTTGTATCTTTCTTGGAATTGTTGTCATTTAGTTTTCTTTTTTCCGTGTATAATCATTCAAAAAAGTATATTGAAAAAATCTGAGTGACCTACAATGTATATATACGTTATTTCATATTTGTAAAATAGTACGAAATCGATTCAACTACAATATGGCAAAATATGGCAAAGTTATTTTATTTTTTTGTTATACATTTACCCACTTATCGTAAGTTCTATTCCTGGCCGGGTCAAAGACTGGTTGACATGGAATCTGAATGATGATTCCTGGTATTATGACATGTCTTCCTGTGGACTTTTATACCTTGTGAAATAGCACGTTAAAAACCAGCGTATCGGCCTAGTACAATTAGGTTTCATATTCATGTAGCAATTACATATCTTAAAATTTGCCACTAGACGTTGTCCTCCATCCATATCATCTTTATAATGTGCACGGGTCGCTACTCTTGTTTCAATGTCGACAAATCCAAACAATGCACAACCCAACAGCTGTTCTATCAAGAAATATCTTTGTTGGGAGGGATTAATTCAGGTAAAATCATCGTTGAAAATGGATCCGCAAATTACTCTTGATCCTTTTTATAGATAATTATAAACATGTTCATAACACATAATTTAATCAGGGTTGGCTTTAAAATCGACGCATGGTGAAAAAACTAATAAAGTAAATGTAGAAAGAAAACGCCATTCATGATAGAAATATCGACATATTGAACAAATAAACTTTTGTCTGTCTCTGAGATCCTGTAAGGTACATATAAAATTTGATAGCGCGTCCGCCGACATATTGAACAAATACATTTCTGTCTCTGAGATTCTGTAAGGTACATATAAAATTTGATAGCGCGTCCGCCGACATATTGAACAAATACATTTCTGTCTCTGAGATCCTGTAAGGTACATATAAAATTTGATAGCGCGTCCGCCGACATATTGAACAAATACATTTCTGTCTCTGAGATCCTGTAAGGTACATATAAAATTTGAAAGCGCGTCCGCCGACATATTGAACAAAATACACTTCTGTCTCTGAGATTCTGTAAGGTACATATAAAGTTTGAAAGCGCGACCACCGACATATTGAACAAATACATTTCTGTCTCTGAGATCCTGTAAGGTACATATAAAATTTGAAAGCGCGTCCGCCGACATATTGAACAAATACACTTCTGTCTCTGAGATTCTGTAAGGTACATATAAAGTTTGAAAGCGCGACCACCGACATATTGAACAAATAAACTTCTGTCTCTGAGATTCTGTAAGGTACATATAAAGTTTGAAAGCGCGACCACCGACATATTGAACAAATACACTTCTGTCTCTGAGATTCTGTAAGGTACATATAAATTTTGAAAGCGCGTCCGCCGACATATTGAACAAATACACTTCTGTCTCTGAGATTCTGTAAGGTACATATAAAGTTTGAAAGCGCGTCCGCCGACATATTGAACAAATACATTTCTGTCTCTGAGATCCTGTAAGGTACATATAAAATTTGATAGCGCGTCCGCCGACATATTGAACAAATACATTTCTGTCTCTGAGATCCTGTAAGGTACATATAAAATTTGAAAGCGCGTCCGCCGACATATTGAACAAATACACTTCTGTCTCTGAGATTCTGTAAGGTACATATAAAGTTTGAAAGCGCGACCACCGACATATTGAACAAATACATTTCTGTCTCTGAGATCCTGTAAGGTACATATAAAGTTTGAAAGCGCGACCACCGACATATTGAACAAATACATTTCTGTCTCTGTGATTCTGTAAGGTACATATAAAGTTTGAAAGCGCGACCACCGACATATTGAACAAATACATTTCTGTCTCTGAGATCCTGTAAGGTACATATAAAATTTGAAAGCGCGTCCGCCGACATATTGAACAAATACACTTCTGTCTCTGAGATTCTGTAAGGTACATATAAAGTTTGAAAGCGTGACCACCGACATATTGAACAAATACACTTCTGTCTCTGTGATTCTGTAAGGTACATATAAATTTTGAAAGCGCGTCCGCCGACATATTGAACAAATACACTTCTGTCTCTGAGATTCTGTAAGGTACATATAAAGTTTGAAAGCGCGTCCGCCGACATATTGAACAAATACACTTCTGTCTCTGAGATTCTGTAAGGTACATATAAAGTTTGAAAGCGCGACCACCGACATATTGAACAAATACACTTCTGTCTCTGAGATTCTGTAAGGTACATATAAAGTTTGAAAGCGCGACCACCGACATATTGAACAAATACACTTCTGTCTCTGAGATTCTGTAAGGTACATATAAAGTTTGAAAGCGCGACCACCGACATATTGAACAAATACACTTCTGTCTCTGAGATTCTGTAAGGTACATATAAAGTTTGAAAGCGCGACCACCGACATATTGAACAAATAAACTTCTGTCTCTGAGATTCTGTAAGGTACATATAAAGTTTGAAAGCGCGACCACCGACATATTGAACAAATACACTTCTGTCTCTGAGATCCTGTAAGGTACATATAAAGTTTGAAAGCGCGACCACCGACATATTGAACAAATACGCTTCTGTCTCTGAGATTCTGTAAGGTACATGTAAAGCTTGGAAGCGTGTCCGAACGTAAACACTCCAAAGTATACAAACACAATACAATGGCTTCATGTTTCCATCAAAGCATATTTTAGTGAATTATATTTGTACAATTTCTAACCTAACAATATTCAAATTTACTTCCTCTAGTGCATACTAACCATATTAAAGTAATTGCTGTGGATTTTAGTAAAGTTTTGATTGATTGATTGGTAATTGCTTTAAGCTGCATCAGTACAAAAAGGCTCACGGTAGTTTTGTTGTTCATAACTAATAATTTAACAATTAGAAAGGAAAAGAGTAAAATTCATTTTTTAGAATATATATATATATTTTTTATATATAGATAGGAAATGTTCGTAGTCTTCAAAATCCTTATGTTTAAATTAAACCATAGTTTGGTTAGTTCAGTTAGTTCAAATAGGTTAGGATTTGTCCTTAAGTAAGACCCTGCATAGTTTGATCTGAACAATAGGTCGACCATCTGCTGTACTTTACATGAATAAAAATAAAATGTTACCTAATACACAGAGCCTACTTTTAGGTTTGTCCTGATGGTCGAAGAATGACCTCTATTACGTAGTGGACGACAGATGACCTCTGTTACGTCTAAATAGAATAGAGATCTCACCCTGTAAAGGTCGCATCACTTGTTATAACAATTACTAAAATTGTCATTCATGCTTGAGCTTTTACATTCAAACAATTTTAAAGAATCTGTTACAAAATTTTAACACAATGGACGAAGGTGTGGGCTTCAAGATGACCTCTGAGATACCTTTTAAAATAGCGGAAGTTTGACCAATATGTGATTAAGTATCATTCAAAACTTACTCATGTGTGTCTTCTTTGAGGTTGCAACCCAGAATTGTTGACCATTGTTGGAATCTCGTTTAATTTTGTGGTTTCTGTAATGATTACTTTCACCATAAACCAGTTTATTGCTCAATAATTTGACGTGAAGGTCACCTTATCGTTAAGAGCTATTATTTGCTTTTTATAAGGGAGGAAGGGGGGGGGGGGGGGACAAGGATGAAAAAAAGTTGTCCTACATTTTTTTTAGTCGTATTAAATCTCTGTCCTGCCTTTTTATTTTTCACTCTTTTCGTTCCTTCCTTTTTTTTCTTAGTTTA
This sequence comes from Mytilus edulis, assembly GCF_963676685.1. Taxonomy (NCBI): domain Eukaryota; kingdom Metazoa; phylum Mollusca; class Bivalvia; order Mytilida; family Mytilidae; genus Mytilus; species Mytilus edulis. Next base: position 50,069,237 of record NC_092347.1, read on the forward strand.
TCCTGACTTTTTTTACATTAATTGTCATCCTGCTTTTTTTTGCCAAGTTGCTCATCCTGCCTTTTTTTTTTACTCAAAACTCCTGTCCTGCCTTTTTTCAAATTTCATTCATAGCCCCCCATAAAAATCAGATGGTAGCTCCCTTACACATGTTTTAATGTACAATTTTTACTTTTGCTGTAATGATAGCCAGCCAGTCGATCATTTGGTTTGACAATTAAAACTACGGGGTCATTGAAATGACAGAATTAGTTGGCTAAAAAGTTTACATTGTTACCTTTTAAAATACATTATTGAAAATTGTGTTGTATATTGTAGTGTCCGTGAATAGAATAGAACACTCTAATCGAGCCTTCGGTCTAATTGCTCCATCGGTTTAAGTAGAAAGACAATGCAAGATGGTGTGAGTGTGTATGTGTGTATGTGTGGTATGGGAGGTTGAGATGCATCGACTGTGAGTGTGTACGTTTGTGTGGCCTGGGAGAATGAGATGCATCGACTGTGAGTATGTATGTTTGTGTGGTCTTGGAGAGTGAGATGCTTCGACTGGGAGGGTGAAGCATCGACTGTAAGTGTGTTTGTTTGTGTGGTCTGGGAGGGTGAAGCATCGACTGTAAGTGTGTTTGTTTGTGTGGTCTGGGAGGGTGAAGCATCGACTGTGAGTGTGTATGTTTTGATTGTCTGGGAGAATGAGATGCATCGACTATGAGTGTGTATGTTTGTGTGGTCTGGGAGGGTGAGATGCATCGACTGTGAGGGTGTATGTTTGTGTGGTCTGGGAGGGTGAGATGCATCGACTGTGAGTGTGAATGTTACTGTGAGTGTGTATGTTTGTGTGGTCTGGGAGGGTGAGATGCATCGACTGTGAGTGTGAATGTTACTGTGAGTGTGTATGTGTGTGTGGTCTTGGAGGGTGAAGCATCGACTGTGATTGTGTGTTTGTAAGTTCTGGGAGGGTGAGATGCATCAACTGTGAGTGTGTGTGTGTGTGATTGTGTCGTCTGGGAGGGCGAAGCATTGATTGTGAGTGTGTATGTTTGTGTGGTCTTGGAGGGTGAAGCATCGACTGTGAGTGTGTATGTTTGTAAGGTCTGGGAGGGTGAGATGCACCGGCTGTGAGTGTGTGTGATTGTGTCGTCTGTGAGGGTGAATCATTGACTGTGAGTGGGTATGTTTGTGTGGTCTGGAAGAGTAAAGCATCAAGTATGAGTGTGTATGTTTATGTGGTCTTGGAGGGTGAAGCATCGACTGTGAGTGTGTATGTTTGTAAGGTCTGGGAGGGTGAGATGCATCGACTGTGAGTGTGTGTGATTGTGTTTTCTGGGAGGGTGAAGTATGACTGCGAGTGTGTATGTTTGTGTGGTCTTGGAGGATGAAGCATCGACTGTAATTGTGTATGTTTGTGAGGTCTGGGAGGGTAAAGCATCGAATGTGAGTGTGTATGTTTGTGTGGTCTGGGAGGGTGAGATGCCTCGACTGTTAGTGTGTATGTTTGTGTGGTCTGGGAGGATGAGATGCATCGACTGTGAGTGTGTATGTTTGTGTCGTCTTGGAGGGTGAAGCATCTAGTGGAAGTGTGTATGTTTGTGTGGTCTTTGCGTATATGTTGTGTACAAGTTGTTAATTTGTACTAAAAATAATTTGTTCCGGGTTTTTGTAAAAGTTATCAGTATTTTGACACACATACACAGTCGAAAGTACCTTCTTTCATCAGTTACAAGTTAACTTCAGTAGATATCCATTTCGAAGTTTTACTTACAAATTTGTATATTAATACTTAATTCAACCAAATTTTATGCCCACACAATTATATATTTAAGTGTTTTTTCATAAACTGTGTGTCAGTACTACGCGTAAGACTGTAGCATTCAGATGTGGAAACAAAACAGTGATATTAAGCTCAACAAAAGTATTTTGTTGATTTTAACTTGTTATGTAAAGAGATTCACAAAATACTAATACTTTGTACAAAATACTAGACAAATCAAGATTTGTACAACATTATAATTTGTACACAACATATATATCAATGATACTCGATCAGAGAGGAATAAATATGAAAATATTAATCAGAGTGTACAGCTTAATAAAGGGCTACGCTTATATCTTTTTGATTGTGCTGCCGGTTAATTTATCCGTCAGCTGACATGTTATTATAGTAAAATCATATATATATATATTTCTTAGATTTTTTTCATACTTATTATCATGATAAAATGGCCAGTAAAGGACAAGGTACGATAAGCTATTACAACTGGCCCCCCATTTTCGTTGAAATTAGAATGCAAAATATCCAAGAAACATGGCTATTTCTAAAGAGAATAATGTCTCATCTAACAAAAAATCAATATAACTTTTCTTTTTCCGAGTGAAAAAAATATTAAATACCTCTCTCTTTCTCATGAAAAACGTAAATTTTATGAAAATTCGAAGTTTTTCCGTCCGTTCGAGCAATTTTAAACTATGAGCGGACGCGAGTACCACGAAAATATTTCAATGTGTTGTTTGTTGTAAGGAAACAATAAACTGTTTTAAATATATTTGTGGTACTCGCGTCCGCTCATGTTCAAAATTCAATAATTCTACACTGAAAATTCCTTGTTTTTACGGAAACGTCGATAATATGTGAACCAAGGACCGGAACGAACTTGCATTTCCGAATCTGCTCGAGTATCTTATTTTAACTCAGGTGATCTTGGTTGAGTTACAAAACTTCGATGCCGGGAAGGAAAAAAAAAAGCTTTTTCGTTCTTTGTCATGTTTACGGTTTTTTTTAAAGTTGGGCAAAGAAAAGGAACATGTGATTTTGCATCATTTTTTAAAAATGTCAGTGGCAGTGTTGTCAAAGAACAACCATCAAACTGTACATTCAACAACACTAAATGAATAAAGACCCTACCAAATTATAACCCTTTTTATCCGTGTACATAGTCAGTCATTCCCAAAAAATGGGTACAATTACAAAATTTCAGTGTCGCCGGCAAATAACCACAAAATGCAAGCTTATTAATAACATATGTCACAGATAATCTTTTTCGTGTTCTAAGTGATTAATATGTATACTAACATAAAATTATATTCTTTTGTGATGTATATCGTAAATATATTTGTGTGATTTTCTATTCAATATACGGAAATCACACGAATTCCGAATGTCGCCAAGAAAAACTCCAAATATCGGTGTGAATTAAAATACTTTATTTCATCTAAATCATGATTAGATATGCTTTTTTTATTTGACACTATATTGATTTTTATCCGCAAAAATATTTTAGAATCAAAAGTTATAATATACACTTTGATTTACCCATTAAACCAATGTCGCCGATAAACGTATAACCTACCGTAACGTAACTTGAGGTACAGTCAAAACATATTTATATGATTGGAAATCATGCCCAAAGTGACTTTAAGCAAAGTTGATACATCAAATTTTAAAATCCTGCCTTTAACTTTTATTGCAAAGAAACGAAAAATAAAAAAAAATCTTCTCTTTCTCTTTTTTTCGATTGTCGCATATAAGAATCCAACCTACGTAACGCGTATTTTGGAACGCACTAACCAAGAACAAATCAAAATGATGATTATTTCATTGAAAGCACCCATAAAGCTTCTCAATAATCAGTTTTGAGAAAGCAACTCAACAATATTGTTACATATTTCCATGTATAATGTAAATAAAACTAACCTCCGTTTAAATAACCTCCGTGACGCAGTTATTTACAGTTAAGTTGTCAGACTTTTTTTATCAGTATCAGCGGCTGCCGACACTGCCGAAAGTCATTTTTGTAGCAGACATCATTTATTATAAAGAAAACAGACAAACAAAATACAGATTTTGAGAAAAAAAATGTTGTTTTGAGAAAGGTAGGTTAACTTGTTTTTTCCCTATTATGTGAGCAACATTATAACGTTTAATAAACGTTATATCAGCCATTTTCTTAGATTTAAAATAGTCTACAACACAACTTGTGTAATTACGACGACAATCATAACTTTAACAGCGGTTTATGGCGAACATTTTCAAGATTATTTAGGACTCATCAATGTAACGGAGGTTATGCAAATAAAAAAAATCTAAAGATGCATGTAAACACGATCATACCAATTGAAATTCTTGTACATTGTTATAGATACCAAATCAGTTCATCAATTATCACTAATAAAAATCAAAAGGGGATTTCAATCATAGACGACATCATTGATTTACGTTACGGAGGATAGAAATTTAAGGAAAAAAAGTTTTTTTTCTCTAACAGGACTTTACTCTTTTTAGATAACGATTTACTAAGAAAAATGTTTAATTCTGTTGTCTTGTTTGTCATTTAACTCCAATATTTACATTCATTTATATGTTTGCTGTTGGTTAGAACTGGAATTGTCCGTTATGGAGGTTTTAAATGTCGTTACGGAGGATAGAAATTTTCGAAATGAAACTATTTTGACTCCAAAACTTTATAGTTGAGTATAATACATACATTATGGTGTGAAGGAAGATGGCATTATCTGTATAGAGCTAATAAAATTAAGTAGAACAGTATTTGGTTTAGGTAAAACATATTTTTGAGTGAAAGTTCATGAATCGTTACGGAGATTTTGACAAGAACAAGTCCATTTGACTAAAAGAAACATATAACTTGATAGAAAACAGTTTTTTAGTTTGTAATGTCAATAAATTGTTTAGAAAAGCTAGCATTAAAGAGTTAAGTGTTACTATGTATCAGCATTCAGATACTGGTTTGATATCAACCTCCGTAACAAAGATGAGGGTGTGGATTAATACAAGCATAAAAAATACATACAAGTGATTCAAAACATAAATAATAGGGTTTTTCCTGGAAAGCTGTATTATGAAACTAAAATATTATACAGCATAACATTTCATTAGTTTAAATTTATTACTAAATAAGTTGTGAAAACTACTTATTTGAATTATTTTTTAAACACTATATGAATTCAGACCTTAAAATTGGTATTTGCTTTCAATATATACAGAATAATACGTATAAATCAGTTTGCTATGGTGGTAAATGTAACCCATTTCACATGAGCCTGGATTTAAATCTTGTGTTTTTCTCTAATGCAATTTTTAAGATGACTTTATACAACACTAACCTCCGATACGTTCATACTTACCTTGTCTTACAAAAAATGCTAAAACTAGAAAACAACTAAAATGGTGTAAGTAAAAATTAAAAAAATGACAGACTAGATATAGACACAGAAGAAAACAACACTCTCACTCTGCTCAGTTGAAATTTATTTTTTAACAGTGTCTACATTCGAATTGTACCCATTTTTTGGGAATGACTGAGTACATAAATGGCAACTGGAAATTTAAATCGATTTCACCTGGAAACAAAATTAGAACCAAGATTACCTCCCCTGTCAATGGATAGTACAGGAAATTATTTGAATTATTTGTTTAAAAATAATTTTAAAGAAACAAAATTTCTTAACTCATTAAATTTATTATAAATATTTTAAATATATAACATGTATTAAAAAGAAATACTGCAAGGTTTAGATATAATTTTGAAACGTTAATTAAGTGTATGCAAATATTGTAAACCTTTGAAAAAATACAAAGTCAAATATAATACTATATAATAATCTCAACAAAATTCGACTTTCAAAATCCGAAGATACATTACAGATGCATGCTTAATTTTTTAGAACGAAAATCCATGCGTCTACTCTCGTATATAAGCCCATCAGCTGTTACTTGCTAAAAGCTGACATTATAAAATGATAAACGTCTCAGTTAAAAAAATATAATACTATCTTTTCTGTGACTATTTTATTTTATTTCTGTTTTACTTTTTTATACGACCGTAAAATTTGAAAAAATTTTCGTCGTATATTGCTATCACGTTGGCGTCGTCGTCGTCGTCGTCGTCGTCGTCGTCGTCCGAATACTTTTAGTTTTCGCACTCTAACTTTAGTAAAAGTGAATGGAAATCTATGAAATTTTAACACAAGGTTTATGACCACAAAAGGTAGGTTGGTATTGATTTTGGGAGTTTTGGTCCCAACATTTTAGGAATTAGGGGCCAAAAAGGGCCCAAATAAGCATTTTCTTGGTTTTCGAATTTTAACTTTAGTTTAAGTTAATAGAAATCTATGAAATTTTGACCGGCAAGGTTTATGACCACAAAAGAACGGTTGGGATTGATTTTGGGAGTTTTGGTTTCAACAGTTTAGGAATTAGGGGCCAAAAAAGGGCCCAAATAAGCATTATTCTTGGTTTTCGCACAATAACTTTAGTTTAAGTAAATAGAAATCAATGAAATTTAAACACAATGTTAATGACTACAAAAGGAAGGTTGGTATTGATTTTGGGAGTTTAGGTCCCAACAGTTTAGGAATTAGGGGCCAAAAAGGGACCCAAATAAGCATTTTTCTTGGTTTTCGCACCATAACGTTAGTATAAGTAAATAGAAATCTATGATATTTAAACACAAGGTTTATGACCATAAAAGGAAGGTTGGTATTGATTTTGGGAGTTTTGGTCCCAACAGAATAAGGGGCCCAAAGGGTCCAAAATTAAACTTTGTTTGATTTCATCAAAATTGAATAATTGGGGTTCTTTGATATGCCGAATCTAACTGTCATGACTGTGTATGTAGATTCTTAACTTTTGGTCCCGTTTTCAAATTGGTCTACATTAAGGTCCAAAGGGTCCAAAATTAAACTTAGTTTGATTTTGACAAAAAATGAATCAGTTAGGTTCTTTGATATGCTGTATCTAAAAATGTACATAGATTCTTGATTATTGGCCCAGTTTTCAAGTTGGTCCAAATCGGGGTCCAAAATTAAACTTTGTTTGATTTCATCAAAAATTGAATAAATGGGGTTCTTTGATATACCAAATCTAACTGTGTATGTAGATTCTTCATTTTTGGTCCTGTTTTCAAATTGGTCTACACTAAAGTCCAAAGGGTCCAAAATTAAACTTAGTCTGATTTTAACAAAAATTGAAATCTTGGGGTTCTTTGATATGCTGAATCCAAAAATGTACTTAGATTTTTTATTATGGGCCCAGTTTTCAAGTTGGTCCAAATCAGGATCTAAAATTATTATATTAAGTATTGTGCAATAGCAAGTCTTTTCAATTGCACAGTATTGCGCAATGGCAAGAAATATCTAATTGCACAATATTGTGAAATAGCAAATTTTTTTTTAATTAGAGTTATCTTTCTTTGTCCAGAATAGTAAGCAAGAAATATCTAATTGCAAAATATTGTGCAATAGCAAGATTTTTTTTTAATTGGAGTTATCTTTCTTTGTCCAGAATCAACTTAAATCTTTGTTATATACAATATACAATGTATATTCACTTTTTACTACCAACTGATAAATTGAAATAATCTTTACCATTCAGTGATAACAAGCAGTTTTTTTACATCTTAATATTTTATGATGTATTTAAATGAGTAGTTATTGTTGCAAACTCCATTAGAAATTTTAATTGAGATTAGTTTTGGAATAAGGGAAAGGGGGATGTGATTAAAAAAATTGGGTTCAATTTTTCTCATTTGAAATTTCATAAAAAAAAAGAAAATTTCTTCAAACATTTTTTTGAGAGGATTAATATTAAACAGCATAGTGAATTGCTCTAAGAGAAAACAAAAAATTTTAAGTTCATTAGAACACATTCATTCTGTGTCAGAAACCTATGCTGTGTCAACTATTTAATCACAATCCAAATTTAGAGCTGAATCCAGCTTGAATGTTGTGTCCATACTTGCCCCAACCGTTCAGGGTTCAACCTCTGCGGTCGTATAAAGCTACGCCCTGCGGAGCATCTGGTCTATTTTGGAATCTTTTCTCTAATATAAAATAAAAGGAGAAGCTGCTATGTGTGCGACTTGTTAATCGATAAAAGGATAACAACTATTTTTTGTAAAAGAAATAAATTCACTTTTTGACACATCCCCTATCCAGTCCATTCCAATTTTAGACAATGTATATTAAACTTGTATTTTGTGTATCTTCTCAAGGGATGTAGAAAAATACATTTCCTTACTCAAGAGAAGCACCTTTTAGATAATGAGGAACAAAAAGATTCAGTGTCTTTTTGTTTTTGGAAAGTACAAGTACTCGGCCACTTCCAATTATCTGTAATATTTGTATTTTTATTGATATTAGCCTTTTTTTATAGTTCGTTCTTATGTTTTACTGTTACACCACTGTCCAAGGTTAGGGTGAGGTTTCAGATCCCGCTAACATGTTAAACCTGCCGCATTCTCTATGTATGTGCCTGTCCCAAGTCATATATTCTTCATCATTCTTAGTCGTAAGTTTCTTCTGTGAAACCGACTCCTATAATTTAGTGGTTATCGTTTGCTTATGTGTTACATATTTGTTTTTGGTTAATTTTTGTCTGCATAGATTAGGCCGTTGGTTATCTCATTTGAATCGTTCGACATTGTTATTTCGGGGCCTTTTATGACTGACAATGCGGTATGGGGTTTGCTCATGTTGAAAGCCGTACGGTTGTTAATTTCTGTGTTATTTTGGTCTTTTGAGTAAAGAGGTGTCCCATTGTCAACCATACCACATCTTCTTATTTATAATAAATGCATTGAACAAAATGACTAAAACCACTAGACTCCTATCATTTTCCGGATTGCTCAAAGATATATTATGTTATTATTATACTTTTTCATGATATATTCATCTTTTGTCTTAGATTGAAAATAAAACTGTAAAAGAACCCAAAGTCATCGTCCCTATCCTCTTGGCCCCAGTGGAAAAATATCAATATCATAGATCAATTTAACAATCACAGTGTACAGTATGCACCAATTTACTCAATGTTCTAAATAATAATATGAATGGTACTACTTTTTACTGCATAAAATTTATTTTACAACTAAAAGGTTGATCAAAATGGACGTTTATGTAAATTTTGAAAGTCAGCAGCCAAGTTTACACATCAATAATTCCTACTCTTATAATTCTCAACTATTTTTTTGTGCTCCACGTATGTAGTAAAGAGCATGCATACGTCCTCTCTGTACCGGAGCGAGCATTAAGTTGTTCCCTTCTCCGTCTATACATACATACATACATAGGTCCGTCCGTCTGTACGTTTCAAAATTGGTTTCCGTTTTCCAACTTTAGTTTGTCTCTACCAAATGATATAAAACTTATACACACTGTTCATTACCACAAACCACAGATAGCGTTTGAATGTTGATGGCGCCACTTTTCCAGTTCAAGAGTTATGCCCCTGTACTAAAAGCAAACTTGCTGAATTGTTCGTTTCCGTTCTCTAACTTTAGTTTGCTTCAACCAAATGTTATGAAACTTATAAACAATGCTTATTACCACAAAACACAGACCCAGTATGAATTTTTGTGATTTCTTTTTCCTATTCAAGGGTTATGCTCCTTTACAAATGAAAAAAAATGCTGATTTTTTTTTTCGATCTCTATCTTGAGTTTGTCTCAATTCAATGTTATGAAATGCATATATAATGATTATTGCCACAAAACTCAGTTTAAGTTCAAATTTTAGTAGCGTCACTTTTAAAATTCTTGAGATATGTCTCTGTATAACTTTATATGTTAGCGGGGGAATCAACTGAGTCCCTATGTCAATAGACACATTCTCCATTTATTTAAGTTAAATTATTTAATCTTTGGGCGAAGAAAAAAATACGGAAATTAATTGAAACCATATAGTCATAAATAGCATTGTCTATTCATCAGGGCCGCGTTCAATATCGTAGCTGCTACGTAGTGCTACGTAGATTAGCTATAGACTAGTTGCTACATAGATATTGATAGCATCTACGTAGCCGCTACGTAGCTGCTACGATATTGAACTCAACCCAGATCATGCACAATTGATTTTGTTTTGAAAATAACAATAGAGGGATGGGGGCGGGGTACATGCCATAAGGCTGTTGTTAGCAGCAAAGAATCCTAGATTATTATACAGTATGCAAAACTAAAAAAAATATGTATCTGCTGTCTCTCTTTTATATGAAAATACATACTTAGATATGCATAAGAATTATTTTATCTGATTTGCGATGGTTGCTAAGCAAGATATTATATCATGGATACGTTCCTGTGTAACCATGGAAACACTGAATTAAGAATTATATTAGAATTGCACATTTGCACTAAAGGTACTCATAAATATCCTTTAGTTCCACGTTTCAAGCTTAAAAGTTATACTCAGTGACACTAAACATCTTTTTAAATGTTCTTCAACTGTTTACTTAAAACTAACTATGCGTTGCTAAGGAAAACTCGGGTTGATTTGACGGATTATACAGATACAAAATCAAATTGTTTTTTCATGCAAACATTGTTACTAAATATATCAATATAGGAGTCGACTTAATATGAGTTGTATAAAAACATTTGAATTTTTCATTTTTTTTTTAAGGATAGCATTGGATAAAAAAGTACTTTTTAGTGGTCACTAGGCAACATTGTGGTTGCTAGGTTACTATTAAGAACTTTTTAAAATGATAGACCCAACAATAGTAAATATTCAAGTGTGTGGTAACACATCACCATTCATTTTAATAGATTCAGAAGTCTTTTCCTTTGGCAATTGCAATAAAGATTGATATTATAGTTCGTTTTATAAAACCCGTTGCTAGGCAACCAAATAATCACATAAACACAAAATGTTCAACATTTTTTTAAGTCACTATGCATAGACTAGTGATGGATTGAATATGAAGTCATTTGAAGAGGGGGCCAAAAATGCCCCTTATCATACCTTGTCCAAATTTGTGTTTTTTTTTGTACACAAAATTATGCAACTAAAATACTGAAACGCGTTTTATAATTCTAAGATACTATCTTATCAAGAAATTAGTATATGATATAAAATGGCAAGTAACATTAATAAATCAAAGAATGAAGTACTGATCATCGGATGACAACAAGTTTTTGTAGATGGTCATAAGCAATGGTTTCAGAAAAAATATCATATCTCTATACCTGAAAAAGAGGTTAATGTACAGATATATAATTCGTCTGAGACAAGTTCGTGCGTGGATGATGAATAAATAACAGAAAATTCAACCTCACCATAAAAAACTATTACTTTGTAGTGATAAAAATCATGTAGTTATTTGATTTTTTTTAATAGATTCTAAATTGAAAACTACGTTCAAACCTATGATTGCGTTGGATAAAAACCGCAATTTTTATACGTGTGCATGTAAAACAAATTTCGTTGTAGAAGGGTTTAAAAACAGCACAAACAACATTTTCCAAAGACCAAAAAAGTGAAAAAGTATATTTAAACAAAACGCATTTGACTAATAGGTCGAACAACTGATGTTCTTTAACCCTGCTGACTGCCATTGGCGATTGCCAAATAAAATTGATCACAAGATGTAACAAAATGGATCTTAATATAAATTGAATACTAAACAGAATTTTTTTTAACTTGTAACCACGATGTTATGCCACAAACATACGGTGTCAATATTTTTTAGTACACCAGATCCGGATTTCGACAATAAATGTCTCTTCAGTGATGTTAGGGATCGAAACGGTATATGGAAGGCCATATAAAAAGTACCCTCACTTTTAGAAAAAGTACCCTTATTTTTAGATAAGACTCTTGAATTTTAAGAGTCAATATAGGATGAACGGATCATATAAACCGGAGGGAAAATATGATACAAGCCCAAACGAAAAAATATAAACGAGTCTAAATTGAAAACTACGTTCAAACCTATGATTGCGTTCTATAAAAACGGCAATTTATATACGTGTGCATGTAAAACAAATTTCGTTGTAGAAGGGTCTAAAAACAGCACAAACAACATTTTCCAAAAGACCAAAAAAGTGATAAAGTATATTTAAACAAAACGCATTTGACTAACAGGTCGAACAACTGATGTTCTTTAACCCTGCTGACTGCCATTGGCGATTGCCAAATAAAATTGATCACAAGATGTAACAAAATGGATCTTAATATAAATTAAATACTAAACAGAAAATAAATTTAACTTGTGGCCACGATTTTATGCCACAAACATACGGTGTCAATATTTTTTTAGTACACCAGATCCGGATTTCGACAATAAATGTCTCTTCAGTGATGTTAGGGATCGAAACGGTATTTGGAAGGCCATATAAAAAGTACCCTCATTTTTAGTATATATATATGTATACACATATGGACCCGATGGATCAATCTGTTGTAAAGTTGTCACTGGTTCAGACGTACTTATAAATATAATTATTTCTGTGACTGTATCTTGCATTAATTTGTAGGATCCTTTACTATAGATAATTCAGTTGATCTGTAACAATACCATATTCATGTCTTGAGAGAAAACAAACAATCATAACGCAGAAGAATACAAGAAAATGACTTGACACAGAATTTTACTCATTTATTTAATATTTGTCGACATACTGGACATGAATTTTGTCTTTGCAAGCACAATTCTAAACAACTTTCATGAAACACATGTTTACACCGTGTGATATTTGCAGATGTCATTGGAGATAAACAAACTGGACATGGATCTGAGTTTCGTTGTAATTGGCTAATAGGAACTGGATGCGTATAAGCTGATATACGTACTTTTCTGTCAAATATCTCTAGTATTTTCACAGTAGAGTCATGATAAAATTTGAATAAAACTATGACAGCAATAGCTGTCAATTTAAAACTGGAATAGACATTCAGGTATACGTTTAAATATATATTGAAGACAGTGATTGAAAATATTACAACTCGAAAGACATAAATTTGCCAGGCTATGTTTAAAAATAGTGTAAAATGTTGAGTACGCAGCGATAAATTCCTCCAAAACGTGTCACTACTCAATAAAACTAAGATGGCACTAAATAATGAATTAAGAAATGAGAAAGTATAAAATAATGTCAGCAAAAACCAGGTGACGAATATTATATGGAAAGAGCGAGAACTCTCGTTTCTCTCCGAACTTTCTCCATTTTCCTCTTTTTGACTCAGTTTATGAATAGCGTAAGATAAAACCATAACACAACTTATCCAAACGAAGAAACTGTTATAACCATCACAGGAAAATAATAAAGTTACGCCAAACATTTGTAGAGAATTGATATCCCCGTCCATGAAAGTTTCGGGAGAGTGCACTACTCCAATGTCATCGATATTTGGCAAAAAAATTGCAATGTTTGAAAAATAAGAATAAACACCAATGATTGTGTAGGATGCTAGTTCTTGAAACGGAATTTGAGTTAATTTCACTGCAACAAATGTCAAAACGATGAATATGTAGAATAAATTTATCAATAATCTAGGTGATATTTGATAATCCAATGCTTCATATACAAGCCCACTCCACAATAAAAGATTTAGTACTGAAAAATAGAAAAAAAACATACATTAGTTTTATAATGACTAAATTTTAATTTACCAGTACCTTCGATTAATCATAACCACGTGTTATCTATTGTATTTTCACAATTCTATTCTCAATTTTTCGTATTTCTTCAAATTTTCAACTTTTGACTGCAAGTGTTCTCGAATGTAATGTGTGACCAGTTAAGAACTTCGAACGCGCTAAGTGTGTGATTAAATATTATCCGCCATAAAATTATGTCCACCGGACACTTTCTCACAGTAAATTGTGTTCATGGACATATTGTTTTTATGAAATAGAGTCCGGACAATATTTAACTATGAAATCGTGTGTCACTCACAGAAAGCATATAACGTTTTACATATATAAATAAAGCGTCCTTCGTAAATTATACAATAAAACATTTACTAATACAAAAAGAAACAGTAAAATATTTAATAGAACTTAATTGGGGATCCCGCTAACATGTTTAACCCCACCACATTATGTATGTATGTGCCTGTCCCAAGTCAGGAGCCTGTAATTCAGTGGTTGTCGTTTGTTTATGTGTTACTTATTTGTTTTTCGTTCATTTTTTTTATATATAAATAAGGCCGTTAGTTTTCTTGTTTGAATTGTTTTACATTGTCATTTCGGGGCCTTTTATAACTGACTTTGCGGTATGGGCTTTTCTCATTCCTGACGGTGACATATAGTTGTTAATTTCTGTGTCATTTTGGTCTCTTGTGGAGAGTTGTTTCATTTGCACATCTTCTTTATTATATTTCTAAATATAATATGTAATTCATTTCAATTTACAAATTAAAATCATGTAATAATCAAGGATAGAACTCATGAATACTTTTCATCCTACATTTGGTCTTTCTTGTTCTTTTAATAGGGTTTGTGACAAAAACATCTGCCTGTAGAACCTGAATTTTAGAATTGGAGTTTGATTCACTAGTTGGAAGAAACATTTCTTTTAATGGAGTGTCAAAATCAAACGAATCACTGACTAAGTGAATCACTGTTAAGTGGCGTAAGACCAATTAAATTAGATTCAGCAAAGATGGGGATATTCTGAACCTGAAGGTGAATCACCACATGGACCTCTACTTCTAAAGAAACGTCATTAGGATATATAAGGATGTAGAATCCAATTTTCAAATTTGCATCGTTCATTGTTGATTTATCTACGCTATAGCGGTACGCTATTCAAATTCTCATTCCAGATTTTTAAGGGATTTCTGGTTTTACAGTCCGATTTAATCTGTGAAATTAGTTCTTCCAGAATGTAATAATTTACAAGATTTATTTTAATTATCTATGAACCCTTGTAACGTACAAAAATATAATTTTTCAAAATGGTACCCAATTTGAAACCATGCGTTTTTAAGCAAAACCTTCTGAAAAACAGATTATTGTCAACATTACGACTTTACGTAGTTCTCTTTTGGTCGTTTTTGTGTTTCAGCAATATATGTAATTATTTGTTCTTCAATATCATTTCTTTTTGACGGGATAAAACAACAATTATCACATCTTTTATATTTTCTTCAGCTTCTACGGACACTGGTCAAATAGCAGCTTCAATAGGAAGAACTGAAATTGACTCAAAAGGGGTATATTTCGAACTTTTGTGTACGCATGTTCAATATGCAATTAATGCTTTTCTTAAATTCTAGTCTTAATCG
Source organism: Mytilus edulis (assembly GCF_963676685.1). Lineage (NCBI taxonomy): Eukaryota > Metazoa > Mollusca > Bivalvia > Mytilida > Mytilidae > Mytilus > Mytilus edulis. Next base: position 50,084,255 of record NC_092347.1, read on the forward strand.
GAGCCATTTTCAGAAACAACCTTGTTAATCATGCTTTTCGACGTCAAGTATATATAATCTAACTAAAAGCATTCTGGGTAATATTAAAAAAAAAGCGTACACCAAAACGTTGTGATTGGTTTCAAAACGTGATAAACAATAGAAATTCAACCAATGACGTAACGTTTTGAGATTACTCATAGTCCTCTATAGATTCTGAAAAGGCTATTTGGCCGTATAGTTTTGAAATGCTATCGGAAACGACTCAAAAAGTACCAATTTTAATGCACTAGAAGCGCTTTTCGACAATCAATGTATCGAAGACAAATTATTTGATTATCTAATTCAAATGTTTATAAAGCGGATCAAACCAAAAAGGACATGAAGTATGAAGTCAAATCCGGGCAAGGAATCTGAGCTTTGCATACAGGGAGATAGACAACTCTCAACAAGAGACAAAATGACATAGAAATTAACAACTACATAGTTAAAGGAAAATCTAGTATGAGTGCCAATGAGAAAACTCTCCATCCAAGTAGCAATTTATAAAAGTAAACCATGATAAGTCAAGGCACGGCCTTCAACCGAGCCTTCAACACGGAGCTTTGGTCACATGTAGGTCACCGTAGACATTTAACAACGACAACGAGCAAAGCTCTGTAGTACTCTGAAATCGGTGATTTTGATCTTGTTTTTATGATAGTTGTTTGTGCTTCATACCGGTCTGTTTAATTACGCCATGGACAACTGATTTTAACAACTTGTTCTGATGTTTTGTAGTTAAACACATGGTCTCAGAATAGGGAGGAATGCACTCTCGCAAGCATTTTTTACCCCGCCATTTTATGCGCCAGTCCTTAGCCTGTTATTCAAATGTTGTCATTGATTCGTGTCTATTAAACTTTTATTTTTGTAAACTGTTTCGTTTCCAACTTGGCCGTTCATTTGCTTGTTGAAATCACATTTTGTCTACAGTTGAATTCTGTACGATATTAATCTACAATCATCGACTGCATTGCTTACTTCGTACATATCATCTGGACTCAAGTTGATAGTTGTTTTTAATTTTTTTGTATTGCAATAATACCACATCTTCTTATTTTTATATAGCATAATACTAGTATTGTACACGCACTAATCTTCCCCTTAATATGTTTTAAAATTGCCTTTTTAATTCACACAATACAATCATGGCCATACGACCGTGTGTGGTAAGTTATTGTTTGTACCGATATTTATATTATAATATTTTGTGTACAGTTTTCTAATAAATTCTATCATATATCTTATATTTTACTATACTTTTAAGATATCAAATTAAAACAATTGCAATTTACCTTTTCTAATCCAATGCGTCATCTTCCTTTACAAATATTCTAGACATCACGTGACCACTGGTCAACATAACCGTGTCTGGCGGAAGTGATTGACCTATTGTACAGATTTACCATTACCTGTAATAATTGTCCAGTGTGAAAGTAAATACGTCCACACATTTTTAACTATTATATAATTGTTGTGCATTTGTCAAGGTCATTGATTTGATACAAGTAGCATTTAGAAATTAGTCCTAGCATGTTCTAAAATTGGATAAAATGATTACAGCAAACACATCAACGTTGGAATTTATAACGTCTACGGTTGATAATATTAGAACTGAGGACAGGGGACTCTTGATTTATTTATAAAATATATTTATATATCATATAGATAGATTGTTTTGCTTTTTTGCTTTTTTTGTTTTCATGGTTTTGGTTGTTAAATGTATTTTGTGTATGTTTATATTATTTGTCACAAACGTATTGTTCAGAGTTTATATGACAATAAATATTTGAATTAAAAGTGTATAGTCAGAATTAAAAAGATACCTATATACAGGGACTTTCTATATACGGCACCGCAAATGCATGATTTGAAGCATACATGAGCATTCTGCATGCATACGTTATATATTCTTGACAACATAACTTGCCTGGTTGATTTCAATTCTTTAATAGAAAGCTACATTTTGTCATGTCTGATACTTTTACAGCAGACTTTAGGGAACGAGCATTTAACCACAGGGACTCGGTTAGCAGATTAAAATTTTGTAAATCAATGTTTTTAATTCATTTTTTATTATTTCCTGTCTATTTGCATTACTATATTAACGTATTAAACGTTGCCATCACTATTTCTTTATTTTCTGGCAAACCTAGGTTTTTTCAGTATATGGATATGGATAGTAAACTAGGTCTTTTTCAGTATATGGATATGGATAGTAAACTGCACATTGCCAGAAAACAAAGAAATAGTGATGGCAACGTTAAATACGTTAATATAGTAATGCAAATAGACAGGAAATAATAAAAAATAAATTAAAAACATTGATTTACAAAATTTTAATCTGCTAACCGAGTCCTTGTGATTGAGAACTGTCCTGTATGTCGGGAAGTGTTGTATGATTTAAAGCTTTAAGTGACGTTTGCATAGGTTGCAGCGTTAAATGAAGATATTGTCAGAGATTTTTGTTAAATATATCTAGGGGGAAGAAAGCTCCGAATTTTGCGTTATTGTCGAGGTATTGGAAATAATAACTTTGAAGGAGAATGTTTTTGGTTTAGTTCATTCTAGGAGTTTCGTTAAGAGCACATTTATTTTTTTGAATGTTCATACGTTAATTTAGAAAAAGATATTTGAATCTTCAATTTATGATGAAGACAGTCCGCATTGCACGATTTTTAATTAACTTATTTATTTATTCATGAAATTCACATTTATACCCCTGGGGGTTGAAGGCATATAAAAACAATACAATACAATATACACAATGGAAAAATGAACATATTAAACATCATTTATCGCTAATTTGTGCATTTTTCCTTTGATCTTTTTTTGTGATAATTTTTCATATCATGCTACTCGCTTGAGATGGAAAATTATCGCTAGAAACTAAGCAGGCACGTGGCCTTGCTAACGAAGTTGACATGAAATTGACAACGTTGTCATAGGTAAAATAGCGATAAACAGATTATCATTTGTCATCTCAACTCGATTGCCTTTCTCGCTTTCGCCGTCCCGGCTCAAGCGAGAAAATTAATCTCGTTGAGGTGATCATCGATAATCTATAAATATAAATGATAAAACAGTAATATTTATGCCGGCGTTGTGTCCACCTCCCTCAGTGCAAATGACTTTTTAATGAACGGAACAGTAAGCTGCATAATATCAAATGAAGATAGAATTAATTGTAATCTATCTGTTTCAGACAATGTAAAGTATTCTGGACATGTATTATTTATATCTTTTTCAAGCTGATTACGTTAAGATTTATTAATTTTACATTTTAAGAAAAAGTGGGTTTCATCTTCAACCGCATTTATATTACAATGTTTACATATTCTATTTTCCCTTTGAATTCTTTTATATCTACCCCTCTCTATTTCCAAGAAATGGTCACTTACTCGCATTTTACATAATAATTTTCTATTTTCAAAACTATTTTTAGAAATGTATTTGTCTATTTCATATTTTGTTTTTTTTTACTGTACAAGAATATTTTACTGGTTTCATTAGTTAATTTTAATTTTTCAAAGAAATTTTTTCAAAGCTATCTTTTAGTTCTTTTTTAATATTTTTTGAGAATGAACTCTTCTCTTGTTTATAGTTTATATCCTGTATTTTATTTATGTCTAATTTATTAACATTGGCTATATTTTCTACATATGAGAACCATGAAAATATACCGTTAGTGCTAAGCCATTTAGATAAACAGAAAGCATCATATAATAAAGGGGTATTTTCATCACTAGAAATTCTTGCTAAGTACTTCAATGATTGTACTTTAATAAAGACATCTATGGGATACTGAGCTAGTTCTGCTCTTGCAGCTATATTGACAGATTGTTTACTAAGCCCCAGTATATATTTGCAAAAATTTAAATGTGTTTTCTCCACTTGGCTACTATCAATCATTGCTAGAATATCAAATTTACTCATGTCTTTAATTTGTGCTCGTCTTTCAGCTCTTTTTATTTTTTCATAAAAATCCATATACCAAATTTCAGAGTTATACATGAGAATAGGTTTAACTAGTGATTCAAACAATTTTTTGTATAGTTTTATAGACACATTTTCTAAAGGAGAAAGAAACTTAAAACTAGAAAACAAAACTTTAGTACCTTTCTTAGCCAATTCAGTGTGTGATGAAGTCAATTTCCCAGATGCTTCAATTATATTTCCAAGATATTTATATTTTAAAACTTTTTCTAGTTTGTCACCATTTAAGTAAAAATCATATTTATTATATAAAATATTTTTCTGTTGAAAGACTATTATTTTAGTTTTTTGTGTATTTATTGTGAGCTGCCACTTATTACAATAAGAATTTAGTTTATTTATAGAGTTCTGTAAACCTTCAGGAGTTTCAGATAATAACAAAATGTCATCTGCAAACATAAGGCAGTTCATTGACATATATTTTGCAGAGTCACTGGTTTACAACTTTCATCAAATATTTCTGGTAGACCATTTATGTAAACATTAAATAAGTTTGGACTCATATTATCCCCTTGTTTCAATCCTCTATCATTAGAGACATATTCAGATATATTCTCCTTTGATTTCACTGAAGCTTCAGTATTCTTATACATATTTTTTATCAAATTGTAAAATTTTACACCAATATTCTCATTTTAAAGTGATCTGCAAACTGACTTAAATCCAGCATATTATCATCATTCTTGTCCTCATTAATTTTTATTGTTCTTAATAGTTTCCAAATTCCTTGCTTTCATTTGGTGACATGTTGTCTAGTTTATTCAGAACATTGAGTTTAAATTCTCTTTTTTTAAGTTTAGAAACTGTTTTTAATTGTTTTGAATAAAAGAAGTATTTCAGTCTTATAGATTGGTCAAAGGGAGATAACTTTAATTTTTTACTATACAGATTAAAAGTACTTTTTGGCAGTTTTCCTTCACATTTTAAATGGGTAACAATTTGATTATGATCTGAAAAAGTATGATGGAGTTTTAACTATAAGATAATTCACTGAGGAGAGTAGACTTTCACTAGTTATTGCATAATCAATTACACTGCATCCTTTCATGCTAAAAAATGTCATATTTCCTAACAAATCTCCAATAAATCTCCCATTTAGAATACGGAGTTGGGCAGAAACACAGAGGTCTAGTAAATCCCTCCCTTGTGGGTTTATGATTTTATCTTGACTTTTTCTAGTCAGTTGAAAATCTGACTTGTAGTTATCTGGTAAAATATGAGTCAAATTTATGTTGTTTTCATGGCGGATTTGTAATGGGGTTACTAAATTTATTCTTTTTAATTTCAGCTATGGCTCAGGTATTGAAGCCGAATTGCTCCCTGGCGGGTAAAAGTTTAATACAGATCATTTTGAGGGTAAAAAACGCAGATGCGGTTTTAGAGCTGTCAAGACTGAAAAAAGATGAATCTTTAGAGAGTTTAACAAAAGTAGAATTAATTGTTTAGTTTGAGAAGCTGACAGGTAATTTATAATTTATTATAACGTTTTCTTAAGACTTTCAAAGAACCTTGTATTCAAAGTGAATATGGCTTTAATTTTTGTTTTTGATAATTTAATTAGCTTCATTTGACCGATAATGCTCTTTTGAGAAAACATTTTTGTTAGAAATGTAGATCTGCTTCTGGTGCGATAAATTTAGCCTTTGGTTTTTATGTTAATTCTTGTTATTTAGTGTCATCAGAAGTTATGATTTTATTGACGGTAACTTGGCAAGTTACCTCCGAGATTTTCGCTTTTCACGGTTCGTGATTTTTTACACATTATACATGAAATTGTATCTGTTCCGTTTGATTGATTAGTGCCTTTTTAAATTCCAGGTGAATCCGTTAAAGATGTATTAATTCTTCTGTGTGGGAAGGATGACAATATTGAGAATGTGAGACTTCTAGTGCATGAAAGCATATTGTTGGCTAATTCTGTTGGTGCTAGAGGTCAGAGGTTAAGTACTAGTAATCCGAGTACAGATACACCAGCGGCGAAAGGTATGAATGTTTCTTTTTACCTTTTTTCTTTGGATAAGCTTGCTTGTCCGTCTGTTCTAATTAAGCCCTTTTTAAATGGTTATCGAAGATAATCTCTCCTTATTTGTAACTTGATGTTTATGGACCTTTATGTAGGCTTTTGTTTATTTAAGTGAGATATTATTCACGGCAACATATATCATTCACGGCAACACATATCGTTCACGGCAACAGATCTAGTCTTGTTTTGTTGCATTTTCAAGAAATCTGGATTTCTTTGCTTAAGTATAATTTTTACAGAAAACAAGACTTGATAATTTTATATAGTTTTTCCTTATTTCGTTTTACACTTAATTTTGTTTTAATGTTGGCACTACTTTCATGGTTTCCTACATTTACAGCTTACGAATGTTATTTAGAGCAAGACATTATCCTGTATTTGTATTGCTAGTATGTTTTGATATTCTTGATTTTTCTTTTGATATATATTTAAAAACTGTTGCAAGGAAGTTTTATAGTTATTTTTCGTTTTGTTTGTTGTAGGAAGTGATGGCAAAGCGGCTCAGGGAGACCCATCCACAACAAACCAGCAGCTGTAAGCAATGAGACAAGACCTGGATGAGTTGAAGAAAAATTCAAAGGTTTTACAGGTAGATGAAGCACTATCATACGTTAGAACTTTGGCAGCAAGACCAAAACTTACAACACCGGGAGTATTACTTGCGGCCATCGAAATGTTGGTTGATGCAGCTAACAAAGCGAATCATAAGGACTGTTCTCTTTTTTTCAAAATCTTTTTCAATGTGTAAAAAATACGAAGATAATGTTGATTTTTGTGGGCTCGTCTTAAAGTTATTTGGTTCCCAGGAGGACAAGAAGATTTCCTCCTTAATTTCAGACTCGGCAAAATCTAAAAAAATACGAGGAACCATCAGGTTCAAAGGAGAGGCAGGATATATTAGATTCTCCACCTACTTCAGCTCCTGCATTTCCCTTTCCAGAAGATATCAGAATCCAGGTTTTGGTTTCCCGTATCCTAATTTTTATCCAGGGCCAAACTATAATTCAGGTGGTTTTAGGCCTCCAAGAATGCAAGGAGGTAGAGGCAGGAGAGTGTCAAACGGTGTATGTTATTTTTGCAAGGAGTCGGGACATTTTATTGCAAATTGTCCAAAGATGAAAAAAGACAATTAATTATGTACTTTGTAATTTTTTTAATATTAATCTTTTAGATGCCTTTCCCTTTCCCAGGAGCTTCGATCTCCAGTGAAATTTTGTTCACGCGGGCAAGGGTTGAGTGTCTCTCTCCTTTATTTTATTTTATAAATCTCAAGCAATTTTTCAGAGTTGAAAAGATTTTCTTTTTTGTTAATTTCAGAATATCAGGGATCATGAACCTTTGGCTAAGAAAGAAAAGTTTGAACCAGAAATTCCAGATTGGGAGTTAAAATCGGGTTTAGATCCACTTAGCGTTAAATTAAGAAAGCAAAGTGACATACTTTTGGTAAATTATAAAGGAGAGATCACCCAACCCTCTGATTGCTTACCAAGTGCTGAAGAGGTTGTAAATGGTAGCGACTATGATTTTGAGGATCTGTCTTTTTTAGATCCTAATTTTTTCAAAGCAAAAAAAATTAATGTATTGTTCAAAACAATGGGAGAACATAGGTTGTCCTGGTGAACTTTTGGACTTGATTAAACAGGGGGTAGATATTAGGCCCATGTTTAAACATTTTAAGGGAAATTTTAGGGGTTGTTGTTACGATTCAAGTCTTCCCCAACCTGCTTATTTTCAAAATTCTGCTAGTTGCAAAGGATTTGAGAAATTTTTGTGTGACACTTTATTAGAAAGAATAGCCAATGGATCATTAACTGTAATTGGCAGAGTTGGGGAATGTGATCCGCCGTAAACCACGTATGTGCCATGATGAAAGATACTTGAATTTATGGATTAAGGATTTCCCTTTTTCGTTAGATACTCTTAAAGAGGTTCCTAGATTAATAGAAAAGGATTCTTTCATGGCATCTCTTGATGATAAGTCTGGTTACGATCATATACTTTTAAATCACAATTCTAGACAGTATTTTGGAATCCAGTTTGCAGGCTGGTACATGGTTGTTAACTCTCTTCCTTTCGGATTCAAAGCTAGTGCTTTTATTTATCACACTACTGGTCTGGTTCCAATCAGCTATTGTCGCTCCCTTGGTGTACCTTCTTTATTGTACATAGATGATAGGTTAGTTTGCAAGTTTAAAAATACAAGTTTGAAGAAGAAATCAGGTCATGCCGAATTGGTAAAAAGTCTGTACATTCTGTGTCAGGTTCTTGTTAGATTGGGATATTTTTTAAACTTGGAAAAGTGTTGTTTTATACCAACCAGGTGTTTGAAATTCTTGGGAATGTTTTGTGACTCAGCTAAACTGGCCTTTATCTTGCCGGAGCAGAAAAAAGAATCATTTAGAATTTTAAGGGAATCTATCCTTGATGGCAATGACGTAGGCATTAAAACCCTTCAACGTTTCGCAGGAAAATGTATTTCATTTTTTCTTGCTGTCCCCTCTGCCAGATTGTTTTCAAGGGAAATCAATAGGGCCATAAGCCTTGCTTCTAAAAATAGTAAGAAAATTAACATTTACAAAGAGTTAAAAGAGGAGTTAGAATATTGGCGTTTTTTTGGATAATTGGAAGGGAACTGCCTCTTGGAGATTAGAAACCCATTTACAATTGATTTTAGCAACTGACTCGTCGCTTTTTAAGTGGGGTGCCTTTATGATTTGCAAAGAGGTTACGGTAGAGTTTGGTGACTTTTGGAATAAGAATGAGAGATCTCCTATCCACGTTAAGGAGGCAAATGCCCTACTACACTCCCTCTGTTCTGTTAAAGAGAGAATTGTCGACTCTCGGGTGGACGCGTTTTGTGATAATCTTGCGGTAGTTAATGCTTGGAGTAATCAAGGAGGTAGAGACCCCTCGTTGAATGGAGTTTTGCGAAAGATATTCACTCTTTCAAAAACAGTTAACATGGACCTACGTCTTGTATATGTTAGTTCTAGTAGAAACCCTGCTGACAGGGAGTCCAGAAAGTTGAGATTATCAGATGCTATGTTATCTCCTATGAAGTGGAAATTTGTTGAAGAGGTTTGGTCCCCACACTTCAGATTTGATGGCATTAGACTCGAATGCTATGAATGATACTAATGGTAATCCGTTTTACACCATTCCCCACAGTTCTTTCAGATGGTGTTTATGTTTTTTCTTTTTTCTGGGAACATGTGTCAGTATGGAATGTTTTAGCTGAACGAAATGAACACAAAGCCCTGTTGTACCCATCTACTAAAGGGTTTAAGTTGGACACTAATGGTTTACCATGGCGTTTAATTGTCGCACGACTTTATTTTTAGTTTTACCTTTTTGTAGAATGGTGTACCACGAGTTTGGCTGCCAGCAGAACAGTGTTTAGTGTGTGGTTATGCAAATGATGTTGGGTATCAATTTTGCCAGTCGTGTGGACAAAACCCCGTTTTGATTGAAAGTTCGGAAAAATCACGAGTTATTGTTCAGTGGAAAGGCGTTTGAGATATTTAGACAGTTTGGTTGGAAGCATTAGTTATAATAAGAAAAAACTTTCGCTGGAAAAAGAGTTTGAGAAGTTTTTATTTCGAGGTGAACCTGTAAAGTGTTTAAAAACCGCTTCCCCTTTAGATGTAAGGTGATTTATGGTCATGAAGGATTCAAGGGGGAAAACGCAAGTACATGACTTAAACATGTGAATGTCTTGGTAAGTTGGGTATTCACTCATGTCAGTGTCCGTTAAGGTTAGCAGCGGGAACTGTTCAGTCTATGCTAGGACAATTAAAAGCTATATTTGAATCTAATGGTCGGGGTTCTGAGTTGAATGAAATAACTAAAATTGGTAATCCTGTGTGTAGTCCTGAGGTAGACAAATATTTGCATGCTATTCAGTTTGAGCAGTCAAAATCCCATGTTGTACAAAAACAGGCAAATCCTCTGTTTTAGACAAACTCCGATCAATTAGTGTTCATATTGATGATTTGTTGTTGGATCCTGTTTTGAAATCCTCTGAAAGATTCATATTTCTTAGAGATCAAGCTTTCTTCAAAGTTCAATACTTTTCAGGGAACAGAGCAAATGACATTTTCCAAGTGTTTTGCCTACTGTGTGTGAAAATAGAAAACCGTCACCATTTGGTAATTATAATTTAACCTCTTGTGAAGTACACAAACTTCACAAGAGGTTAAATTATTACCAAATGGTGACGGTTTTCTATTTTCACACACAGTAGGCAAAACACTTGGAAAAGGGAAAGTGAATGAATTTTCCATCTTAAGATTTGATGATACTTTAATTTGTCCAGTTAAAGCACTGGAAAGGTATGTTGAAGGTGCCAGGGCACTTGGAGTTGATTTACGGTTTGGTTATTTATTCCGTACGTTGAGTAAAAATCGACAAGATGTTACTGACAATCCTGTATCTTCGAATGCTATGTATGATCGCTTGAGGAAATATTTAAAGAAACTCGATATTTACGACGGTGAGACCCCTCATGGAATTCGGGGAGCTTGTGCTATTACTTTAGCTTTGTCAGGGGGGTCTACAAGTGACGTCATGCAGCATATAGGTTGGTCTTCTTCGTCCTCATATATATATATACCAAAGATATAGTAGATTGTCAAGTATGGTAGGAAGAGGGTCAGTCAGTTCCATCATGGCTAATACAGGGGTTTCTGAATCTAATATTTGTAGATCTATATTCGAGTCGTATTGTGAGGTCAATAAACTTTCCAGTGCTTTTCAGTGACAATTTGAAGTGTTTAGAGTAAAAGTTTGTTACTTTTGATGCTTGTTTAATTATTTTTTGTATTTTGAGGGAATTATGTACTACTACTTTTATGTATATTGACTATGACTAGCTTGTATTTTGAGGGATATTATGTATTTCTATAAGTATGAAGGTATGTAAAAATAGAGAATTTTTTAAATTGGACTTGCCTCTATTTTTCGAGGGATATTATGTATTACTTTTTTGTACATGTATGTTAAAATTGAATTTTGTGAAGACGTACTGTATTGAATACACTTTTCTTTAATAAATATTACTTTTCATAATCTGTTTAACGTAATTTGTTTTGAAAACAAGTTTATTAAGTTTAGAGGGAGACTTGTGGTTTCTGTTCTATTTAGATATGCGAATTGCTTACATCAACAACATTTGATCTTGGCTAGTTTGTTGTCTCATTGGTAATTAAACCGCATCTGATTTTATATGGACAAAAATGGACAACATATAACACATTCTTTTTATTTCATACATGTAGTGGATGTATTTAATATTCAAGAGTATTTCCCTGATTATGGGAAGTAAGGGATAAAGGGCAAAGACACCAAACATTTCTTAGTCACCCGATGTAATACATAAAAACCATCTAGAACTCATGCACCACTTGATCGTTCTTGAAGTATGCAAAAACTACTGCATAACAGATAGTTCGCTCTGGGTGTCTACAAACATAAGAGCAGTTCAACTGAAAATATTAACACTTTAATTTAAGTCATAGGTTGCATACGTTTGTTAAAATTCATGATATGGAGCATGCACGTGAAAATCTCAGAAACAACACAAGAAGTACACGGAATATTTAGCAGTTGGCATAATTTGCTTTTATCAGTTTTCTGCATGGGATGTATTCATTTGAAATTTCTTAACTTTTTGATGTTTGCTTAGATGGCGATATTTCAAGTTTTGTCATGGACTCAAAACTCCCATTTGTTTAAGAATTTTGACTTCTTCATTTATACAAGACAATTTTTAAGTTTTGGGTGAGTATTGGGAATGTTAAAGGTTAGAATTGGGAATTATAAGTGTGTTGTCGTTATACTAGCTTATAGTATTGAGGTCTGCTGTATAACCCAATTTTCACCCAATACTCATATAAATTTGGTCATATCGAGCAAGGGCTCACCTATAATATTACTAAATGAAAAACATATTCTGGTCAAGCAGATGACAAAAAAAATATATTCTGAAGGCAGATTTCCCCTATACCTTGTAGTTTAATTAAAAAAAAGATAATTTGATTGATAGTGTCAAAAAACTAAAAATTCTGAATGAGAGAAAAAAACCATAACCTCCCCTTTACCCTTGAAGTTAACTGGTTGCTCCCTTACGGGCTGTGTTTTGTGCAACTTTAAAGGTCGTAGATGATCTGTATAAGTCTTTACATCCAAGTGAATTGGAATTTAGTAAATAGCTGGAATATAGTCATTTCGTACCCGAACTTTTTCGTACCCTCCATTTCTTATGCTGACCATTTCGTACCTCATGGAATTTTATACATTTATTTTCCGTGCCTGAGGGAGATGTGAAGATTTGTTCACCCAAGAATATTCATATTTCACGAGTACTCTGTCCGAGGGAAATATGATTTTTCGAGGGTGAGCAAATCTTCATATCTCCCGAAGCAATGGGAAATTAATGTTTTATTCCACTACTTATGCTTTGTTTACTATCAATTCATTAAATATTATTTTGCATACATTTTGGTTTTTTATCCGCTTGTTTTTATAAGTTAAACTAAACACCACATACTATTGATAAAACAGTACGGATCAAACGTTAATTATTAGTCTTTTTTTTTTATCATCTATACCTATAATTCTGTTCTTTACTGAACTTAAGTTCATAACACTTTTTAGAAATAGTATCTGTATTAGTAATAGTATTAAAAAAGTTCAAGTCAGTTTGAACCACAGACATTTGAAATACATTACATTTAGACACCGCCAAGTGTTGCATAAAAAAATAAATATTTAGTAGAATTATGAAAACTCGCATACCGTTGACATGTAAAATATTTATTGACTTGAATACAAAAAACATTTCAGTTTAGGCTATATAAAAAAAGAAGCAGAATGGATGTTAAATGTTCACTACTACATTTACTGGTCTAGTCAGAAAAGTGACATATCATCAGAACCAAATCGGCAAATTAAAATGAAGGATAAGTCACACAATTGTAATGTTAAACCAAACTTATTTCAGATTATACATTTACAGAAAAACGATAAGTTATTGTTGTATATTCATGAAATATTTGCCACTAAAATATTTATTACTCAATAAGTTGACTGATATGCAAAGTGTGAAGTCGAACTCTTCATCCGCGATGGTGCTTTAGAAAAAAACAGACTTTTGTCCTTTATTTTAATAGTATTCTAGAAAAGAATAGAAATTAAATTAAATTAACTTCGAATTCTAGCCCGAAAATTAAACAAAAATCACTGAAAATACGCATTCGCTACGTGTACTCAAGTTGATTCAAAGGTCGCCGTAGAGGTGGGAAATTTCCCTGAATGTATGAGATGTCCAATTTCAAAATCGATTAACGAGGATAGCGTGCATGTGCTTGTAGGTAATGTGTTGACGTTACGTTTACGTATCATTTTAGTAACGTCATTGAAATATGTATGGCAAGGTAACAATATGAAAAAACAGCTTCTCGGCGCTCAAAGGGTTAAGGATAAACTTTTTTTTCCGATTCCACTTTAAATGGATTTTTGTGTTCTGCTAGCTAAAACGAGCAAATTGGCCTGCTAGTTTTGAAAATTTGTTTAGAAATAAATATTTTATGAAGGTTAGCAGTTGACACTGAAACGCAACAAAAAAAAAGTGATTTGGTGAAACATCCCATGTCAAAGTGTAAATTCTCCTTTTTCAGTCAAATTTCAAATATAAAGCGTTCCCTTCTGAGGTTTCTACATAACGCGAATTCTTTCTTTTCCAAGTGGTAGCCAATAAAGTATCAAATTTTTGACCGAATCAAGTCTTGTGTCAAAATGTCTATATTGGTTGCTAAGGACAATAAACAACAAAACTAGCATATATTGTCATACTAAAAGATGTTAATCCCTCAGAGTTGACACACAGTTAGGAAAAAAAAACCTTAAAATTGACACTCTCTTTCCCTTCCTTTCTAACAAATAAGGCTTAATATTTGTGCAATGCCTGTGTATATTTATAGAAAAAGAATCTTCCATATGTATAAACAGTGGAATAATAACATGTATACCATTTCGTACCTCATGGAAGATTATTTCCTACCTAATAGAAGGGTTGTGTGTATAGTTTTTCGTACCTCGTGGAAGATTTATATGTATACCATTTCGTACCTCATGCAAGATTTATATGTGTATACCATTTCGTACCTCAAGCAAGATTTATATGTGTATACCATTTCGTACCTCAAGCAAGATTTATATATATACCATTTCGTACCTCATGGAAGAGGTTGTCAATCATTGCACATAAATAAATGGAAAAGTGCATATTTTGTGAAAAAGCAAAATCCTTCAAAGTCCAGACAAATAGCTATTTTTCTAAATGGTCTTTTAATCACATTTGTGTTTCGTTCCCACAAACGAATATAGTTTAGCATCGAGAGTTATTTTTCTTACTCTATCGCTCGGTTTTGTTAATCTTATAGATTTGATAAACATGATAAATTCTGAATGTCGAATAATTTAAACGCACGAGTTGACTGAGGTAAACGCTACCTAGTCAACAGGTTAGAACTTGTCGCATCCGAAAGTTAGATCCCTACTAAAAAAAGGTGTCCGTTTGGTATGTGCAAATTCGCAGCCAATGTCATAATAGGGACCTTAAATCCAAAGCCTCGTGTAGAGATGTCACGCTTTATGCACTTGAAAAAACTTTGCAACAATATTTCATTAATGGTCTGTAGGTGGCCTATTTCAAACGATAGGTTGACACTTATTTCTAGTGAAACAAACCATTTGTGTTGTGGGAGTCAAGGCTGAATTGAGCGCGATGCAGCTTGAGAATGGATCTATAGAAAAACATAACTGAAATTGCAAAACCTAAGATTGTTCAGCTTTAGATGCAAAAACAATGTAGTTATACTGGTTTGGTTGATTGATTTTGTATTTTTGATGTCCAGTTACGAATATTCCATGCATGATAAGAACGAATACAGATTGATAATAACCGAATACACATGTTCTGTGTTGTGAGTCTACTAAAATTAAGAGTAGGAATTTCAACTGAATCTGGGAAAGAATGTTACTTTTACTTATGGTGAGAAGTCTTGCTATGGTAGTTCCATTATGGGTCGGAACCAGTCTTTGCAAGTATTTTTTATCGAGAGAGCGTTGATGTCTCTCTATACGATTTAACGTCTCTATTCCAACCCGACTTGGCTGTATATTTATTATACATCCCGAAATTTATACAGACACCCCTCTTAACATCATTCAAAGGATAGCCATATTCTTTATCACAGTCAAATCTTTAGATTGCTTTTCTGCTTGATGAAACACAAATTACCCAGATATTCAGTATCATAAAAGTTTGTTTTGGTCATTTAACATTATGAATTTATCACTTGTTTTTAAATGTTAAAGTTTGGACATTCCTGATTAATGTAGAGCCTATATTGACTATGTCTGACTCTTGATACTCGAGGGCAAAATGTTTGAAAGTAAAAAAATCTAATACAAACGTTGTAACGCATGTAAAACAAAAACAAAAAGGGTCAAGTTAATATTTAAAGGAGATACATTCCTTAATTCAAAAGTGTTTCCCAAATTTTATAACATCAAATTTAAATACCCTGGTATCCGTATCTCCATGTCAGTAAAAAAACTACTACTACTACTACATACCAATGAATACAATCTCCATGTCAGTAACACACTACTACTACTACTACATACCAATAAATACAATCTAATATTATCTCCATGTCAGTAACACACTACTACTACTACTACATACCAATGAATACAATCTAATACTATCTCCATGTCAGTAACAAACTACTACTACTACTACATACCAATGAATACAATCTCATACTATCTCCATGTCAGTAACAAACTACTACTACGACTACATACCAATGAATACAATCTAATACTATCTCCATGTCAGTAACAAACTACTACTACTACATACCAATTAATACAATCTAATACTATCTCCATGTCAGTAACAAACTACTACTACTACTACATACCAATGAATACAATTTAATACTATCTCCATGTCAGTAACAAACTACTACTTCTACTACTACATACCAATGAATACAATTTAATACTATCTCCATGTCAGTAACAAACTACTACTACTACTACATACCAATCAATACAATATAATACTCTTTTACTAACTGAAAACCAAAGTGGGTTAAAACATGTTATAACTGATAAAAATGTTACTATCTCTAATTTTTTATTGGTACAGGTTATACTTTAAGTCCTTTTTGGTTTGATCTGCTATGCAAAGCTGGGACAGTGGTGTTACAGCACAACATAATAAAAATGAGCTAAAAAGAAACAGTGTTTAACTCATCAGATCGATGCAAAGCAGAAAAACATCAAACAAAAACACAGACCTGAAGGGTATTTATGCATCCCTCATCCATAACAACAACAAAACAAGCACGTACAGGTCGCAGCTACAGCTATTTCAAAGCCAATAATAACTAATAAACACATTCATGTATTTTAGACCTAAAATATAGATCAGAACACTTCAAATATCAAATGGATTAGTGTGACGACTCAATCACAGTCAGAGAAAAACACGATCTTTGCAATGGACAGATTGTTGTACCATGAAAGTGCATAATGTTATAACAGTAATATTTAGTATGGTTTTAACTGATTACAAAATCAATATTTATACCAATAAAAAACAATATTGAATGATATAATTAAACTTATTAAAGTGATGAACTGGTTACCTTTTAGAATAAGTTTATTTAAAGAATTGACAAGTTTTCTCGGATCGTATATAAATTTCCGGGATTGGTAAACAACATCACCGTAAAACATAGGTTGTGGTTCTCCGTTTGTAATAAGTTGTGTACACATTTTTCTACGAGCACAGCCAAACTAGCAAGCTGAAACTCTGTATCAAAGGATAAATTTGTAAAGTTCGTAGTGTGTGGTAACGAAATCCCGGACTTAATTATTTACCAGTAATACATAGATTTCGCTAATTGAATCAAAAATGCAACTACAGACACGGGCATAACGAACGAGCTGGAATATATAAACACCGTAAAACGGTGCGAAAGGAACATCATCGTCCAAAAAAGGAATATTAACCTTAGGGAAAGGAAATTCGCCCCTTTCGTCGTAAATTTATTAGTAGATTTTCTGTTGTAAAACTGAAATATCTGAATAATGTAAAGGACATTTTGTTGCTAGTAAATTTTGATTTGTTAAAAATAAGCTCCTTTGGTTAAATTTCGGATTTATATTTAGAGAATTCGTGATATTATAATGAAACAGTAAGTGTTGGCGAAGTTATCAATTACATGAAATTTTGTAAGGTCTTTACTGATTTCGGCAATGAACTGTTAATCATAACAATACAAGAATAAATCTGCTATAAAAGGGGCACAGTTGGTCCCCATAGGAAGACTTATTGTGTCCGCTATATATCCAGAAAACCGTTATAATTTCATACTTTATACTTGACATTTATATAAACCAACACCAGAGGTTGTGTCATAATGTATATATACTTTCTATGTCAAAGGTAAATAACTTTGGTTTCAGTGGACAACCCCATGTCCTACCACACGTTTTTTTTCAGCGGGGCCCACAGAGATATGGCTAAGCTATACTTTATTGTAGTTTTAACATGGGTAAGCATTATATTCGTAATTATTTTTGCCCGAGCGATAGTGAGGGCTAAAATAAAATACATTAAAGTATAGCTTGCATCAATTATTTCGATTTTGATTAGGACAATTAATTTAATTTCTATGTCCGATGTGTATAAGTGTTGATCGTTTGTGTAGGCTCTTCCATAAACCTCCCTTTCTTGTTTGTAAAGAAGCAAACGACTGGCACTGTGATTTTTCAGAGGGAGGAGTTTAAACAGCCAACATGAACGGTTGTCGTATCTAGGTCAAATATGTCAATTTCGGAATGCAACACATTACAGTCATAATAAATGAATCAGTAACAACATGTGCATCATTTAAGAGTTTGGAAGTGTTTTCATTTAATGAACTATATTAAATGCATGCCAATTTGATAAAATTCATTATTTCTTATGCAGCAAAAATACTTCAATTTGATTGGTTGACTACCCCTGTGTAAATAACACCCCACCGGATAAATATAATTTTGCCAAAATTTAAAAAAAAATGAAATTTTGCCAAAACGTGATGAAAATAGGAAATTCCTTCAAGTTCAGTTTTCTGATAAAGAAATTGGTGCTTTCAAAATTAACAACGTTCCTCATCTTAAACACGTAACATCTAAAATTAGTTTATTAATCCTATTGTATTCTACAGTTACAAGAAAACCATTGAAACTTAACATTTTACTATCAGCAAGCAAATTTGACGTATATGGGATGTACACTGCTAAAGTGTGCAGCTGCTAATATTACTTTTGTTAAATTTCACCAGTTTCTAAGCAGAAAGTTAATGAACCTAAAGTATGTCAAAGAATGTCTCGTCTTTTTTCTTAAAAAGTTCACCGGACCTTGTTGATAAATATTTGTTTATCAACTTCCCAAATAATGCATGATGGTCTTAAAGTATAGCTTCTTGGCATTGACGTTGTTCATCATCTTAATTACGTGTTATTGTGTTCTTTTTAACCTTAACTGTCCAGTTAAGTTGTTTTTTTCATTCATTTTTTTTTCATTTTTGGTAATATTCTTTTGGTGTTGCTCTGTGTATTATTACAACTCACCACTGTTTTATTGTTCTATGGTCATAGTTTTATTCTTATATTTCATTTGTGCATTGTCTATAGAGTGTCTATATCCCATTTTATGTTTCTAAGTTGACATATTTCTTTTATTTTAATAGCGATCTAAATTATAGCACAATGTTGACTGCTGTACGCCAATATTTGACATTTTAATCTTATCAAGTGTTTGTTTTTCTCACACATTGTTGTCAATATAATGGTATTATATGAGACTGGCATACAAGTGAGAGTTTAGAAAGCTATAAAACCAGGTTTAATCCCCAACTGTTAACATAAGAAAATACATGTCAAATATAAGGAATAAGACAGTTGTGGTCCATTTGTTTGATCTGTTTGTGTTTTTGATATTGCTTCTTGATAAAAGACTTTCCGTTTTAAATTTTCTTTGAAATTCGGCGTTTTCGTTATTTTCCTTTAACTCGTTTAAGTAACAGCCTAACAATGTTAGATCTGCAAATTTGCCGGAGCAAATTTTTGTTTTTCCCTGACCGGGGTTTCGAACTCGTGCTTCTAAGATACTGTGGCACCTTTCTTCGTAATATTTAGCTTTCTTATTAACCTACATATTAAAATCTGTCTATTTCAAAGCATGAAATGACATTATAACCAGAATTAACTACATCATTGTCATTCAAGTTGTACGCATGATTTGGTCCGACTCAGATAGCCAAGAATGGTCAAATTAAAAAAAACCAAACCTTTTATCACCGCTAGTGTGTTATCCATGACCTTTTTAAAAGCAAATCACATGCTTTGGTCTTTATAATTATTTAGTTAAGTTGCTTATATTCATTGCTTATACGAAGAGATTATACGTGTATAATATAAGAGCTGTCATGCATAATAACTTGTATATTTGATCAAAGCGGGAGAATAACACAGCTTGGACGTCAAAACTGTGAAGAGTGCATTCAAATCATTGCATTGTTACCAATGTTGTCATACACTAAGATTTGATGAAATAGTATTGGATCTGTTGTCAGTTTCATTTTCCTGTATTGTGCAACTTATTCAAATAAAATGCGATGTGTTGTAACTTGGGAAAATGTTCTAAACTAGATAATAAAGCTCAATTAATGGTTGACGTAACGAAGTTTTGTGGAAAAAATTTAAATCAGTATCTGGCTGATTGATGTTTTTGGCTTTTATTTTATGCCATTGTAATCTATTAACAATTCTCTCCTGGGATGATTATTTCTGTCAGTGAAATGTCTAACTAGCCTGTTATGATTACTATAATAGCGAAGGAAATAATTTATTATTAGGAAGTTCTCATTGACACGTTAATTTTCAAGTTGTGCAAACATAACTATTGTATGAGCAGCAATCACACATCAGATCGAATAAAATTAAATTCTATGCAAATGTACACGAAGAAACAAGCACGAAGTAGCATTCCACATTGATAACGTTGTATTGTTTCTTAATTCCCACAGGTAAACAATTTATGGCTGAGAGATAACTTTATTGGACACAGTTTAGACAATAGCTGTCCTGACAAGTTTACATGCGACAAGAAAGGTTAAGTAAGAAGAAAACATAACGTAATCCTGTTGATCTACATGTCCGTATCAGTAATACCACTGTACGTTTGCCGGTTTGTATTGCGGAGGTTTTCAGTTTTAAATACTCATTTTAATCCTCTTGGATATAATGTAGTCACATATATATATATATAGGTTTACATACTCTGTTCATCATAACGAACATTTAATCAATGAAGAGTTGAAGTCACTTGTAATGCGTCTTGTATTGAAACTGTTAATCGGCACTCACTATTCTTATTTAGGTATTGTAATAAAATATGATGGTAATTTCAACTAAGCCATTTTATACTCTTATATAAAAGGCAAGAAAAAACTATTTCAAAATAGAGAAATTTGTCTGTCTGAATAATCCGCGTAGGTTACTTGAAAACATATTTGATACATTAATATCACCCATACTTAACACACTATGCAAAAAGTAAAATAACACAAATACTGAACTCCGAGGAAAATTCAAAACGGAAAGTCCCGAATCAAATTGCAAAATCAAATGATGAAACACATCAAACGAATGGACAATAACTGCAATATTCCTGACTTGGTACAGGCATTTTTAATTGTAGAAAATGGAAGATTATACCTGGTTTTTTAGCGCTAAATCTCTCACTTGAATGACAGTCGCATCAAATTCCGTTATATGTATACCGATGCGTGAACAAAACAGACATTTATTTTATGATAGTATGGTACTAAACCCCTAACGGGAGGGATTGTGCCTGATATTCATATGATGAAGACATAATCTTTCAATCAGTTTAATTGAGGTCTGGAGCTGGCATGTCAGTTAACTGCTAGTAGTCTGTTGTTATTTATGTATTATTTAGATAATTATAGATTATCGTTGGTCATATCAACGAGATTGATTTTCTCGCTTGAGCTGGTACAGCGAAAGTGAGAAGAGCAATCGAGTTGAGATGACCAATGATAATCTGTTTATCGCTATTTTACCTATGAGGACGTTGTCAATTTCATGTCAATTTCGTTAGCAACGCCACGTGACTCCTTAGTTTCTAGCGATAATTTTTCCATCTCAAGCGAGAAGCATGATATGAAAATTATCACAAAAAAAGATCAAAAGAAAAATGCACAAAATAGCGATAAATACGTTTATTGCAATAAGCACAATTATGCTATAGCACATTTAAATTACAACATTATCATGTGTAAGCAACATGAAATTTATATTAATACATAGCAGGCGCGTAGCTGCCTATACGCTAATACGCAGTTGCGTGCACATCGATTCGGCATGCAAAAAAAAATATGGCAAAATAAAAATGTATAGATTGAAAGTAACTTGTATCTTTTACTAGATTTGAATTTGTAATACTCAGTCTAAGACATGTAGTTTTGGAGCACATTTTACAATGCACGGTTCATCAGTTTGGAATGAGATTTACCAATTGGCATTAGAATTATCAGAACCCCTCGATATCGTTGAAAATATGCCGAGGCGATGTGGTCGACAGACTACCAGAGCCAATCACCCTGCAAACACGCTAAAACAGTATTGGAAAGTCTCATTATTTTTTGCGTTCATAGACCGTATGATATGATAAGGGAACTGGAGAGTGCAGCGAGAGTCGCGTCTAGTATTATCAGAAAATCGCTTTTTTGCGTTGTATCGTGTTGTAAGAAATATAACAAACGAACAAATCTCAACATTATCTGAGACATACGAAACTGACCTGGCATGTGATTTTGACGAATTCAATTGGGAGGTCGCTCGATGCAGAACACGTACGCTGGTTTATAACATCTCGCGAGTGCTACCATGGAGATCTATTAGTGTACTACATATGTTGAAAACATATGTACGATCAACAATGAACGACAGTTACTAGCATTACTGCATATTCATCAGGATTTCAGTGTGAATATTGACAATTAAAGTAATACAGAAGTTTGTTTCTGCCTAGACCCGAAGAGCAGATTTTTGACAGTTTTGAGTAAATTCTGTATCACAAATATGTGTTGTTTATGTATTACTCTATTCAGAAGATTTATTAATAGTTTTGTATTCATAATTTTTTTATAAGTTCTATCGACATATAGCTCATCTTTTAACAGTCCTATGACCGAAAACCAAAAAAAAACCATTTTTCTCCATAAAAGGGTCCCAAAAAATTTTCGCATCGCTCCGCTCGGCAGAAGTTGCTTGCACATCATTTCTTTCTAGCTACGCCCCTGCATAGGTATACAAAACTGCAGAGAACATAATTAACAATATGAACATTTTGTTAATGAAAAAGACAATTAGATGCATATATATAACTACGTTAATATGAAAGTTCTGAGTTTCCAACTTTCACGCAAAAAACACATCAAATTGTAAATAACAGTTCTTGTTTGAACTTGTAGTAGTGAATACAGTTTGTTGATATTTGGCCATGTATGATATTGTTTTGAGAAGTATTTAAGTCTATACTGTCTATATGCTGGACAAACCATAATAAAATGATATTCGTTCTCTATAAATTGCATAGTACAACATTTACAAATTCTATCCTCCCTTCGTTGTTTTATGTTACGACCAGTTTCCATATTTAGTTTTAATACACCAAGTCTTAATAAAGACAACATTTTAACATTGATATTTTTCAATATATATTGTTCCATCTTAAAACCTGGCTTATCATTTTGTACAATATTAGTTTTTCAGAGCTCTATACAGACTCACGCCAGCTCTGATAAAATTGATCTAACAGACGTTCATTCAAAATATCAAAGTTTACATTAACATTCTCTTGTGCATACCATAAATAATTAAATCCAATTTGAAAAAGTAAATTACGAACATTTGTGGCCCAATTTTCTTTACCATTATTACAATCAGCAACTAGAACTTGATATATTTCATATACAATATCTGGTTTCTTGTTTATAATATTAACCCAGTATTTCAACAACTTTTGTTTCCTAGTAACATACATAGGTAAATGACCAAGATCGCCAATAATACAACAGACAGGCGTGTTTTTGGGTACTTTTAAAACAAATCTACAAAATTTATTATGCGTACAGTTTCGATTTCTTTTGCATGATGAAAACCCCATACTTCGGAGGCGTAGTTTAAAATAGACATAACTAGACTGTCAAACATAGCACATTGCTGTTCTGGTGAAATATAAGTAGATCTTAATGAGTTTAACCAGGCTGCAAAGCGCTCTACTTCCCTGTCCCGCTAGGCGTTTTTGAGTTTGTTGAAATTTACCGTTGTAATGTAGAAGAACTCCAAGGTATACATAGTGATCGACTACTTTTAGTTCCGTATTGTCATAATGCCATGAATGGTTTACACTTTGCCATCCTTTACGAAAAACTACAACTTCTGTTTTATCCTTATTAACCCCAATTTTCCATTTTGTACAGTAGACGAATAATTTATCTACAAGAAACTGGAGAGCTTCCGGTGTTTTTCCAAAAAGCACAGTGTCATCAGCGAATAACAACAAGTATATCAAATATCCATTAAGGCTAATGTAATCACTAGTTCTATTATCATTCATACGTAGATCATCAGCAATGTCATTTATAAAAAATATGAAAAGTAGAGGAGACAAGGGTTCACCTTGTTTTACACCAATATTATTACAAAAAACATCTGAAAGTAATCCATCGCATTTAACGCGAATGTTCACAGTTGCATATACTGACTGCAACATGGAAACAAACTTGCTACTAATTCCACTATTGAAAAGCTTATACCAAAGTATGCGACGGTCGACATTGTCAAAAGCTTTACAAAAGTCCACGAATGCTGAATACAGTTTTTCCTTTTGCGACAAGGTTGTTGATATTATTCCATGAAGAATAAAAACAGCGTCGATAGTTGATTTTTGGCGACGAAATCCAAACTGGTTTGCTAAAAGAATCTCATTATCTTCGGCCCAACAAAGTAAACGATTATTCAAAATTGAAGTAAAGATCTTTGAAAATACACTAATCAATATAATTGGCCTATAGTTATTAGGGTTTTAAAGATCCCCTTTCTTTGGTACAGGTATAGAAATTCCTTCTATCCAATTATCGGGGTATATACTAAATTCAAAAAGTTTATTAAACAAAACTGTTAAAAATGTTGAAAATAGTTGTGAATCTGATAAAAACATTTCTCCACTGATTTCATCTGTTCCTGTACTTTTACCACGCTTTAGTTTTTTAATAGCAGATTCAATTTCAGATTCAGTAAATTCGTTATCTAAATCGTCTATGTGAAGATCTTCCGAACGAATATTGTCTATTAACGTTTTAATTTCTTCTGATAAATCACCAGGTTCCGCACCAAGAAAGTTTTATTTAAAAATGTTCAAAAATGTCTTTTGCATCGGCCGCGCATCTAGATCGACCCTTAGGTCTAACTTTTGACCAGAATTTTCTAGGATTCACTTTAGCCAATCGAGTTAGCTCCTGTCCACGTACACGTTTATATCGTGTTTTCGTTTTTCGTTTAACTTTGTTGTATTCGTTTCTTGTTGACACGTACAATTTTCTATTGGGATTGCTTGGGTAGCGCCGTGCTTGGTGAACTTCACTTCTAAACAGTTTACATGAGTGATCGAACCAATCATTTGTACTAAGTTTATGTTTACTTAAATGTTTTTTAACAGATGTTTTACCAAAAACATTATGCGCGCATTTAAATATAACATCGGGGATTACATTTACGGCGTTGTTCGCACTTGTCATTTTGTTTATTTTCTTTTGTTAATACATCTTCTGACATCGGACTCGGTCTTCTCTTGAACTGAATTTTAATGTGCGTATTGTAATGCGTTTACTTTTCTACATTGGCTAGAGGTAAAGGGGATGGTTGAGATTTTATAAACATGTTTAACCCCGCCGCAATTATGCACGTGTCCCAAGTCAGGAGCCTCTGGCCTTTGTTAGTCTTGTATGATTTTTAATTTTAGTTTCTTGTGTATAATTCGGAGTTTAGTATGACGTCCATTATCACTGAACTAGTATACATATTTGTTAAGGGGCCAACTGAAAGACGCCTCCGGGTGCGGGAGTTTCTCGCTACATTGAAGATCAATTGATGGCTTTCGGCTGTTGTCTGCTCTATGGTCGGGTTGTTGTCGCTTTGACACATTCCCCATTTCCTTTCTCAATTTTATTATAGGTAAAATTGTCAAAATGGGGATACAGCAATCATCACCGTTTCACAATCTCAATGAGAACAAAAACAAACAAACATTTAACAAAGAAGCAAGGATATATAAAATAACATGCATTAGATACTTATGTATGTATTTTAAAAAAATCAACTCAAATATTTGTATTGTGACTGCATGGCAAGGTCCACATCAACTCTAGTCGCGTGTTTGACGTTAGAATGTTCCGTCACACAGGAAAAGATATAACATAATTCTGCCTTTCAAAGTAATTTCAATATTGCTATAGAACAATAACATAATGACATTATAATAGAACAATAACATAATGGCATAATGGCATAATAATAGAACAATAACATAACGGTGGAATGTCGGTACAAAGCCACGTCATATGTACCAAATAAACACAAAAAGTTACACGTACAAAGCACACCGGAAAAATGAAAGATAAATTACAAACAACACATTGATATAAAATATTTTTGTTGTTCAAAGTATTTTCAAAATTATAATAGAACATTAACATAATGGCATCTTAATAGAACAAAAACATGATGGCGGGATATATGACCCACAGAAACACAAAAAGTCACACGTACAAAGCATACCAGTAAAAATGAAAGGTAATACAAAAACATTAACGGGATGCATAAGTACCGAGCCACGTCAAATGGGTATCACCGAAAACAGTAAAAGTAATATTAATAATAACAGAGACAAATGAAAGAACCGAATATAACACGTTATTAATATGATAAGCAACGTCAGTACACATAATCTGTACATATAGACCATCATGTATCATTTGTGAAGTTGATACGGAATATTTATCAACAAGATCTTGGTACCTTCCGATGAACTTTTTTTTTAAAGAAAAAGAACGAGACGTTCTTTGACATACCTCTGGTTAATCAACTTTCTGCTCAGACACTGGTGTCTGATGTGTCAAAAGGGGGGAAATTTGTCGATAAAACACAGCTGGGAACACCAAGAAAGATGACGAGGCTTCATATATTAAAACAAGTAATGGGAACTTTATTGACCTTATCATATATTCCTGGTAGTTCAACACCTATTTACATATTTAGCTAGAAAATGTGACATATTTCTGCTGCACATCCTGTCATCTTGTAAATATTGTTGTTCCTCGGTGTTGAAAATGAAAGTGACAGTACCCCTACAACGCGAATGCATTTGTTTTATAGAGAAAAACGTGTACATTGTGTGCTTATGATCTGTTATCAATTTTGAAGTTTTTACTTATCCTTATAGGATTCTGAACCCTTGGAAAAATGCACACATTAAATGTATCAAAGAAGCAGTTGGTGTACATTGTAATGCTCCAAATGTTGATTGTCGTGCAGAGCTTGGTCGAATTTCATCCAAAAGTAAGATTGTAGATTCAACCATATGTTTTTTTTTTTCGGAACACATATTCATAAACACTTACACTTGTTTTAACCAACTTACACTTATGTTAGTAAAACAAAGAATTTATTATCAGTGCTTGCAAAATCATTATCCACATAAGCAATAATCGTCTTAAATTAGTTTCTTTCTAATTTTTTTTTATTGAGTTTTCATCGTTAAAAGAGGGACGAAAGATACCAGAGGGACAGTCAAACTCATAAATCGAAAATAAACTGACAACGCCATGGCTAAAAATGAAAAAAGACGAACCGACAAACAATAGTACAAATGACACAACACAACACAGAATAAGCAACACGAACACCACAAAAACAAGGGGTGCTCTGGAAGGGTAAGCAGATCTTGCTCCACATGTGGCACACGTCGGGTTGCTCATGTTATAACAAATCCGGTAAATAGTCTAATTCGGTAGGTCACATTCGTGAAATGGAAGGGGATTGTAGTTACGACGTAAGAAACATATCCGATATCATCTGTGAAACGGTTATTCCATAACGGTCAACCAACTCGTGATGGCGTTCGTAAAATTTACGAAGGGAGGATTTCAACTTCACCATTTGGAACTCTTGGTTTAATAGCTTCCTTGTGAGCAGCAAACCCTGTATCATGAAAATCACGATATGAAATACAAGCACGGGAATATTAATAAATCAATTGGTAGATATATATATTAAAATGAGCTATCAAAAACTCAGGCGAAGAGATTAATCAAGCGCTAACATGGGTTATAATGTCTGCGCTAAAATGCTAAAATGTCCTATTTATAGTGATCAACATCAACACTTTTATATCGTATGATAAGTCAATAGCGTATCATCTTATTTAAATCATTTATTAGTTTTAGATCTTTAAAAGAAAGATCCATCAACAATTGATAAAATAAAAAAAAGTGTGTTGAAACTCACATAATTTTATTTTGTTTATGTACTTTAATGAATGGATAAATTGCAATCAAATTGGCATCGGGGATTGTTGGCATGAAAGAAATGCATGAAAAATATATTGTTATCAGTGAGTTTTCCCTTTAAAACAGTACAACTGATGAGAAACATATGTTAATGCTAGAAAATCGACAACAAATATATGGAGATTAATATAGGATTCCAGTGTCAAAGCAGTTACAATAGTTTTGAATAAAAAAATAAAAAGTCTTATATTCGAGAACCTGAACGAAATTGAAATATGCATTTAGATATTTGGATAATATATTGCTCTCAATAATGACGACTTCAGTATGTACACTTAAGAGATTTATCCTGCCGAACTTACTTTAAATAAAGCTAATACGAAAAATTAACATGGCCCTTTCCTGGATCTTGATATCCATATTTTCAACGGCAAGCTTAATACCACCAAAGAGATGATTTTTCATTTCTTACTGTTAGTTATTCATTTTTAGATGATGAAATTCCCTTGTCACCATCTTATGATGTTTATTCATCTGAACTTGTTCGATTCGCTCGTATATATAAAAAACGTATTTGATTTTAATAAAAGAAATCTCTGTTTTACTAAATTGATCCCTCTTATATATAATGCTTTTCTCTCAGTTTTAGTTTGTTACCCCGATTTTGTTTTTTGTCCATGAATTTATGAGTTTTGAACAGCGGTATACTACTGTTGCCTTTATTTACTAAAAAAATGATTACAAATGGGTTTCCAATATCACAAATGAATTAAAACACTTACTAAATTTTATCATCGGTACAAGGACATCATTCGTAAATATAAATCAACATGTAGACATCTTATACGTTCAGGTATTTCACATCCAATCTATTATCATGGTAATATTCTTTACAAAGCACAAAAATGTCGACATTCACACCAAAAACTACCCAAATCTTTAAAAAGAATTATTCATAAGGGATACAGTTACAATACTGTTGTCAGGTCATTAAGGATTGCATATTTTGATATCAATATTGAATCACTCATAGGGTCTTTGCATAAAAAATAACACATTTAATCTAAAACCAGTTGTTGGCATGATACAGGTGATGTTCTTCTCATACTAGTAAATGTTATGATGGTATGATACTGAACCCCTAATGGGAGGAATTGTGATTGATTATCAGATGATAGAGACATAATCTTTCTATCAGCTGATTTGAAGTCTGGAGCTGGCATGTCAGTAACTGATATTAGTCCTTTGCTAATGTATGTACCATTGTCGTGTTGCTTAGTTTCTTTTGTTACCTATTCTAACATCAGACTTTTTAAAACTGAGTTTTACTGTGCGTATTGCTGTATGTTTCTTTATTCTACATTGTTTAGAGGTATAGGGGGAGGGTTGAGATCTCACAAAATATGTTTAACGCCGCCGATTTTTTGCGACTGTCCCAATTCAGGAGCCTTTGTCTTGTATTTGATTTTTTTGACTTGAGTTCACTCATATGTTTGGTTGTTTAGTATGACGTCTATTTTCACAGAACTAGTACCGATTTTTTATTTAGGGGCCAGCTGAGGCTCACCTCTTAGTGCGGGATTTTCTCGCTGCATTGAAGACTCTTTGCTGGCCTTCGTCGGTTATCTGCTCTTTGATCGGGTTGTCTCTATCCATTGGCAATTTCAACATACGCGATTCTAAAATGACAAACGTTGTCCAGTTCGAGGTAAAAACACAATTTTATTTAAAAAAACCACACACCCACATTTTGGATTTAAACGAATTTCATACATAGATATTATATATTTTTCAAAATTTGCTTTTTCAATAAGCCTTCATTGATAAACATGTTATCTGTATTACATTATACATTATATATAGAGAGCAAAGTATTCTCACCAAAATATCATGAAATGTTTCAATTTAAACTGTAAATGACAGATGATGCTATCGCTATTATAGATACATTAGATGCATCATGGTAATTTATTGTATTTAAACGTTTCACTGTCACGGACTGAATGACAGTGAAGACATATTGTGCTTATCTTAAATGCTGAAGCTGGATTATTTTCACGTTCCAGCTTAAAAGGGAAATAACAGTTCGCAGACGAAATACAACTGGACCAGTTCTCTTTAAATCTGTCTGGAGAACTGTTCTAGAATAGTTTGTAGTACAGTTACCTCGACACCTTTGTGAAAACTACTTCAATTTTTGGCATATATTATATATATATAATATATGCCAAAGCGAAAGCTCTTTTTTTGAGAGCCCAGGTGGTCGTGTGGTCTAGCGGGACGGCTGCAGTGCAGGGGATTTGGTGTCACGATATCACAGTAGCATGAGTTCGAATCCCGGCGAGGGAAGAACCAAAAATTTGCGAAAGCAAATTTACAGATCCAACATTGTTGGGTTGATGTTTAGACGAGTTGTATATACATTATGTACACAGCCATGTATCACCATCATTGATGGCGATCCGATGGATACATCTGTTGTAGAGTTGTCACTGACTCAGACGTACTTATAAATATAATTATTTTCTGTGACTGTATATTACATTAATTTGTAGGATCCTTTACTATAGATAATTTAGCTGATCTGTAACAATAGCATCTTCATGCCTTATATATCATGTACTGTAGTACGCCGCTAGATTAAAACTGACGAGGAAAGGTAACACACGGCCAGCGAAAGCTCTTTTTTTGAGAGCCCAGGTGGTCGTGTGGTCTTGCGGGACGGCTGCAGTGCAGGCGATTTGGTGTCACGATATCACAGTAGCATGGGTTCGAATCCCGGCGAGGGAAGAACCAAAAATTTGCGAAAGCAAATTTACAGATCTAACATTGTTGGGTTGATGTTTAGACGAGTTGTATATACATTATGTACACAGCCATGTATCACCATCATTGATGGCGATCCGATGGATACATCTGTTGTAGGGTTGTCACTGACTCAGACGTACTTATATATATATATATATATATATATAAGTACGTCTGAGTCAGTATATATATAAGTACGTCTGAGTCAGTGACAACCCTACAACAGATGTATCCATCGGATCGCCATCAATGATGGTGATACATGGCTGTGTACATAATGTATATACAACTCGTCATGCCTTATATATCATGTACTGTATTACGCCGCTAGATTAAAACTGACGTGGAAAGGTAACACATGCCCACCGAAAGCTCTTTTTTTGAGAGCCCAGGTGGTCGTGTGGTCTAGCGGGACGGCTGCAGTGCAGGCGATTTGGTGTCACGATATCACAGTAGCATGGGTTCGAATCCCGGCGAGGGAAGAACCAAAAATTTGCGAAAGCAAATTTACAGATCTAACATTGTTGGGTTGATGTTTAGACGAGTTGTATATATATATATATACATATCTCTAAAAAAAAATTACCCATATTAACGTTTTATTCCTTAATATTTCCTGCAGCTTAGTAGTTTAGGTAACGGAATAAGGGTCCTTGTTTACAAAAGAGCCATCTATTCAAGGGTAATAGGAGGCAAAAATGTAGTTCGCTTTATGCATTGGATTTATTATTTTCAAAATAAGTTTCAAAAATATCGACATAATGTTAGAAGCATCTTTTAATTTCAAAATAGCGAGTAATTAATACCCACACCAAAATGTGCACTTACTACAATACAGGTGATGGACTAAAACTTTTTTTTGTAATAATTTTTTTAAGTATGCATATATTGATAAATTCGATATTCTTGCACAATAAAAGAGAAGAAAATAACTTTGTCTCAAGTTAATACATGTACTCTATTTATTGTCTAAATTTTCATTATCACCGCCTTCAATTTTGTCTTATCGACGGCGTTAATGCCTTTCAATTTAAGAACAAATTTTAGATTATTTTTCAAGTTATGTTTCCAGATATAATAAAAATCTTGAGGTGATTTAGGCGTTTTGTTATATTTTTTTTGCATATATTAATTTTAGCAACTGCTGGTTAACTGTTATTTTTTGATAAACTGCTTTTCTGTTTAAATGATAAGGGTGTCTAAGAATCGTGACACATAAACTTTCGGAATCGATAATGAAAACATTAATAAGAGTCAAATGATAAAACATGTCATTATTTGACCCTTTTTGGATACGTGTAGCAGAGCTGAAACTGCTATTTGCTATTATGTACCTTGACAAATAAAATAAATAAATGTGAACAGTATCTTATCATCAGTGAACTTTAACGATCGTTTCACTATCCTGATCTTAAGTATTCAAATTAGGCTTTAAAAGCAAAGATTGATGATATGTTTTCCTTTTATTTATTAATGGTGCATTATGTTTCTGATAAAATGCTTTGTTGTCCGTTATTATCATCAATTGCTCATATAGCCTTATATCAAATCTATTTTTTATCCTAATTTCGTGCTTAGAAATATAAAGAGTTGGATTCTGTTGAAAGAAATTACCTTAACGATGTAAGCAAAGCTTATTATGGCTTGGTGTCTAATAAAATAAATGTTTCTGTGAAGTACGATGGCATTTAGAGCCTAAGTTTTCCTGATGGGATTAATCGCATGGTTGCCCAGTCCGTGCTCAGACGCAAGAAACATTACTAAATGAAATGAATGCTGTTGTACACATCGTTCTAATTACCGTCACAAATGTAAAATCAATGTAATCTTTTACGAACACTTTTACTATGGTAAATAGTTTTAGGTTTGTCTTGTTACGCATAATAGCAATGAACCACGCCAAAACAGAACTATATTAGATTCTGATTTACACGACAATAGACAATTTAAACTGAGTACCATGACGAACATTGAATGATTGAAGGACACATTTCCATCACGATTGAAAATTAAGTCTGTTGAAAGTGTAATCAAAATTGCTTAACACTCATTTTTCAGCACATCAACGAATCAATGAAACATTCCTTCTAAAGTAGCTTGAAGAAATGCCAAGTTACAGTAACGCTAACAAAATTTAACCCAACGTTATTTCATTTTCTGTTTTTGTCATATACTGAATATGATGCTGAAATTGAACACTCAACGGTCAATCAGACATCTTTGTAATTTGTCATCATAACAGAGTATCAGATGAAGGCCGAATTATATGCAAATCTATTCTTTTTTTATTTAGAAAAAGCCTCTTACCCGTAATACATTAAATATGACACCCGAGCGACACATTGTATAGTATTCTGATGCAAAATTAGTTTTAAAAACAATAGTTATTTTATATTTACTTTAGATGACATTTGGTTAATATTCAATTACAGGAATTCATTTATATATAACTCCTACAGGAACAAATCGTCAAAAGTAGTTTTTTACCCTAAAACTTGCATACGATTCCTCAAAATATCTTCAACACGGATACCTAGGGAGAGGTGTTAGAGAAAACAGTGCACTGAAAACGTCTTCTTCTGCTTGTTGGAAATAGATAATGGTTCGTTTCCTTCTGTGCAATACATTATTTGCTACTTACAATTTTCAAATAAGAAATTTTGGTACTTGAACTTGTCTTGATCGATTTTCTCCGCTTCAAAACCGCCACCACGTGTCAAACATAGCCGACAGCCCGTATATGGCGTTCTACACGTTGAATCAAGGGGAAAAATAACAAAAATACCGAACTCTGAGGAAAATTCAAAACGGAAAGTCCGTCATCATGTGTCAAAATGAAAAGCTTTAAAAAGGGGTTTCAGTGGACACAATATACAATTGAATATTGTTCCATTAAGATGTGTAAATCTTTTCAATATTCAATTATTCAACAATCTTTTGCATAACTTGCATCCAAAATGCACTATTTTGAAGTTGAAGTTCGTGTTTGGTATATAGTTAACTGTGAAAACTTCATAAACAAAACATAAATACCCATTTAACAAAATTGGCGTTTAAAATCCAAGAGCCACATTTCCATGAGAAACTAAAATGGCAAAAAGCCAAGTTCCCCCTAGTATTTGTTTTGATCACTGTCAGCAATACCAGAAAGTTTTTTTTTAATTTGAATAAAAGAGATTAGAAATAATATAAATTCAAATAGTTATTGTCATATAAACTCTAAGCAATATGTTTGATAAATACAAAATATAAAGTAAACAACACAACTGAGATTCATATGCGAATGTCATACAAGTGAGAGGTTTAGGACTATAAAACCAGGTTCAATCCACCATTTTCTACATTTGAAAATGTTTGTACAAAGTAAGGAATATGACAGTTGTTATCCTATTGTTTGATGTGATTTGTTATTTGATTTTGCCAACTGGTTAGGGTCTTTCCATTTGAATATTCCTCGGAGTTCAGTACTTTTTTTCATATATCTATATCATACTCAGGAATTATTTCAATTGTTTCTATATAAAAAAACCATTTTTTATTCAAAAATCAAGTGGATAACTTTGTTGCTGAAGGAAACAGTTTGATAATTCCCTATTATTTGTATCAAATTTGCATACCAGATATATTTATAAGAATATGATTTTTAAGTTTAAACAATAATGAAAGTGAACTAGTGAAATAATAATTCGCTTTTAACAGCCAGTGTGGTTCAATTTTTTTTGTCAAAATAATTTAAGAAACACCGATGATGAATTATTCACTTGAATGTGAATACTAGTTATCTAACCTCAATGAATCCATACTCATGTGACCTTCAATGTATCCCCTGATTTAGAGATGGATTACGCAATAAATTAGGCGTGTTCAGTTATTAAAAGGAAAATAATGTCGACACTGAAAATGACACAAAAGTGTATCGTTTGATTGACTGATTCGATCCACAAAAACTAATCATACATATGTTTAACATGCAATATGAGGTTAAACAGAACTAGAAAACATCCAATTACAAGAGTACACTATCTATCTTTATCTATATTTAAGTTTATATCGCTTATTTGGCAGTCGGCAGTCTTCTGAGACCAACTCGATAGTTAATTAGATGGTGTCTAGATTAAATTACATTGACAAAATCAAATAAGAGACTTGGGGCAAATCGGTGAAGTTGAATTTGAATAGAGGTCGGTCAATTAAAAACGTATTAACCGTATCATATACGTTGACGTATACGCATCTGCATATAACCAAAGCTGTTCTTTTATATATACATGTAATTGGATCCTATTCAAAATAATCAAACACAAACTTTCAATATTTGCGATGATAGTGTTTTGCAAAAAAGGGCGTCTATCAACGACTCCTGCATGCTCTCGAAAAGGAGCGAATGTGGAGCAGTGACACGAATTTTGTACAAAATCCATTTATAAAACACGTAAAACAAATTGCAAGATCTTACCTGAATAAACACAATAAATTCAAATATACTACTTATTTACATGTAGGAACTACCAATATCGTTCGTTTGCGATTTTATTAAAAATGAGTAATAGATTCATTCATTGTTTTCATATGTAATATAAATACATTAATTTTGAAGAAAAAAGACATACTGCATGAGCATTGCAACAACAATTTGGTTCTACGAGCGCACAACGCAAGTTAGCACATAAACAAACGATTTGGCCGTATTCCATCTTATCATGCCTGTACACTGTATTAACCTTTGAATATAAAAACTCAATATTTCCTAATTGTTTTCAAGTGAATTTCACGTGAACAAGATAGATCAGACACGCGAGTTTCGGATGAAAAGGAATACAAAATCAGTTTATGTCAACTTTACGTATGTATAAGCTTATTTTATCTGAAAGGAATATACATTGTAATTCAAAAAAAAAATCAATACATGGAAATTTTTCGTGAAAACAAATATTTGTACAACGAAACGGGAGAAAACCAAATAAGCCATGATATGTGCCCTGTTTCTAAACCCCGAAAAGATAAAATATATAAATTCCGCTCATCGAAACAAGATCTTCTTTGGAAGTTGACGAGTTATTACAAGACTTGATTTCACACACTGTTCTTATCCTGACAAAAAATACCTGTTTCTGATTTATGGTTAAAAAACATGTTTAATATATCTTTGTAAAAAATGTTTGTCAATAATTTTATACACATTGTAAAGCAATACCTACCACCTCTATATATACATGTGAGTGTACGCATCGTCAGTGCATGCGTTTCATGTCATCTTTCCGTGTTGTAAACATAATTTAAATCATATGAAATAGAAGCAAACACATTCAATATAAAAAAGAAGATGTGGTATGATTGCTAATGAGACAACTTTCCACAAAAGACCAAAAGGATACAGACATTAACAACTATATGTCACCATACGGCCTTCAACAATGAGCAAAGCCCATACCGCATAGTCAGCTATAAAAGGCCCGGATATGACAATGTAAAACAATTAAAACAAGAAAACTAACGGCCTTATTTATATACAACAATGAACGAAAAACAAATATGTAACACATAAACAAACAACAACCACTGAATTACAGGCTCCTGACTTGGGACAGGCACATACATAAATAATGTGGCGGGGTTAAACATGTTAGCGGGATCCCTTCCCTCCCCCTAACCTGGGATAGTGGTATAGCAGTACAACGAACTATAAAAATCAGTTGAAATAGGATTAACTCATCAGATGGACAAAAATACAAGTGATCGTGGCCGGGTACTTGTACTTGTAGGTAGTATGTAAAATCTGCAATTGTGTATGTTATTATTTTCATATTTCTCCTCATAATTCAGAAAATGCTTAAGTGCAGAAGGTAATGAATAAACTTATCATACAAAATACTAGTATTCAAATTTGGTACGTCAGACTCGTTTAGTCTGCAAAATCTCATCAATGACATTCATATAAAAAAGTTAAACAGGCATAATAAAGAACGAAGTTAATGAGCATTTGGGACCCAATTCCAAAATGATTTGTCAAATTATGTACAAACTATTTGTTAATTCTTTATTAGATTGTGGTTTGCACAAACTTGGGGCGGTCTGTTTGCAATATGAGGAGCTGAACACTATAAGCAGCCTACAATATGACTCTAATACCACAAATGTTCTTCATATTTTCAGATGGATTTAACATTACAGGTATGTTTTGACCTTTCTATCAGATCAGAAATAAACCCATCATAAACCAGGATTTAATTTTGTATTTACGCCAGACGCGCGTTTCGTCTACTAAAGACACAGCAGTGACGCTCGAATCCACAAAACTTAAAAAGGCCAAATAAAGTATGAAGTTGAAGAGCGTTGATGACCAAAATTCCTAAAAGTTTTGCCAAATACAGCTAAGGTAATCTATTCCTGAGGTAGAAAAGCCTTAGTATTTCAAAATTTCAAAAATGTTTGTAAACAATTATTTTATAAATATTACCATATCAAGAGACGTGCTGACTACTGGGCTGGTGATACCCTCGGGGAATTAAAACTCACTTAGCAGTTACATCGACCCAGTGGTAGTAAATAAACTCATCATAGATACCAGAATTTAATTTTGTATTTACGTCAGACTCGCGTTTCGTTTACTAAAAATTCATCAGTGAATGCATTCAATGGGAACTTCATGCAAGTGGTTAAACTTAATTACCTGGCCGAAAGAAGGTTTGCTGAACCAACCTCATTTTGCTACTTGTTCAGTCGGTAATATCGTAAGTTTTCCTTTCCTTAATGTCGATAAAGAACACTGTGATCCAAGAAATCTTGTGTTTCTAGTTTTGGAACATGATCAGACAAATGACCAATTTAAACTCTACTCAAAAGATGGAATTTTAAATGGATCGTACTCGAGGAATCAATTCACATTCTCAGCAATTCATTCGATGGCTTTGAAACATGCAAATATCTAGGTCGAGTTTAGTATTATGGATGAAATGCTTTTAGTCAGTAGGGGATTGGCATGGATTTGTGACGGGTGCTGGGTGCATGCAAGACAGATTGAGTGCGTAAACCATGTAAATAAGTCAAAGTCACAGTTTGTCGTGTCACAATAAGTTATTTTTACTCATTCGGTAATAGGCATCCATTCCATGTATACTGATGACAAATGCATGTTTCGTTGAGATAATTAAACATTGTCTTTGCATGGCTTAAAATCATTGTCTTGCATGTTGCAATGATATTTCGCGAGTTTAAAAAATTAATAAACAGCCATTTGCCAGTTTCAATACACAAACTGTTAATAAAGAACATGTTGTCTAACGGACCTTTGCTGTATAAACACCAATGTAAGCGCTACAATTCCCACCCCTTTACTTGGTTATTCGTTTCTTGAATTATGTCTTAACTTTTAAAGCAAACATATCAGGTCAGTAAAAAGTTGTAAAACTGACAAAACAAATCAGTGGTTGCCTGTAATCACTGAAACAATAAGTAAATCTTGGTACAAACTTACTAAATTGATAAGTAATTACGGGTATAATATAGTTACTGAATCGTTTATTAATTACAATGTAAGTGTAATTCCTAGTTTCGCCTTTTTACTGAAACATGTATATTGTTATTGAAAATATATAAAATCAATTAAGGAATCACCAAAACGTGTTTGATTTAGTATCGTAAATATAAATGTAAAAGTATCAATAATTCAGTTGAATATATTCTAACGAGCAACTATCCGGTGTTAAAACAATTAAGTGTATTACTTAGTATAGTATGGTAAGTTCCTGGTATATAACTACAATCGGTCAGAAGCATCAATTTCTGTATCAAATAGAAATCCATATAATTTACTGTCCTTGAACAAGATAAAGTGTTCCATTATATTGGTAATTACTGTTGTTTTGTATATCGGTGTATGATAATGTGATGGTAAACAATTAGCTTTTACTCTTTCAAATGGCAAGAAAGAACATTTAAAAAAAAATTCATTCTAATCTTGTGGAATAGTGTTCAGTAAGATATGGTAAATGGCATTCGTTCAGACATTTTTATTTAAATGTATTCTTCATTTTCACATTCAGTACTAGTGTT
Source organism: Mytilus edulis (assembly GCF_963676685.1). NCBI lineage: Eukaryota > Metazoa > Mollusca > Bivalvia > Mytilida > Mytilidae > Mytilus > Mytilus edulis. Next base: position 50,122,880 of record NC_092347.1, read on the forward strand.
TTATGCATTTTAGGAACCTGACACTTTTTATTACCTCGGTTTCAATACCAACTTAAGAATGTATTCTTCTGACGTTTCAGTCTCGTTGAAATCTCGTTCTGGAATTATTTCCAAAACATGTGATACAAGGTGAAAATATCAATGAATTTTAAAAATATTATTATCAAACATAACTCTGTGAAATAATTGTGTATTTGCAATTATTAGTTTTTGAGTAATCTAGTTTTCAAATTTTATGACCAATCATGTCAGTTTTTTAGCAAAAATTTGGAGAATCATGTACATATATCATTTTTGTCTGTTCAAATGTCTTAGATATGTATTTTTTCAATCATCTAACAAAAAAGTTGAAATGATATGCATGTTGTTCTTAAAACTGAGAAAAATCACAAATTTTCAAAATTGACAGCATGGTAAATTTTACACAAAAAGCATCAAAATATGATAAAACTTTCTTATATTAACACCAACCTATAGCTTTTTAAGTTATTTTTTTTTTAGATTGGTCCACTTCATCTTTCTTGAAAGTATGACAAAATATTTAAATGTGGAACTATTATTTTTTCACGATGATAGCCCAAAAATAGGTAAAAATCGATAACTGATTGAAGTATCATCAAAATTGGGTATTTTCAAAGTGCTGTAGCGAAAAAAGAAGTGCGCCCCCATATGATTTTTTTTTCACCAATTATTTTTTATAGTCTTATAAACTTAAAATTCAGGTTAAGAAAAAAAGTTTAATTCTAGAAATGTTTGGCTCCTCAGAGGTGTACATCCTTGTTCGATTTAAGACAGTTCACAGGATACTCTATCCATATTTACTAATACTAGTAAGTCAGTGTCAGAACCCTCTGCTCATAGCTGACCTGGGTAGCCATTTTATACCTCTGCTTCATTACACAACTTGAGTTTTTCCATCTGTTTTTATTACACTCGCACTCACTTTAAGGTTTGATTCCTCTGCTTGCAATGCACTCACTATGTGCCTAATTAACAGTTTTTAAGTTTGTGTTCTTACTATAATTCCGCCCGTGCAGGTGCTCTACACTCCACTTTTAATAGACTAGGATTGTCAGTTTTCCTATCGAAGGTCGGTGGTTTTCTACGGGCACTTCGGCTTCCTCCAACAATAAAAACTGGCTGCCACGAAATAGCCCAAAAGTGGCGCTCATAAGTAGCTTTAAAACACGTACACAAACAATCAATCAATCTTACATTAATCAGCACTTTATCTTTACTAGTCACAATTAAGCCTCAATTTCCCACACACCATGTAGGAAGTCCCTTCCATCCGTATAATTGTCTTGTTCACAGTGAAAGATGTTTTAACAGTAATACACATCCTTTGAAAACGGATAAATAATGAGCAAGAACTCGGTGAACTCTAATTATAAGATCCACTGTACCGGTTGGTGGAAAAATAAAAGATAAACCAATCCACAACCGCTAAATGCACCAAGGACATAATCCGTTGCTCTTTTTATATTGTTTCCGCTAATTTGATAAACCTTCAGTCCAATTGAAGAATTCTGTGTTTGATGGAGGATCTCCGGATTCACCTACCAAAAAATCGAATGATATTCCAGACTTCTATGACCGTTATTTACGTACTCTGATATAAATAGACCGGTGACACTTCACAGAGAAAGTCGACGTTGTTCTCCACAAATTGTTTTTTCTTTGTTTTTTTCTTCGTTTTTTTCACTGTCGTTTTAGATATTAGTTGTTTCTACACAAACTTGGCTTCACAGATGTTTGTCGAACTTTACTTCACACATTTGCAGCTTTCATGACTGTAAATAAAAACGCGTTATTAATTTCGTGCGACCGAAACGCTTTACTAAATTTACCTTCATAAGGAACGCTCAAACCATCCCATAAGAAAGCCAGGGTGGTTAAGACTTACAGAGATCAGGCGCTATATGTCCATAGAGACCAACATAATTACATGTAGTCAAATCTCGTAATGCGGCATGTTGTATGAAATAACTCTTAATTATAATTTCCTAATTTATCAACGTAGAATTTACAAAATTCTGTTTAAACAACTTAATCCTTCAGCACTTATGACCTTATACTGTCATTGATTGATAACGTTTCACAAATATCAACGTTTGGACTAAGAAAAAATTAAAAAACATTTATATTCTATAAAAACCGTCAGTGGAAGAAATAGACAAAACTTTAACCACATATGTTTCAATAGCGTACACTTTCTGATTGTTAATATGTTTCATTAAATTTTAGCATTGTAAAACACAAAGTTTAATTCCAACAAGAACATTTATTACTCTTTTGAGGACATTTATTACGTATCACAGGGTCAGTGTACTAGTATTTTGAAAACCGTGGACCTGTGATTTTAAATATTCTATCAATGGTGTAGTTCGACCCTTATTTCTAGTCTGGCAAAACGTCTGGGTTTGGGAGTCAAAGACCACGACGCGGATAGACAATGTAAAATAATGACAAACCTGCGTCGAGCAAACTACTTTTCAGCAAATACAAATGCAAAAGTAGAATTTTATAAATGTTTGATTTTTGTTATAAGCGTATTCAGGACAAGAATAATTTTCGACTGCAACTAGAAAATGAGAGCATGTTAAACAAATGTGTCAAAGAGACAACTATCCGACCAAGAGGTTTAATTCATATATTTATTTTGTGTTGGCCATGTACGTTTTGACACATGTCTTTTTTTACTATATCGAAAAGAGTTTAGTTTGTACAAAACCAATGATGTTATATATATAATACTGTTAATCCAAATTAGTTCGTTTATAAGGGATTTTTTTTCTCCCTTTCCAAACATGTACATCGTCTTCAAAGCAGAATTATCTCAATCTTGCCATCTACCAAAATTTTTGTGTAAATTAATAAATTAAAAGATTTAAAAAAATGATATTGTACATGACATTTTATCTTTTCGTTCATTCCTATAAGGCTAGTGTCAAAATGTACACCAAAACGTTTTGAACAATCTATAGTTTAATCGATCAACTGAAATATTAATGTCTAAATTATTCCCAGTTGAGTAAAGCCTCTGTTTTGAACCTATAATCATTGATTCACATATTTTTGGCATTTAGTTTTATACAATTTTCGAACACCAGTATTCAATAGTATAAATATCATTTTTAATGTTTATAGCATTTAAATCGTGTACAGTATAAAAGAGGGACGAAAGATACCAAAGGGACAGTCAAACTCATAAATCTAAAACAAACTGACAACGCCATGGCTAGAAATGAAAAAGACAAACAAACAACAGCACACATGACACAACATAGAAAACTAAAGAATAAACAACACGAACCCCACCAAAAAACTAGGGGTGATAACATTTATTATGTAAAATAGAATAATTTTATATTTATGATCATTTATACACATCTCCAATTCTTGTTGGTATCGGTAGCTATTTATATCAAAAGTCAACCACTCGGGTTGTTTGCTTGGTCTTCCCCCTTTTTCTTATAATTTTGAAATTCGTAAGTCGTTTGTCGAGTGTTTGGAAAAAACAAAAATTAGCTGCTTCGTCGACATCTCTAAACGATTTGTTTTAAATAAATTCCATAATATAATATTGATTACCTATTGCTAAAAGTATCTAAACACAAAAAACATAAGAAAAGCTAGCATTATCAATACACTGTGAAAGTGATGTCACGGTCAGGTGACAGGAGTCAGACAGACATGAACATCTTTGGTTGATTTCATACACTAAATGTCATTTACCTACAATGTACAGTTATTAAGGAACAGACCCAATAAAAAAAAAAACTAACATGATAAGTGGACCATCAAAAAGAGGTCAATGTCACCTGACAGGAGTTGGACAGACAGGTATACCAGCAGATAATTCCATATACTAAATATCATTGACCATTTTCACTTTTTGGTCCTATTGTTTCATGGCAGACATTTGTCAGGATGATGCATTCTTGCTTCATAAGCAATGGTCAGGCGACTTGTCCATAAATTTTGTTTTATTTTTTGTTATCAGGAGGACACAGAAGCTGTGAACAGCATTGGATTTGCCTGTCCGGAGCCTGGATGCCAAAGGGAGTTTGTTTCGGCAAATGGTCTCGAAAGGCACATTTTGAAAGGATCCCATCAATACGTTAAACCAGCAGGAACAGATGTTGTAAAACAAATGTGGGTTGACAAATGCAATAATATCGGAAGTGAATACAAATCTGTGATTGACCAATCTGTTATCTCAGGCTCTGAAGATGATTCCGTTGTTGAAGGATGGGCTTTGAAGAAAAATCGAAAAGTTGTTCGTTTTTCTCCGCAAATTAAAATCTTCCTGAAAAACATTTATGATGAGGGTGAAAGAACAGGGAAACGCCCCTACTATGACGATCTTTGTGACAGGTTAAGGAAACAACGAACAGAAAATGGAACCAAAATGTTTTCCCCTGCTGAATGGCTATCTGTTAGTCAAATTAAAAGTTTGTTTGCAGGTTTTGCATCTAAACAACATTCAAGAAGGGATATCCCACATGCTTTACATGTTGTAGCTCCTGATCAAGTTGATGTAAATGATGTTGAATTGAGAAATGTATTGTCTGAAATAGAAAACTGGGAGATACAAGAGAACATGTCACTCTTAACCGACAAAATTTTGTCAACAGAACTTGACCCGTTTCATGCAGATACATGTAATTGAAAGTGTTTGTAGCAGATCATGGACTTCTTATGAATACACTTATGAATTGTCTCCCTTTAATGTTATTATAAATGATTAATTGTCTTTTAAAATATTCAGAATCAAGTGAGAAATTGAAGTCCGGCTTGTTCACTCTTCCTTTTATCATATCAATTTTGGCTGTACAAATCATTAAAAATGAAGGATAATGAAAGACAGTCCTTGCTTTCCAAAAGTCTTAACCTGCCAGGTGGTGCATTCAGCCTCTAGTTAGAAAAAAAATAATCTAAGCTATGACCATTGCCTGAGATGAAAGTTTTTAAAAATAAATTAGGCATCGTCGTTTGATGGTGCATGTTTTGTACAAATTTAAATCATTTACCCTCTAATTTTCCTTGTGAAAAAATACAAAATATCAAATGCTGTTGTCTTAAAGTAAGTTGTGACCTTGACTTTTTGACCTTTAAGGCTACTACAGAGCCTGAAAATGATAAGAGACTGTTTCCTCTTGTTACATAGGTGCATGTTTGTACCATATATTTTAATGAAAACTTGATTTGTTTGAAGGTGCTGTTATATGAAAAACTTTAAAAAAAAAATATAAAAAATTGCTATTATCTGTATATATTGTGACCATGACCTTTGATCTACACAGCCAAATTTGAATCAATTTCTTTTCTCCTCATTCCTTTGGGTGTTTGTTGATTAAGTTTCATGAAAATCCAAAGATGTGTTTCTTTGAGTTCATCTGTAAATGATATTGTGACTTACAAAATGACTTAGGAACAACCAGATGCCAACTTGTATTTATAATTTTGTTAACAGGGGTAAACCTATTTGCCCCTTCCATATATTCATATCTTATGTTGATAGAATATCTTTTTAATACAATTTCAATAATTTTTCAACATAATTGACCTAATAGCTCCAGTTTTAATGTTACTTATTCATGTGCAGAAATTTTGATTTTTACAGTGTTTGAAGAAAAATCACAAAATTTCATAATTTTCATGTCTCTGCCAGACACATAAGAATATGAGTGCCCACCAATTTTATTCTTAAATTAGTTTGTACTATACTTCAACTTTGCAGTGTGATATGATTTTTTCAATTGTCAGTGGTAGATGAGATTTTGTATCTGTTTTAAAATGTGTAATTTTCAACAAAAAAAATACGGGAAAATTTAATATAATTATCTCCCTTTGACAGGCAAAACTTTGAAATTTGATTTTGATTATAATTGTGTAAAATGATTATTTTACCATCAAACTTACTGTCAATAAAAGTTAAAATAGTAAGATTTATACTTTGTTGCTTTTTTTTTTCATCTCAATATTGTCACAAAATCGAAGAAATTCATTTTTCTGAGCCAAAAAACTGGTTCCCTGTATAAAATACTGCATTACTCGTTCCAGTGATAAGGTCCAGGGGTAATATTTTGTGTGAAGTCTTGTACTACTATGGTGTTTTTATTCACCAAGTTTCTAGGAGATTTGAAGACCCCCCATGTGTCACTCAATACATGGTTTTATGGTGGATTGGGTGTTAAATTGTTTAAACGATCTGTATTAAATGTATATATTATATTTGGGTTGAATATTCTTATTACACATACATGTATAGAATAGTTAGCACTAATTCATAACTAGGGATATTAAATTTTCCTTCTATGATAAGATCTTCATCAGTCACCAGTATATATGTGGTCTATAATAGTAGTCACACAGTTATCTGTTACTCTTGTCGGTTTATGTATAATTTTTTCTGACCCATATAAATAAATAGTCTTTCCAATTTGATTTCCGACAACCGTATTTTCTATATGTGAATAGCTTATATTGAAATAAAAAGTATAATTTCTTTATTTTCTGTTGACGCCTGGTCTATTTAATTTCAATTGAATCAATATAAGATTGCAGATACTTTGTGGACGATAAAAAATGCCTATCAAAACAGATTTTGTTTTTGGATTTTAATTCCAATCCAATATCCATATAGATTCAATACCACCTAATTCTGTATCAATTTTTCTCTCGTGGCAATTACGATACTTGCAATATTCCTGTCAATACGAAAGAACTGAAATAATGTTCAATGAACTTTTTTCAATTATTTTCAGTAGAGTGACCAAGCCAATACATTTTCCACTTAAATGGACCACCAAACCTGCAAGCTAAATTGTGATTTTCGTGTAGAGATATGTTTCAATTTTTGTCTGGTGGAAGAATTGAAAACAGGAGCAAAGTTCGGTAACTGAGATTTTCATAAGTGTTAAACAAATTTCATATTGGGTATTAATTGAAAGTAAGAAAATGATATCCGATATGTGAAATAAGCAAGACAATACTCCTTTAACAAAAGAATAAACAATGGCAATTCTTTTTCGAATTTTGAACTTAAAAAACAAAAAAACCGATAAAATATCATAGTCACAAAAATTTATCAGCCAAAAACTTTTTATAAACATTGGTCAACAATTATGTGATACAAAAATATCAATCCTAACAATTTTATTTGGCACAAACAAAACAATGGTATGATGCGGTCTTGAAGCGCTTCGTTAATAAAAGTAAATATGCTTCGTGGCGTTAAAAGTAATAAATCGGGAAATTCACAGAATTATAATGTTTATCAAGAACATGTTGAAAAATGTGAATTTATTAGACAAACTGAGCAGGATTGGTCTCATAACTTTTCCAAATAAAGTGTTAATTCTTTTTAACACACACACACAAATTGAAAGATATTGGTTTAATGTAAATATACAAATGTGTGTAACCACTCATTGGAAATAAAACAGGGTGCATATTCTTAAAACTGAGAGAAAACGAAAAAAATAAGGCTACATTTTTTAAGAAATTATAGGTACGCCTTATGAAATAGCACTTGAACTTTCATAAAATGGAGTTTGAGGACTATAACAAAGAAATAAATTAAATATTTAAATTTTTGGAGTTTCATTTTGAATGTCTTTTTATTTCCATTTTATGAAAAAAACAGCACATTATGAAATGGCTACGACCGGGCAAAAATGTAAGATTAGGGAAATTTGCTAAGCAATTTTTTTTTTGCCGGTCCGTCAAATTCGTAAAATAAGCACCTTTTTCTCGATTTCCCACTCCACTATAATTTTAAATAAATGAGAGAAAACAAAAATAAAAAAACAACTTTTTTTGGTACCCTTTTCAATGATTCCTTGAAACCGTTTACCATTAAACGTATTGTCTTCTTCGAGTCCTTTATAACTTAATTTTTTTAGCCGTTGGTGCTTGGGAGTGATTCTGTGGAGTTCGTTTCTGTCGAATTGCGTTTTTGGTGTGTGTCATTTGTGCCTTCTAGATGATTCTTTCAATTACAGGAGCATATTTTTCGTTTATATATGTGTTGTTCTTGTAGTCGCTAATTTCATGCACCCTGCATATCAACATACATATCAATTGTAACTTGTCCATTTTGCTTCTGACTTTCTTTGAATATTCGGAAAGCAAAAATGGCTTTTGTTTATTTATTTTTATTTTCATGATCACTTACTTTGTAATGAAAAAAAAGTAAAACCACAAAAATACTGAACTGAGAGGAAAATCTAATCGGAAAGTCCATAATCACATGGCAAAATCAAATGACAAAACACATCAAAAATAAATGGACAAGAACTGTCATATTCCTGACTTGGGTATAGGCATTTTCCAACAGATTCCAAACATACCACTTTTGGCTGTGGGTATGCACCATTATGGCAGAAGCTTCAATGGAACTTTCAGTTGGTTGTAGTTATCATTTTGAAGCAAATCCATTAAATAAATGACACCATAACGCTGTTGCAATTGATGATGATGTCAGAAAGGTATAAAGCTTAAAGAGAGAATACGCAACAGTTATTGCTGCAGTGATGAAACTTAACTCGGCAAAGTTGAGATATGTAATAAAACCGACAAAATAGAATGAAGTGATATCACTGGAAATCGGACCACAATAATTGTGCCATAAGAAAGTTTTCTTACTTCAAAGCAGAAAACGACAAAGCTGATGAAATCAGGACGGAGATCAAGTTACATCCGTGAGTTTCTCTTATTATTTCGTATATGACCCTTTATCTAATTATACAATAATCTACAATTCCGAATGTTTGGCATCCTTGTGTTCGAAAGGACTATATGCCGGAATATTTTTCTTTCTATTTTGCAATTAACAATACGTCTTTCCATAGAAGGATTCAGTCATTTTCAGTACAGAAAATTTCTGGCATTTTTAAGTACTGTAAATTTAAGTCATTATTCAGTATTGAAAATTTCAGTCATTTTACAGTACTGAAAATTCAACCATTTAAAGTACTGAAAGTTGTAGTCATATTTAACACCTAAAAGAAAAGTTCTCGGTTATGCTATCACACATATCATAAACCCAAAGGGTGAGTTGGGAAGAGAAATATGGTCACTTGGTCTTCTTCCGACCGACAGTGAAAGGCTTGCCAAAGACGTGAAAGTGGGGAGTCCGTTTGGCTGTGCGGGATGTATCGAGTTTGCAACTACGTCCTGTCAGAATGGTGAGGTTCAATCCGATGCCTCGTGTAAAGAGAGTGCAAATCTCTTTGCACATGAAGAACCTTTGCAACAACTCTTCGAGGGGCCCGTAGGTGACCTGTTGCAAGGCAAGATTTCTGTCCATATTCATTATACCCTCATTTTCCAGTGGTAGTCGAAATTCAACTAACCATCATCCAGGTGGGCCTCTATTATAAAAAAATCTACCTGTTGTATCTCTTGTTAACTTGTTCTCGTCTTGAACATGCATGTAATATTTGCCAGTGGACTTTAAGCAACCAACAATCAATCAATCATCAACAAAGTTGGTTTGGGATAAATACAAGTATTTTATTTTTAAACTAGATCGCTGTATGTATTCTTTCATTTCAACCCATGAATGAATGGAAGATGATTTTTTTTTTATGAATTATATGGCCACATTTTTTATGTGCATGTTTCAAGCCATGACTTCTCATTTTCTCAATTGTCGTTGTTTGTTCATGTTGTGTGTCATTAATGATGTTATTACATGATTTTGGATGTAGATCAGTGCGTTTTTTTTTCTTACGATTATTTAGTAGTTTCGCTAGTTATCAAGTAGACATTTACAGCTTTCAATGCGCTATGATTTTTCGTTGTTGATTTGTGCGAAAGACGGATAAGGAGCTGTCATAAAGACAGTCAAATTCAATCACATAAGCAACAAATACAAAACCATCAAACAGAGGTCACCAATACAGTTCCTCAATGTTTGGCAGTCCACACCATACAAGAAGCGCTGAATTGCTTCGACAAACATATAGCTGTCATGTAGCTGTGCAGCACAATGTCAGAATATCGTTCATTAAACTAAATGTATAACTACACAAAGACATATCTATGACAAGACTATGTCCGACTTGGGACAGAGGTGCATATAAATGTGGCGGGTTAAACATATTTTGTCGGCGTCTGACGTTGGACATTATGGTTACTAGTATACATAGTATCCTTGTTCTGTTGTTTATAGTTGGGAGGCATACCACATCTCTTTTTGAATTCGGCATAAAACTGGGGAAGGGCTCAGCAAAAACTCTCCTTTCCCTAGTTTCTCAGCCTCATACAAACATTTAAAAAAAATTCTGACATTGACCTTACATTGTATGTGTAGAAGTACTTAACGATGATAAAAAGTTTAAGTACTGAAAAATGACTAAAATATTTAGTATTGTGACATGACTGAAATTAACAGTACTGTAAAATGACTGAAATTTTCAGTACTGAAAAATGACTAAAATTTACAGTACAAAAAATCGACTGAAATTTTCTGTACTGAAAAATGAGTGAAATTTTCTGTACTTAAAAATAACTTTTTCACAATATAACTGAACAAAATACATACAATTAATTGTACTGAATACATATGAGTAAGAAATGTACTGATTGATGGCTTTTTATACCGGTACTGTATTTGTAGTGGCATTTACATAACAACATATAAATGCTGCATATATTCCTGGTAGTGTACAGTTTGATAAAATAAACTATTACATATAGTTGAATTCCTCTAGGTATCAATGACTGAGAGTGAAACAAAAACAGGTGAATGAGGCTGAACCCTTTATCGGTGTGCGTAATTTGTTCGATTGGTTCAATTCACAAATACTATATCTTTCGACAGAACAACAGACTAGAAAATTATTGTATGCAAAGTTAATCCGCCAGTTTCTATGCTTAAACTGAAAAAAATGGCACTTATCAATACTAGTGTCTTTTTGTTCTTTTTCCCTTCTTAATCATTATTGATTTGGGCAAATATTTACCAGATTATGTCTTTTCGGTTTCTTTCGTGATTTTTATTTAACCACTGTGAAATCAAATAATGAAATAAAACACATCTATCTTAACAACTTCCGGAGTCATGGATTGAAGCTATTCCGTCATACTTTGTGATCGAATAAATATAAAAGAAAAAATATGAAGCGTAAGTAATTGAATCCAGGATTCAAATACACAAATATATTGCACATAGTGTTTAAAGCAGTGTTTATGTTCATAAATGCAATGCATAAGAAAACAAGTTAACGATGAAGATAATAAATGCTGAACGTTTTATGGAAAATGTTTACATTCATATAAATATGTGAACAAATTAATGTTAATTATATCAAATCCTGCTTTGTACTAGACATAATTATGACAAGCAAAGCCATATTGTTAACGTGACAGTTCACAAGGTAATGACATGACCCCGGGCACATCTGTCTGTTTTCCGATCCGACTGGTAATGGTTCTTACTTCAAAATGCCACGTAATTAACAATCAACCCTTATTTTCAAGGCTTCTGCTTAGACCCGTTGGGAGATCGAACCCAAAACCCCCTTAGTTTAAAGATATTTATTTAAAGTCGATTGTGAAACAAGTTATTGCAACTTATATTTATCCTTTTCCACTTTGCGGGTGCGAGTGTTGCCTTGTAGCGGCATTATCCTGCTCTTTAGAAATCTGCAAGGGTGTCTTTTACGGTCAAGAAATATGGCACTATCTTAACACGAATCAGCCATTTATCGTATCTTTCCAACGGACTATCATCGTTTCTCAAGACCATACTCTAATGGTGTCGACAGAGAGCCGAAAATTCAGTCCCTGAAACCAGGAACCTTTGTGTTAGTAATCCGATGAGCTAACCACTACACAAGGATTCTCCCAGCCCCCTTATCAAGTCAAGTAGGCTACATCGAGACCCCCAAATAGTATACAAGAAGAAACGAACCATTATTCAGAACCTGTTTTTGCAAGAATCATGCAGGTTCCTGCTAATTAATGATTTTTACCCCTCTTTACATGTCTTTATATTATGCCTTTGAATAAGGTATCATAATAGTGTGAAAAAAAGTTTCATCATTTAGCCTAAATAAAGAAGGGAATTCTACAAAGCACAAAAAAAAATCTAAATTGTTCAAAATTTTTATTTACCACATACTGAAGGGTACATCATCCCTAAACAGAAATAAATTAGCCCACCCTATATTCGTTTTTTTAATAAAATGAGTTCCAAATGAAATACGATTAGCGCGTTGAGGATTTTATCTGTTACTTAAATAGAGAGGCGTTGCTAAGGACTTCATAACATTGTAGTACTGGTACTACTCTGCGACTTTCCCCAATAACATCGTATTAAATAAAGGCAACAGTAGTATACCGCTGTTCAAAATCACACGACATTTTTTTCCTTTTCAGCTATACGACATTATCTGCTGCAAAGAGGGATCAAAAACATGAAACAACGAAACAAGATTAGAGTTTATATAACTATATTGTTAAAATGGAAGCACACAAAATGTTTTTTCTGATTATTAAAGCAAATGTTGTCGCATTAATTTACTGTCTTCATTTTTCTTTCCAACTAGGCAGAAAAATTACATGTAATTAAAGTCCTAGATGATGCTACATATATTATTGATTATTATTGGTCATTAATTGAAATTATTGCATTTGTAATCATCATTATAGATAATTCTTAAACACATTTCTCTTGAACTATCCTTGTGGGAGATAATTATTCTATCGACTAGTTTTTCAATAAAAGTTTTCTCTTGTATCTAATCATTCCTAGACAATAAAATCTGACTGACTGCCTTATCGTCATACTTAGAAAAGAAAATTAGTATATTATTACACTACAGGGTTTTAGGTCTTTGTAGAATCAAGTGCTGTGATAAATCAGTGTCGCTTCGGGGATCATTTAGCGCCCATTGGGGTGTGTACTTAAAGATCCATTTCGATGTTGTTAATCAAATCATAGGTTAAGTGGAAGGAACTGGCTATCATACAACTCGAAACACGGATAATACACTGCAGCATTAGTACAATGAAGAGGCTATTTTATGTATAAGATTGACTGGCCATGACGTTAAAATACTGATTCCCTGGGATATGATTTGGTTCATTTTAGTCTCTGATGCATGATGTTTTATTAATAATTGTGTGTGGCTTTTAAAACTAGCTGTCAGTAACTGCGATGTGTTTTAGTTAATTTTAATAAAGGCAACTTGTATCAGCATCTCCCTCTTAATCACTTACTTAATTTCCATGCATTTTTTAAAACTACCTTGACAATGGTTAATCGTCGACAGATTTCATTTTCATGGAGATTATTTGACCTGCACTCTCAGTCATGGTCTTTTGACTTGGAAACTTTAACTTAGTTAACATGTTGAGGTTTGTGATCATGCCACTTTAAAGGGAATCACAGGTTATGCTGTTGTATATGCATTGGGAAATTATATTTTCGTGGAGATTACGGGTGTAAAAGGTCAAAATCTATGGTAAGAAATACATCTCCAAAACATAATAGATGGATGCGCGGAAATAAAGACTCCAAATCACGACGATGACCAACCATTTAGAACATATAATCTCCTCCAACTTTCGTCAGACATGCACTTTATTATGTCACAGTATTAATTTTAATTTTTGTTTAGTAACTGACATGATAAACTACCATTTTGGACTGCCCATTAAACTCTGTATACACAACCGCTTCATTTTGTCGCAATTTATAACTGTTGATGTAAATGTCTTTTGGTTTTACGAGTCTTTGTTTACTCCTTGGTTTTGATTGTTATTGTCTTTACACCTGAAATTGTTGTTTTCTTGTTGAAACTGTATACGATATATACCTCATCGAACAATCGTAACATACAGTAATAGAAGACGCATCACATCCTATCCTACCATCAAATAGTCACATTTTATAACTTTCAGAGTCCAACTTCGATCAGCTTTTAAAATCCGGAAAAGGATCATGTCGTCTCGTGTGGTTGTATTTTGTCTTCCATCACTTAAAACATTAAATATTTTGTGTCCCTCCTGTTCCAGAATCCGGTTAAAAAAATTATGATGCTTTAACGTTGATTCAGGTCGCGATTGAAATTTTATAACTAGAAAATCAATCATTTGACATAAATTGGGTTCCTTACCGCGATGTGTCATACCTAGGAGATGGTTTTCTGGTTTCCTAGTCTTACTTGCACATGACATCAAAGTGAAAATAGGGCCAACTATCAATTCTAAAACGATAGAAGGAAAGAAATTAAGACGAATTTCTTAATATACTGGTTTCAAAGAGGGTGATGATGTGTGTATTACTGCTGACTCAAATTAATAAAAGTCAACGCTTTTGTGACATGATTTCTCAGCTGCTTTTAAGTTTTCAACAAAATTTCGTAAAACTACTGACAACTAAGAAATTCATTTACTATTTTCGTGGATTGGAATAAGGCTTAGAAATTAAACCATCTTATTCGGTTTACTTCAGGTGAACAAAAAGCCACAGGATATTACCACATCAGTGATGGCTGTCGTAGTTGTTTCTTTTATCTTTTTTTTTTAAACACAACTTGGCCAGTTGGAATCAAACCTGTTCTCAACTTTCACGTATTCTTATGATGTAAATTTAAAGTTCATACCAGTATCTAACGTTTCTAACGATCACCCATCAGCATGATCAACGTTCATATATAGATTTTATGTTTAAAATCCACGAAATTCAATTAAAAAACCTGTTAGTTAACACTCATTTGATAGCTTTCATTTCTTAAGAAAATGTATAAATTGATGATCTTCATTAAAATTTTAGACTAAGATCCAAACCGGCATATTAAAAAGATTATATATAAAGGACTGAACAAAGTGTTTGTATAAAAAAAATCTGAAAAATCACGTTGAAGCTTCAGTTATTTCTTACATTTTTTTGACAAATGGAACCTCTGAAGTAATCTTCCATATTTTAAGACAGCCCATGCAAACCAAGATGACCAAGAAATGTGTAAATATACTTTCAATTGTGAAGCGCACTTAGATAATACATAATCTAAAGCTATCTTTGTTTCTGTCGTATATGCACATTGTGTTCTATCAGCTTTCAGCAAACATATATGCTTTCGTTAAAAAAAATATCAGCAATTTTTGATGGCACATATAATAAAAACATTGTATTACACTTTAATTTCATGGGATCAAAGATAATAATGAATTACTTAACTCATTATTGGGGGCATCTACTGCTGTTTGTAATTTAGGATTTTAATCATAGAGAAAGAAAAACGCCTTTGACCAAAAGTTTAGAAAGCCAATATTATCAAGTAGTTTGAAATGAGCGTCACTGATGAGTCTTATGTAGACGAAACGCGCGTCTGGCGTACTAAATTATAATCCTGGTACCCAGCCCAGTATTTCAACACTTTGGTGTTGACATGAATATCAATAATGTGGTCTTTTATATAAATTTCCTGTTTGTAAAACTGTGATTTTTTTTGAAAAACGAAGGATTTTTCTATCCCAGGCATAGATTACATTAGCCGTATTTAGTACAACTTTTTAGAATTTTGGATATTCAATGCTCTTCAACTTAGCTTTGAACTTGTTTGGCTTTATAACTATTTTGATATGAGCGTCACTGATGAGTTTTATGTAGACGAAACGCGCGTCTGGCGTACTAAATTACAATCCTGGTACCTTTGATAACTATTAACGTCATACGGACAATGGGCTCATTAGAAGAAATTTTCGCAATATTTACATGAAACACAACTGTCACCAAAAATATGTGTGACAATGCATAGAATATCATACTAAGTCACACACATCTAATGTTGAATATCACGTTTGGCGACGTTAAGAAATAATATTTATTAATAATTTCTCCATTTTACAGAATTTTCTGTTATTTCATGTTTGTCTGACTTATAAAAAGGGAAAACAATTAACCTAAGTGTTGTTTTTTTCTTTTTATCTAAGTACATACACTAAACATTAAAATATGAAAGTGCATTGTAAATTGAAATACAGTATGTTCAATTTAATGACCTATTTTGGCTTGGATGTGTACCTAGTCCTTTCCAGTAACTAAAGACAACAAAAAAGAAAATGTACAAAAAAGAAATTAAATATCTCAGTACTTCGGTGTTGACATGAATATCAATTATATGGTCTTTTTTTTTTTTTTATAAATTTACTGTTTTCAAAAGTTTAAAATATTAAGAATTTTCGTAGCCCAGGCATAGACGCTGCTGGTGGACGTTTCGTCCCAGAGGGTAACATCAGCCCAGTAGTCAACACTTCGGTGTTGACATGAATATTAATAATGTGGTCATTTTTATAAATTTCCTGTTTACAAAACTTTAAATTTTTTGAAAAACGAAGGATTTTCTTATCCCAGGCAGAGATTACCTTAGCCGTATTTGGCACAACTTTTCGGAGTTTTGGAACCTGAATGCTCTTCAACTTTTTACCTGTTTGGCTTTATAAGTATTTTGATATGAGCGTCACTGATGAGTCTTATGTAGACGAAACGCGCGTCTGGCGTACTGTAATATAATCCTGGCACCTTTGATAACTATAGTTAACAGAACAACCAAAACCGTCTAATGAAAATTCGTCTGTGGGAGTAAAACTGTTGTACCATAGTTTTTTGTGGTTTACAAGCTGGAGATGTTTCATTTATAACAGTATTTACACAATAAGCAATGGTTTCACGCTCAAACAACAAGATCTAACATATGTATCTGTGGGTTGTGGAATCAAACAGTGTGCTTGACCAGGAAAAATGTAACAATAACTCATCATTAATTTGTATATCTGTTCAAGGCTAATTATAGTCCTTTGTAGCAAGTATTCAATGTATATGACGAGGATTTTGGAATAGACAACTCGGAGCCTGCAACTCGTTAATACCTTTACATTAATCTCTACAGTTCTTTTTACAGCTTAAACTAGAGATGATCTGTAACTTGTGTGTTGTACATTTTATATTAACAAAGTATCTTTATTGTTTTTCAAAGCGGCTTGTTCTTAAAGCTTTTTTTCAATCATGAATAACAAAATATGTTATGGAAAATAAGATTTGTCGTTTTTTTTTATTGTTTTGAAACTTTCGGTCAAAAAGATAAAGACAGTTCTTGTGTTAACTCATTAATAACTCCTGTTATAATGAACTTTACGCTAACAATTCCGTGTTTCTATGATATGAAATAAGTTCAAAGATAATTTGCACGAAACCATGAAATAATGTTTTCTTTACTCGTTTGTAGGAGTTTCATTGCCTTCCGGAAATTGTTTTTCTTTCGGGTCATAGAACCGCCTTGACGCATTCATACTTTTAATGATTCTAATTCAGTTCTATGATTAATTGTAAATGTAACATTTGATTTATTTGAAATGATGAAACTTATTCCTACGAGAAAGTAATTATGAATATGAAAAGGGGATTTATGGTTTGTTCTTTTCAAATAAATGTTTATAATGAAGATAATCGATCAAACAAGCCAAGATATCTTCCGAAAATTAGTTTTCTACATAACAGAAAATTCTATAGGATTGGAAAAAACACAAAAATTCCGGTGATAATGTCTGTCATTGTTAATTGTATATGTCATTTTTTGGTAAACAAATTTCAAAATTTTACGAGATAACCTTAAGGTTGATATGATAAAAAACAAATCTCGAGAGTAAGAATGACTTTATTTGAAATTACAAAAGCAAGAAATAATGAATAAGCCTTTATTGTTGTTCTTATTAAATGATTGGTGTCAATATGATGAGTCAAGTCTTTTGCAACTGATTTTTCAGTTCGTTTTCATGTTGTGCTGTTACACCACTATTCCGGATTAGATAACGGATAATGGCATTTTTAATGCCGTATAGTATTCTTTGTGCGACTATCCCATAGGCGACAATAATAATTTATTTTCTAAATTTAACACTTTTTATAATTAAAATTTGTATAAAACAGTCAAGTGTTGTGTTAGTACGTTATTATTCTGTTTTAAAGATTGAAGCAAAATAGTATCATGACCAACTTCCAGCGGAGCTTTTTTATGTTATTCCTGCCCACCGTCATTTTACACAAAACTTATGAAATTTTGTAAGTCTTTTCGAAAAAATCTATAGAAAATATTTCAATAGGTTTCAAAATGTATATTGTAAATATATACATACTGCAATTATACTGCAATTATTCATAGATAAATAAAAACATACATATTGTACCCTTACTTCCAATCACAGCGCTCCTAAAAGGGTACACAAAGGTCAACCTGGGTAAATGTGATAGTATCGTTTTCCTAATGCCGTAAAAATTTCTGTTTTACAAATTCAAATGACGTCATTTTTTCGTCATTTTTCAGTTTCAAATAGGACGTCACTTGGCGTTGAGGTTTAAACTTATTCGGATGTGTCTACTTTTGTGTTTCAAATGTCTGGTTATGTAAATGTATTTCAGTTGTTTTCTGTAATTAGTTAATACTTCAATTTTATCATGTACATCTTTTGAATATTCATTTTATAAAATTTACTGTTTGCAAAAGTATAAATTATTCTAAATTATAGGGATTTTCTGGTAACGAACAGAAAACCCTTGCCGTTTTTGGCACAACCTTTTTGATCTTTTTGGTCCTCGATGCTGTTCAACTTTGTACTCGTTTCGGCTTTCAAACTTTTGTATCTGGGCGTCACACGTAGGTCTTGTGTGGACAAAATACACATCTGGCGTATTAAAATTTTGAACTTGTTGCCTTTTGTTGGCTGTTGTTCGTGTGATTCTTTGTCAGTTGTGTTCTCCAATTTATTTATATTGTAGTCCTGTGTTGTCATTTTGATGTTATATTTCACATGGCCATAAAAGTGCGAGGTTTGGCATGCCACAAAACCAGGTTCAACCAAACCATTTTTTCCTTTAAAAATGCCCTGTACCAAGTCAGGAATATGGCCATTGTTATATTATAGTTCGTTTCTGTGTGTATTACATTATAACGTTGTGTCGTTTGTTTTCTCTTATTTTTGAGTGTAAATTCACATTGCGATAAGACGTGTCACGGTACTTGTCTATCCCAAATTCATGTATTTGGTTTTGATGTTATACATATATGTTGTATTTGTTATTCTCGTGGGATTTTGTCTATGTGTGTTACATTTTAGTGTTATGTCGTTGTTCTCCTCTTATATTTAATGCGTTTCCCTCGGTTTTAGTTTGTTCTCCCGATTTTGTTTTTTGTCCATGGATTTATGAGTTTTGAACAGCGGTATACTACTGTTGCCTTTATTTCCTTAT
Organism: Mytilus edulis; assembly: GCF_963676685.1. Taxonomy (NCBI): domain Eukaryota; kingdom Metazoa; phylum Mollusca; class Bivalvia; order Mytilida; family Mytilidae; genus Mytilus; species Mytilus edulis. The sequence goes on from NC_092347.1 coordinate 50,142,147, forward strand.
AGTATTAACCGTTTATGTTTTGTACATATATGAGTCCGTTCTTTTCATGTTTAAATTTAATAAATTATCATATCGGGCCACTTTATAGCTCACTATATATACGATTTTGTTCATCTTTGCAGTCAGACTGTGACCTATACATTGTAGTTGTTTACATACACGTCGTTAGATATTGGAAGGACCTCGGCGAAGTGTCTGAATGCGTGTTGCTCATTTTTTAATTTTCTATGGTGTGTTTCATGTACGATTGTTTGTATGTTAGTCTTTCTCTTTTCTAGCCATGGCTTTGTCAGCTTATGATTTTGAATATCCCTCTGGTGTCTTTCGACTCTTTTTGTGAATGAAATGCACGCAATTGTCCGTTTATAAATTTTGAAATTATTAAGAAACTAAGGTTTCAAGTCCCTCAGGAAGAGTTGACTTTGGATGAATTGGCCATTTGTTTTACGTATTGTTGACATATAGCTCTTCAATGGTTTTGGTACTTATACATCCTCGGATTTCAAATGTTTGGCTTTGAGAGTTCCTGATGAAGGTAAATCCAGAAAATCGCTTCGGACACAAGAAATTATTAAACGTGTTGTTTTCAATTTTTCATTCAAACAACTGAACAACTATCCCAACGTAAAGTTTGTTATAGTTTGGATCTTAAAAGTCCGATTTTTGCGCTTAAATGACGTCGTTCCCTGTGCGATACATGGTCAGTTCGGCTCTTTACAGAATCTTGATGAAACGATGAAAAAAATTAAATTAAGAATAGAAATTGGGAACATATCAAAAAGACAATAACCCGACCAAAGAGCAGATAACAGCCGAAGGCCACTAATGGCTCTTTAACGCAGCGAGGTAAAAAGTAAAATCACAAAAATACTGAACTTAGAGGAAGATCAATTATCACATGGCAAAATCAAATAACAAAACGCATAAAAAACGAATGGACAAAAACTGTTATATTCCTGACTTGGTACAGGCATTTTCAAATGTAGAAAATGGTGGATTAAACCTGGTTCTATAGCGCTAACCCTCTCACTTTTATGACAGTCTCATCAATTTCCGGTAATCCCGCACCTAGAGGTGGACCTCAGCTGGTCAAAGTCGGTCAAACTAAATTAAAGATGATTTTTTAATTGCATTCTGATCTAATACGAAAATAAAAAATACTAATTACATATATGTTTTGTTTAAAAAAATCATGACCATTAACCGATATTTATCGACAATTCTACTATATACTAGTGCGGGTGTACAGATAATAGGAAGCGAAATACGTATACGAGACGCTATGTTTATAGTCTCCTGGTATCCTGTTTCTGTTGCGATCGAACAGTTATGTCGAATAATATTACTGTTTACTTCCAAGTTCTTTTTGGGGTTCTCATTGCGCTCTGCGTTTACGTCATATCGATTCCTTTCAAAAAACTAATTCAAAGATTTAAACGGGGAAAAAAGTTTAAATTAGTTGCAGGATGTATCAGCTGTATTTGTAGTTGGCTCGCATTACATCTGTTTCGTAGCCTCGTACAAATACAGCTGATGTTTAAAGACACTAAACATTTATTGTCTATATTATACCCTTCTGATTAAAAGGGGAGGTTTCAGTTCATTTCCAATTTGTCAACATCCAAATCCTTGTTACTAAAACGACAGGCTTACACAAAGTTATATATCATATTGATTTATTGTTATTATTTACCGCCATATCTTTCTCATTTCTCAAAGCTCTGCAGAGAAGTATTTTATTATTTCTCAGATAGATTTTTTAAACTTAATCTTTATGACTTGACTTTCACTTACGCCAAGGTCGTCCGACAATCAAAGCCAGGGGAAAAAATCAAATTAGTCTCCATCATAGCGGCAAATAAAGAAGTAATTACTAGTATCTTGCTTTCTCATCACATGGTCGTACCTAGTTGAGTTAAGGACGCAATATCAATTATCTTTCTTAAAAAACACGCAGTTGACACAAAAAATGCAATCAACAAACAACCACACACATTATACCCATCATGAAACTATTTTTGGGTGATTCGTTGGGATTCAGTGGTAGAAACAGCACATAGAATGTCTTATATACTTGTGAAATCATTACATCTTTTGTTTGTTATACACATTCTTATCATTGTAAACACTGTATATATAGCCTTTCTCGTTAGGAACCATGTCAAAACGTTAATCTATATCACAAAGAATGGATTAACACATCAGGTGCATACTTATAGATCCATTATGTACCATGATACAATCACCTCAACGTATTCTGATAAGTATCAGACAAATACACTATGTTGTTTACTCAAATACCACCTTTCATCATAAGTAATGAATTTCTTTATCCTTATTGTCTTATACTTCATATATGATATTTTTGATTATTCTCTTCATTGTAATTTTTCATCAAAAAAAAAATCAGAGACCTATTTTTAAATTATCTAAATGCTTAAGTTAATGAATTCCTTATGTAAATATTTAATCATTCAACGAAAACACAATCTATTTACATAACAAATTAAACCTTAATTTCGAATTTTCGAAATAAACAGAAAATACTACTAAGACCAATTAGATATTAAATATAGTAGTGCTGAAAGGGTTTTACAGATATAATTCTAAGTAGAATTTTGTTGTGAATATGTTTTGGATATATTTTTTATCTCGACTATAAAGTGTTCTCGGTTATTTCGTCTTAACGTCTTTTGTGTAAAAATCGATTTTGCATTATTTTAAAACAAAAATTGTTTTATTTCTTATGCAAAATAAAGAGACATCAAACTTCTATATCGTTTGTCTAATTTTTATGTACGAATGTGTCTTAAAGCTAGCTCCATTTCCCATTTAGGAATCAGTAACAATATGACAAATATATACCAGTCTTATGTAGACAAAACGCGCGTCTGACATTCCCAGTTTTAGTCTTTGCGTCTACGATGAGTTTATTTGGTTTATAACTATTTTGATATGAGCGTCACTGATGAGTCTTATGCAGACGAAACGCGCGTCTGGTGTACTAAATTATAATCCTGGTACCTTTGATAACTATTATTTCATACCATATATCAGGATAAGGTTCATCATAGTCATTATTAGTAGATTTGTGTAACACAATACTACGGTCTAAAATCATAATCGAACAAAATCATATATTAAGTATACATACTGTTACGATTCTAAAGCTCTATGGTTTTCTTTACCACTGGAACATTTCTTATATTAAGATATTTTATAGGGCCGCCGGGTATACATTGATTTGTTTGTCTGGTTGTATCTTACAGATCACATAACAAAATGACATTAAAGACATAGAAATAACAAATGTCAATTCCAGGTTTCCAATTTCAGCTGTCTTTGTAGTTCTTCAGTGTTTTATAATTCTATTTTGTTACAGGATTAAGTTTAAACCTGTGAAATTATAGTGCAGAATAGATATCCAGATATTAGATAAATCCCGAATATAGTATCTGTTTTACATCTATAGAAAAACCTTCCTTGATTACGTTAATCAAAAAACAAAAAAGTAAACAACAATCCAAGCAAGTGAAATATTATTGAGTTATTAATTTTCATTGTCACAGTCGGACTGTTATATAGTCTCCCTATAATTAATGCAGTTACCTCTTATTCTACATAATGATGAAAAAAAAGATAAATGATATACATTCTCATAGTTTAAAAATTGAACATTTAAGAAAGAAAACAAAAGGTACGATATACATGTAGTAAGCGAATTCTTCATCCCGCAAACATATAAATTTTAAAAGGGAAGAAGATACCAAGGAGCAATCAAATCAAATTCATTCGAAGAAAAATACACATCTCTATACTTCAAAGAAAAAACATAGACGAAATACAGTTCACAAAACACTACAGGAAAACTAAAGGTTAATCTTCACGAACCCCATCTAAAATGGGGGTTAAACAGATGCTTTGGAAAGGCTCACCGTTCTAACATCAGACGTCTTGTTACTCATGCAAAATGTTTAGTACGTTCCAATAGAGTAAATGAGAAAATGGCATTTATCAGTGTCATATATTTTTTATAATTACAGTTAACCGGATTTAAGTCTGTTAATTCTATTTAACCGATATACCCTTTTGAAATATAAGTTGAACATCTTCTTCTTTATATACAGAAAAACATACTAGTATATGGATGAATCATCGAAATATTCGAGACAGCCGTAGAAAGTATCTCTGGATGGAACGATATGTTACCACTGTATATCCTCTGATTGTTAAGCACTTTCATTATCATTTTGTTAACATTGCCCACGATACGTATATACAGGTACCAATGCAGATAAAACATTTGTGGATTGATTTACGGATATCTGTGTGCTATGAGATGGGTCTTGAAAGCCTCATCGTCATCAATATCAAATAGGCTAAGCAGCAGTTCATTCTATAGTGTTTGATGTTCTAGTTCATTCTAGTGTCTTGTTGTTAAGAACTTGATCCTAATTTGACAAATCGTTTTGGATAGAATTGACGAGCAGTTCTTGCCGATGTCATCAAGTATTCTGGAAATTTGATAGTTTTGGGTCCTCTAATAAATATGTCGCTATGCCTGGGCCTCGAGAATACTCATGCCTGATGAATCTGGCTGCTCTCCTTTGGACCGTTTCAAGTTGGTGTATGTGTTTTTGGAGGTTTGGGTCCCAGACACTGCTAGCGTATTCTAGTGTTGGTCTTAAAAGGATTATTTATGCATGACATTTTATATTCATTTACCAAATGTCTTCGTAAACAGCCAAATGTTTTGTTTGCCTTTGTAGTAATATATTCGATATTGCCATTCCACAAAAAGGTTTTTGATAGGTCCAGGTATAAATTTTGGTTGATTGTTTCAAAGATGTGTTCTTTGATTTCATATGCTCAGATTATTGGTTGCCGTCTTGTAATTATACGTAGTACAAATGATTTCTCCTTAGTAGAAAACATTAATATTTTACGTTTAACCCGAAAACTTACATAATATGTAGTACGGATTTACATATTTAATTCTTTAAATTTCTTATTATTGTCTTGTGATTTCATTTGAAAGGTTTGGAATATAAGCAAGACAGATTTTAACCTTAAAAGCTTATTTCTTTCTTATCAAAAGGCTTAAATATAAGATATAAAAAGAAGAAAAACAAAAGTAGATAAAATTTCACTTTTTTTTGTAGTGAATAAAATCTCAGATTGTTTTGGAGAGAGATAAAAATTTGTTGAAAATATAAAATAAGTATGTAACAGATTACTGACTTTTAATCATCTTTAATACAAACATTGTAAGATGCATATCAGTGTCGAATTGAAGAGGGAAAGTATCTTTGCTAGTGAAGAGGTCCGTGTACGATATTTTATTGTTATGTTCTAGAGAGGTTTCTAATGACAACTCGATTACATTTTGGACATTTGACCTGTGACTTAAGAAACCATTTCACAATGCACGTCTCATGGAAAATATGGTTGCAAGGTGTAACTTTTGCTGAATCCATGTTCTGAAAACATATTGAACATACGTCATTGTTCAGTACAATTTGATCCTCGGTGGCATTGTTCAATCCTGCAGTAAACTGAAAAATCTGCTTTCTTTGAATATAAACTTTCCAAATAGCCATTATAGCATGATAAATACCAAGAGATGCAATTCCAATTAATTGAAATACATCCAACTTTGTGTAAACGCCGATATTAAGGTGTGTGAAAAAACTACGTACAAGTGTCACGATGCCAAAACAAACGGTTAAAATGTTAACCATTATTATTGTTGCAAAACCTACGAGTCTAATACTAAATACAATATCATCAAAATTTTCCCAAAACTCCTGGCGTATGAACTCGTATTTAGTCAGGATAAATATTAACAATGACGTAACAGCTCGCACTCCTAAAGTTACATAAAATGAAGTTGTCAGAAATATTGCCAAATTCGTCATAGAGTAAGTTCTAGTAAACTCTAAAGTAATGTAGACTGGAAGAACGATTAACAATAATTCAATGAAAACCACTCTCGCTGCTTGAAGAAGGGTACCTTGTATTAATTCAGGTTCTGCTGATATTTTATCCACTTTTATCAAACAAGCCTCCAGTAGAAATACTACCAATATCCATACACGATTTATTATAAATTCGCCACGTATTACTGACTCTAAATCAAAAAAGCACATATCATAAGTCACCAAAAGGACTCCTATCATGTATCTTAAATCAATAATTTGTTCTTCTTTAAAAGCATGGAGACCTTTGACAAACGTAGAGCACATTTTACCGATGAATTTTGAAATAAGGAAGAATGATTCGTTGAATGATTTCAAGGAAACTATCGTGCAAACGCATGAGCCGATTGTGGATTGTATGATCCATTTGGTACTATTACTTTCCTCATCTACATTTACCCAATAATAACTAAAGGTTACAGTTATTAATAACGCAAAATAGATCTCATATACATTGTGTGTTCCCCGAATAAATGTCAATATAAGTTGTTTATATTGTTCTACTTCGTTGCCATTCTCAAAATTGTGGAATATGTTATTTATTTCGTTTTCTGAGATGGGTATTCCATTGTCTAAAACGTATAAAAAACCCAAGACAAGAAGAAACAATGTAACCATGGAAATGATATTGACGGTCCAGGGAGGTGTAACTTTCAGTATAGTTCCTGTGAGTATAAACAGGTAAACGTACATGGCAAACCGAAATGCTGAGTTCACGGCCATCACATAGCATATCAGAATGCCGATACAAAATTGGATGTGTGCATGAATGAAAAAAACAGTTAAAGGAAAATTCTCCCGATCATCGTCAATTCTTTTAAACTCTGAAACAAAATACCACGCGAGTCCTATGAGGCTGATTCCACAAACAAACCGTGTTACAGCCTTGAACTGATACCCTCTCAATAATGGAATCCAGATGACAAATGTCACAGCTACAAGGGGAGAAAAAAAACATGAAAACAAAAACAATTTGGATTTACATCAATGCATACATTTTGTACTTTTTACTCGAGTAATAATTTTAAGAGATCTTTTACAGCACGGGACGTTTACGCTCTTTAATTTCCGATATATTTAGGATTAAGGAACGGTGAAACGATATTTCGCCTATTATGTTGACATTCATGTGTTTCTTAATATCAAGGTCACAATGATTGATTTCATTGACATTTTCATGTCCAGAACATACCTGTTGTATCCTTTGACATATGTTTTTGATATCTTATATTTGGGAGCACCATCTCGAGAGGCTGTTTTATCTGCTATGGAATAATATATCAACTTTGATCTGATTACAATCAGGGTCAAATTGTAGATTTTAAATTGTTCACTTTAAACCATTTATATTCCGGCATGTCAATTAAATACCTTTTCGACTACTAGGATGTGTTTTACGACCTTGACTACCCATAAGGATATCACACGATCGGCCCTGGCTTTCGTCTTTTGGGACATTTCAATAATTCATTTTTACCTTATGGTTATTCATATAATTTTGAGAGACAAAAATATAAATATTGTAAAAAGTAAAATGAACAATTATAAAAAAAAGGGAGAAAAATATGAATGAATAAACTGATGAATAGTATACAATTATGGCCCGTTGAAGAGGTGAATATCCAAAATTGTCAACACGAGAAGGTTATTTCATTGAGGGCGCAGCCCGAAATGAAATAACTTTTAAGGGTTGACAATTTTGGATATTCATCGATTCTAAGGGGCCACAATTGTTTTATTATACCGAACTAACAGTGGAAGTGCATTTCGAACACTTACTATAGTCGCCGTCACGTAAAATTGGCACCATGTTTTTTGTCAAAATTTTCTTAAATATCGACCGCGTTTACTAAAGATCATGTTTTTCAATTAGCGGAATCAAATATCATTCCAAAAAACAACTACTGTCCTACCTTTTATTGTGTTTACACTGTATAATCCTGACCTTCACATAATCCAAGATTAATTTGTATGGTGGAATCCGACATTGTTATTACCGGAAGTGTTGCCGTGGAGTTCCACGTGCTCTCAATTTTCTTGTGTCTCTCGGAGCTTTTCGTCATCTTTACGTAAAAAGCGCGGGAAATTGTATCATCAATGACAATGATATTACCGGAGAGTAACGAATGTTATGGAATAAGGGACCCTCATAGAAACCAAGATGGCGGTTATATAATGTAAATAATCTTGAAAAATGTGAAGGTCAGGATTATACAGTGCAAACACAATAAAAGGTAGGACAGTAGTGGATATTTGGACAGGATTTTACTTCCGCTAAAAGAAAAACATCATCTTGAGTAAACGCGGCTGATATTTAAAAAAATTTTAACAAAAAACATGGTGCCAATTTTACATGACGGCGACTATAGTCTATAGTTTTAACATAACACACAGACTGACGTTTGAAAATACATTTGTGTTCGATTTTCTCGAATATACAACAAAAGTAGAATCTTTTTGTAAAATATTGATGGCCTTGAAAAGGACCGTTTATAAGAGACATCATCGGCTGCTGCCACTCTCAGCTCTATTTATGTCCAATGCCGTATTTCCTCGTCTCTCGATGGGCTTCCAGTGTAACGTGAACGCTGCCATTTTGTTTATTTACGTTTGTGACGTCATTTTTATGGGAGGTAACTCAAGTACAAATAAACAAACTCAAAAGGTTATTCACCGGTGAATAATAGGGTTATTCACCGCTGGTGTAAATTCTTTAGGGTTATTCGTCCTTCCTTCAATTGAATGAAAATTAACTGAATTATTCCATGTCACGTGATTACGTTTCACCCAATAGAATTGTTTGAAATATACGTAAGGTATAATAATAACTATTAGTTCAATGAATAAAAAGTAAAGTAATATATAGAGTGAACTAAAATAAATCATTATGGAGAATAAAAAATGAGGAATTAGAAATAATAAAAATAGGTGCCACCAATAGAGAAAGGGAAAGCAAGCGTAGGCCTAAATATGTGTATGTGAATTAAGGAAAAATAATCAGAGAAAGTTTCATGTGAACATAAAAATGAAAGTATATAAAAGGAATATTCAACCGTTCTTGTTCACTTCATTCTTTATAACTTGTTAGTCTGTACATGTAGTGACGCCGGTAGTGTCACCAACTTTGCAATTTATGATATAGATATGCTTTGACAAAAAACTCTCCTACAACTGTTGATATTGATTCCAAAGTGTGCGGAAAACTTTGTTCTGTCCATTTACATAATCCTGTTGTTTTCCTAAGAGCTGGGGTAGAGGTAGTGGAAGATCTATATGTTCACAGGGCCTACCGTGACTAGCTAATGTTAAAAAGATATTACTAAAGTAAAAGGTAACTTATTAATTTAAAAATAGACTTACCAAAAAAACGAGCAATGTACGATAACCATCCAATGTAATAATAGCTGTATCTGCATACTACATCTGTGAAAGCAAGACACAGTACGAAGGAACCTGTGTTGAACAGATTTGATATTTGAACGGATTGATATACAATCTCAAACAAATAATTTATTTTCTAAAAAAAAAAATATGAAAATTTATCAACAAAAAGTTAAAAAAAACATAAGAAACAATAGATGATTTTAAAGTTTTAATTTCAGAATTATTTGAAACTTTAATGATTTTCTAATTTCACGTGAATCTGGCAATATTTGGCTTAGTACGTTTGTCGTATTTTTGGTTTACAATGCTCTTCAATTTCGATAAGGAGATGAGGTTTGATTGACAATGGGACAACAATCCACCAGTGTCTCAATGACAAAGAAATTAAACAATGATATATATGAGATCGGTCACGGTGCAGCCTTTAACCATAAGAAAAGCACATATCGTAGTCAGCTATCACCAGAATACGAATGAGAAAACTAAAAGCCTGATTTATGACATAAAAAACTAAACGATAACAGAAATGACAAGACAGCAACCAAACCCCAACACTGAATTACATCCTAAATTTGGTAAGAGACATCAGAAATGAGACGGGGTCGAACCCTCAACCCTCCTCTTACATGGGACAGTGATAAATATAAAGCAAAATATAAAATTGGCACACTTACAAGTACCCGGCCACGTCCATTTGTATTTTTGTCCATCTGATGAGTTAAGCCTTTTTCAACTGATTTTTATAGTTCGTTCTTATGTTGTACTGTTATACCACTGTCCCAGGTTAGGATCCCGCTAAAATGTTAAACCTCGCCACATTATTTATGTTTGTGCCTGTCCCAAGTCAGGAGCCTGTAATTCAATGGTTGTTTGTTTTTGCGTTTCATATTTGTTTTTCGTTAATTTTTTTATTTAAATAAGGCCGTTTGTTTTCTCGTTTGAATTGTTTTACAGTGTCATATCTGGCCTTTTATAGCTGACTATGCGGTATGGGCTTTGCTCATTGTTGAAGGCCGTACGGTGACCTATAGTTGTTAATGTCTGTGTCATTTTGGTCTCTTGTGGACAGTTGTCTCATTGGCAATCATACCACATCTTCTTTTTTTTTTTATACAAAACAAAAACACAACTAACATAATGATAAAAACACAAAGTACCGAATGATAAGTTTATTTTAGATAGTTCCTAGCCATTTACAACTAATAAATAAACTATATTCTCCTTAACTAAATTCACCTTTTCCCAACTGTTGAAGTTACCAATGAGGACGAAACTTGTTTCCTTTGTACTAAATTTCAAAACCATTATCTTCAGTAGTTTTTTCAGAAGCCAATCTAAAGGATAGTAATGGAGCAATGATCACAGTTGACCGCGATCGAATCACAAGTACACTGTGGAGGTTATCAAGGTTATTACATCAAAACATAGTTATATCCTCGCAGAAACAGTACTATCCTTTTACCCGGAAGTAAACCAACATCTTATAATCTGGGACAGTGGTATAACAGTACAACATAAGAAGGAACTATAAAAATCAGTTGAAAAAGGCTTAACTCATGAGATGGAGTGTCTGTTTTGGAGTCAAGTGCGGCGTTCAGTTTTCGTGACTAGTATACATTATTTTTAGTGAACCAGCTGAAGTCCTTCTCCGGGAGCGGGAATTTCTCGCTGAGTTGTAGATACATTGATGGCCTTGTGCTGTTTTTCTGCTCTTTGGTCGGGTTGGTGTCTCACTGACACATTTTCCGATTTCATTCTCTCTATTTAAAATTTAGGGGCTATAACATTTCGAAAATAGTTGAGCATAAAATATGAAAATAAAAATTCATTTAGCATTGTCACGAATGGACGTCTTTTATATCCCAAATTCATATATTTAGTGTTGATGTTATATTTGTTATTATCATCGCGGATTTTGTCTAATGCTTAGTCCGTTTCTGTGTGTGTTACATTTTAATGTTGTGTCGTTGTTCTCCTCTTATATTTAATGCGTTGCCCTCAGTTTTAGTTTGTAACACGGATTTGGGTTTTTTCTACCGATTTATGAGTTTTGAACAACGGTATACTACTGTTGCCTTTATTGAATTAGAAATATGCCGTTTAAAAGTAAACAGACCACATTGACCTGCATTGCCTCCTTCATTTTACATCGAATTCATTATTTGTTCATACGTTTTAAGGTATTATATGTAGTTACTGTCAAATGAATAAGGACTTAGGTGACTGTGTAATTCTTTAAACTAAAGATTTGTTTGTTTTTGACAGTCATTGCTTATTCTACGATAAGTTCTTATAAAGTATGATAGTTAAGTTTCTCCTTCATTTATTGTGTTTTCTATTTAAAAAAACGAAGAAAAAAACCGAACCAAGAACATAACGTTTCGGTCTGAACTGAACCAGTTTTGATATTATGAACATGGAGTACATCAAATTAAACGCATTAAGTAAAATTGTGTGTCTCTCTGGAAATAACTTTTAACATCCCTACACAGAAATAAAAAAGATATGTAAAACCATAGATGAATATTTATTGAATAACCTAATCCAAGTGACTAGTTGAAGTGAATTGGAATGTGGAAAACTATTCCACGAGTGACCGACCAGCACGTTTTTTTTTTACAAATACGCAGGCGTCAATTGTCAGTGTGTTGTCTAAATTTGAAGGTAAATCAACTGAAACGAAGATATCACGGGAATAACATTTCAAAGCGGCAAGAAAAAAAAAACATTGCTTGCTTCTGAACCCCATTTGTGAATTTGAAAATATTTCGTATAATTCAAAATAAAATATTGTTTACACTAAAAAGATTGGTTATCACGATGTCTGTTTTCTATGACATTGAAGCAACCCTTAAGTTTCCTTTTTACACACTCGACCTGTTTGAGATCGTTTGAGTAAAACACACTCATACTCATGTTGTGAAAGCCTTCACTTTTAACATATATGTAGACAATGTTAAGGATGTAGGCTAGCAGTTTTGAGTACACCCCTCTCGTTTATTCCTTACAGGTAATATACAGTCTGTATCAACTATCAACACCAACACTTTGTTCCAATCAATTATAATTCTTATACTGATTTCTGTTACATAGGAAATGGAATACTATAGTTCATGTTTCTTACCTGCAAAGCTGCCATACTTTTTTCAGTTTTGAAACTACTTTCGTTTTTTGTGGAATGTTTTTAAAATATAACCCATGTAAATCTTCGGGATCTTTGCCAATTTATGTCATTTTCAAATGATATTTTAAATAATCTATTTTTAGACTTTTAATAAGCGGGAAAACCAACTAGCTTGAAATCAAAGGATTTTGAATATCAAATATATGTGTAAATAGGAAAAAATATTAATGCAGTGCTTGCATTAACAAATGGGAATAAAATTAAAAAATACAAAAAGTCTTCAAAATATTAGAAATAAATAAACTGCATCTCTATGGACTATTGATCTTGTGTCGCCTTCTTTAAAGGGGCTTTACCTACACATTAACAAAACTAAGCGATAAAAAAAAACATTGCTGCTGTATTATTGGCTCGCACGTCATTTAAGTTAGTGCATGTGTGCATCATGCTGTAAATAGATATAGGAAGATGTGATATGAGTGTAAATTCATTTAAGAATTGCAAGAATGTCAACATTGAAAAGTGAAACAAGGGATAAGACTAACAAAAATCATTTCTTTACTGGTAAAACGATGATGAACACGACCGATGAACACACAGTTTTCATTGACAGTATTGGCTCAATGTAAATGGTAGCAAACCAGAGGCGGATTTAAGGGGGGGCCAGGGGGCCCGGCCCCCCCCCCTTTTTGGGAAAAAATTTGGTTGCTTATATAGGGAATCACTGAAGCGTGACTGGAGCGGGCCCCTTCTTAGGTCAGTCAGTGGGCCCCCACTTATGAAAATTTCTGGATCCGCCACTGCAAACTCAACCTCACAAGTCATCGTTCGTTTAAAGCGGTTTTTTAATTACATAAACAATAAAGAGTTGCGCTTCCTAAATTACATTGACAGAAGGTTGGTGCTTATATTGATGCTATTGCACCAATGGTTCCTGTATGTTGAATTCATTCTAAAAGATATCATCATGATTTGGTTGATTGTTATGGAATATGTGTTTCAACGGAGACCATGACTTTGATCCAATTATCAAAGCTACAATCCTGCCCTTTTCCTCGATCATGACATAGCTTCCGCGCTTCATACAAAATGTACTTCGGTCAAAACTTTTACACACCAATGAAGTAACAAAAGAGAAGCATTCAATTCTTAAATAATATACTTGTCATGTACAAAACGACGAGTGACACTCTGTTGAGCCGAATTTTATTTCTTTCACCTTCCGTTTTTTGTTACTCAATCATAGGGTTCTTTTTGGTGTTTTGTAAATTGTTGTTTGTCTTTCCATCTTTGTTCTTTCTTTTCATAAGATTAGCTGTTTGTCTTCGACTCGTAATTTATCGTTAACTTTGTCTCATTATATCAATAACAATCAATAAATCCGTTGATCTCGGACAGATACAGGGTAAAGACAGTATACGCAGTCTGGGAACAGCATGGTATCGTATACAATGCCAAATGTAAGCATCGACAGTATGCACGACTTAAAAAGCATTAATTTCCAGATAGCAACTGGTGCATAGTTTTAGTACCGATAAAGACAATAGGCAAAGATCTTACTAAATTGTTATTTTCGAATTATTACCGTTGAGAAGGACCAATAAATTTACATTGGTCGTGACTTAATTTGCAAGCCTAATTCATGTAACATCAACTTAATGAAATATATTCCGTTTGTTATTAAGCTATCTTGAAGTACAGTTCAATAATTTTGTGTAATATAACTGCAGATTCTATAATTGTATCAACACACTGTGCTTGTCATGAAGATGCAAACACTGTTTTGAATAACAATTCAATGATTTTGGGTAATATTGAGTTAATGTACAGTAACGTGTCTCCAAAAAATCACGTATAATATTTTAGAAAAAATAAACTATACTCCGAGCAAATAGATTTCCAGTTATACTTCATTTAATGTTAAGAAATATTATATATGTACTTTTAATACCGGCCTGTTTATGAAAGAACCATAACTTTCAAGATAAAGGCCATTTCCAAAACCATTTATCATTTGACATGTGACATAAAAATATTTTGTTTCTTTGCATTTTAAAGATAAATATATTTGGGATACATATATAGTGTTTTATTAAAACTATAAAACAAAAAATGTAACCGATAACTTATCACAATCGTAGCATTACTATCTATGTTCTGTTAAAATGTGTAATATAAGATACTTTTCATGGTTACCAGTTTTAAGATAAATCGACTAGACTAATTGACTCTCCATTGTTATTAATGATTATTGATAGCTTCTTGTTAGATCTTTGGTTATTCAAAAGCCCATTTCCTGAAGTAAATACAGGAGTCGTATCATCGAAGGACAATCAAGATAAGTGGAGGAAGCAAGCAAGTTTAGAACGTCATTGACCATGTTCAGAGGATTAATTGTTTCTCCCGCTCTTCAAGTCTTAAAACTAATTACTGGGGTAGTCGAAACGACATTTGTCTTTATATGAACACTCAGCAAACTTACAAAAACATGGGTCACAATCGCATATAAAACCAAAAATCAAATTAAATAAAAGCTACGTACATCATATATCGATCATTCAATTTGCCTGTTAAAACTTTGAAAGGATTGCAAAGAGTATTAAGAGACTGAAAACATAACATTAAATCTAATTACCTTATTCTTTAGCTTGTCTTATAATGGAAAGTCGACTCCAATTTAATATGTCTTTTTCCCTAGAACCAGAATCGATAAGAGTCATGTCTTATTAAATAAATTGTTTTAAACTTCTTCAATATTATGGTGGTTTAAATAGTAATGTTTAAATCTAATACCAATTAGTTTACTTAATTATTTTTTTAAATCAAGGATTGTCAAAGATTAAGCAAATTTGTACACTTATTTCGATGTAACAAATATCTCATTGCATAAGTTTAGTGACTTCAAACGGCCTCTTTTACAAATGAAATTTGATTATATTGGCCTAAAATATGTTTTACAACAAATTGGAGTATGAACAGTCTGAGACTTGATTTTGAAACCACCTGATGATGATCTTGTAAAATATATGTGGTATATTGTAATAAATGCTTTAAAGATGTTATTGTGCTACAATTATTACTTCAAACTTCACTTTTACATTTGTGATTAATGTTTAAATTACTTGTTCATTACATTGATTTGGTAATTATGGTAAATAAATCCCAGATTAAAAATCGTCTTGTTTTAGTTTAAACTTATCGTATCGTTATAAAGTAAAACAATCACTGAAAAAGCGAATGAGACTGGTGGTAAGCGGAAGGTCAGGTTATCCGAAAATGGGAGACAACTCTGGAAGTCAGTTTTTCTTTTCCGATTTTCGTACAGAACATATTTTATTTCCAACTAAGGGCCCACAAGGGGCATACAGAGCATACATGAATAAGGAAAAAGAATATTGATTTGCATAGATACATAGATACAAACAATTTTTTACATACCGTTACAATACAATTACTAACTCATATTCACTTTAATAAATTTACCAACAGCATTAAGGACCTGATTGTCTTCACAGTTTAATAAATAAATAAATTTATGCTGATTATCAAGTGACTTTAGTGATGTATATGTACATGCATGCTGTTCCTGCATTTGCACTTTAGAGCTGCGCGAATTGTGGTGGAGTATTATCATCGAGAATTTTCCGCTACAACTTTATTCTGAGCTAAGTGAATATGACGATGAGGAGATATATCAAATTTTGCTCGGAAGAATTCCATTAAATTTAAGTGTTGAACATTCTGAGTTTGAGAGACTATGTCACGCCCATGTGGTTCAGTGCTTAGCATTATATGGCCGGTGTGTCAGGCTATGCAATACATGATATGTCATCAATCGAGATAATAGAAGGCCTTAATTCTGAGAGACCAAAGTGTATATATTTGTCTGTATACGAGAAAAACTGTTGTGTACCTATTTCGTTTATTTATTTATTTATTTTTATTTTTTTTTTGTTGTTGTTGTTGTCTGATATTTAGTTAATTGTATGTATTCATTGTATCTCAATTATGAGGAAATAAAGACATGAATGAATGAATGAATTTGAAGCTTATGAGCAGAAATACATAATTTGCATATAGATCTTCTAAAATCAAAGTTCTTAATTAAAGAAAGATAATTTTCATAACCAAAATTCTGCTTCACATAATTAAACAGTTTTTCATCAGAAGCTTTATTTTAGCTAGGATACCAATTGCTAATATATTTAGTGTGAATTAATTTGCTAGATATGTTCAAAAATTTATATTGTCCGAAATTTTTTACTTCTTGTTTAATTTCAAAAACTTCAGTGGCGGATCCAGAGGGGGGGTTCCGGGGGTCCGCACCCCCCCCTTTATTTTGGCCGATCAATGCATTTGAATCGGGACATATGTTTTGCACCCCCTGCACCCCCCCTTTGCCCTGGGCTAGCACCCCCCCCCCTTTCGAAAATTCCTGCATCCGCCACTGAACTTCTAATACTTTTTTAACAAATGAGAACCAAGAAGTTATGTTAGAGTTGTGAAATTCTTGGCTGCATTTATAAGCATCTTTCAACAGACTGAATTCAGTTGTAAGATTTTCAAATCTATACCAGTATTTTACGTACAGTAAAAGGTTTATTCGAGCCAAACCGCTTGTCTCATACACACTAATCGTTAGTGGTTGAAATTGAAAAAAAACTTTGACACATAAAAACATTCCAATTTTCGTAAAATAGCCATTCAAAAATTCAAGCTAATGGTCGTAACTAAAACAATAAAAATGTTGAGGATGATCGTAACGTAAATTGAGATGGTCGGAACTATTTATTGAATATGACCGAATAAGGCAAGTCCAGATTTTTAAACTAGCCTTTTTTATATGAATATATTATATGATATTTTTGTGATTTTTTTTTAAATTTTTACACACAACGTATAATAAAGCAATTTCGGTCCGTGTAACACTAATCAATTCAATATTTTAAAGAGTTTTCAAAGTTTAGTTTTTTTGAAATCTTTATTAAAGTTTTGAAATATAAAAATTCCAAATTTTTTAAATGTTTTCAAATTTTTACCAAATGATAAAATCTACAAGGGATGAGAGAGAGGAACCTGTAAAATGCGAAACGGGAGAAAAGTGGAACGTATCGAACGAAACAATACAAAATGAAAAGAGCATTCACTGTTACTTAAAATATAATGTATAAAAAAAATCAAGAGGCGTGTTTGCACAAATTAAACATCACATGGAATAACAGTGTCATGATTTTTTTTTATATAGATTTTGCATCTATTGAGAAAAAAAAACTTTTTAAAAATAATTTGAGGATGTACTTACTAGGTGAAATTTAAAAAATAATAATTTGTAGAATGAAATCACATCGTTAACTACTGATGAGTGCCGTATGAGGTCCACGGGAGTTTTGAGCGAGGATTCTTGGCATGGGTTGAAATACTGAATCCATGGGGTCGCAATGAACGTTGCGTTAGCTTCGAATGTAGGAGGTTGTTGTCTATAAAGTCTACACTGCTATCCCGCTATACACACTAAACTTAAGAATGAAATCAAATTCATAGATATAGGAAGATGTGGTAAGAGTACCAACGAGACAGCTCTCCATCCAAGTCACAATTATAAAAGTAAACCATTATAGGTCGATATACGGTTTTCATCACGGAGCCTAGGCACACACCGAACAGCAAGCTATAAAGGGGCCCCAAAATTACTAGTGTTAAACCATTCAAACGGGAAAACCAACTGTCTAATGTATGAGTATCTTGAAGCCAGGATAATATTAAAGTTATAACTTTATGCTTCAATTCAGGGTGCTGGTCTTTTTAAGTTGAATACATTCATACAATATAAAAATATAGCTTAAACATTATCTTAAAACCTGTATATGTATGTGATAGTTGCCGCAGTACATTAAGTTCTACCTTGTGAATATTATCCTGTCTACCAGCTACCAATATTTGATCTTACTCTTAAATTCAGCGCGTGTAGCAGTGTTAAATATATATCAACAATATTCATAGTTTCGAGATTAACACACGGTTCATTGCGATACCAAGGATTCAGTTTTCACTCCGTACCAATACTTAGAACTAATATCAATGATATACAGAAATACATATATCGTATATGATCGTCATGCAATCGATAAAAAATAAAAGCAACACGTTAAAAACTGCAGGACTTCGAAGCGCATGTGTGGAGTTACCTTCATCAGGATCTACCGAAAGCCGAATATTTAAAGGCCAATAGATTATTAGAACTGCAATAGTTGATTAAAAGTTAAAGATGATTTTTCAAAATTTACCTTCAATAATTTCATTTTCCGACATGATTGCATATAATAAAAAATTCGTAAATAAAAAAATAATTTTAAAACAAAAATGAGGGAATACACGTGTATTGAACAATTGTATGCCTAAACGTACAGTAAAAATATATAAATACCCAACCCTAACATACTATTTGGCTGACTGCGATCGAGTTGATCAGTTTAATACTGTTACTCTTAAATGATGGGCGTTTGGAATACATCAGAACTGTGTATGTTTTATATTTCTTTAACTTAATTTCTGCATACCATTATCAGAGTAGCAAATAATATTGTTTGCAGTAAACCATATATGACATCTGAGTTTATTAACATGGTTATGTGCATAGTACTTTTAAATAACTTGATAAATGTTCGTCTAGATACTCGAATTCAATCATCTTTCAAAAATTACGACCATCTTTTGCCGGTTACGACCATCATCCAAAATACTATAGTTGACGTTACGACCATCACACATTAAAAAGTTACAACCATCATGCTCCAATTTTTCAATAACTGTTATACGAAAATTTTATCCCTAGAGTTGTCTCCCATTTTCGACTAAACGTAACTTTACGTTACGACCATCCGCACCAGTGTTAGTGGGATCATTATCCACGATGTATTCTGAAATGTAATGTATTCTCGAGTTTGAATAACAATCATCCTAACTTGAGTCAACCTCCAATGCTTCAATTACATGCTTTTTTTTTTTATAAATATAATTGCCTTTTGATGCAAATGAAAGGATTCAACGATCTTATGTAATTTGATTATATACACCAAACGAGCAAGTATCGTTATGCGTGATCATATTAACATTTAATAGTTTGTTTGTGACATAAAATTATGTAAATACACGTTTAGTTCTCTGAAACTCTCATTTTATGTATACTGAACTTTGTAGCGATCTCCAAGATAATAAATAAGGTAGTTTACTCCCATGATCTGAATTTAGCCACACTGACAAGCGGGATTACGGGAAACATTCATTTTTAAAACTAGACCCCCCATGATAAGTTTTATTCAAATTGGTCCGTTCGTTTCAGAGGAGAATGACATACGACGATTTCGCTGTCTGGGATCCGTACACAAAGCAACATATCACTCAGGTTGAGCAGGTACAGCGTAAGGCAGCCAGGTTTGTCTTCAATGATTATAAAGACAGATCACCTGGAGCAGTTTCAAATTTAATTAAATCATTGGAATGGGAAAATTTAGAAATAAGAAGGAAAAAAGCTAGATTAACTATGCTATATAAAATAAATTGGGGGTTAGCTGAAGTTCCTAAGGACAATTTAACAATATCTAATAGACGTACTAGGGGGAAACATAAATTTAGGCAAATATCAACAAATAAAGATTTCTATAAATTTTCATTTTATCCTCGCACTATTTCGGACTGGAACTCACTACCTGAAGCAATAGGTATGTCTGACACCCTATAATCCTTCAAAAGTGGCATATCCACTCTAACATTTGAAGGATCCACAACTAACTTATTAAACTACAAAGCCACTGTACATAATGTATATATGTTATTGTTAACGATTTTTCTTTGTCATATTATTTTTAAATTAAGTCCATACAAGTTCGGGAAGTTTAACACTCCTACCTAGGAGTCTACTCCCGTATTCGGAAGACGAAGAAGAAGAACACTAAGTTATTGAAAAAGATCAAACTGGTCTTTTGGCCAGGTGAGTTTACAATGAAAATTAACTAAAGTGAATGCAATATGTAGAACTGAGTTTGGTATAATATTTTACTATGAGACTAATAATATATCCAATTCAAGAAAAGGACTTTGTTTTGAATTTTCATATAATTAGAATTTTTAAATGTCATTCCCAGGTTAACTAGACTTTCAAATTGAATAACTTTCATAACTTTCAAATTATTGTTCACCGATTTAAAAAAAGAAAATAGTAACTCCAAGAAAAAATCGAAACGGAAAGTCCTATATCAAATGGAAAAATCGAAAGCCCCCCCAGACACACCAGACGAATGGAAAACAACTGTCATATACCTGACTTGGTATAGGCATTTTTTTTCTTATGTAGAAAATGGTGCATTGAAGCTGGTTTTATATCTAGAAAAAACCTCTCAGTCGTATGATAATCGTATAGTCTTCTTTTATAATTTTTTTTTGCGTATGCTTCAGTGTGATTGTCGGGCTTAATAATGACAGTATATTGTTTTCTTTGCTAGATTTATTTTATTGATATATCTCCATGGCTTTGTTCGTCGATTCACAGTTGTGGTGTGATCGTCATTTTGCAAAGAATTTCGCTCAAAATGGAGCAGAGGGCATTCTGAAACTTACGAAAGAGCTGTTTTTTTTTTTATCTGTGTTGACGGCCTCGCTGTAACTTGAAGATGCAGAACATCAATAAAAGCGTTCCCTTGCTTTTTGTGTTGTTTTTGTGCTGTGAATTTACTTATTAAGTGTCATGGATTGATACCTATATGCTTTCTTTCCTACCAAGTTTGAAATATAAAATAAAGTTTAACCCTGCCATTTATTCGTGTCTCTGTCAAAAGTCAGAAACCTCATTGTCTTGTGTCGAGAATATATATCGTCTTCTATAGGTGTCTTTTTAGCTTTTGTTGCGGTTGGGTTGCTGGAGTCGTTTTTTTTTAAAAAGTTTTAATGTGGTACCTAACACTACAGGGAGATAACTCTGTAAAATCAACTAAACGTTTTAATTACGTTGTGTTCACTGTGCTTAAACGGCTGTGGGTACCACAGCCCAAGATGGAGCCGCCTTGCGTCGGTTAGATACTTTTCTTCTATAGAATAACAATACCACGAATGCATCAATTAAACAACAGAATTTAAAAGTTGTATTAATCGTTTAGGGAAACCCCTAAACTGGAAAGGTGATTAAATTCTACAAAATAAACGATCACAGCACGATTTTAAAAAACACTTAGGCTGTCCGTAACTCCAAAACAACTTGTCCGTAACTTTTTTCATCATACCAATAGAGATGTCCGTAACTTTCAAAGAATCGACATACGCGGATGTAATGTTTTAACTGATGATAGAGACTGCATCGAATACATATTCACAAAACGAAGTAGATGTCTAGTATGATATAATTCATTGTATCGATGGAAGACAAAATTGGGAAAAATATGAAAAAATCACGATAAATCCGCAAAACTCGGGTTTCATTTTGTATAACGTCGGGGTACTCGAATCGCCTAGTTCGGAGGGTTGTTTCCGATCATAGCAGATAAACTGTTGAAACATCATTGTTCGTTTTTATTTTTGAACAAGTAGACTACACAAGTATTTTTTACACATGAAGCACGTATACACTTACTGATTTTCTGCCAGCAACGACAAGCCGGGTAGCGTGAATCCGGGATTTTGGAGGGGAACCCAAATTGCCCAGGCATGCAGTGGATAGACTATACGAGACTTAAGTGCACAAACTGTTTCCGTCTTTTTGAAAAAGCCAAAAACACTTTTCTCTCATCCCTACAAAAACAAATCCCATCAGCATTGACAGTAAAATAAAAGGGATGTCAATCTGGACACACTGGGACGTTGCGCACGGTGATATTGCGGCACCCTGGCCAAGGTTTACAGTAAATGGGAAAAATTTTGTATAAATGAATAAACCTAGTTTTACAGCTAGCTGCATATTTCATTTGTATGCAAGTTGCATTAAATCTCATTAAACTGAATAAAACTAAAAGACACAATTATAGGTAAAAGTCAGTGACAATAAAAGGAAAAGAGCGGTCAACATAGTGTAACAATTCGACATAGTATATAAAAATATAAATAACTACGTAGGACAACAGGGTAATGTAATAGTCTAACAACCCCTGATAACATACAAAGAGAGAAAAAAACATACTAGGAAACATATTCAAAAAATCATAACACTATAACTAACTGGTGGGATGTATAAATACCGAGCCGCGTCAAAGAGTATTCATCAAAATACACATAGAAAGAAACAGAGGTGAAGGTAAACCGCAAACATATAATTAAACTCAAAACATTAACGAGTATGGAAAAGCCTTGGTCTGACAAGCGAAAAACGTCGATAAGACGCACATCAATAAATAAAAGTTCAAACCATAACCAGGATGGAGTACCACAAACCCCACATAAAACTGTGTAAGTATGATTGCGTTAATAAAATCACATTTGGTTACAAGGTTACAAATATGATGTTAATTGTCTTCTTATTGTTGAAATTATAATTTTAAAAAATTTAAATCAAAAATTACCCACATCTAAAAATAAAGTTACGGACAGTCTGCTTAATTTCGATCAAAAAGTTACGGACATCTTATGCATTTTTTAAAGTTGACCTTGCGCTTTAGTGAACTCTATATTAACAAATGTATGGTAATTTTTAGTCATTTCTTTATTCAATAATCCTATAAATATTTACATTCTGCATGAAAAACGTCGCAAAAGGTACATTTTGTATGAATTAAATATCAACGAGTTTAGAGTCCGCCATCTTGGGCTGTGGGTAACTTACCCACAGCCGTTTAAGCACAGTGGTGTTGTTTAGGGAATATAATAGCTTCTCGATGATCAAAATAAGTGTTTGTCAAACTGCTATATAACCAGTGTAATTTTTCTGATAAAACGGTTGGCTAAAATTTTTTGAAATTTTTATATTTTTGTCAAAGGGTCAAGGTAAATACTTTGTCAAAATTTTATGAAAATTAAACGAGCCAAATTAATTTTAGTTAAAGTGTTGGGTATCACCTTAACAGCATCTTCATTTTTTTTTAACGTCTTTCATTACTATATATCCATGGGTTCTGTTGACGTTTACAATTTGGTTTATTCGAATTTAATCTCTTCACATTGTTCTAGATCTTGTATAAAAGTTTTATTCGTCAAATAAAAAAAAAAAATTAAAAAAATAAACTAAACTATACCAAAACTCGATGGTGAACGTCAAAAAAGAATGATTAACAGTTGATGTCCCAAACAAATAATTATTTATAAATTTGAAGATATCAAAGATTAGTTTATGCATCTTGTTGTTTACAGTTCCTTTGAGTTTCTATTAATTAGTATTCTCGATTTGGGCGATATCTTTTTGCGCCAAAAAGTAACTCATTTGCGCCACAACTTAATTGCGCCAATGCCTCTTTTGCGCCACCTAATTTTCAAAACTATAGATATCATTTGCGCCAATAAAATAATCATCTAATTGCGCCAATTTTATTTATTTTTATTTATACATGTATATAACAACTAAATGATTGACTAGGTACCAACAGCAAAAAATTCCTCTGACATTGTACAATGAAATTTTAAACTAGCCTCGCATCCTAATAAAATTATACCGCTTTCTGGATCGTTACACAATACAAAGTCATCATCTTTGTTTGTAACCACACCAATATCATCCAATATTCTGTGAAATTCTGCTCGATTTTTAGATTAAGCCGGACAGTACTAGTTTTCTTCTCTTTATATACATAGACTGACACACATATTTTAAATCTTTCTTTTCTAAATTTTCTTTTTCAATTTTCAAGATCTCTGAATTTATTATTTTTGAAGGTCTCTCTGACAACACATTGGTTGCTTTTATTTTACACGCAGTTCTCAAAATTTGACGTTCTAATTTCTGGACACTGATAATAAAAAAAAATATATTTCTATTTACAAATGAAAATATGGTATTTTATACTGCCAAAATCTGCTATGAAATTTGGATAAAGCGAAAATGTATTTTATACTCGTGATAGTTGACTTGTATTTGCATTATAATTTTAAGAAAAAATTGTTTTATAGTCTCTCAAAACTCTTTATAGAGTGGCTCTTGTTGTTAACTTGTGTTTTAAAAAGCTGTATATTTTATATGTAACAAGTGGCGAGACTTTAATAAAGTATTTGTCTTGTCTTGTCTTGATATAGGTAAAACATGTACATTTTAAAGTGAAATGAAATTCATCTTCAACTTCTAAGAGGCACAAAGGACAAATTCTTTCTTCTACAGGGGTTTTAGTGTGACGCCCTTGTTTAATTCTAAGAACACTATTACTAATACGAATTTTAGCAAAATGCCCTATTACTTTTCTGTCTATATTTAACAATAAATAGTTTTCCAATTTATAATTTTCTTTAAGCTGTCTATATGTTCTCAGCTTATTACCATGTACTGATTTATTATCACAAAATATATTTTCTTTCCAATAATTAAGATATCTATCATTAAGTTTGGTATGAATTGCATATAATAAACGCCTTTTTAAAATAGTATCATGATTTTTCCAAACATGTGAAAAATTTAATGTAGCAAGTAACTGTTCAATCCTTTTAGCAAATCCATTGGTTAATTGCAGGTTGGAACAATATACATCTTTTAGTAAACAATTGTTATCAGATTTGATCACATGCAACCAGAAGCCAATTGACAGCTTTAAAGCTTCTATAAAAACTGGATACATACCAAGTTCAGCTAGTACTGCTAAATTGACAGCTGATTTATTTACTCCAATTAAAGTTTTTGCAAATTTAATTTGATCGACTTTGATGGTAACCAATGACCAATATTTTGACTCTAGATTTGTAATATCTTTTATCATATACAGAGACCAAACTTCACTACAGTAAAGAAGTATAGGTTTAACACAAGCATCAAAAAGCTTTAAGTGAGGTAATACATTGATATCTTCAGAAAATAACCGTTTTCTAATACAAAATATAGCTTTTGAGGCTTTTTTACAAAGAAGTCTCACTGCTTCTGTGACACTACCAGATGGTTTAAACAGTATACCCAAATATTTATATTCTGTACAGTGTTCCAAAATATTATCACTAAAAACAAACTTGTCTTTTGTAAGTTTTTTACCTGTTTTGTCAAGATTTACTGTTAAATCCCAACTAGTGCAATATAAACTAAGCTTGTCAAGGCATTTTTGTAAGCCATTAGCCGATTCAGTCTGACAATCAAGGAAACGTCAGTCCAATTTTTGAAGAATTCATAGTAGATTATTGCTTTCAAAGCATAGTGTTAGACAATTATTTGCATTTACATGTTACACTATGGTTTCTTTTCAGTCATTGCGGTAATGTTGCTTGGTACTCAACTTTACGATAGATGAAAATATAACTTGGCTAACATCTCTGATTCATCTTTTAAAAAGACTAAATCGTACTAGCAATTTGAAAACAAGTTCTTATTTAAACCTCTTTTATAAACTAAAAATTGTCTGAGTTATCTCCACTTACTAACGATTTAAAATAATGAATCAAACAAAACGTATTCTGTTTTTATAACAAGAAAAATACAACCTCTATAGTAATATGTTTAAGAGTTTTATAAAAGAAAAAGGTACCAAAAGGACATTCAAAACTCATAGGTCAAATATAAACTGACTGAAAAAGAAAAAATACCAACAGACATATATAACAGCACACAAACACAAAGACTGAGCAAAAACGACGTTTTTTTTTAAAACGACTCCAGCTACCCAACCGCAACAAAAGCCAAACAGACATCTTTGGTGATGCGGAATGGTAAGCAGATCCTGCTCCACACGTGGATCCTGTCGTGTTGCTTTATGTAAATTTAAAGACGGTGACAAGTCTCATTCGGTGGGTCACATTCGGAGAAAAGCTACTGGAGCATACATTCGTCTTTTTCTGTGATCAACGATCAACCAACTCGTAATGGCGTCCGTAAAATTTACGAATGGATGATTTCAACTTGAGATTACTTGGTTTTGCATCTCAAATTAATAAATAGTTTGAACATACGACAAGTTGTAATCATGAACTTAAATTTCAAAGACCCATCAACTCCTCCATTTTTCACTTTTGGTCACATATGACTTAATTATATGTCGTGTATTGTGGTCCTATTTTTATGTTGACAGATTATGCCTTTCTTTTACATAATAGGCAAAATTCATTATAATAGATCGATATATGACGATCTGGAACATTTTCTCTATATCTATTATTGTCTTCATGATATCCTACAAATACTTACGTTTCATCCTTATGTTTTATAACCATGTAGGTTAATGAACCTCGATGCATATCAAAACACTAATCTAGATTTCAAACGGGATAGGACTTCCTCATTCACGGGAATGTTGTTTACTATCCCCGGAAATTTAGAAACGATCCTGGCAACTAATCAATCCTTTAAATAATTTTATTCTAAAACCGGTACCAATTCAACACTGTAATTATAGTACTTTGACTATTGTTTTTATTGGTATTAATATTGATTTTGTTATCAGTAAATTAAAAGAAAACAAAGTATATAATGGTTATAAACATATACATGTAACCATTATGCACTTTCATTGATCTACAATCTGTAGATTTCTGCATCTTAGCATTGTACAAGGTCAAGTTTTCTCTGACTGGTTATGATGTCTTTAAACTAAACTATTTGGTGTTGGATGTGCTCTGATTGATAATTAAGTCTTAGATACATAAATAGTGTCTGCTTTGTTGTTGTTATGATGTGCAAGTACCAAGCCACGTCCAGTCTGTCTTTTTTGTAAGTTGTATTTCTATTTGTATTCATCTGATGAGCCTTTTTCAACTGATTTTTATAGATCGTTCTTATGCTGCACTGTTACATTACTGTTTCAGGTTAGGGGTTGGGATCCCGCTAACAGGTTTAACCCACTACATAGGCATTCTGTATGTGCGTGCCTATCCCAAATCAGGAGCCTGTAATTCAGTGGTTGTCGATTGTTGCTGTGTTACATATTTGTATATTTTGTACATTAATTAGGCCGGAGTAGCAATCTCTCGAAAGTCAATGACCTGAATAAATAACTGTCACCGACAATTACAGGACAGCTGCAAAAGTCTTAAATTGTTCTTCGTGTAGGAGGTTGATGACCTGAATAATATATTATAATATTGTTCGAATTTCTTAAAATTTTTATAAACATTCTTAATTTGATGAAACTCAACTTAAAAAATAAGACGATATACGTCCATTATCTTTAGTATAAACAATGGACTTATAACCTAAAGTTCGACATTTCAGAAATTAATTATGTCAGTTAATTACGTTTATGTTTTACTCTTTCGTTTTTATTCTAAAATTAAAGCATACTATAGCCCTCACCAGGACAACTTCAATAAAGTGTTCATTTTCTAATAACGGTAAAATGATTGTTAGGACTTAACAGTTAAAGCTGATATAATTGTCATAAATTGATATTGTATTCACTGAACAGTAACATTAAAGATCCAACAGTCAGCTATTTAACACCACTGCATAATATATATCATGCGTGAAAAACTTTAATGTCACATATCCGGCTAGTTTCGACGTATAGGAAAAAGTGCCAGGGTGATTCTTCAATGACAGTGAGGAATTCTATTAATTTTGTGTAATTATTTTCTGTATATGTTGAACACATTTCATATATTTCCGTATCAATGTAAAACGGTGTAACTCAGTTAATAAGTGAGAAGTTCAAATATAGTTATTTAATACGGAATGGATAAAACTTTTCAATTTTTAGAAGGTATGTAAATTATTTCTCTATTAAGATAGATTCACAATGTTTGATTTCAATTGATGACAGCATCATCTTCAAATGAATTATTCGAATCCACTACCCTCCCTAGTCTTCACAAACCTATCAACGTTCCACCATAAGAAAATGCAGCCAATCATACCTATGAAATTAAAAGTGATTTTAGTAATTGCATGAAACTGTAAAGTATTCTTTCTATTATAATTTATAAATGATTAAATTAAGAGGAAATAGTCAGGTAGTCCATACACTGAGTATACAGGGTCTGTCGTAAATTACTATCTTAGGGTGAATATGAAACTTAATAATCTAACTAAAATTGTTTTCTTTTCTAGACTATAAAAACAACAGGACGCCCTTTTAATTTTAAACAAGGTTAGACAGGGATATATTTATAAAATACTGATAAGATCTAGAACGTATAAGCAAACGGAGGACATTATTTGTAACATTTTGTATTTTAATTTGTGACAAAAATTTATGCATACTTGACTCATATATAACTTTGAACCCATTTATTTAAGTGTATTGGATAGTAATGACACTTAAAAACCATATTTATTTCATTGAAGTTAAACACTTAAAATGTTTAAAAATTATAGCTAGATTTGCTAAAAATAGCTTATAATATTAGTATCGATAATTTGGACTGAATAGTGTATAGATAATATGATAATTATATAACTCCATTTATCTGGTTTTAATTATTGTAATTATCAGAATACATTGTTAATAACCAGCCAATTGGAAATATACTTTATAGTAAGCTGTAAGGGCTTTCAAAACGAATAAATCGTAGTGTATAGTGCACGCAAAGCGTTGCAAAATTAACTTCTGAACCATGAAAAATAACGTCTTTGTTTTTGTTCTAAAGCAAACATGAAAAAGGCCTGTCAAGGTATTGTCCATTTAACCAACTTAACATATAATCCTGGCAAAATAATTACAATCATTCAACATTGTACAATTGGGATTGGTATTTTTAGAATCAAAATATAATATTGTTTTCTAAAATCAATACCCAAAAAGGGTTGCAATTACATAGAAACTGACAAGACAATGGAAACCGTAATTATAGTAAAACAAGTTGAGATATCATATAGTATATTGAGGATTGACACATTAAATTAACTTTGTTGTTTTCCATTATTTTTATGTCAGTATAAAGTAAAATGATGGGATAAACGTCAGATAGGCAACAACCCAACAATCTGGTACAGAAATAACTATTAATATGTCGGCCATATTTTTCAATGATTGTTTAAACAAAAAGGGTATGATCAATTCTCTGCGATTGTTTTCAGTTTCATTTCAACAGAAAGCATATAAGTGGGTATATTACTGTGTTGACTTGAGTAATCATTGATATGTTCATAATCATAGATTTACTGTTTACAAAACTTTAAATTTTGGAAAAAACTAAGGCTTTTCTACCTCAGGAATAGATGACCTAGCTGTATTTTGCAAAACTTGTAGGAATTTTTGGTTCTCAATGCTTTTCAAATTCGTACTTTATTTGGCCTTTTAAATATTTTTTGATTCGAGCGTCACTGATGAGTCTTTTGTAAACTAAACGCTCGTCTGGCGTAAATATGGAACTTTAATCCTGGTATCTATGATGAGTTTATTTACAGGATGAATGCATATATATTTTAATTCACTAAACTCTATTGATATTTAATGTTTTTTACTACATGTTTGAATAGAAATTGAACCTTTAAAACTAGCAGCTATATATATTAATTTGTTATATAAGAGTGAGATTCTGCCATAATATAAAAATTAGATTAAAAAAAATCTTTTACCGAATAATCTAGTTACTTGTTCTGTAATCCCCATTTCCTTTTATTACTTGTTTTGTATGTCTGTCTTTGATGATATTGATTGTATATTCCACAAAGCATCTTACCCATGTCAGTTTTCTTTCAATTGAAGTATGGTTTTTCAAAATGATTTTTTTTTTTGGCATTGAAGGTAAAATGATGTGTTCACTTGTACACATGAATTAATTGTGGTAAAAAGGGCAACATTTACTCCAGAGCTATTACAAAGCAATATTATGTCAGCACCATCTTACGTCAATTACATCAGTTTTATTAAAATTCTTAATTTTGATGAAATTCAACTTCAAAATTTGGAATGTGTCTTTTTCAAACACATTTCTCTTTACCAGATTAATCATACAGATTACCATGGCCACTTAATATGAGCATAGAGTCATTATAGCATACCTATACAGCTTCTTCTATAGATAGAGATCAATTATATTTTATTTTCTAATACCTGCAAATAAGTTAACGATTTATTTTCTGTAAACATTGCATTTTTTCAAAATAAACAAATGAATAACATTAACCACAACACATCCTATATCAAACTCATATTCATAGAATTGCATTAGGAACTGCTCTTTCTCTTGATATTTTCTCGATTGCGGTGCACATTCCTCTATACTTCGTATCTTTATATTTGTTGTTGTTTGTAATGACTTCGTATCTTTATATATGTTGTTGTTTGTAATGAGCTATCGAAAATGCAGGTGAGCGGATTAATCCGGCGCTTAAATGGGCTCTAATGTTGGCGCTCAAATGCCCCCTATTAGTTTTTTTTTCTCGCTCAAATAGTAAGTGTTAATCGTTATGTATTATATAATACTTAATCTTTTAATTTCTCGTGATAATCATCATACCATAATTATATCCTATTGTTAATTTTACCTTCCTTGACGATAATGTACCGTTGTCTCACTCTTGTATGTTTAACAGCTGTTTTTCGGCTT
Organism: Mytilus edulis; assembly: GCF_963676685.1. Classification (NCBI taxonomy): domain Eukaryota; kingdom Metazoa; phylum Mollusca; class Bivalvia; order Mytilida; family Mytilidae; genus Mytilus; species Mytilus edulis. The sequence continues at coordinate 50,173,215 of NC_092347.1, forward strand.
AATGGACTCATTTGGTAAAGTTTAACTGTTGGTTTTCAATCACAACATTGGTATTTTGGGGGATGAAATTCAACTAGTTAATTCATAGTTTGATGCCATAAAATGTTTCGTTTGCTTTTCTTCATCGAAATTCTGTACGGTTTGTTCTGTACATTAATTGGACACAATCATGTCTTCTTGTATTGTTACTTATTCAAAAATATCTTATATGAAGAACAGTCACCCATTATAGGGTGTAGGGTGAATTGGGGGGGGGGGGGGGGGGGGGGGGTCATCGGTCTGCATTGATCTTTCGTTTGTCACCAAATATCCAGAAAAGAAATAGTTTGTCAGATAAAAACAAATTTGCCTGTCTGCAGAAGTAATGGTTTTTAAAATTGATGACTTTTTAATATCATTGTAAAGTCAATCACAACAAATTTCATCAAATTTACAACATCTCATGAATACAAAATACTTTCATATCATTTGTGAAAAACGAAACACTTAGAAATGACATTTATAACTTTAAAAATCTTGCAATGATAAAGAACAAAATAATAGATTTAATTCAGTTTTAAATCACGAAAAACATTGTTTTGTTGTAATACACAACCAATTACTGAAAACTGAAAGACACAATTATGTTTTCCAATGTATTAACAAAATAATAAGCAGACAAATGACAGCAATGGTTTTCACGTTTTATTTTATACAACAATAACATCCGTCTTAATTAGAATATGATTTCAATGGTGAGATTTTTCATAGCGTATTTTCTTTTTATATCGTTGTCTTTACCAATTGTTCTGTGTCTGTTTTTTCTCCTACAAAACTAACTCTGATGAGATTTTTGACTACCAATTGCTTAGTTTTGCGTTATATATCTGTCAGTACTACGATGGTACATAGGTTGCGCATATAAAATACAATTTTCATAAGTGTATAATCGTATAATATTTGCATTTTAATCATTTACTCCATAGTGACAACTATATACCTTTGAAGAGTGACTTTCTGTTTATGTCGGCACCATCAAACAAAACTTGTTTATGTAGATATATTCAATGAGATGATAGCTTGAACAAGGAGTTGCAAATATATAACATAACTTTATACTGAGAATGAAATGATGTTTCTTGTTTGCTGAATTATCAGTAGAAATCGTGTTTGCATTCAATTAAAAATTCATGTTGTAGTTGATATTTTGATGAATTCGTTTTTTTACGTTTTATAGTGTTTCAAGAATGCTTATGTATTATTCAAAACACTAGTTTTCATGTAAAGACTGACGTTTGCAAAGGATGTTGAAATCTAACAGCTGCTATCTTGTTTTATAATCACAAGATGTTTGCCATTTCAAATTTTGCATATACATGTAGTAAAGCGAGCTGTTTACAGGAACCATATAAGAGCGAAGGGTTTTACCGAGTCTTATATGCGAAATTTCAACAGTTTGAAATTTTTTAAAGTACATACTTTTTTGTAATAAGATTTAAATTCATATTGAATGTATCAATTGAACGTTTGGTGTAAAGTGTAAATTCACACATGTAAATGTCCCTTATATGAGCCTTAATGCCAAGTATATATGGTAAAGTATTTCAAATTTGTAAAATTATCTGTCTGTGAAAGAAAATGTTTTCTTTTAATCATGGAGTAATAACTGACGTTCGTACGATGCATTCAGACTATATATATATAGAGAGCCTTTTCAGTGTGTCAGCAACCTGATTAAATCTCAGCCTGCTTTTTACGATGAAATTTAAATTTGTTTCAGCCTACGTTATTTATCGAAGAGAACATTTCCATCTCGCATCTCTAACAAGAGTGTTATTCAATTTTGTTTCCTGATAACAAAGTTAAATTTGAGCAGTATTGGTTCATTTTATTCTAACAGAATTTATAAAGGGTTGATAAGAAAGAAGTATTTTCATAAAAACATTGAAAAGCTATTTAGAATTCAAATTACATTTCAATCTAGTGTTATGGAGTGTTGAACGATGGGGACGTCCGTCGAGGTTTGTCAGGTTTATTTTGTGTTGCAATAATCAGATTCTGCTATTTATTGTACCATACACTGGTGATTTTATCTGACATAAGAAATTTGAACTGAGACTCTCATGCCGAAGTTAAAATACAATACTTTCCCCAGATATATTCCTAACAAAAACATGATTCATTTCATGAGATTATAAAGAATCAAACATTTCCATTTAGATTTTCTCGATATCAAGCATATTGCTTAAATGTGACAAAATGGCAAAATTATTACGATGAAATGTGAAATTAGAAAATAAAATGCTATCTTAAAATCATTTCAACTTCTGTCATCAAAGTTTCACCCCGATGAAATAAACTGAATGTATATGCAAATTGAAATCCTATTTGCTATCACTTACACTCAACCCATAGTTGTAAAATTGAAAATATGTTCAAAAGCGCCCCATCATGTTCGGAATATATAGAAATTGTCAGTGCAGAAATAAACAAATACATAAATTAAGTCAAATTGCAGTTTACCAATGCAGTGTATTCTTTGACTTGGGTAAAGTGAATCTCAGTTGGAAATATTTAAAAAACCTAAGGAATTTAGTACATTAAAGTTTACCATGAAGGTAAGAAAAGACAAGTAATACTTTTAATGTTGTGCTGTGAAAATATTTAAAGTGATATAAACATTGTTGCCACATTTGTTTAATTTCCAGACTATTGTTGGTATATTTCTGATTAGTAGAGTAGACATTAAACAAGACACTCGAGTGTATGTCGCACCCCCAATAAGGTTAACAATTAAATATATCGGTTTAGTAGAGTAGACATTAAACAAGAACCTTCAAGTGTATGTCGCACCCAATAAGGTTAACAATTAAATATATCTGTTTAGTAGAGTAGACATTAAACAAGAACCTTCAAGTGTATGTCGCACCCCAATAAGATTAACAATTAAATATATCTGTTTAGTAGAGTAGACATTAAACAAGAACCTTCAAGTGTATGTCGCACCCCAATAAGGTTAACAATTAAATATATCTGTTTAGTAGAGTAGACATTAAATAAGAACCCTCAAGTGTATGTCGCACCCCAATAAGGTTAACAATTAAATATATCGGTTTAGTAGAGTAGAAATTAAACAAGAACCTTCAAGTGTATGTCGCACCCCAATAAGGTTAACAATTAAATATATCGGTTTAGTAGAGTAGACATTAAACAAGAACCTTCAAGTGTATGTCGCACCCCCAATAAGGTTAACAATTAAATATATCGGTTTAGTAGAGTAGACATTAAACAAGAACCTTCAAGTGTATGTCGCACCCCCAATAAGGTTAACAATTAAATAACGATCACAGCGAAGTAAATATAAAAGTCACATCACAGACGAGTTCGCAGATCACCTTTAAATAAGGTTACGAACGTACGACTACTTTTGTATAATTCAACATGAATGATTTGACCATTTGAAGAATGATTTGCAGACACCATCACGAGTTGGTTGATCATTACGGAATATCTGTGTCACAGATGACCATGAATATGCCACCAACAATTCTTTCCTCCTTTTGTTTGGTTGGGTTGATAATGCTCTTTAGTTTTCTATGTAGTTTTCTGTGGCTTTGTTAACTTTTCTTCAATTCTATTGGTGACCCGTATAGTGATTCAAGATTTCAGGAATTATTTATATATGACATGTAATGCATGTAATGCTCAGACACACGAAAGTGTTAAGTGAGGTCGAATTTTAATACATAAACAATTAAATGACGAAATGCGCATGCAGTACTATTTAAACACATGGAAATAAATTTGTGAATATTTTAGAATAAACAAGCAATTTTCTTTATAAAAAATAAAAGTCGTGTGTATAGACTTCTATATTACATATGGACAATAATACTTCCAGTTTAATGTATTGTGGATAAATAGTGTAGTATGTAGGTAAGTATTGGTTTTTATAATTAACAAAAGAATCATATTGACATACAAATGAAACATGAAATTCGCCAGCAACAAATCCATTATATAAAGTACACATTCTCTCTGGTCAAGGTATATTTAAACAGTTAATCCATTTGAAAACATAATGACCATGATTCTTCAATGATAATATCAGCCTGTTCAAAGCATCCCTGAGCGTATTGCTATTGTTAACAACCAGTACGAAATCATTCTACATTAAACTCGAATTTGCAAAGGAAATCTTCCCCATTCTCTTAAAATCATAAAATTGGGTTTAGTATTTCGAACTTTCAAAATTTCTTTTGCAAAGTTTCAAGTACACCTGCTCAATAATTTCCAAACTCTTACAACCCAAAACCTCAGTACCATACAAAAGAATTGTTTCTATCCGAGAATAAAAAAAATCTGTTGCAAATTTATCGGATGTTTTTCGTTTCTAATAATTCGATGTATAAAATGCATCGATTTTTGCGCTTGGTCTTTTTTTTTGGGGTATCTAACAATGTACCGACCGTTATATTTAAAGTTTTGAACACCAAAATAAGAACAAATTTCTATAAATCTCAAGTATTTTGTCGTGTAATAAAAATTCAAAATTTTTATTACTTTTCCGCTAGCTAAAACCATAACCTTTGTTGTCTTCGTTTTATAATGTGGTTTACAGTATTTGGCTACCATCATACCTAATGATATTTTGTCCCCTTTTCATGAATTTGAACGTTTAACAGAAAGACATTAAGTTTTCTTTTATGGAAAGTAATTATTTTGACATGTGTAGAACCATAGAAGTCTGAAGTTGTCTTTTAAGGTATAATTGCATTGGACGTGTAATTTATTCACAGGAACACTACGAGTTTTCAATGATATTTCGTTCCCATGACCAACATTTTGTTAACCAATACATCAATGGAACGGCATGATGGTTTAAAAGTAAAACTCATATCAGTTTCTAGTGGAAATAATAACATGTAATCATTAAAAAAAACCCTTCTACCTCGTCAAAATGGAAATTGTTTAATGAAAGAAAACGTTGATAGTTTGCACCGTCACTTGAAAACGTAAATGCTATTCGGGTTAATGTATAGTTTACTTTATCTGTCTTTTTAATTCTTCTTCAATAATCGTTGGAAGTTTAAATATTTGTTTGTCTTTCAATGTTGTGATGTTACACTATTGTTTCAGGTATAGTACGTATATAAGGGTGAAGATTTGTACATATTAAAACGTTTAAACCCGCTGCATTTGTTTACATCTATTCTAAGTCTGGAACCTGATGTTCAGTGGTTGTTGTTTGTTGATGTGGTTCAAAAATGTTTTCCCGTTTCTCGTTTTTTTTTATATAGATTAGACCGTTGGTTTTTCTGTTTGAATGGTTTTACTCTAGCCATTTTTTTAGGTCACTTTAAAGCTTGCTGTTCGGTGTGAGACAAGGCTCTGTGTTGAAGACCGTACTTTTACCTATAATGGTTTTCTTTGAGAAAGTGTGACTTGGATGGAGAGATGTCTCATTAGCACTAATACCACATCTTCTTTTGTCCAAGTAAACATGTATGGGAAGCCATTATATGTTTATTCAATTTAAAGATATCTTATAAAGGTAATAAGAATTATCTTTTAAAATAAATAAGTTATCTTGTATTATTTATATGATTACTTATGTGAATAGAAGTTAATCTGTAATGTCTCAGAAAAAATATATCTCTGTATATTAATCTCACTTTCAGGTATAGAGATGTAATTTTTTTTCTAAAACAGGAGCTTGTGAACATTTACAAGAACTTGCGATCATCCGATGTTCAGGGCTTCAGTACTTTGATTAACATTGAAGTTTGAAGATAGTTTGGTTTACCTTTCAAAATTCTACAGAAAGATATTCAGAAAACATTAAGTGAAATCATTTTGAATCACCCGATACGCATGTGTATTCTATGGAATCATACATGTATACAGCTCAGCTATAAAAAAAAAATACAAATTTGTTGATTTGTATCAATTTATTCCATTAAATGAAAATGTGTTTTTAAAGTAAAGTTTAATTTACAATCTATGCTGAATAGATAATAAAACTGTTGGTTTATTGTATTAATTTAAAGTGATAAACATTTAAATTTAAGCAAGATCATGGATACAATATGAATGAATGCTTATGTTACTGCTGGATGCAGGTTGACATAATAGAATGTTTTTGTTTTCATTTCAGTAATTCATGCATTTATTATAAGAGATTTGAATGCAAATGAAATATTTCAATTTGCCGAAATCATCACTTGTAGCTTAATTGCTATTTTATGCATTAAAACATCCAAATCTGCATTGTTTTACATTAAGTAAATATGAATGCATATAACATATGTAATTGGATTATTCATGACAAATAATAATGAGTAGTGTTTCAAATTCTTGTTTTCACCCGAAATGGAAGCAGGGGCGGACTCAAAACACATTTGATTATATTTTTGTGTGTGCATATAATGTATATATTCAGTTTTCGGGAATTCAACCTTTGAAAAATCCCGAATCCGCCCCTCGTCGTGTACATTTAAGCCGAAACATTACAGTGTAATTGACGAAATCTGAATTATTTTTATTTAAGTAATTTATGTTTAAACATCCGAACTTGGATTACATTAATACATGTACCGTTTCTAAATTTCAAAATATCTATGCGATTGTTAATGCTAATAAAATTTTATCTTTAACTGTTCTAATTAAAGCATTTTGATTTATTGTATTTTTTTGCCTTTCATGTTTTACGGCCATTCCATATATTGACCATGATTTTAAAAAGCTAAACGATGTTTAAAGAAATATCTAAAAGAATTTATCTTTCGATCAACCGTGTCACGTATTTAGTATATTCTCTAGTCAACCATTCAATCTTGAAAAAATATATATATCTTTTAATGAAGGCGTTTTCGTCTTACAAGTATGTATTGTATCATTTGAATTTAAAGATAAGTAATTCACATCCTCGCCTAGGCCTGAATACAACTAAACCTCTAACTGTGAAAAAATATGCTTTTAGATGTAACAGACACCTACGGTTCTGTTTACACCATATTAAGGAAAAGTTTATTACAGGAGTGTTTCTCAGGTAGAACTATTCTGCACGTATTCAACAGCTTTGCTATCTCATTTCAATTCTATTTGACAAATCGACAGGGATCTTTCAATGTGGCTATAGAACAACCTTAAAATGTAATTTGTCAAAGGGATAACGACTGAGAGCATATATTATTTTACTATCTGTGAAAATAACATCTTGGTGTAGGTATTAGAATTTGAAATAAAAATTTAAATCGAAAGTTGTATATAAATTGACTCGGATTACAACATTTGTTATTGATATGAACTCTAGCATGACATCATGAATTCAGTTTTCAATATTTATTTGACGTCTTTATTTATATATTTTAATCAAAATGTTAAGTATTTAAATATTTTTTCTCGAATGAATTGATATCATAATTTATCTTTCATTACTAGTGTTATTCAGACACCATAACCGAACAGTTACGATAAATTAAAGAAATTTCAATTTTACCAAAATAATGCAGTAGAACAGAAGATATATTTCTTCAGGAAGAATATACCAGTGCTATTGTAATCAGTGTATACATTTTGTAAATAAATTATAATATATTCAAAAATGTTTAATTTTCAATAACAATATAATAAAAATAGTACTTAACAAAATAAATGATGAAACAAAAAGATTACAACCTATATATGTCTTTTTTGTCGTTGGTTTGGTGTCTTTTTGACTTAAACCCTATTATGTTGTTATACATACCATTCAAAGGCGCGTACATAAATAAATAAAAAAAACTGCCCAAGTTTGACTTTGCTTGAAAGAATTGCCATATTTATAGTCCCCCCCCCTTCCGGAAACCGTATGCATTTTGAATATTCGAGATTAGTAGTATAACTGAGTTATGGTCTGGATATATTAGCAGTAGTGTTTGAAGATAATAATCCAATGTCCCTAGACCAGCCATATGATTATCCAGGATTTCCTTCTTTGAAAGTTATGTTGGGGTATATTTGAGTTTCCGTCTGAATTAATACCGTATTCATTTATTCAACATTTCATGTAAAGTATTTTCCTCACAAAAAAATGTTTGGTGCTTTATCTGCGGGTACAACAACATAACTGACACGGAGGAAGGACAGATTTGATGCAACATTTGTGTTTAAATTGCGAATGAATTAAATCAATTTAATATTTAAAACACCATTATCACAGTTAAACACGTTGATTAGAACAGACATTTGCTAATGAAAAAGTTTTCGCGTCTAGCAAAGATAACGCTAGTGAAACTTCTTCTTTCGAGGATCGAATCTGTTGTTGTGGTTAGTGCTCTGTCGTTATACATACTAGGCAATGATCGTTGAATGATGGAAACAAGACAAGGAAGATCGTCTCTCGAGAGATGACTTTGAAATCAAATATGTGTGAACAAACGATGTTGAGGGAGGAAATTAATTGAAACTGTTTGTTTAAACTGTGAGTTAAGGAGAACGAGTCACCGAGCATAGAATTTCCAGGTCCTCACAGAAGTTTGAACTCGCTCTAGATAATAAGATACCAGTAATCCGTTTTTTCTTGAATTTATTATTCTTTGCACAAGAACATTTTTCCATGCGTATGCTTATATGGTGATGTAAAGAAAGTCCGATTGACACATAATATGAGGCGTATACGTATGACTATACAAGATTTGCAGATATTGAGGAATGTGCGTTCGGCTAAATTCTGACTAGATCTATAGTGTGTGTGGTACACGCTTAGATTTTAACGAGAGAAATTTATGTATTACTGAAAAATTATAACACTAGGGCTTTCGATATCACAAACTAGTCAAAACATTTACTAAATTTTATCATCGGTATAAGGAAATAATTCGTAAATATAACTGAACATGCAGACATCTTATACGTTCAGGTATTTCACATCCAATCTTTTATGGTAATATTCTTTACAAAGCACAAACATTTCAGTATTCACCTCAAAAGCTTACAAAACCTTTAAACAGACTTATTAAGAAGGGATATAGTTACGATACTGTTGTCAGGTCATTAAAGATTGCATATTTTGGCTTTAATATTGATTCACTTATAGGGTCTTTGCACCGGAACTAAACACATTTATTTAAAAAACAGTTGGTGGCATGACACGGGTTATGTTCTTCTCATATATTTTATGATAGTATGATACTAAACCCCTAACGGGAGGGATTGTGCCTGATATTCATATGATGAAAACGGCATAATCTTTCAATCAGTTTAATTGAGTTCTGGAGCTGGCATGTCAGTTAACTGCTAGTAGTCTGTTGTTATTTATGTATTATTGTCATTTTGTTTATTTTCTTTTGTTACATCTTCTGACATCGGACTCGGACTTCTCTTGAACTGAATTTTAATGTGCGTATTGCTATGCGTTTACTTTTCTGCATTGGCTAGAGTTATAGGGGGAGGGTTGAGATCTCACAAACATGTTTAACCCCGCCGCAATTTTGCGTATGTCCCAAGTCAGGAGCCTCTGACCTTTGTTAGTCTTGTATGCTTTTTAATTTTAGTTTCTTGTGTATAATTTGGAGTTTAGTATGACGTCCATTATCACTGAACTAGTATACATATTTTAAGGGGCCAGCTGAAGGACGCCTCCGGGTGCGGGAGTTTCTCACTACATATTGAAGACCCATTGGTGGCCTTCGGCTGTTGACTGCTCTATGGTCGGGTTGTTGTCGCTTTGACACATTCCCCGTTTCCTTCCTCAATTTTATACATGTATTGATGAGTTTTCTTAATTTTGAAGAGTTCAGTTTGTTTATTCTTTAGTTTTCTATGTTGTGTCGTGTGTGCTATTGTTTTTCTGTTTGTCTTTTTTCATTTTTAGCCATGGCGTTGTCAGTTTGTTTTAGATTTATGAGTTTGACTGTCCCTTTGGTATCTTTCGTCCCTCTTTTAATCAAAAGTGGATAGGTTAACGGATTATACATGTATGTAAAAATATACAGGTAAATGCGGCGCAATTTGAGTCTCCTAGTATTAATTTTATTGGCGCTATTAATACCATCAGAAAATAGAGAGTGGCGCAATTGATTCATTTGATAATTTAACAGTTTTTCCAATTTATTATATCTTATGATAAATTTGAGTTCAAACTTGTGTATCGTTCTTTTGTTGACAAGTATATCTTTCTTTTGAAAATCCGCTTTAAGTTCATCAACTTATTTTGTGTGATGTGCTAATATATCCATATGATAGACAATAGAAAATGTGTAGTTTTGATTTTATTCCGATAAACAACAACATAAAATGAATAAATTGTTTGAATGCAAGAGTCCCTTATTACTTGCAAAAGAGTTACAGTACAAACTTGACTTAGCATTGACCGAGCAAAGACCATGCAACCACACGCTTGTGATCATGCAGACCATTCTTTAAATAGAATTTGACCTTTATTGAGGTAGGTGATATTTAACGCCAAATTAAACAGAAGTAATAGTCAACATTGTTGTTTAATAGAAGTTATTTATCCTATTTACCTACAAAGAATCGCAGATAATTTATTCAGTTGTCAGCCATGTCGTATGCAAATTGAGATGCGAAACGGCATTCGATCATTTGTCTGATGACTGAATTTGTATAATTATTTTTTTATGTTGACTTACTGCAATATAACATCAGCTTTCATGCATTTATATACTGGTTTGATTGCGTAGTTAATCTTTAAATCATGATAGGCTTGGGACAATATTAGCCCACAAGTTAAACTTTTAAATATTTGACGCATTACAAGTTTGTCTATATATAGAACACAAGCTGAAAAAATAGAGTGTAATTAAAGTTACCGATAAAAATAGTTTTAAAACTATAATTGTTTGTAAAACAGTATGTATAATGCTCTTGAAATTTAATCCTTTTCAAAGGTTAAGTCTATTGCTCTCACTGATAGACAAGTATATATAGAGTAGGTCGATATCTTGTATTGTTTTCGGATTTTTAATAGACATGTATTAGTTCTGTGGCAAGTAAATGCTTGTTCACTGTCATTTGAACACGTTCTTTGAGGCAAAATAGGTAAAAAAAAAAGCCAACAGCCTGACTTGAATGACAAAACAATAAACGAAAAAAACATGTTATAGACTTCAACGTCAGCCACTGAATTACAGGCTCCTAAGACATGACTTTGGCAAAGAACAAGTATGTGACGAAGTTAAACACTTCTGTGAGTCCACACTTAACTTCGGAATATGATGTCATATAAGAACAAACTAATGATATCGACACGAAGCATAACACAACTAGCATACAAAAACACAGAGTAAAAGTCTAAGATTACTCGCAGTTATTGCGAACTATTTCAAATCTCCAAGACTTCGACTTACATCTCTATGTCTGACTTGGAACATATTGCAACTATTGAAATGCAGATGTGCGGTAGAAAAAAACATTTGCAGCATTTTTATGGTTGTATATAAATAAGTCTAATTTGAAAACAACGTTCAATGTGGTTGTATATATATATGTTACATATATCATACATGAAGGTGTTCTCCGTTGCTTTTGTTGTTTGTAGGGTTTTCTCACTGACGTTTATATTACGTCTTTCGATTCTCAACAGTAAATAAAGTAATAAGAAGCATATAAATAAAGTTATAAGAAGCATATAGTTAAAAGCAATATAAATTGAAGGAACATATTTAAATTAAAAAAAAGACTGTTTTTGATTTGAAGATTAATAATATATCAATGCGTGTTAAAAATCTTTTGATATAATGATAAAAATCGTAAAATACAAAGTTTTGGATATTTGTATGATTATTTTACTATGCAATGGGTTTATATGATATTGCATTATTAAGTGTAATACATCATATTTGTAAATGTATTTTAATTCTATTTCTGGAGTAGGACCTATACTTCCACAATAAATCTCCATCTATACTATTAAACGAGAAGACCTCATTTTTGGTGTCGCTTCTCTTCATTCCACAATAAATTAATCAACACGACTCTGTGTCCTATATGTACAGTGCATAGTCGCATTTGTCATCCATTCATATGATTATTCAGATTGAGTTATTTTGGGAGAAAAACGAGAAAAAAGGCATCCGGATATTGTCCCGTCATTGGACGAAATTTTAAGTCAGATTATACTTCCGGTTTGCGTTTTTCTGTATACTTTGAACAAACAAATAGTACGAATAAAGTGTATTTTAATTCTGTTCAGAGTTTATTAAATGGAGAGGGTCTGTATACTATGTCAATTTACCACCATGGATCGATTACTAAACTAAGAATTGAAAGTAAATACACTTTAGGGAGCTACCATTTGATTTTTATGGGAGGGCTAGGATGAAATTTGAAAAAAATAGGCAGGACAGGAGTTTTGAGTAAAAAAAAAAAGGCAGGATGAGACCCTTTGCAAAAAAAAAAGGCAGGATGACAATTTAGGTAAAAAAAAGTTAGGATAAACTAAAAAAAAAAAGGCAGGACCGAATAGAATGAAAAATGAAAAGGCAGGACAGAGATTACAACTAAAAAAAAATGCAGGACAAAATTTTTCATCCTAGCCCCCCCCATAAAAATCAAATGGTAGCTCCCTTATTTATATAGTAAAATACAGATAAGCGCTAAAATTATTCATGTGAACTTTTGATACCTTTTCTGAAATTCTCCATTCATTAAATATTTTACAAAATTCATTGATAACAAAAAAAAAAAGATGTGGTATGATTGCCATGTTGAGACAACTCTCCACAAGAGACCAAAATGACACAGAAATTTACGACTATAGGTCACCGTACGGCCTTCAACAACGAGCAAAGCCCATACCGCATACTCAGCTTTAAAAGGCCCCGAAATGACGATGTAAAAAAATTCAAACGAAAAACCTAGCGGCCTTATTTATGTACAAAAAAGGAACGAAAAACAAATATGTAACACACAAACAAACGAAAACCACTGAACTACAGGCTCCTTACTTAAATGTTCATAACATACTAAATGTATGTTCATATTGAAATTTTGGAAATGAAGGAGGAGGTATAAAACTTCTAACAACACTTTACATACTTTTAACTCCGCTCTGAATGCCCGCGATTTCGCGGGTGTGTTCTAGTATAATTGAAACTAAATGAATATTAGTCAATGTTTAGAAAGTTTATGATATCTAGAAAATCTACATCAAGTCGGACACTTTTTACGGTAAAGGCCCTTTGTACCGTATTAGAACAATCAAGTACCTTGTTAATTTCGATATATCGAAATTCTTCAGAAAATAGCACAATCAGTCAACAAATGTCCATGAAACTATCGTAATTGGTCTCATTTAATCATAAACGTAATTAGGCCACACCAATTTAATTTCTTGTTCTACGGATTTTTGGACTCCAAAATTTGGGGCGAGCGAGCGATTTGAAAATTTTAATAAAAAAATATTTAATTTGCAAATTTTTGAGGCGAAGCTTGAAAAGTAAAGGCGAGCGATTATAATTTTTTTTTGTAAACATAAAATAGTAGGTTTTGACAATATTAAAGCTTGATTTATCACTTGTACTTTGACATTTCTTTAATTTCTGAAGTATTTTTTCCCTGTTTACCAAGAAATAATTAAATCTGGGTTATATGTATGTGTGACTGACAATGAGACAATTCTCCTTCCAAGTCATAATCAGTTTGGGGACAACCCCTTGATGTTTATTGTTATAAATATCCCTTTTACATGTTTTATGATGGATCAATATAAGTTATAATATATTTGTTTGTACAAAAGGCTCATATTTTGTTAAAGAACTATATATCTATCTGGTATTAAATGGTCAAAACATGTCCAAGAATTTTGTAATATTCCTGGTCTTTAACCATGTTAACACATTTACTTTAACAGTTTAATATTATTCAAAATAAGTGGACCCCTCTTTTAGAAAAAGTTGTTTAAAATATGATGTAACTCTCCTCTTTTTGAGTACAAAATTCTAAGTTTAAAAGGTTTTGTATAGAAGAACTATACAAATCCTTGGTATTTCTATTTTCTTTTCTACATCAGTAAAATGACCCCTTGTCTGAGGGAGGGTTGTTCTCAACCTGATAATAACAAACACAGGTCAAAGTACGGCCTTTTACACAGGGCTTTGATACAGTCCAAACAGCAGGCTATAAAGGACCCCAAAATTATTAGCGTACACAATTCGAAGAGGAAAACCAACGATCTAATTTATATATCCAAACGGGAAAATACCAATGAACAACATCAACAAACGATAACTGCTGAACTATAGGCCCCTGAATCAATCAGGACAGGTGCATAAACATGCAGCGGCTATTGATAGTTTTGTTTCGCCAGCATACAATATAATTGCAGTTGAAGGCAAATCCTTCAGAAGTTCTTTGTACTTTATTCTAAAAACGAACATTTTTAATAGGGAATATAAGTAAGGGGGAAAGTAACCAATTTTTTGTTCTTTTTATAATATTTACAAAAAAAAACGGTGCGGGAAATGGACATGATTAAATTTCCGGATGCGGGAAGCGGGAATATAAAAAAAATTAAAAAATTCTGTTTTGAAAAAATTAGGTGCGGGCGGGTCCGTCGAACAAGGAATCAAATTGGTGTGGCCTTAGGTTCCATATCTGAACAAGTCGTTATGACAGAGTCGGGCACAATTAATATCGTCTACAAGTCGGCCATATCAAACATGGTATTATGTACCAAATTCATGTATAATATTAATTTAACAAGGAGCTAGATTTGTTATGATTTTCAATGAGACAACCACTGTCCCAGGTTAGGGGGAGGGTTGGAATCCCGCTTACATGTTTAACCCCGCAACATTCTGTATGTATGTGCCGGTCCCGAGTCAGAAGCCTGTAATTCAGTGGTTGTCGTTTGTATGTGTTACATATTTGTTTTTCGTTCCTTTGTGGTACATAAATTAGGCCGTTAGTTTTCTCGTTTTAATTGTTTTACATTTGTTATTTCTGGGCCATTAATAGCTGACTATGCTGTATGGGCTTTGTTCATTGTTGAAGGCCATACGGTGACCTATAGTTCTTTGAGCTTCCTTGAGCTTTTTATTTTGACATTTTCGTAATGACTGTCCGTTTAGAATTTTCCTCGGAGTTCGGTATTTTTGTTATTTTACTGTGATTTTTTCCGTAAAACTACATTGTGTTTTGCTACTGTTAAAATTTAGAATGGAAACATTTTTCGTCATTCGATCGTTTTTAGTTTTTTTGCCATGTCATTGTCAGTTTGTTTTCGACTGAAATTTGACTATCCCTGTGGTATCTTCCGTCTCTGAATCAATTATAGTATCAAGTAGAGGTCCTGTAAAAGTCTCGAGAGAGAAGGTAAACGAGATATTTCACATTGTGACATGCGAGATTGGAATTTATCAAAAATAGAAATTCATATCAATCATCATCTATATAATAACTATACTACATGTATATTGCGTAGTTAATTTTTAAAACATGATAGGCTTTCGCAAATTTTTTGTCCCTCCCTCGCCGGGATTCGAACCCATGCTACTGAGATATCGTGACACCAAATGGCCTGCACTGTAACCGGCGCGCTAGACCACACGACCACCTGGGCTTCATTAAAATGAAGCTTTCGGTGGCCGGGTGTTACCTTTCCACATCAGTTTTAATCTAGCGTCGTACTACAGTACATGATATATAAGACATGAAGATGTTATTTTTACAGATCAGCTAAATTATCTATAGTAAAGCATCCTATAAATTAATGTAAGATATAGTCACAGAAATAATTATATTTATAAGTACGCTTGAACCAGTGACAACTCTACACAGATAATTTTCTTATATATATAAACAAGAAAATTATTAAAGGAATGACTGTAATATTTTTTTTCTGTCAATGAAGAAATAACATAAAAATTCATCACTCTTACTAGTACTTTCACTGCTTTCACAGATCTTCAGGTAACGTGACTTGTATACATAAGTCACATAAATACATACAAGGGAGACTATCATTTTGACGATCGACCATATACAATGGAAATATTTTAAATCGTCCATTAGAACAACGATGGAAATGGTCTTTAGCCCTGATGAGTGTAAAAGCTTCATCGTTGGTTTTCTGTCTATGTTCATTCTAGTCCGATGTTCATTTTTTGATCAATTTCTGATAAGTTATATCTAGATAACTTGTCGTTCGGTCAAATGACTTAGAGTGCACATTTAATCCATAGAGGCGTATGGTTACAAGTGGTCTTATTTTCCATACTATTATCTATCTTTGCTACATGTATGTGTCACACTTTAACAAAATGAAAGCTTAAATCTTCAGTTGTAAGTCACAAGCGAACATCTGGTTAAAGGTGGGACAAGCTCAAGAGTGGGAAATAAACGAGTTCTTTCAAATATGAGATTATTGGAATTTTCACCATGGCTTATTCACATAAATCACCATAATCTTAAAAAGAATGTTCGATATTCAAATTCTTAAATTTGTCTGTAGCAGTATATTTTTATATACACTAGAACACAACCGTGAAATCGCTGGTCCGTGACTGAATTATAGTATATAACTTTGTGTAAGCCTGGAACTTATCAATTATTAGTAATTTGTTATCAACAGCATTGTCAAATGTTAGTTATAAATAGCAAATCCTAAATACACGGTTTTGTGGTGCGCCTGTCAGATGCGGAACGTACAGTTAAGGTATAGGTAACAGGTCAATATACTATTGGTATCGGTATCGGTATCGGATTCGACTTGGAACTTGTTAATTATTGGCAATATTAATTATGTGGAAAACAAAAGGTTCTAGAGTGGTGTAATTTTTAATCAACACCATTGTCGTATATAAGCTATATATAAAGTTGAATTCTTTGATTTGTCATTTTTACCCCATGACGGCTAACAAATTTGACCTCGTTATTTTAGTATTATTGATATGTATTGCCGCAATTTTTTTTCTGTTTGGTATTAAATTAATATTAAGATCTATTTTGTTACATCTTGTAATCAATTTATTTGGCAATCGACAATGGCAGTCAGCAGGGTTACAGAACATCAGTTGTCCGACCTGTTAGTCAAATGTGTTTTGTTAAAATATACTTTTTCCCTTTTTTGGTCTTTTGGAAAATGTTGTTTGTGCTGTATTTAGACCCCTCTTCAACGACATTTGTTTTACATGCAAAAGTATGAAAATTGCGGTTTTTATCCAACGCAATCAGAGGTTTGAAAGTTGTTTTCAATTTATACTTGTAGATATAGAGAGCGAAAGCATAGTTTATATTTAAACTGTAACAAAAAGAATTACATACATTATTATACCTAAACACTTGAAAAGCAACATACTCTTCCATTGGTTTCTGATTGACAGTTTTTTTTTACAATCATACATATACCACATGTCTTTATTTGTACACTACATAGGTGTATTCCTGCAAAGACGCTTGACGTTTATGGAGAGTTTAGAGACTCACTAAATTCGAGATGTCGTGAATAAACATTTGCAAAATTTGACAGTAATGTGTTGCACTAAAAGTTTAGGTTAAACCGGTAATTGGACGTTTGAATTAGGTATTGATTTTCAAATATTTTTGCCTAGTGTCGGTGAAGAAAAAATAATTGTTAAAAATGCACATCTGGTGAAGAAACAGTTGTACCGTTAATTTATAGCCATTATTATATTTAATGTTTCCTATGTTCAATTACTGAAAAGGTTTTGACTCTGTATATTCTTTTTATTTTAAATGTACTTATATTGGAGTTCAAATTGACAACAGTATTTATTTGCAGTAACTTATAATTGAACATGTTAGAATTTTAATTAAAACTTGTATGCTGTTACAGTCGCTGCACGGTGGCAGTTTGTTCAGAACCTGACAAGAACTACAAGACAGTCTTTAATGGTAACTTGAGCAAACATTAATTGACAAATTGTTAAATTAAGGAAAGACATCTGCATTGTTGAAGCTTATCATTAAACTTGAAGTTGAAGAGAAACAAAACAATTTGCAGGTCACAAAATTAGACGGAAGCAACATGTTGAATGGAAATCAGTAATGACAAACGTGCAAGCATATTGTATAAATATGACTTTTTCTTTCCTTTAGTCAATTCCAAAAGTCGATATATAATGCACAATGTTGAAAATGGGAATAGTTTGCATAATTCATTTTGGATTATTATACTTATTTACATTTTATCATATTGTAAATGTCATGTATGTTGTACGGTTGGATTTTGCTTTATATATATATTTCGTCGAAACATCAGCCCAACAATTTTTTTGGCAAATTTTGTTTTCTTCCCTGCCCAGTATTCGAACACATACTACTGAGATATCGTTGCACCAAATCGCATTCATTATGCCCGACGAGTTCGTCTGAAGCCGTGACAACTCTACGACAGCTTTTATCTAGCGGATCATCAGAATACAAGTCTAAATTGAAAACAACGTTCAAACCTATAATTGTGATGGATAAAAAAAACCCTGCAATTTGTATACGTGTGCATCCAAAACAATGTATTGGTAGAGGGGTCTAAATACTGCACAAACAGCATTTGCCAAAAGACCAAAAAATGAAAAAGTATATTTTAAACAAAACTTCTCTGACTAACATGTCGAACAATCGATTTCCTTAAAACCTGCTGACTGCCATGGTGTTTGCCAAATAAATTGATCACCAGGGGCCGTGTCAATGAAAGTATCCTAGGACAATTCCTAAGATAGGTCTTCAGTGGCGGATCCAGAAATTTTCATAAGTGGGGGCCCACTGACTGACCTACGAGGGGGCCCGCTCCAGTCACGCTTCAGTGATTCCCTATATAAGCAACCAAATTTTTTCCCAAAAAGGGGGGCCCCCCTAAATCCGCCTCTGGTCTTAGGACATTATTTAGGATGGTCTTAGGACGTGTCTGAGACATGTCTTAGGATGTAAAACAAAGCTGTCTTAGACAGTCCTAACTACGATGGTCCTAGGACCATCCTAACACATATTTGTAGAGATTTGTATGACATAGATTGAATTGTATTTTAGAACCTATATGTAAAGAGAGGGAGGATGACTCTTATATAGAAAACAATTAACGCAAAATAAAAGTTAAAGTTTTTACGGAATACTAATAAATACGTTATTAAATATGATCAAAGATATAAATGATTTTAATACGAAAACAAAAGTAAATGGTCATAAAACTTTGTGATATTCGTGCTGCAATTTTAGTACATAAACTAGTTTTGTCCTTAGGTCCACTCGATTTCATTACATGTATCGAATCAGGATTAGGTAAAAAAAGAAGTAAACTTTTTCCCATGTTTGAATTATTTAAAATATGTTGCTTATGATGATAGTATTGTTTAGGCTTCAAAAAAGACAACACGAAATAATTTAATATAATAGAATTAAATCTTTACCAAACATTAAACAATATTCTTTTTTATTAATTTTATCTAATAATAGTTTAATATTGTATTAGTATTTTTAGTATTGAGTTTATGCCATATTTGTTGTTTTTATTACGTTTTAGCACGATGTCACCTTTAGGACTATCCTAAGACACAACTTATTGTATATCCTAACTTTAGGACCAAATTTAGGACATATCTTATTTTATGAGACTTTCGTTAACCCGACTTAGGACTAAGACGTGTCCTAAGACCATCCTAAGAAATGTCTTAGTCCTAGGACAGCTTCGTTGACACGGCCCCTGATGTAACAAAATAAACTCATCATAGATACCAGGGTTGAAATTAATATTTACGCCAGACGCGCGTTTCGTCTACAAAAGACTCATTTGTGACGCTCGATTCAAACATTTTTAAAAAGGCAAACTAATGGATCTTTACTATTAATGAAATACCAAAAAGAAAACAATAAACTTGCGGAAAATATAGTATACCGCAAACATGAGGTGCAAAAATGTGTACAACATATCTGGATTTCGACAATTAATGTCTCTGTGATGTTAGGAATCAAAACGGTATTCAGAAGGCCATATAATTTTCCTCAAATTAAGATAGACTCTTGTATTTGTAGAGTCGAAATAGGATGGACGTATCATATAAAACTGAAGGGAAATATAATACAAGCCGTAAACCGACCGTGCAAGGGCTGTATGGCCAGTCAAGGTCGTTAAAAACTCCCATGTGTTGTATAAGCCCTAACGAACAAATATAAACAAGTCTAGATTAAAAACACCGTTTGAATCTATTTACATTTTCCAAAAGACCAAAAAGTGAAAAAGTATATTTTAACAAAACGCATTTGACAAATAGGTCAGACAACATATGTTCGTAAAACCTGTTGACTGTCATGGCGATTGCAAAATAAACGGATCACCAGATGTAATAAAATGGTTTTAGTTATTAATGTAATGCCAAACAGAAAACAATAAACAATGCACTTGTTAAAAAGATGGTATACCGCGATCATGAGGTACAAAAAACTTGACAAGAAAACAGTAGAATTAAACATTCATTTCCCTTGTCTTCCGGAGATATGAAGACTTGCTCACCCTCGAACAATCATATTTCCCTAGGGCAAAGCCCTCGTGACATATGAATATTCTTGGGTGAACAAATCTTCATATCTCCATCAGGCACGGGGAATAAATGTATATGATTCAATAGAAGTTTTATATTTAATTTTGGTTTTATATCGAAATGTGTTATATGTTACATTGCTTGATGCATACTTAATATTTTACCCATTATTTTTAGCTGGGTGACTCTTCAATTACTAAGATTATCTTTATTTAGAAAAGGGTATTGAAACTGCTCATCAATATGCACATGCATTCCGTCTAATTAACAAAGAACAAAAGTATAGCTAATTTAGAAATATTAGCCTAGTATTTATTATAGTTGACAAGCAACATCTCTACTAAAATCCATCTAGTCTGGGTCGTCATAGAATAATTCCTATATTACAAAACAAAAATCCGAATAGTAATTGTCTGAAATCCGGCTTTAATTACTTTTTCCCTTGTTCAAAACAATATATAGACAAACTGTATCCATTTGTATCTATATATCTTAAAGGATTTGCATTGTAGAATAATTTGCTCCGTTTTCCAAACAAAACAAAATTGACCGATTTGAAAAATAACCAAGTCATTTATTGTAAACAACTAAAGTAATAATAGTTTATAATTAAAAGGAGATAAATACATATTCAAGATGAAATGGAAAAAAACCCCAAACAGCTCATGAAATAAAAGCAAGAAAAAATAAAGGAAATGAAAAATGTTAGACTTTACAAATGAGCTGCATAAAAACACGCCAAGACTTAAATAACGTGTATGTAGTCTTCTTTATATATTAATTATTGCATGAGTAATGTTAAAATAAAAACATTTGTCGAATTGTAATAAAACTAAAGAGCAACGCACACATGTTTTTTTTTCTTCTTCACTGGCATATTTTCACGAAGGATCAATTGTAGAAGCCGGAGTATTCAATTAGGACAAAGTTTCGGGTTTCAATCATAATCCTCATACAGTTTCGAAACATTTCACCTAATTGATAAAGAGAAAAAAGATTTTGGAAAAATTGTCATTTGCAATAAGAAATGTCTATAAATAAAGGCAACAGTAGTATACCGCTGTTCGAAATTCATAAATCGATCTATGCCATGGTTTTAATCCAATTGAAACCAAATGCTTATCATTTATAAAAGACTTCTAATACAGTATTCCTGTCATGTTTGGTAAAAACTCGCTAAAAAATTTGTGAGAATATGAACTTGTGAACTGTGCTACCTGTGTCATATGTTTGTTTGTCGATCAACATGTAAGTATGATGGAATTGTATAACGACCTTGACTGGCTATACTGCCCTAGCACGGTCGGCTCAGTGCCCGAAGTCGTTTTGTAAGTATTTAAATTATCTGTTGCCATAGATCGAAATGCAGGAACAGTTGGAAAGGACGGCCACCATTTTTGTTTTGGTTTCAGAGCAAGGGTTCGTCAGCTTGGCAACCCGCTTACCACGATGACGAGGTACTGGTCGACGAGTATCGGAAATAGTAATAACGCTGACAGGAAGCATTATCAGAACCAAAATTGTAGGTAGACAGTGAAATGGCGGTCCATTATCTAACACTAAAATAAAGGCGACAATAGTATACCGTTGTTCGAAACTCATACATCGATAAAAAAAATCCGAGTTACAAACTAAAACTGAAGGAAAAGCATTAAATATAAGAGGAGAACAACAACACAACACAAACACAACATTACAATGTAACACACACAGAAATGAACTAAGCATTAGACAAAATCCGATGATACGTAAGATATACTCTTGGAAGTCAGTCGGCAAAACATTCACTATCCAAAATGGGTTTTTGAGTATATACTGAAGCGGGTATCAACGTAGACTGTACAACATTGAATAGGTTAAATGCTCTTCTAATTTGTACTTGTTTTGGCTTTCGAACTTTGTTCATCTGAGTTTCACTGGTTAGTCTTGTGCGGACGAAACGCGCGTCTGACGTATTAAATTTTAAACCTGTCCTATATGCTCTGTCGAACGCATCTATCCCATTAAACTAGGGATAAAGGATACAACAGATACAGTTAAGTCGGCCTCATATCTTGACTTACATTTAGAAATTGACAATGAGGGTCGATTGAAAACAAAACTTTACAAAAGAGATGATTTCAGCTTTTTAATTGTGAACTGTCCATTTCTAAGTAGCAACATTCCAGCAGAACCTGCATACGGTGTATATATCTCCCAATTAATATGATATTCCTGTGCTTTCATTTCCTATCATGATTTTCTTAATAGAGGGTTTTTGCTCACAAGGAAGCTATTAAATCAAGAGTTCCAAGAGGTGAAGTTGAAATCAATTCTTCGTAAATTTTACGGAGGCCATCACGAGTTGGTTGACCGTTATGGTAATCGTTTCACAAATGATTTCGGATATGTTCCTTACGTCGAAACTACAATCCCCTTCCCTTTCATAAATGGGACCTACCGAATTAGACTATTTACCGGATTTGTTATCTCATAAGCAACACGACGGGTGTCACATGTGGAGCAGGATCTGCTTACCCTTCCGGAGCACCTGAGATTACCCCTAGTTTTTGGTGGGTTTCGTGTTGTTTATTCTTTAGTTTTCTATGTTGTGTCGTGTGTACCATTGTTTGTCTGTTTGTCCTTTTCATTTTTAGCCATGGCGTTGTAAGTTTATTTTCGATTTATGAGTTTGACTGTCCCTCTTGTATCTTTCGTCCCTCTTTTTCTCCCATTTATTTGTATTGTAGTCCTGTCATGTAATGTTGTCATTTTAATGTTATATTTAACATTGCCATAAGAGCGGGAGGTTTGGCATGCGACAAAAATAGGTTCAACCAACCATTTATTTTTCTTAAAATGTCCTGTACCAAGTCAGAAAAAATGAACATTGTTATATTAGTTCGTTTATTAGTTCGTTTCTGTGTGTTGTTTTCTCAATCGATTAATGAAATTCGAACAGCGGTATACGACTGTTATTTCTGTCATCGAAAGTAGAAAGTCGTTGATCCATCTATCAGTAAATTAACACCGTAGGTAGCAGATAAAGATGAGCTAACCCAGCATGTCCTGTCAGTTGTAATGACTGAGATAGAAATGGATTGAATTGGGATGGACATTTATGTAGAAGGCATACCTACGACAAACCGAAGACTTGCATTATGTTATGAAAAAAGGACAATAGTAGGGCTTGAAAAGTTTAGCTATTCATCCTAATGTCTCCAAAAACAAATTTCTTGAAGCGTAATGAAAACTGTGTTCTTTTATGTACAAAAATATATAGCAATATTATGCAATATATAAAAGCCCGCTTTATTTGTAGAATTAAATCAAAATTATCCGTTAAAGTGCCATGAACTCTTCAAAAGCAGGAAGTGTTATTAATAATAAACTAATCAATAGCGCAAAATCCTAAGCAGGTAAACTTATTTTTAAAATATTTCAGGAAATGTAAACTTGTAATCGTTAAACATTAAAGTTTATATATGTATGACAAAATTTTGTCTAAAACTGACCAAAAAATAGACCGAGTACTTTTATGATAAACAATGCATAATCAATGTAAATCTACAGGAAAAAAAAATACCCCTCATTATTAAGTCTGCAATAATGATAATGATTTCTATTTTACAGAATTTTCTGTTATTTCATGTTTGTCTGACTTATAAAAAGGGAAAATAATCAACCTAAATGTACTTTTTTTTTTATTTAAGTACATATACACTTAACATTAAAATATGAAAGAGCATTATAGATTGAAATACAGTATGTTCAATTTAATGACCTATTTGGCTTCAATTTGTACCTTGTCCTTTCTAGTAACTATCGATAACAAAATAGAAAATGTATCAAAAAGAAATGAAATATCTCAGAACTTCGGTGTTGACATGGATATCAATTATATGGTAATTTTGTTATAAATTTACTGTTTGCAAAAGTTTGAATTATTCGAAATACTAAGGATTTTCTTATCCAAGGCATAGATTACCTTAGCGTATTTGGCACATCTTTTTGGAATTTTGGGTCCCCAATGCTCTTCAACCTTCTTATTGTTTGATTTTTTTACTATTTTGATCTGAGTGTCACTGATGAGCCTTATGTAGACGAAATGCGCGGTTGGCGTAATAAATTATAAGCCTGGTACTTTTGATTATTAACACCACTGGGTCGATGCCACTGCTGGTGGACGTTTTGTCCCCGAGGGTATTACCAGCCAAGTAGTAAGTACTTCAGTGTTTACATGAATATCAGTTATATGGTCATTTTTATAAATTTACTGTTTGCAAAAGTTTGAATTATTCGAAATACTAAGGATTTTTTTTATCCAAGGCATAGATTACCTTAGCCGTATTTGGCACATCTTTTTGGAATTTTGGGTCGTCAATGCTCTTCAACTTTATAATTGTTTGGCGTTTTAACTATTTTGATTTGGGTGTCACTTGTGAGTCTTATGAAGACGAAATGTGCGTCTGGCGTAATAAATTGTAAGCCTGATACCTTTGATAACTATCAAGATGAACGAGTTTTGTCTACTAGATGCTTTTAATTCTTTTATTTGTTTTTTTTTTTGGTTGCTTTCTGATTGACGATGGCCGCTCATACTTTATTAAGAATATCGATATAAAAAAGCAAGAAAATATATGGCAATCATTAGACCTGGCGGTATATAATATATACATGAATTAGGTCTGGACAATTCACTTGGAAACTCAACATTTACTCCCACGACACCTTAATAAAGAGTAAATCCTGTATAATCATAGGTCTGTTTAATGTCCCTTGAAACTTTGACCAAAAATACACTTGATCTTCTATTACTGTATTGGATACCTCAATATAATGCTACTACTAAGTTTCGGTACATTTGGTTTGATTTCGGCAATCACTTCAATATACGAAACAATATTCGGCTTTTGTCTTTATTTGTTTGTGCTTGAGATTGTTTGAAAAAGGATCCAAACGATGATAGTGATATTGACGACATTGACTGACTGTAAAGCTCTCGTATGGTCGACACTCAGTGCCCGAAGGAGATTGTTGGGCGTGAAACAATTTCTGTTTGCAGATTATGTCATTCAGGTAGAAGGAGCCATTTTGGTAGGCGGCCATTTTGTTTACGTGATTTGTAATGGGTTTTTTAAAAACTATTTTGGTGTTTCTGTACAGTTTGGACTCCACAACGGCTGCTTTAATGGCCAAACGTTCTACAGTCGGTTGTTTATATACCCCTGGAATGAATTAGATCATACCATTACAGAGCAATATTATACTATTTTTGGCCGTTTAACCAGGGGTCATTGAATCATGAGCGTGGTGGTGTAATGGCTATACGAAAAATAGTATCTAAAAACCTGTTAGACCTTAATGCATAAATCAACTAACTATCACCAACTACCGGGCATTCTTCATTGCAAGTTTACTCTGAAGCAAGTTTATATAATAGCTACAGATATATATTCATAAACAATTAAACAAAATTAGAATAATGTCCAATTTAAGATCTATGATAAGACATCTAGTCGATTGATAAACATTACAGCTTAAACATAGCATATGAAATGTATCTAATTAATATTAGCATGTCTCAGCTGAGTACTAAATATAATTACTGGTTTGTTACTTCAACTTTGATTGTCATTTATTATCGGTTTAGGGGACTGATACGACCGACTTTATCCGTTCATATATTTATTCCGTTCATATTCATGTTTGTCATATTCAATTTCTTCATACAAACAGCAGTTTCACAACAATTTATATTTAACTTAAAACTAAGCAACACGAACCAAAAAACTGAAATTAACTCATCTTTTTATCATCTGCTCATTAATAAGGTTTATAGTAGGTGATTGCAAGTACTTCTACAATAATTTGAGGTACTCACATGTAACGCTTCGTAATGTTTAAGATAAGAGAACACTTTGAATGGAATTAGTTCTTATGTTCTGTATTCAAGGGAAATGCAGTTCATTATATAACAACCATGAACTTTTCTGACATTGTAAAATAGCTATTAGCTTCCCTAATCAATATCATAACATTTCCTTGAAATATTCCTTGCCCATTACATTGTCTGTTGATTAGCCGCTTTTAGGGCAATAAATTTACAGCACGTGATTTAATAAGAGAGGTGTTGCTAATGATATTGAAGTTGCTTCATGATGATTTGGAGAATTGTCTGAGTGACATTTATTTGACAGCTTTAAATATCAAGGGACTGCGAAAACGACGTTTCAATGCAAAACTGTGACATTACAAAAATGTAGTAAACTGTTTCCATAGGGAAAGGGGAAATCTGTTTTGACAACTATACAATCGTTGGCTTTTCACTGTTTTAGATCTTTTGGTATATTTAAATAGTGAACTTCGATGTAGGGCTACGAATATATAGGGAAAAGGTTTAAGATTGTAAAGCATTCTTTCATTATCACTGAACTAGTATATATTTGTTTAGGGGCCAGTTGAAGGACGCCTCCGGGTGCGGGAATTTCTCGCTACATTGAAGACCTGTTGGTGACCTTCTGCTGTTGTTTTTTTCTATGGTCGGGTTGTTGTCTCTTTGGCACATTCCCCATTTCCATTCTCAATTTTATTGAATTTCTATTTAATGTTGTTTGGAAATAATTCATTTAACTAGTGCTTAAATAGTACTACTATTCTTATGAAGAAATCGTCGGTTGCTTGAGAATGGTATAGCATATATCCTGTTTAAATTTGCGTTGGAATCCTGTAGTATTGTCGAAATACACATTTAATGTGATGCAATATGGTTGGTTCAAATCTATAAGCATAAAAACTGGGAAACAGGCAGAATAACATTGAAACACGATGCAAGACTTGAATAATTCATTTTAAATCACCTGGTGTCCGTCGTCGTTTACTTTTTACATTTTGAACTTATTCTAGAGAACCAACAAATGAAATGAAACCAAACATGGCATAAATGTTCCTAATAATGTGCTGATCAAGTGTTTGTTACTTTGAAGCCGATTTACCATCCAAGATGATCCCCAGGCATAGTTTTACATAGGACCCTATGGTCAAACATTTAAATGTCTTTTTTTTTTTAAAGAACCACTTAATGGAATGAAATAAAACATGGCATGCATGTTCTTTATGAGGTGCTGACCAAGTGTTTTAACATTTTAGCAAATCCATCAACAAAGATGACTGCTAACAGGGGACTTAGATTAACAAAGGACCTTATGGGAAATATATACAAATGTCTTCTTCTAGGAAACCGCTTCATGAATTGAAACCAAACATGGTATGAATGTTTCTTTAGGCTTTGTAGCTGATCTGTCTTCCGTCATTTTCTACAACTTTAATGAATTTATTGGTAATTTCTTTAAACTTTACAAAAAGCGTCTGCTTTTGAATAAATAATGGGGTCAATATTAAACTTAATTAAAAAATATTATTAGGTATCTGTTATGATTTTAATCTGTTTTATAAGATTTCAAAATCCAAAGAAGCAACAGGTGAGCGACAGCCTTTGAGAGCCTCTAGTTTAATTTTAATTTAGAAATTGATTATTTGTTCATGATGGAAATCGTTACGTCTTCATATTATTATTTCCGATTTCATGCTGTTTTTTTTAAAAAGGGGTATAATATCCTATTGTCTTTGGATTTACATGGCTTTATAAAAGTTTTGTTAAAGATGATAAGTTTTGACATGTTGTACATGTGAAAAAAGATTAAAATAGCATGATTTTACATTCAGTTGGACTTGTGATTTTGATTATTTACCTTGTCGACTGACAAGTTATTGGATAACAATCGTTATAGTAAAGTGCAGTATAGTTTTCTTGAGGTAAATTCAAGCACATTTACAAAACTTCACATGGCAAGATCATACTATATATATACAAGTTGATACACGGCTAAACACATCTTGTTCTCGGGTCGTGTACTGTATACGGGTTTTGATTTTTGGCTTATCTATGTCAAGTCAAGGCATGGTAACCACTACGTACGTTATTCTATAATTATAGGGAGCTTGAAGTGTGAACGTTGAACTTTCATATAATTTTTTTCAATATCGTAACGTGTTCTGTCCATTTTTAATAAATTTTCATGCATCACTTCACTATTGTCGGTACTTCTAATATTGTATTGACATCTAGATTATACCATTACGACATTATTCTAATGATTAAACTCTATTACTAGTATGTACACACACTGAATATTTATAAGCCTATGATATATGTGCAAAACACAGCTGGTTCAGGTATTCTTTTATTTATAAAGGAGATATTTGGTAAATCGAGAAGAATATTTTTATTAATTTTCTTCCTCATTTTTGTTGAGCCAGCGATTAACAGCAAAAGTAGGCGAGACACTGGGTTATGTGGAACCCTTACAATATTTTTTAATAGCTTAATGCTGATTCAGTATAGCAGATTTTTATGATGGAGCTGACGCTAATTATAAAAGCACTATGATGCATAAAAAGGTCTAGATCAGATATAATATAAAAAAGATTTGGTATGATTGTCAATGAGACAACTCTTTAGGTGTAATACCACCAAATCATGGTACGTCACAACCGGTTGCATACAAAAATAGGTCGAATTCTAATTTGAGGTTTCTATAGAATATTTTGAAAACTTGAGGTTATATGGTTACTAAAGTTTGTACATATGTTAAATATTTCGGGGAATTTGATTGGTTAATTTCCATTCATGTACATGTTTAAAATGGTGAAATGTCAATATTTTTATTTTTTTCAATGATATTTGCTTTATCTTATTGTTTCTTTTGTCATTTTATTCTTTGCTATACACTTTTTCTTCATTTGATGAATTAATTTAAATTTCATTTGTATCCTTTTTAAAACTTACAATTCCGATTTACAATACTGTATTAATGAATGTTGTATATACAATGTGTCTCCGGTGCACAGTTTAATCAATATGTGACAGATGACAAGACAAATGTATATTTCATAAGATAATCACCCTAACTTTTCTATATACATCTATAGATAGTTAAGCCTTAAGCCGTTTAACGTTGGTGTTAAGAAATCGTGAACCGTCAGCCGTGAAGATGCGACTATTTAGGAGGCAATCAGCGTGATGAGTTGGTTAGAAACTTCACAAACGATGCGTGAGAGGATTATACAATTCACACATTTCAATTGAAATGGAAATATAAAAAAGTTAACTAATAAACATTCTACAAATGAAATCAATATCTTGATGTATTCTATAAGTTACTATACATCAGTATTAAGGCAGTCCGTAGATTAATTTGAGTTTGAGATACATTGTTTACCGGTACTGATGCTGTTCAGTTTGTCATTTGAATTCCTCTCAAGATGATCAATTTCTTCCATTGATCGATCGTCAACTGACGAGTAGCGTTTGAATATTAACAAAAACCTAGCGTAACTTCACTAAAATCTTCACTCGCTGGCAAACGAGGTTATTTTTATCAGGATGTCTGCGAAACCTTACATGATGCTTTATGTGTGTTAAGTGACAAAACAGATTTCTTTGTTGGTGATATAACAATTCTTTTTTTTCACTTCAGGACGAACTATAGTTAACAACCAAAGGTAAGGGGATTTTTTAAAATTATTGAACACATAGAATTATTTTTTGTTTGCTTTCTTCTTTCTTTATTTTCTATCAAAAAATGTAATCATGTTATTCAAGTTCAGTTATAACTGAGGTCACATGTAATCAAGACTGTAAATACTCCATGTCATCTCAGAACTACAGCAAATTAAAATGTTATGGAAGAATGGCAAAAATTGAAAGTAATGTTAATATTCTATAGATCCTGATGAAGTGATTATTTTCTAAAGAAATTCTGCTACCAGTATATATGTGACGGGAACTGTCTTCCTTCACACCCTTTAACTTATCTATTCTGCAGAATTATGTATAATTGAAGTTAACAAAAGATACCTAATATCTCAAATGTTAATAATATTTTATTTATTTATATGTTGTAAAGTCTCAAAGGACATTGTATTAAACAGGTTAATTATCAAACAATTATATGTATTAATCGATAATATACAAACTTATGTTGCAAGATCTATCCACATGTGTTATTGACGATTCAGAACTTTAACGTATTTCGTTTCCTTTTAAGTTTTAACGTAATATCAAAGAAAAAGTGACACATATGTCTTTTTTTTTTTTTATATATATACAGAATGACTAATGTTGGGTCATATTGTTGAATAGTATAAAAACAGTTAACGATGATATTAATAAAAGAAACCACAAGTTAACTAATAATTTAAAATCTTGTCCATTAAAAATATGTTGGAGGCCGTACTTTGACCTTTAACGATTTACTTTTACAAATTGTGACTTGGATGGAGAGTTGTCGTTTATATCTATGGTCTATAATTATTTTCTTTGTTGAAATATTTCTGATAAGAAGTAACAAACATTAATTATCTGTTACAGAATTGTCGTCGTTAACATGTAAAAAAAACATGGGCTCATGCAACATGTTTTTCGGTTTCTGATTATTGGATCCACTGTATTATTCAAACTATATAGTTGGTATAACCGATAGCCGTAAGGTGCATATTCTAAAGGTGCAGTTCTTAAACAACACATATATCTAGTGGAAATATTTGTTTACGAGAATGTTGACATTTGTTGCTCCGTTTCCCCATTCTTATAAAGGGTGAATGAACCTTCCTTGCCAAACGTATTTAGTATTTATATATATATATATATAAATTATTGACGAAATGTATAGTAACTGACTAGCTTAGAGATAAAATGTTAGCTTACCTAATGATTTATTACCTCTTACACATATTGTTTGCAACTTTCTATTCTTACATGCTATGCAGAATATTCATCATTCCTATTTATTTAAAATTTTGTCTTAGACAATCAATTTTCTCAAAATTTTACATTTATGATTGATAGCCTTAATTTGTTTTTGTTTTTACAGTTATTACACGATGTTTTTATTAATTTAAAACATTTGATTTACCTCCCCCCTCCAAAATAAAAAGGAGAGAAAAAAATAAGATAGGACTTTCAGGGAATGCTAAAAATTTCTTGATCTTTATATGTTTTTTTTTTAACCTCAATCGAAAAGAACTTCATTTATTATTAATTATAGCTCAAGATAACGAACATGGCTAGCAACTACATGTATATTTGTGTTGTTGAGAGGCGAAGGCGGTTGTTTTTTTTAAAGCTGAAAATTGTTTGTATTTTGTTTATTCTACAAAAAAGTTTTGTGGTAGCCTTCGACTGTTCACAGGCTCAATTAATCGCACTTATGTTCTTAACTTCTCCTTCGCCTATGTGTTCTTCACTTCTCCTTCGCCTAAGTGTTCTTCACTTCTCTTCGCCTAGATGTTCTTCCTCTTAAATACGGAAAGCCAAATTCATTCGGTAATTTTTTTCTATCATAAAAACAAGAAACACAATCTCTGTGAAGCATTTTTGTAGGGAAGGGAGGAATTAAGACTTGGTAAGGAAGTATATTCATTGGCAATTGCAGCAAAGTCAATGTTTTGTTGGTGATTTGTACTAGTTTTCATTTTTATATTAAAGAATTAGACCATATACTAATACAGCGGAAACTGTATTGATTAAATACAGAAAAGACTGAGGCAATTGATTTTGATAACTTCAGCATCACAAGGAAAAGTGACTACTTTTTTTAAACAGATAAGCAAATATGGTGAGACATTAAACATAAGTGCTTGGTCAGTCATTGCGCTATAATGTTTTGGAGCTAGTCTCAAAGTAGTCGGTACTATTGTTTCACTGTCAACAGGGGGTGTCTCTCTAGGCACTTATGCTTCCAAATAAAAACTGACAAACATAATTATAATGTTGTTTATTTTATCTAACCCTTTGATATAATTGTTTAAAACAATGTATTGTACAATTCCATTGTTTATGTCAAGTCTGAGAATACCATTATAGTTACAGTTGTGTTAGTTTATGTTCCAAATTGGCATAAACAATTACAGTGCGTGTTTCCACTTGTCGAGAAACTATCAAAAAATGTGTTTCCCAAATATTTAGTACTCAGTCTGGTCACGCGGCATATCTATAGAAAAAAATTGATAAAAATAAAAACAAAAAGAAACATTATTTCTCGTTTAGTTGAATAGAGAAAACTATTCAGTTTCTGGTATTCATAGTTTTAATTGAAAAGGGTATAAAAAGAAATTAAAAAGAAGAAAATGATGTTCCATTAAAATATATACTTGGTACTAAAGGTATCTAACCAAATATCTATTAGTCGGTGCAAAGCCGCATGAATCTAGGTCACATAAAAGCTATTGCTTAAAAAAAACTTGTAATGTCCATTTTAAACGAAGTATCAAACTTTTAGTTTTTATCGTTGTGTAAATCGGATTAATTATTCCGTTAACAATGATGTATGGAACAGACTACAATATCTTGGAAATATATATAGAAGTGGCTTACTCAGCTGTGAAATAACATCTCTATATTTGCAACTAATTTTCTTCACTTTACTGAACATATTATTGAATGTTTAGGAAAACCGATGCTTGAATCGCAAAGCTATTTCATAAAGGCTTAATATAATAAATTCTAACGTAGTTTTCCTCCGGTTATATACATTTGTAACAGCATAAATCACAATAAACTTGATGCCGTCGATGTAATGAAATACAAGCCAATAATATAATTTTATTAGATGTTAATTGGAAATCTAATTTATCACTTAACATGTAGAGATAAACAATCGACATGATTACCAGTCATTAGATCAGCATGCACATGAACCAATTATCGTACAATCGACTACATTTTACCCAATGGAATGACAAAAAAAGATCGACAATAAATTTTTCACATGTTTGTGAAAATCAGAACCCTTTTTTTTTCTAAAAGGCGTTTATTTGTGTGCAATTCATTTTAAAGTTAAATGATAGCTGTCTAAATTATTGGGGAAAAATGGTTTTTATGAATATAAATCATTAAACGGAAATTCGCTTAGAATATATAGATAGCTATAGGAAAAGTACAAATTGGAAACTATATCCCTTGTGCCTTTCAAAAGTAGAAGACGAATTATAGATTACTATAGTATAAAATGTACAAAAGTAAAATTAAATTAGAGAACAAACATTTTCTGTAGCTTTAATAATTAAGTGAAATAGTTCCAGTGAACTTTTAAATACGAATAATGAAGCAAGTTTTATATTTGTGTACACTAAGAGTGAGGGTGATATAATTAGAACTAGTGTATAATTCATATTCCAGAAGTGCAAATTGAGTAAATATGTATAACTTTGTGGTACTAACTCTTTCGCATAGATTTGTATATCAATGGAACAATATTTTCTTTTAAATAAGAGGGGATATATTTTTGAATGCATGTCGTGTTGATTATGATGTTCAAATAAAGCTTTTTAAATAATTAATTTGATTTTTTTTACTTTTCTGTACTATACGATTTTAACTTGAGCTGCCTATTTATGATTTGAGTCCGAAGTCCGTCCAAGAAACATGTTTCCTTTTACTTCGTACGGAATACGAAAGAAAAAACATTTTGTTGGGTTTTAATTGGATAAACCGAAAAAATATCGAGATCTACATTTAGAAAAAAACGCACATAGAATATGCATGAACAGAGTTTTAAAATGTTATGTCAGATAATTCAAGTGAGCGAATACTGAGACCAGAGATTTAATATAATATATATATATATATGTATTATATGTCTCTGCTGAGACACATTGAATTTTACTTATGTCGTCAATATTGTTTTTTATTGTCATTACGACACCAAAGCAGTCATAATTTAACTTTATC
This sequence comes from Mytilus edulis, assembly GCF_963676685.1. NCBI lineage: Eukaryota > Metazoa > Mollusca > Bivalvia > Mytilida > Mytilidae > Mytilus > Mytilus edulis. The sequence goes on from NC_092347.1 coordinate 50,207,460, forward strand.
GGGAATATTAGGAATTTCTTTATTAAAAGCATAACGTCTCTATATCGTTCTCAGCAATAATTATGTTTGTCATGTTATAATGGCCGCAGTTAATAGAGATCAGTAATTGAGGGATGTTTTATAGTTCTATGCGAATACATTTATCGACAAATTTCACGATTGTCTTTTCGTTATATTGCCTACAGCAAGTGTCTAACCGATATTAAGATAAGAATTGCATTAGAGAGAAACACACAATTTATTGGGTTTGGCATACCTGGTCTATTCGTCGCTCTACTATGAAGAATAAATTATTGTTTATATTGATATAACCTTTTATTGGTCTTTTCTTTGAAGTCACATTAATATCTGACCATATAGAAAATCATTACTCTTAGTATAGGCAGCTCTGTTGTTGTTTGCAAATGTTCAGCCTCTTAAGATTTTATAAAAACGTCCTATAGACACGTTTTTATTGATTTATGAAATTCAGTAACCATAATGCTTAGTTGTCGCTCACCTCACAAATCTGACGGTAGTTAGAAGTGAGGTTTATAACTACCCTCAGCATATGAGCGATAGCTTGTCACAAGGTTTACAACCATCATTAAAACCCTCAGCATATAAGCGGTAGCTGGTCACAAGGTTTACAACAATCATTAGTACCCTCAGCATATGAGCGGTAGCTGGTCACAAGGTTTACAACAATCATTAGAACCCTTGGTATATGAGCGGTAGTTACATGACCAACACTTTTCATAACTTCCAGCAGTGTATGGGCGATAGCTAATAACAAGGGTTATAACTTCCCTCAATATATGAACTGTAGCTATGTTAACTGTATAACAAAAATTTGTTCTAAACAATTTGTTGCATAGTAAATGTCAATCATCGTTCTTGGTAAAACATAAACATGTACCAATATACAAAAAGGAGTTGTGGTATGTTTGCCAATAAAAACAATTAACCACTCGAGTTCAAATGATGTGGATGTTAGGAATTATAGTATGTATGAATTTTAATTTGTGAAAAACATAGACTTCCCTTAATTGTTTAATAGTTCCTGTACACTGTGAACAGATAGCAATTGTACGAGTTTAAATACGATGGTTTTTCTCTTTCGAAGTTCATTATACTTTTCACATACTAAAATAAAATGATACTCATCTTCAATTACTTGTTTATCACACATATTACAAAGTCTCAGATGTGTCTCAATATTTTAAAATCTACAAATTTCTATATTCAAACAATGAGCAGATATGCGATATTTACAAATACATGGTTTATAAATATAATTTACAGCATGATCTAAATAAAATTGTAACCTATTAGGGTCAAATGCATATCTATAAAACCTACATTTTGGCTAATCTTCAAAAAATGAGTTCAGTTCACTATGAAAGCTACCCTTTACTCTACCTTTAAATTCAATTACAAACAAATCCACATTTTCAACACCCTGATGTAACCATGCATACATCCTGTAACCCATACATGTATAATATGTCTCTAATTCGATAGGCCCAGTTATATATGTCTTTTGGTTTTTTATTACATCTATCAAGCATTTCTTCATAACAGCATCTAAGAATACAGTTATCAGTTCATAATAACTTAAACCAATATTTTAACATTCGACAATATCTTTCTATAAACATAGGGTATCGTCCAAACTCACAATAAACCATATAATTAGCAGAAGATGCTTTCAACTTTGAAATACGTTTTAAGAATTTCATTTGAACTGGTTCGATAACATCACATTTGTGATTACCCCAAACTTCAGAACTATAATTCAAAATACTTGCTACATACGTGTCAAACAATGACAGCAATAGTTTCAAAAATAAAACAGTCAGTCTACAATTTACTAAACAAACTAAATAATGCTTTACGACCTATGTTTGCTAATGATTTTGTGGTATATGTAAAACAACCATTATATCAAAATAAGATACCCAGATACAAATGTATAAAAGTTCATCACACATATCTATTGAATTTCAACTTAAATACCATCTCTCATTTGCTTTAACTTGACCTCTGTTTCTGAATACAAAAAATTTTGTTTTTGAATTAAACAATTGATAAATAAATTTTACTTATTAGAATAGTCATTTGAACAATTAATCATCTTTTGTAAATTTCAAAATTTTCGCTGAAGAATACTGTGTCATCTGCATACATAAGAAAATACAAGTTCAACATTTTTAACTCGTACAGTTGACATCCTTCACTAATGTATACTTATTGACTGTGTATGAGTGGAATAGTAAGTGTATTGTCCCGAGGAGCAACTATTGTCATGAGGCGTAGCCGAAGGCAATAGTTGTATTTGATTGACAATAAACTTACTGTTCCACGAATTTTTATTATATCGAAAAAGACAACAGACAACAAATGGCGGTGATAAATCAACTATCGTAATATTGTAAAAGAAGAAATTAAAACATAAGTTTACTTCATAGATATGTTCAAATGCTAAGGCTACGTCTTGCACTGGCGTCAACCCTATACTAGATACAATAGGTAAAACACGACGTCGTTACTCCCGCGTTATTTTCAAAATCCTCCAATCGCGTAGCTGCATTAAAAATTCCGCGAAATATAACGACGCTTGCGGTCAAATAGTTTCATCCAGCTCCAATAGTTGGAAATTTTTGACCGGTCCAATAGTTTTAAGCTTGTAATTTTCAAAACTATGATAGTGAAAATATTGTGTACTTATTTCAAATAGAAAATAATAACTGAGGTATAATATAATGAAATTCAAAACAGTGTGGCTGTGGCCATTGATTGACACATTAAATTCATCCATTGACTGGGACAATTTAGGTGAACGTTTGTATGTAACGACCACTGCTCACTATGTACTTTTTAAAGACACTTAAACTATGGGGTCACCAAAGGTTCTCAACACCTCAATAAAGTAATTCGAAAAAATTAATCAGAAATAACACGATGTTTTGATTTATATCAATTATATAAATCAAAACATAAAGGTTATTCCTGATAATTTTTTCGAATTATTTTATAATTAAAGGCGTTAAGAAACCTTTGGTGACCCCACAGTTTAAATGTCTATCGTAGGTACGTCGTGAACAGTGGTCGTTACAGACAAACGTTCACGTAAACAGTCAATGGATGAATTTAATGTGTCACTCAATGGCCACAGCCACACTGTTTTGAATTTCATTCTAATAAGTTCTATTTCCATGTCATTTACGTACAATGAATATAAAAATGAGGATAAAAATAAAAAGTGTCCGATGACACGATCCCTTATATCGAGAATGACGACGAAGACAACCGAAGGTAAATAATGTTTTTATTCTTTGTGCAGATGATTCCATCTGACGTTTTATTCAATAGTACCAGGTAAATTGACATGACTTGTGACATTTTAGACACAACAGAATACAGTTAAGTCAATATCTATTACGTCAAAAAGTAAAGAACATGATTTTTTTAAAAGAAATTGAATAAACTACAATTGAAATTTCTAGTTGTAAAAACATGAAAACGAATTTATCACTTTTAATAGCGCAAGAAAAGTTGAATAATTTTCAAAATAGATACGTGATTGTTGGTATTTAATGCATTTTTTCGAGAAAAGGCTGCATAAATTCCTCCCATTGAATTCACAGTTTCAAGAAAATGTATATAAATATACGTTGTAAGTTTTTGTTACTGTGTGTGCATACATTTCCAATCAATTCATACCATTTAAACAATGGATTGTCTTAGCTTGTTTTTAATTTCTATAAAAAACTAAATTGATCAAAGTAACAAAAAACTTTCTGGAGTGTTTGTTCCAAAAATGAAAAAAAGTAAATTAAATTTGATGTTTTTGGCTTTTTATGATTGAAGATTGATGTCTCATTGACGTTAACACAGTCTCCTTTATTTCATATAGGTAAGAAAAGGATATATGGTACCAAGCTATGGTAAATTCAATAGTTAATAGGTCTTCATATTTAGTATTATGTTGTCGAAGACATCAAATTTTGGAGGACCATCACAACTGCCTCTTTGGTGTTCTTATGTTTTAAAATATATATGATAAAACATAAATAACAACACAAAGTAGGCTTGAAAATAGCAGTAGTAGAGGTTAACTCCCCAAAAAATGTGCTCGTCAAAGTTTGTATATACATTAAGAAGTATGTCGGGCGTACACAATTATATTATTATATATTTTACAGTTGACTCTACTGAAACTTGAAATACAGTAATTGTTGTGTAAAGTTTGTATACTATATAAACACCATATAAACACTTCTAGATCCTCATGTTTGAATTTAACATCAATATTAACACATAGATGGGTAAAACTCTATACAGATATTTTTTAAACATTGTTGAATGCTTTAAGAAATGCGTGAAAATGTTATGAAAATTACAATCTTAAGACTAATTGAAAATTTGTGTGAGCAAAAATACTGGCATTGCTGACAAATGTCGATCGCCGGACCACGAACATTACCACCCAGGGTTAAATATTTACGAATGAACATTTTAGAGACTTTCAGAATTAATTATGTGTGTTATCACATGTATATGTGCCATATGTGTTAACGTGATTGATAACACAGTTCTAAAAAATCTATGTCTGGCTATTTTTCGCTTATATCTAATTATTTCAAGAAGTTTGTTATTTTTTTCTTACATACAATACACAGTAGTAAGTTTCATGAAAATCCTGTGCGCAGTCATTACAACCTCCTTTCTTATCAATTTAAAACGTATTATAGATTTTGCATTCCTCCTTTTATTTATGAAATGAAATAAAATGATTCTAATTCCCACTTCAATTTTTAAATCTTTCTTTTTCTTTCCCCTTTTTGATAATTTCTCTATTTTGTTTAACCGTTCTAAAATTTATCGTCAGATTTATGTCCTACCTAAACTATTAGAGCTATGTCAGACTATTAAGATTTAAATACTATTGGTTACAGTTCATTATTCTGCAATAAATGATTTTTCAATCTTTGATGTGCAACCACTTTATATGAAAGGTTAGAAATAACATTTCTAATAAGCCCTAGAAGATGACGACATTAATGTTTTTTGAGGTTTCTACACATTTATTTAAGTTAAGCTTGTAACATGTTGCAAAATATTTGTATAATAATAAAAACTCCACAATGTCAACCAAGATGTGACAGCATGGTGTTAATAAAAGCGTAGCAGATATTGTATCATATGAATTGTATTGAGATTATTCGTTCAAGGTTAATTTATAGACAGTAGATGAATGTATATATTTCATTATAGTTATTAACATTTATGAGGATGGGTTCCTTTATAATGAAACACACTTTTCTAATTTAATGGAAGTTAAATTTATGACAGAATGTTGGTCCTCAATGCTCTTCAACTTCTTGGGATTCGAGCGTCACTGATGAGTCTTTTGTAGACGAAACTCGCGTCTGGCGTATATACAAAATTAAGTCCTGGTTTCTATGATGAGTTTATTTAGTAAACAAAATAATCTTTTTTAATTTTGAAAGTCTCTTTGTTCGTTTGATTAGCCAGTGCAATAGTTGCATTAACAGATTTTTTTTCGGTTTGACTTTGTATAAAGATTAACTTGTGATGCAATAAAATTTGGTTGTGTGTCTACATGTCACTAAACCATGTAAATTAAGCTCCATGTCTAGATATTCTGCAACTTCATTAATAACTGTCGGATGTTTTGGTATTTTTTTTTAAGGATGCATGTTATATTCAAATTGAAAATTGAAAATTCAGACCTTTGTTCTCTGGAAATTAACCGATATTTATTTTGTTTTCAGTAGAATTAATTCTTAATAATATTGTCATGAAATAAATGGCATACAGGAACAAAGATCGTGAAAGATAAGGCTATGCGTTTTTTTTTGTTCGTTAAAACGGGATTATATGTTTTGTTTTTCGTAGATAAACTATCCATGCTTACGATGGTGGATAACTGTCTCATTGGCAATCTTAACAGGTTTTTTTATTTACATTTCTCTTTAAAAAGAGGCAAACATAACTAAAAATCCAAAATAATAAGGTCATCATGGAATTATAAATATGACTATAATGTTAAATGCATTTGCGAATGCTCAAAGTGAGAGGGAGTTTTGGTGTCCCTTTTTGAAAATAAATTGAATGTGAACGCATTAATATAAGTGAAAGCACACAACTAGGTGGTGAAAATTTTAACTTTTGAACCGCGAGTGTGGTTTGATTGGTTTTCTAGCTGGGTCTGTACTTTTACAACTTTGTACTTTACTTGTTTGGCTTTATACATATTTTGATATGAGCGTCACTGTTGAGTCTTATGTAGATGAAACGCGCTTCTGGCGTACTAAATTATAATCCTGGTACCTTTGATAACTATAATATTACCAATGAGTTCTATTTCTGATTGTAACATGTCTGGATTCGCTTGCCTGGTAATGTATGCTTAATAGAAGACACTTGTCTTGCAAACACAACCGCTCTCGTTCTGTTTGGAATTTATAATATACCATGAGTTTTTTTCATAGTATTTATGAATTCTTCCAAAAAAATAAAATCTAAAGGAGATGTACACTTCCTTAACCTTACACTAAGCACATAAGCACTATTGAAATAACGTGTTCACTGTCTAACTATTAAACATATCATATTCATTTTTATCCAATCTAATTAAAAACCGATCTCTCATCGCTCCTGTTTCTAATATGTCGCGTGGGAGATATAACGAAACCCGCTTTTAGGTCACATGTGAGTGACCTCGTAGGTGTGTCTTTTTCGACCAATGAAATTGAGTCTTCCACGATCTTGGAAGTTTAACGTAAGGCAAAGGGATGTAACTCATTTTATTTACGACGAAATCGTCAGTCATAATAATTCATAAACTTTTTTGATTGGCTTATTAATAGGTCGTCAACTCATTAGCATATCTTTATAAATTCATGACTTTTAGTTCATTCACATGTGACCTCAAAGCCGGTTTCGTTAGATCTCCCACGCGACATATCAGAAACAGGAGCGATGAGAAATCGGTTTTTAATTAGATTGATTTTTATCAACATTACAGTAAGAAATAACAATACTTGTATCCCAAAATAACTCACTTTATAAAAATAGTAAAATCAACGGATACAATATTCAGCGAAAATATTCTATTGAAAAAAAGGTGTGACAAACTATAATCTTGTCAATAAAATGCGAATCAGCATAGTACACTACAGTAGTTACAATACTTAGCTTTCGGTGAAATGTTCTTCACCTATTTTATTCCCCCCCCCATTTACCTCATATAAACATAAGGAGATGACGCTATTTTCTGGGGATTTCAGTCCCGAAACTAGTTTTATTTAATTATTATAATTATTAAGAGTTTATTTTTTTCATTATAATTTTCTCGAAAAAATAGACAATTTTGAATATCGAAAGTACTGCATTTCAGTTTCTAAGTTTTTAATGGAAATATATTTGATTCGACAATTAACTTTTGATGGCTCTAGGCTACGGACACAAAACTGCTTGTTATTCTTAATCATTGAAAGCTAGTAATTTACACAATATTTCAGCTATCGTTAATTCCTTATAACATACATGACCATAAGCATTTTGAGATCGCGTTTCGATGGGAATTTATGGCCTCGATGGGTTTGAGTTTTAATTCTGTTTCAAATTTGCAAAAACACTTTTGATATTCTTTCACTGATTACTTTGAGGATGGTGATATATTGATTTTTTTAGAAGTACGGAACGACAAAATAAGTATAAGCTGGTATTTAAAACGGTTCTTAATTTTTTAACAGCAATTAAAGGTTTCTCTCTTCTTTCTAAGTAGTTTGACGTTATTAGAAATTTAGGTAACTCACATTTGAACAACCTATACGACGAAAATTCAACAGACAATAAGAGAGCTTCGAGATTGTAGACGGGAAATATGTTGCTTAGTAAATATAGTTTACATATATATTGTCAAGTGGTGAAATCAGCCAATATTATTCAAGGAACTGATTACCTTTTATTGTTATTGACCTGTGCAAGTTTGAGCACATGTGTATATATGCATATTTTGATTTCTAACATCCAATGTCGTCTGTGCTATTCACATAATGATAATGCTGACCGTTATAACAAAAAGCACATCTTATTTCGACCACTTGAGTGAACATTTGAAAATTTCCAAAACCTTTTGTCCGTTTCCTAAACATATATACATTTAAAAGATATAAGTGTCGAAACGCGTATTTGGTACCATTAATGTTGTCAATACATCAAACAAAAAATGTTTAACAATACGACTGCTTATACACAAGCGTTTAAAACAATCCTAACTATTTTATCTTCCAAATTTAGAAAATCCTATTGGGAACTATTCAGACATAAAATTACATATTTTCAACCAGCATAACTTGCAATTGGTTCAAAGCCATGTCAAAAATATTGAAAATTACATAGACAAGGATCTTTAAATACTTCTTGTTCGTTATTAATAAAGGTCGGTCATTTAAAACGTATCAACCGTATCATATACGTTGACGTATCCGCATTTGCAGATATACCAAAAAACAGTATATGAATAAACTCATCATAGATACCAAAAAAATTCAAAAATTTGTAAACAGTAAATTTATAAATATAATCATATCAATGACTATTCATGTCAGCACAAAAAGTGCTGACTACTGGGCTTGTGATACCCTCGGGAAATAAATCTACACCAGCAGTGGCATCGACCCAGTGGTTGTTAATAAACTCACCATAGATACCAGGACAAAATTTAGTATATACGCCAGACGCGCGTTTCGTCTACAAAAGACTCATCAGTGACGCTCGAATCCCAAAAAGTTCAAAATGCCAAATAAAGTACGAAGTTGAAGAGCATTGAGGACCAAAGTTCCTAAAAGTTTTGCCAAATACAGCTAAGGTAATCTATGCCTGAGGTAGAAAAGCCTTAGTATTTCAAAAAATTAAAAAATTTGTAAACAGTAAATTTATAAATATAACCATATCAATGACAATTCATGTCAGCACAAAAAGTGCTGACTACTGGGCTTGTGATACCCTCGGGGAAATAAATCTACACCAGCAGTGGCATCGACCAAGTGGTTGTAAATAAACTCATCATAGATACCAGGACTAAATTTAGTATATACGCCAGACGCGCGTTTCGTCTACAAGATCCCGAGCTTTAATTTTATGTACTTTCAATAATGCAAATGGGCGACTGATGCGGATACGTAAACGTATACGATACGGTTGATACGTTTGTAAATGACCGACCTCTATTGTAAGTAGTTATCATGTCATTTTTGAAATGATTTGTAATTAAACACACAAAAAAAAAACCCACACAAAAACAGATTTTTATGATGACTTTTCTAGGAAGATGATCAAATTTATAACATACTAATTGAAGATACTTATCCAAGATACAATTCAAGATCAATTTTAGGAAACGAATGTTAAAAGTAAATAGATGCATATAACTGTACATTTAAATACTTGTACATGTAGTTAGTAAGGTATACTCCATTATACAAATTTTCCCGATCATTACTTCACAAAGATGTTTTAAGTTGTTTAAGCATTCTCGATAATACAAATTTTCTCGATCATTTCCTCACAAAACATTGAAAGACTACTATTGACTGGCAGTGTCGCTTCCGGAATTAGCGACTGCTTCCTGTTTATCCCTATCATCTGATAGCTATGCAATGGTACAATTTAAGGTGACCCAATTTATGCTTCCTTCAATTTCTCTATGCTGATACATACATACTTAAGGATAATAAGCCTTAGATGGATCATATTCCTTCTAATGAGTGATGGAATGTTTCACAGTCTGTAATTCTACCAAGACATAAATGTTGAATTCGTTAAATGTCCTTTTAATCATTGACATATTGATAGCGTTATTTAGGTTTTGCATACCATTACCGTCCTTCTATTTTCATTATTATAAAGTGGATTTCAAACACCTTTTCAGCATGTTATACAACCGGAATAGCAATTGGACGCTGATTTGCTTAAATTTTGATACACCTGTCTTTTTCTTTCGGCTTTTTGCTTTCGTTTCATATTTTGCTTGGTTTCTTAAAGCTTCTTATTGACTATAATAATGTTGTCGTTTTATAATGAATAATGATAGCATGGCCTGATATATAATCAATTAAGACCCCCGCCCCCTTTCAGATGAGAAGGACAACTGATACATCCAAGTACCATCAAATTTGGTCCTAAAGCTTTTCATCTGATAAAAGCACAGTTAAATGCAGACAATTCAGACACTATGCAAATTGTTAGTTGTTACATAATGTTGGGTATCGATGCATGTATGATTGTTTACAAATTGTTGTGATATAATACATTTACTTCCTGCTAGAGCTTATAATGAAAAATGTCTTCTTCACGTAAATGTTGACCTATATTGATGTCTTGCATGTTTTGGATGTTGTTTCGTTTGCGTCTACCCCATTTCTCCTTTTATTCATAATGATTATATCACTTACTAAACATCGAAAGATTGAACCCTTAAATAAATCTGGAAAATAATTAAAAGAACAATCTTGTCGCGAACGTATTGTTAAGAGTAAATAAAAAGACATTTGATTAAAGTCAAGTAATTTAGTCCTGGTATCTATGATGAGTTTATTTAATAGGTCATGTCATAGATGTTTGTCATATCTTGCATAGAGCATTGGTATTATAAATTTGAACTCTAAGAAGGTTATTCATGTATCTCCTTTTGCTGATATATTATTGATTGAATTTATTTCCAATAGGTGAACTTTTGTGTAAATAGAACATAAAATCTTTAAACTCTTATGGTACTTCAAATTTAAAAAAAAAGATTTTGTATAAACCTGAATGGAAGTTTTACTATAAAACACGTGTACATGGACTTGTTCTTTCTCATATTAAAATCTTAAGAAATGTACTGCTAATAATTTTTGAACTATTGTCCTCCCTTGCTGTAATTCGCAGAAAGCTTTACCATTGCAGTGATCTATCCTCAAGACCTCTCGGTACGTTGACTACCTAGTAATATTAAGTTGAACAATATATACATTAATTATAACGATATTGTATTTGAAATTGTTAATGAGTTTACTTATCTACATTAGGTGTCTTAATCAGTAGTTTTTTTAATGCTTAAATAGCACAAGCAAATAAGCAATATGTGCTATGTACGACATTATCAAAAAATGACGGTTGAATAATCTTTCTATTGAATGTCAAATGGAATTATTTTACAAGATTGTAAAACCTATTTTAATTTATGGGGGTTTTGGTAATAATTCGAGATCTGTTATGGAAAGGGTTCATATGAAATTCGGCAAGCTTTTGCTAAAGGTTAAAATTCTACACTTAATTTTATGACATATGGAGAGTAGGGCAGATATCCTTTGGATTTAATATAACACTGCGTATAATTAAATACTGGACAAAACTATTGTCTGGAAAACAAGAAAAACTTCCTGAAATTCTATACAAGTACTCATTGTATAAATATAAAAATGATATTACTATTAAAAAATGTTAAATCCATTCCTTAATGAATCTGGTTTGTCATTTGTGTGGGATACCCAATATTTTGTATGATGTGAAAAATGGCTATATTTCATTGTTAAAAAAATCTTGTTGATCATTTCATACAGAATTGGCACACTAACGTGTGTATCTTTATACAAAAATGATTTGGTTTGTTGAGAAATTAAGATTGCAAGGGAAAGGCCGGGATGAAACTGTGAAGTAAGATAGTGTTAATTGATTCTAAAAGAAAAAAAGACGAAATCATTTAACAATAATTATATTTCAGAAATTAAAAAAAATGAAGTTATGCTTCATCGTGTCAAATGTGTATGTCAAATTTTACTAAAATCTTTGAGAAAGGCCATTTACCGTGTGACTGAACTATATCTCTAGATCTATAAACAACGTTCTACCGGTCTTAGCATCCTACATTTTCTTAATTGAAACAAATGTTTCTTGTTAAACTTTCTTGGTTTTACTCATTTATTTTAATGAGAAACATTTAAACCTTATTTTAAGTTGAAATATTAAATCATCAATGAACTGTCTTTTCTTCATTTCTTTTTGCAATGATGTGTCCACTTTTTCCGACTTATGGGTTTTTCATTGTCCTCTTTGCATCAGTATTTTGTTCATCCGAAAGACCACTAAAAGCTAGATGATGCATTTTAGTATACTGATAACTTTCAGTACTTCATAAGAAAGTCTGTCTATCGTATAACTTTCAGTACGTCATAAGATCATTGTTATGATTCTTTTTTAACAAAGAGGATTGATGCAGATAAATAAGATATTTCAAACTTGTTTAGAAAGTGCATGTAATCTTTGCCATAATCAGGTTGCTTTCCTAAGATGTTAATGGTCAGTTAACTGTAGGTTAAATACACATTACAACAAGGAAACAAGTGTCTAGTGATGTGTATCGATTGGTTCGTATTCCCTTGACTCGAACTTGTTCAAAAATAATCTTTAGTGTTAATTAATATGTGTATAAAATATATCCATTTAATCCTTGATGAGTTGTTATCGTGCCTAATGCAACGCTTCCAAAGTTTTCTCCGTTAGTAAATGTTTTTAGCCATAATTTCCCTTGAGCTTCCTATATTCTTCTGTTTGTTATTATATTATGAGTTTTCGGGCTTACTCGATTGCATTGGAGATTCATAATAAGGAGTTGTAACATAAAACTGACAGAAATATTAGTGACTGATAGTATTTATTGTAATACTCCAAGATTCAACAATGTTATAAATCCGGATAAAATAGAAAAGACGACGCAAACACAAAGGTATTCTGAATAAACTAAATGCTTGGAGATTAACAGTTGCGGATCCAGAAATTTTCAAAAAGGAAGGAAATTGAATGCTAAAGAGGGGGCTCGCTGCAGTCATTCTTCAGTGATTACCTGAAATAATCAACCAAATTGTTCCGACTAAAAGAGGGTAGGACCCTCTACCCCACCCTAAATCAGCCTCTGAATAAAACACAATGAATCTATACACTGACCATATGTAAGGTATACAAAGTTGATAACACTAGGAGTGATAGATTCCTTGGGTTGGTTTTGTTGAATAAATAAGTATTATGTAAAGAATCCTAACTACGCTGAAAATTCATTTATTGCAACTTTTAATTTCATACATGTAATAAGGGAGGCACAGTTTTGAAAGTTTTGATTCACTCTTCGTGGGTTCAACGTTCTAGAATTAGATAACATTTTAACTGCCATATTTGTCAAATACTTGATTCTTATTAATTTAGGAAGCTGTATTTTCTGCAATAACTTGCAGATCACATCCATTTCTAGATCAATACAGAAACATATTATCTGATCAAACTAGCTTCGATGTCCAATGTCACTCCTTGTTCTAATTGAGGCAATCAATGGAAAATAGGATACCTTGTAAACAAGAAAAAACCTGAGCTGCTCCATCACCCTTGAGCAGCTGATACATCATAAAGTATTATACTTGACGGGTTCATAAATTTGTTGTTGTTTGAAAAATTTAAAGAATAGACAACCAAATGTATAAGCACGTTTTATGAACTGGTAGCAATCTGCTGAGAACAGAAGTCTTTATATGTAGGTCTTTCGTACATATACAGGATGTCTTAGTTTATGATATCACTATTTGGAGGCCAACGCCGTTTTTCATTAAGTTGATCGTTTGATAGATCGTCATTTATGATGTTAGCCTAACGATCGGAAAATAATTACTGAGTACGGACCCGATAAGAATTATTTAATCATAATGGTGGTTTCTATCTCTTACTATTTCATTGATTGCATTGCTCTTATTCTTTTTAAAATACTTTCGTGGTAGGAACTTCTTCTAATAATATATGTATAGACAACATTAAAGAAATAAATTGAATCTAAAAATCTACTGGATATTGAAATTAATAACTATTGTTGTGCATATGGTCATAATTAGTGAAAGTGGAAAGCAGTATCGGGTATTTGTCAAATGTCATTTTATGTATGAGTACGAAATATCATTCAATGGGACAGAAACCAAACAACTCAAAACAATTGAAAGACATACAAAGGTCAGTAAACGGTTCATCAACTGTGTTATATGTCTAGGCAATACATCATGCTGTAAATAGCCCCGAGTCTAGATAAGATACAAACTATAGTACAATAAGGACCATCACATATCTGTCATACACACTATATTCCCTAAATGATGAAAATAAAAACATTCAAATATAAAAGATCACCACTCACTGAAGAAGTTCACAACTTTTGATAGGCACATCATTTAGTTAGAATGGACTAAATTTTTTTGTGAATGACGCATCATTAAAACAAACCAAAAGATTGCATATATATGCCTTTATTGTAACATGACATGTGCTTTAAAAATTTCCATTTAGCTCTATATGGTAGCTTTCCTGTGGTTTATATTGACCATAAAGAGATTCAAAAATATCTTTGTATCTACGTGTACCCGAAAAACCAAGTGAAATGTACGAAATATGCGGAGCTCTATGCACTAGATACATTTGTTTTAGAAATGCCCAGAACCAAGGAAATGTTGATTTATTTCGGTAACGTTTCATTCATTTTCAATACAAATTCAGACCATCTACCTCGTATATCCTGTATTCGTTTTTTTAATTTATTAGATGTAGTATGATTACCATTGCGATAACTATCCCACATAGTTCCAAATGACGTTGATTAAATCAACCAGGTGTTATCGTACGGTCTTCAAAAAAGGGGGCAACTCAAACTGTATCGTCTGCTAAAAAAGGACCTAATATTTCAAATGTGAAACAATTCAAACGAAAAATTCAACGGTCTTATTAGGGTAAAAAATAAAGAGAAGCCCGAAATAACACACAACAAATGATTAGGAACAGTCACATATACAGAACGTGGCGGGGCTTAGTATGTTGACATTATTATGTCCAATTACACTTGGCAATTATTATAATATATATCCATTTTCAAATTGGAAACGTCTGTTTTTGGAGAGATCGTTTGTATAAATGGTTCTGATGTCCGATACGTTTTTTTTAATGCAGGTAAAATTCGATATCATACATGACTGACGAAGCAATAAATTAGAGAATTATTGATAATATGCCAATTGTTTTCCGTTTATGATAGACCCAATTTTCAATTTGAGAAGATAGTCTTTTACATTTGTCTTTATTCTCGGTTCTTGAAAATTAAAAAAAACGAACATTAGTACAAGAATTTTATGGCAACAAAATCGTTAAGGGTTATCTAATCCTGTATACAGTTAATTGACGCAATATTTTCTATTTCGATGCTAATGTTGCTCATGCATGAATGAGTCAATAGACGTGCTCACTGAAGAATTTTTTTCGGTGAAACTGCATTTTCACTTCTATTTTCAATGATAATGTATTCATTATATGATGTATGTTAGTCTTGCGCTGGATATTAAAGTAAAAGCAAACGTTCATAAAACATCCTATTTTCTAAAGCTTTCTCCTATTCATTAGAAGTATACTTTCACTACACCTAATTTACCACGTTTCTTTATCAATGCCAAACATTCGAGCAGCAACATTTAACTGATCAAACAGAAATAATTGCTTTACCATAGAGCACGTTAAACGTCAGACTGGGATATCGGTTTCATTATTATGGAAATTACTGTAATCCTATTGATGTTACCAGCAACAAAAACTTATTCGAAAAAACGCCGGCATCTATACTACTTCGGTTTTTCTTTCCCAATAGTTTATCTATTCAGTTCATTTGTCGATGAAAAGGCCGCCATCCATTTGAATAATGTAAGAACGGGCATTTAGAAGCAATCAGACTCGTATTTAGAAGAATTTGATCTATCTTTAATTATATACATTGTAATGAATATTTTTATTTCTCAGTACTTTATAGCAGAAGAAGCTTCTGTATTCAACTTCTTTGACTTGGTTTGAACATTTAAATTTACATTTATCAAGTTCGTTACTTAAATTCAATTTATATTGTCATTGATCACTAAATTTATGTATTACATTTCACATTTTTGATTCATTATTTCAGTGAAATTTTTGAATATTGTTAACAGCAACACATTTATACGGGTGTCATCAAGATTTGAACGATAATAATATTATTATTATTATAAAAAAATAGTCAAACTACGAATTTAATGTAAATAAGTAACAACTGAGAAGACAATTGCAAGATACAATATTTTGTACCTTTATCACTAGACGAATGAATAAATACACCTTATCGCTATTTGTCCGCCATTACTGGATTTCGCACAGGTTCCCGTAAAATTTTGACGTCATAAAACAAATATCTGACGCCACAATGGAAAAGTGATAAGTTCAAGCGGCCGGGTCAGCCGGGATTAGCGATAAGGTGTATTTGAATGCCCTTACAGTAGAGAAATATTTGAAAAGAAACTAATTGTGTAGTTATTTTTTCTTTCGATTAAGGCACCATAGGCATCATAGATATGTCAATCTCGTCACTACAATGCTTCTTATACATTAAGTCGTGTGCGTTCTTTATTCAGATTTTCCAAGAGACACATTCATGGCCACAAGGTCAAATGGAAGATTTTTTGCATGGCGTTCCCGGTCGGGTCAAATCAAGACTTTTTTTTAAACTTGCACCTACTGCTTCTGTGCCAAGCAAGCAATATTTAGGACTGAAAGCAAATTCAGTTTGGTTCGGCGCAAAAATAATGTGTAGGCTGTGCTAAAAAAAACTTCTGGATTTTCTCGAATTAGTCTTGTTCTTAGTTTACTCGTATCATCGGTATTGTTTGACTGTTATGTTCACAGATAAACACATCAGAAAAATCAAGATGTCTATCCCAAGAATTCAAATATAGAATTATATTAACGAGTGACAGAACAACACATTAATTCAAGAAAGTGCGTAGCGCATGAGTTAATATCAGTGTTGACTTGTACTGTCAACAGTTTAGCTAATTTATATTAAATTCTTTGATAACTTATTCTTTTGATTACGACGCTCATGGACAAATAAATAGAAATCATACAGAAAATGTTATATAAATCATATTTCTTTTCTACGCACCCTCATGTCGTTATGACGCAACGTCATCGACAATGTCTTGACCAACCTCATTGTATAATGCATGACGTCAGATGAGTGAAATTAATCTAGTTTTATTTTATAGGAAATTCCCGATATTTAATTGCAACCAATAAAATAAGTATTGTCTTATACTTACGGCAAAGATTGGATCACGTCAACCATACGAGGTCTTGACCAACCTCATTGTATGATGCATGACGTCAGATGAGTGAGATTAACTAGTTTTATTTTATAGGAAATTCCTAATATTTAATTGCAACCAATGAAATAAGTTGTGTTCTTATACTTACGGCAAAGATTGGATCACGTCAACCATACGATATCGCATGGTTTTCATGTATCGAATAGTGTAACATTTTTCTTTAGTTATTTAATGAAACAAGTTTCCAATAAAATGACATAATTCATCATCAGACTTTTCTTAAAAATAGAACGAACGTAAATATTGGCGTATTGATAAATAAACAAACGTTATGAAAATCTATAATACAATTCTATTTTTCAACTAAAACATAATAGAACTCTTATACGTTAAGAACAATTTTACAACGCGCCTCATTATGTCACCATATTGTAATTCCCTTCTTTTAGATTACTTTTATGTCTGCTGTAGATATATAGGTATAAGAAAATCATTTGTTTGTCGGCTCTCGAGAGATAGGTGGAAATTACCAATGCATTGATTGGTCAATTCTTTTAGTGATATATTTTTTGTTTTTGTTTTAGTTTAGCCTAATAGTAATAATAGTTATTACGGTGAGGTTGAATTTCCTGTCATTTATTCATCATCCACGCACGAACTTATCTCAGAAAAAAACCTTTGTACATTAACCTCAGTTTAGGTATTTTTTTGTGTGACAAGTGCATTTGTCCATCCACAAGAACTTGCGGTCATCCGATGTTCAGTACTTCAGTACTTTGATTAGTTTTATGCTAGTGATACATAGCAATCATTTTGACATTTATTCCAAAATACAAGATTGTTGTCATACAAGCAGGAGTTTGATTAGCTGTAAAATCTAGTTCAACCCACCATTGTCTATTTAAAACTGGACAAGGACAGTTATGTAATAATTGCCGATCGTTCCTATGAGGAATTTCTCTACAAGTATTTCTTTGTTTGTTTAACATGATGCATTTAAAGTCAGCAAAGTAAACATGATGTATTTAAAGTCAGCAAGGTTAACATACACCTACTTAAAAAGTTGAGGTTCTGCTACCTTATTTTGTACTATCTATTATGCATTTTTGTTAGTTTAAATACCTATAGAAAATATAAAATTTAGCAGACTGGTTGGTTGGGTTGTAGCTGTACTGTAATAAATACATGTTTGTATGTGTGACAGATATTAATTAAGCTCACAACCACTTCCACGTTCCTATGTTTTTGTTGTGTCATGTTTGTCATACCATTATTATTTTATCCTCTGATTAAAGATTGTCCTATTGAAATCTATCTAGTAAGTGTTTAAGTTTATTGAAATAAAGAATTGTGGCAATTGCTCGTTGTATACATATACAGATGATATCGAATTGGTAGCCTATATAAGAGGAAATGCTTAAGGAAATCTAGTTTATAGGATAGGGTTTTGCACCGATTGTACCAACATTAAGTGTATAATGCATTGAACTATTTTTATCTGAGCGTCACTGATGAGTCTTATGTAGACGAAACGCGCGTCTGGCGTATAAAATTATAATCCTGGTACTTTTGATAACTATTTACACCACTGGGTCGATGCCACTGTTGGTGGACGTTTCGTCCCCGAGGGTATTACCAGCCCAGTAGTCAGCACTTCGGTGTTGACATGAATATCAATTATATGGTCATTTTTATAAATTTTCTGTTTACAAAACTTTGAATTTTTCGAAAAACTAAGGATTTTCTTACCCCAGTAGTAGATTACCTTAGCCGTATTTGGCACAACGTTTTGGAATTTTGGGTCCTCAATGCTCTTCAACCTTGTATTTATTTGGCTTTTTGATCTATTTTGATCTGATCGTCACTGATGAGTCTTATGTAGACGAAACGCGCGTCTGGCGTATAAAATTATAATCCTGGTACTTTTGATAACTATTTACACCACTGGGTCGATGCCACTGCTGGTGGACGTTTCGTCCCCGAGAGTATCACCAGTCCAGTAGTCAGCACTTCAGTGTTGACATGAATATCAATTATATGGTCATTTTTATAAATTTTCTGTTTACAAAACTTTGAATTTTTCGAAAAAACTAAGGATTTTCTTACCCCAGGAGTAGATTACCTTAGCCGTATTTGGCACAACTTTTTGGAATTTTGGGTCCTCAATGCTCTTCAACTTTGTATTTATTTGGCTTTTTGATCTGAGCGTCACTGATGAGTCTTATATAGACGAAACGCGCGTCTGGCGTATAAAATTATAATCCTGGTACTTTTGATAACTATTTTCAAACTAATCAAGCATTTGATTTCACTTAATATGATTGATTTGTTGTTTGTTTTTAATGCCTCTTTTCAGCACTTTCCCTGGTAATCCAAGTAAATTAAGATCGGAGTGGACTGTCACGTGCGGGGTTCGAACTCACAACCTCAGTGTTATGTTGACATACTAGTTGTTGATTGCTTTGAAAAAGTGTTTAGACCACTTGGCGTATGAGCCCATTTTGCTTTATTGTATGAATTCTTTAATTGTAAACTACCTGCTATCCCATATATACTTAAAATCGATTTGAGCTTTGATCATATTTTTTTTTCCTTAAAAAATATGTGAAAGTGTAACCGCATAGATCAAAATAATCCGACTTAAAGTTACATCTGTACTATTAAAGATGGATAATGTACGATAAAAATCTTTAGGCAATATCTGCATATTAAACCTGACTCTGTATTGGGAGAAAATATATAATCTTGCTGACAGATTTTATCACTTCGATACATCATTTACTCAATATCCTTCAGAATTGTCTGGAAAATTTAAGTTCATTTTTTTGTATTAACTTAATTTTACTCTTCATTTCAGGAAGCGTTGGTGTATACTTTCTAATAATTGATGCTTCATTGTAAATGTCACTAAACAAAAAACATGTCAAAGAATATGTGATGTTTTTTTTTTATTTAGATCTGCATGAAAACTGCTTACTTGTACTCTTGTTTGCTATTGAAAGTAAAAAGTAGGACCAATTTGCCTATATTTTTTATCGCTCGCAGTTTTAAAATCAAGAAAGTGTTATAAGCTTGTGAAATTTGAATATTTCAGAGTTTTTTTTTTATATAAAACTCATTAAAGATACTGACGTACTTCAAACAAGCAACACACATTCTAGTGATTTTTTGCAAAGTTATGATTTATCTTCAAATATTTGCCATGAATGCGTAGCTTTCTTCTCTCTGTTTAGAACAATTCAATACCTGACTGACTATTGAACATCCCGGATTATTGACGTGTCACAAATATCTTAAAGCGAGGTTGGAATCCGATACATGAATTAAAAGTTTTTTCTTTGTAAAATGTTTCTTTGCACTCAGTAAAAATGTGCATTTCTATATTACGGAGACAACGCCACTTTAATAATAGTTATCAAAAGTACCAGGATTATAATTTTATACGCCAGACGCGCGTTTCGTCTACATGAGACTCATCAGTGACGCTCAGATCGAACTAGTTAAAAGCCAAATAAATACAAAGTTGAAGAGCATTGAGGATCCAAAATTCCAAAAAGTTGTGCCAAATACGGCTAAGGTAATCTACTCCTGGGGTAAGAAAATCCTTAGTTTTTCGAAAAATTCAAAGTTTTGTAAACAGAAAATTTATAAAAATGACCATATAATTGATATTCATGTCAACACCGAAGTGCTGACTACTGGGCTGGTGATACCCTCGGGGGTAATAAATTTCATTACCAACAACATTTCATAGATAGGTTAACAACGGCAACGTCAACTGCTAACAATGTCGTCGGATGTTGTGGCAGACAGAATCACGCAATAATATTTCCCTCCATTTGTATTCAAAACGACTGAACAACATTTCTAGTTTCTTGAAAATGTAGCTGGTTTCAAAATCATTTTAGTAACTTTAAAATTCTTGAAGTGGGTAGAATGCTGCTAGCACATACATTTCTCTTTAAAGTTTGTTATACTATTAGTTATCTTGGTGTAATCAGGGGTGTACAGAATTGTACACCGTTGTTGAAAATTCATACACCCTGAGGCGCAGCCGAATGGGTGTATGAATTTTCAACAACGGTGTAAAATTCCGTACACCCCTGATTACACCAAGATAACGAATTTATTTCTTATGAACAATTCCTTTACTCATTTTGAAACCAGGACGTAAAATTGTAAAAATGGTAGTGAAAAATTTCCAGCGTAATATTATTGCAATGTCCATGTTGCTGCACATTGCCAAACACTTTTTTACTTTATTTTTGGAAAAATTCTGAAAATTTTTGTGTTCTTTTGAGTTTACAAAAAAAACCTAAAAAAAAAATATTTTTTAAAAATTAAAATTTATCTTTTTTTTAGCATTTTCTTGTAATTATTTTTTTTCTAATTATTTTTTTTTTTATCTATTTATTTTGGGAAAATTTTATTTTTTAATATTTTTTGGCAAAATTTTATTTTTTTTAAATTTTGGCAAAATTTTATTTATCCCCGGGTGAACAAGGGTGGGGTGTTATTTACACCGGGGTAGTCAACCAATCAGATTGAAGTATTTTTGCTGCATAAGAAATAAATCATTTTACTTACTTCTGATATATGCCTTTCTTATTCATTTCGGTGATTATTAAAAGAAATGTTTTGTTAGCCTATATAACTTAAAACAATGTACAAACTATATAACAAGGAGGCAAATAATACAAACATAGTACATATACCATTTTACGAAACATAAAAGGAGTGAATCATGAATCTATGTATGGTATCTTTTGACACTTAATAAAGGTTGAACGAAAAAGTAATTGTTGAGGATAAGTAACTGAAAAGGGTGTTTCTGATGAGAAAGGAAATACAATCTTCTTATGTGTCATAATAAGTATGAATCTAACGTTCGAAGATTCTACAGAGGTGTACACATTCAAAAATCATTATCAGACCTTGCTATTATTGTATGTTCACTTGTTTATATTTAATTGATTGATCCCCCCCCAACAGATTGATTTCGTAAACCGAGTCATTTATACTTTTTGCAACATCATTTTAACTTTTTTTTATATTCATTCAACTTATCTAAAATCTGTTTACTAAAAACTGTCTATTTCTTTAAACAACATTGAAAACCCCATTTTGAACAAATACAATCTAATACATTGACCTTTGTCTGAAAGATCTTCGTTAAAAGATACTTCATATTTAATCAAACAATTTCAGACTTACAAAATAATTATATACTGTAGAAATGTGCTGTCTTATAATGATAATCCGCAAATAGATCTTCAAATGAACCACAACTTCTTGATTGCGCGTTGCTCAAAGGTGATGACTGGACATATACAATGTATTTCCTTTCCTGTATATACTTTATCCATTCGTAGAAGAAAGATAGGTTGTTATTTTATTTTTTGACAAAGCATGTAAAATGCGAGTTAATTATATAACTTTAAAATTATGAAACTCACTCAAGTAAATTAACATTAGTAGGGTTTGGATCTTCTTTCAGTTCCTTGCGTGCGTGTCGGTTCTGCATACCGATGTCAAAAGCCAAACATTTCATTTTGAAAATATATATACTTATATTTATAAAAAAACACCTTCATAACATGGATGTGTGAAATTCGCAGTGCTACCTTCCAGATAACAAATTGTGTGTTGACTGCTTTACAATAAAAACATCAATATTTAATCAACGATGTTATGTATATGCTAATAATATTGGCTAGGGCGTTGTCTGTCATTCTCTGGTGGTTACTTTTGAACTAGAAACAGAATAATTTCTTAATGGATCAAAACCTTTTCCTAGAACGAAGTTACTCAGTGCAGATTAGTTGTAATTTGGATCTATAAGATTTTAAAATCAAGGGTCTAGCTGTGCATTACTGATAATCAGGCAATCAATTAAACATATTTTTCTCTATCTAACACTACATTTTACAACATTATTACTGAGAACCAACGAACCAAAATGATGCAACTTTATTTTAATGGAAGAGAACAATAAAAAATCAATATTGCCTTCAAACACTTTTAATCCTGTATTCAAACGTTATAAAGTGATAATACCATATTTACATGTTCTGATTCAATTTTATACTGACATAACAAATACAATCAAATAGGAACTTTTGTACAAAAAAGTCAAATAAATTGCCTTGACCATGTTGACATGTCAATGGCCAAATCTAGTGCGGCTGTTATCGTTACCTATAAGACATATAAGACAGGTACTTAAGTGACTGTTCGGACTTGATAAACTATAGATCAATCTTTTAATCGGATTTCTCTTTTTAATAAGAAAAATGGGAGATTGGTTCAGTAATATTTGTTTATTTTTCTAGGCACATTTAAACATACAAAAATCGGAAAAGATTTGTCTCGAAAAAATGAAAAAAAGTTGTTATAAATCTTTATTTTGCAAAACTTTTAGGAATTTTGGTCCTCAATGCTCTTCAACTTCGTACTTTATTTGGCCTTTCAACTTTTTTGGATTCGAGCGTCACTGATGATTCTTTCATGGACGAAACGCGCGTCTGGCGTATATACAAAATTTAGTCCTGGTATCTATGATGAGTTTAATCTCATGAGTACATCGAGTTGTTCTGGATCTACTGGATCTATTTTCATCAGGAATGTAGAAACGCCCGAATATTTGAAAGCCGAAAGATGTATAAGAACTGAACAGTTGATAATCTATATGACCAAAACATTAACCTCGTTAGAGTTGTTATGTCATATCAAACAGACGTTTTTGTTTTTGTTTTTTGTTGTCTTTTTTTTTTGGGGGGGGAGGGTTTGAAAAATGTATCTTTATGGCAGATCTTTTAATATTTTGTGTTTAATTAATTCACAAATATTCAAAATTAATTTGGGATTATTTAGAGCTCGACGTATATGAAAAACTTCCTAGTTTTTGTGTTGCTCTAATATATAATTAACATATAACCAAATTTCACAATAATTTATAAATACTTAACCAAAGCAACTCTTTTAAATCGGTTATTGTTTAATAAATAAAGGTTTTCAAGAAACAACACACATTCTCTAGCTGTTCATTACGATGCACGAAAGGTAAAATACCCAACCGATCGGGGTCGACCACGAATGATGGGCGGGAAATTATGGAATACTGAAAAGAGACAGCTTTGCAACAGGCCGCCTACGATTCCCTCACATAGTTGTTGCAAGGATTCTAAACGTGAAGAGAATTTGATACTATCTCTACACGATGCATAGGATTCCTTAACGCAGATTTTGTAACGAAATTAATTTAAACATCAGTGCAGCCAAAACAGTCCTACTTTGTCATATGTTTTAATGAAAGTTGAGGGAAGGCCAATGGATGATTGGGGTTTAACTGCATCAGGATAAAACTGTATAGGTCTACTACAATCATAACTGTAAATTTTAAGCACTCAACTTTTATTTTGACTAATAATTATGGAAACAGTTTTAAAATGATTAAGATATTGTAGATCCTACACATACAAAAAATAAGATTAAGGTACATTGTAGTATGGAAGCTGAGCTATCGTTATTCATCTAAATGTTACGATTGTGCATCAGATAAGTAAATCTTTGGCAGTCATTTTCTTCATGTCGTTCGTCTTTACACTTGAATACCAGACTCCTCAACATATTTTGTGATCTACTGTAGGGCATCCACTGGTCCATATAGCATCTGTCATTTAATACCAATCAAACAATGGTGGACAACTGCAAAATATAGAAAAATGTTTGATTACGAAATGTCTGATTCAAACCGACGTAGACCGAAGAATGAAAGATTAATATAAACTCGAAGAACAGTGAGATATCCTGTACAATCCGGAGAAACAGTCTAAGCAAGTTTGAAGTGACGTTCAAATGCATACCTGTATAAACGACTAACACAATGTGTCTCAAATATTCGGGTTTCTCCTTGAAATACGACGCAAGCATGCTACTAGAGGGATAATACCGCTCACTTCGACATATTATAATGTGTTATCGTGGTATCTTCTCTCCTTTTACAAATAGAGAAACCGCTTGTGGGTAGGGGTGGAAATATACTGTATCCAAATTATAAACATGTATAACTGTGTAATGACAATATCGTGATCAATGAATCGAATGATATCATTAAAAGATATCGCGATCCTTTACAGGAAAAGTAATCTTCGCAATAGATCGGTTCAAAATTTGCAAGCTAACATGAAAAAATTAGGGATGATGGATGTTGTTGTTGTTGTTTTTTGGGTTTGTTTTTTTTGTGTTACCAAAGCATCTACTATATATTTGTTTTAACATTTTATATTATGCGATGCCAACGTTTTCCTATTAAGTTACATTTTCCTATTAAGTTAATAAACATTGCAAACATTTTTTTTAAATCATTCAATTATTATATATTGTTTATATCTAATTTTTGTTTATACTAACTGGAAAGGTATTGCAACTTAGCTTGATAATGATTAAATCGACGGTTACCAAGCAAACTGAGAAAAGAAAAGACTTAAATCATAATATTGTTTTCATGTCGTTTCCTTTTAAAAGTATAGAGCATAATGGATAATTGAATTTGTTTTAATATGATAAAGGTAGTAAATAGAATTAAAGCGCATGGCATTTTATAATCTTCATATGAATTCCTAAGGCGTAGACGTTAAACATAATTCATATATAGATATAGTAGTGTTTCTATGTTCGTAAACATGAAATTATGTTAAGGAAACTTAATAAAAGCATGCATTAGTCTTTTATAATCATTTGGGTCTATGACATTGCACCGATGGAATCTCTCAAGTCATCGTTGTTAGCTTCCTTATTAAATCTCTAAATTTATTCAATACCCTAACTATATATGGTCGAAATGAGAATGGCGGAATATAATTGCAAGGTTTTCAATAGAAGCACGAATTTGAATGCAAAATTCTACTAGATGTCTGTCACAATCCAATTTTTGATTGACAAATGATATTGGTTGTATCGATTTGGAAGACAGATACACGATATTGCTTTTTGGTCTACAGCTTTTACCTTCTATATCTGTACCTAGAAGATACTTTCCATGAAAAAGAATATTATGTTATTGCAATGCAATTATGCAATGAACATAAGTCGGTTCATTTACATTTAAATTGTTTTCTGTAGAAGTGCAGACCTATCTGGATCTCAGAAGGCATATAGGGATGGTAAAAATAATCAAGGCAAATCTCTTTCAGTATAATTTATGTACAGGGGATAAAGATGCAATTGAACTGGAAACTTTATATATGAAAGTATATTGATGTTTACATGAAGTTGAAATAACAGAATCTTCTTTATGAAAATATTGGTATATTGATATTTTTATTTATTCTCTTTTATCTGTTTCATAAACAATCTTTGTTATAAAATTCACATTGCAAAATTACAAAGAAGCGAATTGTACGGGCAAGACTTTTGTACGAGTGTAATTGTCTTTAGTAACACTATTTATAGAATTTAACGACTTAGTACTTTTCACATTTTCTGTTTAATCCCCTTCCGTCTACGCAGCTGCATGCTATACTACAAACTTTTCGGGTCAAACAGAAAACACTTTAATATATATATACGTGTAAAAAATGTATAAAAAAAACATTGACCGGTTAAAATTACATTCGAAATAAGTGAATATTAGGTTATGATATAGTTGGTTGAAAGCAATGGAGGAATCGACGTCAGTTAACCTGTTGTTTTTTATTCGCACATAAAACAAACGTAACCGAACGGTTTTTTTCTTACATTAACAAGATGCTTGATTTCTTGATTGACAACACATTTGTTAGGTTTAGAGGACGTGTTTTCAACAGACTGTCGGCATTGCAATGGGTACTAATTGTGCCCATCTTGCCGACTTGTTTTTTTATTATTATTAAGACGCTCACTTCATACAGGAACTTCTTAGGATGAAAAATTAGAATTTAGAAATATCCTTTAACTTTATAATACTTTCCACTGTATAGATGATGTTCTCTCACTAAATAATTTTAAATGATACAACAGATACAGTTAAGTCTGCCTCATATCTTGACTAACATCTAGAAATTGACAATGAGGTTCGGTTGAAAACATAACTTTACGACAAACGAGATGATTTTAGCTTCCCGATTGTGAACTTTCCATTTCTATGTAGCAACATTTCAACAGCGCTTGTATACGAAGTATATATCTCCCAACTGCTACGATATCCTTGTGCTTGTATTTCCTATCATGATTTCCTTGATAGAGTGTTGCTGCTCACAAGGAAGCTATTAAATCAAGAGTTCCAAATGGTAAATTTTACGGACGCCATCTCGACTTGGTTGACCGTTATTGAATAACCGTTTCACAGATGATATCCCCTTCCCTTTTCATCAAAGTGATCTGCCAAATTAGACTATTTATCGGGTTTGTAATAACATAAGCAACACGTCTAGTATCTTTCGCCCCTCTTGTCTTATTTCATTGAAAGCTAATTTCAAGCAATAAAAATTAAGTAATTGAAAATCTTTATGAAAATGTACTTTACTAATGAACACGTATTCCTTAAGAACCGATTTTTTTCCATTGATTTTTTAGTTGTCTCTTTTATCGTTAACCAATTTCCTACCATAAAGTATATTGTTGTTGTGTATAGATGTGTATGATTTACTTTATTTTGACCTTGAGGTTTATTTATTTGTTTTCTTTGTTATCTTTTGGCACACAAGATTGATGGGGATTTGAAAGAGATGTATATATTTCTGCATTTGCTGAAAGGAGAAACTTATTATGTGTCATGAGATATATTTCTCTCCTACATAACATGTGCATTTTTGCTATGACAAATATATATATATAAATAACCACATATCAACGCAAATGGAACTGTGAATAAAAATAGACTTGACAGTAATAACCAATGCAAAGGTATTCAGAATTGTGTCCCGTGATTAATTATTCAGATTTGAGATGGGTGCTGACGTTAATGTCGTTCACAGAAAGAGTACTCGATCATAATATCATCATGCACATATGTAAAATCAAGTTTTAAACTTAGAAAATTTAAAATAAAAGAACAATCAGAATATGTTATTGTTCTAGGCATGGTAGATCTGACAGAATATGTTTAAGTCCTATTTACCACAATTTTTCAAACTGTTCAGATTTGGGCTCCCATGATGAGTCTTATATAGATTAAACGCGCATATGGCGTATCAAATTATAACCATGGTAGCTTTGATGAATGTTTTTGGAGGTGTTAAGAGAAATTTTAAGAGACTGTCTAGAATAGTTCTTAGTTTAAATATCTAAAGATAGGTTTGAATAGATTCAAACTGTACGCCTAATCTTCTAGGTGCTTTGAAATATACGGATTACTTATTGTTACCGTACATTCAATAAAAGATATCACATTTACTTCAACACGAACCTATTTAAATGGACTATATGTATACCAAGCATATCTTTAGAAAATGAGAAGCTTTCATAAATCATTCATTAGAGTACCCAAGTTTCCTCTATTTAAAAACTTTAAAAAAAAAAACTTAAAAAAAATAAAAATATAGCAGAATTTTAGGGTCATACATATGGCCTTGTGTACAAACTCAGCAGCGTTGCATCAAATTCACTTACTTTTCGACCCTATAGGAAATAAAATTAGGTGCATTCTGCGTTTATTTTGTATTTGTATTCACACTTTGAATATACTCTTGGCAATTTAAAAGAACGTTATATCCCATTGTTGCCACATTTTGAGTAAACAGGAGCCAAGTTGTCTGTTTGACAATGATATAGATGGTTATATGTATATGATATAAATCTGTAACTATGATTTATTAATACTGAGGATGTTGTTGTCTTTTGATATATTAAGGATAGTACTCTAGACACGAAGACACCACAATATTATACCATTGTAATTACAAAAATATTTGATTTGTACAAAAGCAACTTCTTGGTCCTTCTTTCTTACTTTCATTGTGAATTATTGAAGATATGACGTCAAGAATAAATAAAGGCCATTAAATATATATGTCGCATTCTTTATATGGTTACAAGAGCGCAATTATTTGTTTACATTTTACCGGCAAGATGGTACTCAGAATAGAATCCTATACGGCTTCTGATTGGTTGATACCGGATTGGAATTACATTTAATCGAAAGTTTATCCAATTAGGTTTAAAAATTGCTGAAAATCATATTCACATTTTACGAAGTATAGAAAATATCTTCCATTTCTGCACGTCGGAGCCATTAAAAATATGCCTTTTTCATTAGGCGAAAAAAGTAGACGATCCTTTTCAACTGCATTTTAAGTCAATTTGAGCCGCATGACCCTATATATTTTTTTGGTTGTAATGCAACACTGGCATTTCTTGTAACAGGAGCTGCTACCCGTTTTCCCCTATTTTGTGTAGTCTTCGAGAGAAAAAATACGGAACACTAATGGTTCCCTATGGAAAATGCATTACAAATAATGCTCTTGTAACCATATACATAACAGTAAACATTAAAGTTATTTCCCTTTTTGATATTTACTGGTATTGGCATCATCTTAAATTTTTATAGAATAGAAATAACGTAGCACACTGTTTGGTGTCATAAAGACTGTTATACGTGGAAGGTTAATGTCCTATGAATTGTTTAATTTTGTAATTTGGTGCTAAGTGTAGTTTCCTTGATTTCTAACTTTTTTTCATACTTGATTTCTTTTCCTGTCAACAATTAACAGAAACCATAAAAAGAATCTAACAAAATTAATCTTCTATCGGAAAACTTTAAACATTCCTTCTTAGATTGATATCAATAGCTGATATTGTATAACATTTTGTATGTTGAATTGACAATTTTTTTCCAGTATATGGCATAAAGTGTTTCATTTAGTTTTGTTGCCTTTAAGCGTGGATTGTAACCTCACATTTACGTCAATCCTACAAACACATATTGATTAATATGTTCCCAGTGCAATTGTTGTCGTTTAACCTAACTGAAAGCCTGAAAAGTCTCTAAATACTTGTCATGTTGTGGATAACTCAATCATGTTATTCTGTCATAGGTAACTTTTATCAAGGGATAGAGGAAGGGACATTTCTATCAAAGCAATATCTTTTTATTGTGTGTGCAACAATTAATTATTAATTGTCATTCAATAAAAAAATAAAATAAGGGAAATTGGAATAAGACTTTCGATCATCATGATTTTAAATGTTGTTTCCCTTTCTTTTGGCCTTCTTCAAACCCACTTATTTTCTACCTATCAAAGCTTCTAAATTAATAAAATTAATCTTCCTTCGGTGTTTTAGAAATGTTGGTGAACCTTTCACCGTTTCAGGAAATTGATTACGGCAGTATTGGTTAAGGATTACTGGATTTTATTGTCAGTTACCTGTATATTATCATCGTTCATGAATTAATATCAACGCTGAAATAAATCTACTGTAGTTAATAAATACCGTGATACCCAGTTTCATGTGGTCTTCCAATATTTTGAAGGTGATATTCAACATACTAGTAGACTAGTTTTGCCATGATGGAATAAATTCAATCAATCATTTGTATAAATCTACAATCAGGAATGAAATTTAAATTATGAATCAAATTGTTAAATAATGCTTTTACACCTTATGAAATTACAAAAAGATGAATTCAATACTTATACTGACATTTTTTAGCTCGGATCATGAAACACGATTTCTGTCAAGTTTTTCTATAATTTACCTGTGCACTTTATTGTGACCTCGTGTCATCATGATTGTTACATTTCATTGTGAGATGAATGTCAATTTTATAAGGACGCGCAATTGCTGTTATCCGGCAATCGAAATAACGTAATGTTGATAAATAAATAATAACATTTACCTGTAATTTACCTGTCCACAATCGGCGCAAATGAAAGACTGAAACTTTTAAAAATCGGCGCAAATGTCATACGCCCGTTGTAAATGGCAGCAGTCCTTGTGCGCCAATTACTGTTTTCCAAATGTATCAATTGCGCCAATAATCGGAGCTCATTTGCGCCAATTTACCTGTACATATATCTACCGCAAGACGTACCAGTAATGGAGCAGAAGCATTCCACAGGAATTATTATGAACTGTTTTAGGCATTTCATTCTTCAATGTTTGTCTTTTTGGACAATAAAATGAAGTTACAAGTCACTACATACATTAAATTGGGAAGTACACATGCAGCAACAGTAAGAAGAAAGTGTGTGTCAGAAAAGGAAACATTTGACGTGTAAACTGCTGGTTCCAAGTCCGAATAAAGAAGGAGGGACGTCGTTTTTCTTCTAATTGGCGCAATCGTATGTTTTATTTTTGGCGCAAATGATACAATGTAATTTAAAACAGGTGGCGCAAACGTAGCATTGGAGAAAAAAAGTTGTGGCGCAAACGGATCTCTCCCTTGTAAATACACTCATCATAGATACCAGGATTTAAATTTTGTATTTTGTATGTAACCATATATAGACAAAAATATTGCATTGACTTGACATATCAACGATATATATATAAGGATGAGGCTTAGAAACAGGAAAATGCGAGGCTCTGCTGAGCTTTTTCCCATTTCGGGCCGAAATATGTATATTTCTCCGCCTGATATGAGGCCTTTAAAAGGGGCATATCCCCCCATATTTAAATCAAATAAATAACATTAACACATTAAACAACAATTGAAAATGTTTTTTTCTTCTAAATTGCAGTATAAAGACAATAATAAAGCATTGACTTGACATATCAACGATATAAGGATTCGACCCGAAACACAAGGGAAAAGCTCGTCGGAGCCTCGCATTTCTCCGTTTCTAAGCCTCATCCTAATATCGTTAATACGGCAAGTCAATGCACTATTATTGTCTATTTAATTCAAATTAAAGAACTACATGTAGCATTGTTCAGATAAATTTTAGAACTATTTCGTGTATGTAAAATCTTGAATGTTGTTTTGATACTTGTATGTTACGCAAAGTTAGTTCATGCAAGTACTCGACGGTGATTAAGCGAACAATTTTAAAAGCGTACGCAAAACATAAATTGGGTGTGATATTTTGTTTATCATTAAGCTTATAAAAAGGGTATTAGGAAAGATTATTTTCCGCTTCATTGGTGAATGTCCTTAAACAAATTAATGAGGGGATCTCAAATAAATAAATCAGATATAGTGTTAAGCAAGTGTTGATATCGTTAGACAAGTACAGAAAATTATATACGATTGTTCTTTGATAAATGAACGGTACATGGATTTCACTCAAGTAGTATGCATGAATGACAGCCAATTACCAAGCAAAATTATTTAAGCAGATGGACAAGAGCTGTAAGAACATTTGTTATTTTAGTTTGTTGCTTTTATAATAACGGTAGGTTTGAGTTGCATTTTTTTGTGAGAGGCATTATTTTTAACTTTTGGCTGTAGCAAGCATAGGTTTTGTACCTTAATAAAATAATGATGAAAAATTAAATGGTTGAATTCGTATATATTCCACCCGACAAAAGTTAAGAAAACACTCAACTGCTATTTTTATGCGCTTGTGTTTATCTTTTAATCGGGACGATTCCTATATGAAGCCTCATTGCAGCTAAAAATAGCTCGATAAGATAATGCAAAATGCAGAATTTTGGTGGAGTAAAAGCCAATTTAGAACGCAAATAGACGCATGCAGTTCAGTGTGCATATAAAGTGCGAATCAAGATAGTTTATTTTCAATGTCGTATGCGAGTATGTCTATATTGTAGGATAAAAGATGATGGTGAAAAACTGCGTTTGTTTACTTCTTGAAAATACAAAAAAAAATGATTTGAAAGTATGTTTTAACACAATTTCATCAGAATGTAGCTTTTAATCTATGTCATGTGCGTCAAAGAGAACAAAACTGAAATAATCCAAAAGTATCTTCAAAAATAGGACAAATACATTAGATTTCCTTGGCGACCGTAGGATGATCCGTGATTACAGAATCGGAAAATGTGAAAACTTTTTGTTATGCTGAAAAACTGTCATCATTGTTTTTAATCAAATTTGGCTTTTCTTATAAAAATAAAGAAATGTGATATGGTTGTCAATGATACAAATTTCTATCGAAGTTCAAATGAAGTGAATGTAACCAAATATAGACTGTAGCCTACAACAACGAGAAAACCCCATGCTGTGTAGTCACTCTTGTCTATACCAAGACGTTCGTAAGTTTTTTCTTAAAAGCAACTTACAATATGTTTTAATGATGATCCCTTGAGATATTTATGGTATTGGCCACCCCTTTAAATGAGCATATCTAATTATTTTGAAAATATATGAAATCCTAGTAACCACATGTACGTTCTTCTTTGTCTTATCAAAATGAAATGAATGAAATGACAGTTAAAGTCTCCATTTGTATCCGTGACATCACACTGTTACAATCATTACATAAAATAAGTGTGTGTAACGACGATAAGTTTATATCAGAGAGTTAACAAAACAAACAAAAAGGGAAATAATGATGGTTTGAATCACACATAAGTAACTCAGCACTATAAGTGATCGGTCGACAAAGTAAGCATATCCTGCTAAACATGCATCACTGAACCGCCTGTAGTGTCAGATTTTTAATTTAACTATTTTATTTCATTTGACAGAGTGGAAAAAAATTGAAAACAACACGTTTAATAATTTCTTGTGTCCGAAGCGCTTTTCTGGATTTACCTTCGTTAAAAGATTTTTGAAATTTACAAATACACGGAAGTGATCATTATATTAGTCGTTCTTTCTCTTGACGACTTGCTAGAATCACATCTCATGTTATATAGATTTTTTTTTTATAATATGATATATATTTCCCGGAGACTTACACATTTTAGTAATTGTGCTTTTAGAATTTTCAAACTTCGCCTTTAGCTCACATTTTTCATGTACATGTTTATATAACTTTTTGCATGAAAAAAAAACCCAAGAATATTCTTTTCGGTAGCACATTACAAAATGAATTATTGTTCTTGTGAAGTGCAAATATGATTAGGATTAAACATGTGCGAAATATCCATCAATCATATGTGATGCAATATGAAGATCATTCTCTCGAGATTTAAATCACTGTTTTTCGTTTTTTAAATATCAAATTGTTGCTCTTGGTGTCCGGACTTTTTCCCAAAACGGCTATAAAGCTTTGGTATATTTGATAGTTATACATGGTATGAGTGCCAATCCAATATAATTCTACTCGTTTCCGATGTCTGAACATCGAACCTTTGAACGATCCTTTATAATTTCCCATTGATCTGACGGTGAAGTCTGTCAAAGAATTTAGAGCAATAATGTTTCAACGAATTACGCAGACAAATCACATTATTCCCAACGCCAGAATTTAGTATACTTTTACTTCAGAAATCCGAAAGAAACGTTTTTCTCTCAACCGGTATTATCTTAAATGGATATCGACGTATCGTGATCAATTCATGAAGCAATTCTTGCATGGGGCTTTTTGTGGGAACTCTTTAAACAAGGAAAAAATATAAAACAAGCAATATATTAATTTATTTACTCTGTGTTATGGCTTATATGCTCGGGGTCAAGAAATGTATTCTGTGTTCATTTCTACAACATCCAATCTGATAAAAATACAATCAATTAACACTGATTTCACAGGGATCGACAAATTCGTTACTTGCCATCAGTGTAATTCAAAACTGGTTACATATTATATGCAGTTTATGACAATGGACACTTAAATGCTTTTGAAACTTATAGTATTATCACTCGAACACATAATAAACCCAAAACTGGTGTCGTGGGTTATATTGGATACCGGGACTGATATGGAAAATAATTGGTATTATTCCTTTGCATGAAAATATAGCCAGCAAAATCAATATTTTATTGGTTGAGACTACCCCGCGTGATATTGCACAAAAGTTTATATTACTCTTGAAAATCAGGACTACCTCGTTCTATGTTACGCGTATATATAACGTTTTGAATGCTGTTAAAAGCTATAGTACAGTCTAGTCATCGTGTTAGGCACCATCATACGGTGTTTTAGTCCGAGATTACTCTGACGTCCAACGGCTGTTTTGCCAGACAAGCTGGGACCGTGGGACGTGAGGGCTCGTCCCATATCAAAAAGTGGATATTTGCCCACCCAAAATAGATGCGCTGCTTCGTCGCTTCTGGTGCCGACTGGCGGCCTTGGAATTATATAAATCGGGTATCAATCTGTTCATTTTTCATTTATCTCTTCATTTATGTAAGTTTCACCGGTCACTAAACCCCTAGGATTCGTTTTAATTAATTTTAGTCTCTGATGCTTGATTTTTTTTTTATCATTAATTGTCATTGGCTATTAACTACCTATAGCTTTCAGTAACCTTAAGTTCTCTCAAATCGTACTTTCGTGTTAATTTGACCTGTTACCACAATTTTTAATGCATTTTTGTTATTCAATATTTACTTAGTTTGTGTTATATATCGTCTCACTATTCTAAATATATACCAACTTTGTATTTAGTATGACCATACATTTTCACTTTTGTACTCGTACTGTGAACTACACATTTATTTATTTGGTAAAATATATAAAAAAAAATAATTAAAAAACAACAAAATTATTATATTAAAATTTTCATGAGAACGTTATTTTATTTAACGCCATTTTGTTTCAGATTTGAATTGTCTTTTTGTAATGTTACACTACTGTTTCAGGTAAGGGTGAAAGTTGGCGCCTGTTAAAACATTTTAATCCGCTAAAATAATTCACATCTCATACATTTTATATCATTCTATCAAAGAAGAAACGTTGATCGGACTGTGAGCAATATGAAAAACAACTGCAAGTTACTTAAAAATAGTCTAACAGTGAGATTGAATTATTTTATAAGTCAGTCATCCGAGTTAACAGTACGTCAGTGCTTTGATTAGTATTGAGTTATACATCAATAATGAAAGATAATTGTCCTTCTAGTTAATCGATTTTATTTTATTGTCGTCGTTGTGTTGAAAAGTTGGGATACTTTAGAGTAAGATGAACGATCAAGACTCTTGTAGAACTTTGAATGTTTCTGAAAATGACGCATTGGTAAAACGTAATACGTCGAAAAAATTATTTTCGAAATAATTTCATTCCATTTTATAATCATTCATATCTCTTTTATCTGATAGCCTCGATTTTCTAAAATGAATACTAAGAAGAAATTATAACTCGACGAAATTTCATACATGTAGAAGAACATTTCTGCATCTTCTATTCCCGTATAGAGAGACAGTAATTATGTTTTTTCCTGAATAAAATGCAACCCCCTTGATTGCAAATAACATACTAGCACGTTATAGTGATGAAAAGCTTAGAAATTCAAATGAACCATAGAGTATAAATATATCGACTTTAATTTAAAGAAAGGCAATATACGATCTACAGCAATGTTATTCGACAAGAATGTATACCAGAAGAAATTATAAGCAAACCTTATAATTTGCAGTTCTGAATGATGAGGGTAGAACTAAGATAATACGTATAGTTAATAACTTGGTAGCTTCGTTCATACTTTACGATATCAAGATGTGCTGTATTTCAAGTAAAAATACTAATATGTGCGTTTTTAAGTTAAACCAATATGTCCCGGATGTTGCAACCTTTGATAAAACATTTCATTAAAAAAAAAAACATGAACTTTGAGTAAGTGCAGTTTAAACCGCATAAAAAGCGCCTTACATCGAGAATTCCATTATCTTTCTGTCAAAGATCTGCTATTTTGTTTTTTAGAGGCTATTTTGTTTTTTTTAGAGGATACCCACTTCTACCTTTTGTTAAAGTAATTAACAGATTTGATTAGTATGATGAGTGATGATAAAAACATTTATAAAGGTCAAAGTTGAATTTCCTTATTGAAACAGGTTTGTTTAAACCAAACGATTCGGATCAATTGGTCTTGAGATTGAAATTTCTAAAATAGAATCAATCAATGGATAATATGAAAGGACGACACGTTCATATTGAAAATCAAATGAGTTAGTTCAAATCTGAAAGAACCACATATTTTAAGCTGCGACTTCTTAGATCGCTGCATAATAGCATATAAAAAAAACATGATTAAATCGGAAATTCTTAACCCAAAGGGTTTATAAAGTTATTCACTAAAAACCGGTTAACATGCAGAATTGTAGTAATAAATAAAAGATATTAGAGAATCAATGCACTGAAGTGTCAAAAATGCAGTTAGATGAAGTATATCTTACATGCCTGATCTTCTTTAACACATATTTACCCTTTGTTTGCGCACAAGATCACTCGCAAAGAAAGTTGCGTGTTTGTGTTGTACTTCAAGTTTTTTTGTAATGTGAAATCCGTTTTTTCCTTACAGATCTAGAGATCTAACCAAGTACATTTTCTCTGAATGACAACATATTGACAAAATCTACGGGCTAC
Source organism: Mytilus edulis (assembly GCF_963676685.1). Lineage (NCBI taxonomy): Eukaryota > Metazoa > Mollusca > Bivalvia > Mytilida > Mytilidae > Mytilus > Mytilus edulis. The sequence continues at coordinate 50,245,006 of NC_092347.1, forward strand.
GATTAGCATATGACGCTTACTTGATACTATAGAGCTATCGACCATTAAAAATAGTAAATCATTTGTCTAATAAGTTTGTATTACTTACAATTGTACAATAAGAAAATGTATAAACGGAATAATTAAGAAAGAGATGTAATAAATAATGGTGAAGCACTGACTATTGAGCTGATGATGCTCTCGATTATAAATAGTCCACCACCACGGATTTTGATACAAAAATAAAGTTAATATAAAGTGTTCATTATAAATATGGTGAAACTTTATTTAGAATTTTTGAAAGCTGTAAAAATAACAATGAAAAGCAGATCTCTACAATAAAATCAAATGTGATGTGGTTTATACTTCAATGTGACAGCATTTCTAAGACATATATTATACATAAAAGACATCTAAAAGTGAACACAGTCAAAGAATGTGTCGTTCTCTAAATCTAATCTAAGAAAGATTTACAAATGATAATCAACGATCTGTTATCAACTCCAACTCCTTTATTTATAAAAATCAACTTTCCTCATTTCCATTCCCATTCCCCATTTTCATTCTCAATTATAACTATATTATTTGTTAGGATTGATTTATTGAACTTGTTAAATTATAATATAGCCTATCCAATACCTTAAAAATAGAACGATACTTCAATGTAATCACAACGAGACTGCAGTGTAATCAGGAAAACCATGAAAACGCAATTGATTGATACCAGTCAAATGATTTTAATCCTGATCAATTTGAAGGCAGAATCGTGTCGAGAATTAAGATTCATTAAAACACGATGGTATCAACAACATTGGTGATCTCGAAACTATACTGTGTTATTCAAATATGTACATTGAAACGTGATCTACAAAAAAATAAGTGATTTGATAAAAAGATATTTAAGTGTACAGTACATCGATTTATACTAAAATATTCTTAGAAACAATCACACAAAAGTATACTATCTTCCATTCAAAAACTGCTTCATTCGATATTGACGAGAATTGGTAAATTATAATCCCCCCCCCCCCCCCCACATATCTGTCTTGTTTACAATTGACAGAAATATAACTACAATATAATATTGATGTGATCAGGGATGTACAGTGTATGTTTGTTGGTAAAGAGTCACTTTTAATTATTTCGATTATAGTATTCGATTTTGACAAATTAAATTACAAATTTTACATCTATCACAATACATCATAATAATAAGTTTGCTTTCTTGTTTAAACACCTAAAACATGTGTACAGTTAGCAACTGAACGTTCAGATTTATTGAAGACCTCAATGCTTAATTTGTATATGTGTATTTCCAAAACTTGAAGGTTGTGTTAACTATTGTAGTGGTATCCTCATTTTCCGTTTGAAATCATATGAAACGAGTGACTTTTGAAAAATACTGTTTAACCAATTCTTGAAACAATTCTTGAAACAATGCCTGTATCACGGTGCCTGTATATATCATAAACTTACTGTTCTGTGCACGATTTTATCATTTTTTACGCATCCATAACGTACAATCGTCATTTTTTTCACTCTCGGTCTGTTATGATGTTGAAATATGGCCGCTAATTAATTGTCGTGTTTTGAAGCTGTAGTTTACCGATTGTCACCTTATAATAAACAATCAACAAAAAAACATGGATATTGAGCACGTGTATAAAATGTACAATAAGATAATAGTTCATTTCAATGATAGATCCATGAATATTGCGATCACCGGATTTTTACAAGAAAAGTCTCTCTGAGTTCACTGCATACGGTGAAGCCTAATTCAGCATGCGTTAAAAATAAGATTTTTCAAATATAATACAGCATTCAATTTAATTTTACCTGTTTGGCAATAATTCAAAATCTTCAAATCCATGCACAGTAGTTTATGTACTATTAAAAGAACAAGACTAAAGCTTTTACTGTAGTTAATCCTCGTGAAAGTTGCTGGGATGTCTTCGTTGATAAAAATAAAGAGCTCACGCGTAATTGACTAGGATTGTTAATTTTCCTGCTTAAGGTAGGTGGTTCTCTACACTATCCTCCTCCAGTACAAACTGGCCACCATAAAATATCAAATAGTTCTGAAAGTGACGTTAAATATCTAAATAAACAATGTTGCGCCATGTATCGGTTGACTAAAGTCACGCACATTCTGAATACATTTTTCTTGACCAATGGTAGCACTTAAACTCCCTTCAGTTCATGTGGAGGCGAAAACATAGTTACAAACTTGGTGAAGCAGGAAACGAAAATTTACGAATTGACATTCCAACATTTGTGCAAGAAACATACACATGAACTTCTATTAGATGATTAAGAACATTTAAATGGTCACTTAATGTCGTGGTATGTTGATTGTTTGTGTGTGTGTGTGTGGGGGGTGGGGGGAGGGGGGTGGATAAAGACCTGTTTCACAATCAGCACGTGAGTTATATTTATAAGGTAACGAACAATATAATTAGTCACGATTTTTTTTTGGTTATGATTATGCATGAAACGAAATAAATAATTCATTCTGATAATAAAATATTGCATATTCTTTTTCCTTCAAAATTAAGTCTTAATTCAATAGGGTATATTGTATTACAGCGCAATTCGTATTATTTCTTGACTTACCTATTACTGGCTGTTGTAATCTTACAAGTTGCATATTGTACCTGTTTTCGCTTGAAAAGGGACATCAAACAAGTTATTACACTAAGCAGTTTGTTTACAAATTAATTGACCATTAGCCGGTCCATGAACTTGTTATAGACCTAAGAAGATTAAATGTAATGCTTTACAAGTATTCGTTTGAGTAATGCACAAATGTGTATGTGCCGGTTTATAATTAGTCAGAAAACGCAAGTTTTGTCAAATGAAGGAATTGTAAAATGTTAAAAGTGTCATAACGGGAAAATAAAAGAAGTAATTTATGTGGTACTTAAGTACACCAGTCCACTCATATTAGTGTTACTGATAAACTTTCCATAATGAGTCTGTATTTTACAACTGTCTTATATTTGTTATTCTCGTGGGATTTTGTCTGATGCTTGGTCTGTTTCTGTGTGTGTTACACTGTAGTGTTGTGTCGTTGTTCTCTTATATCTAATGCGTTTCCCTCAGTTTTAGTTTGTTACCCCGATTTTGTTTTTTTTGTCCAAGGATTTATGAGTTTGAACAGCGGTATACTACTGTTGCCTTTATTTAACATTGAAATAGAGCTGTTACTACACGAATTAGAGATTGTGAAGTTAAATCCAGATCTTATAAATCATGCCTTGATCACTACACTTGTACTGTGACACAACTTTCAATCGTGCGACGCTACGTATAATTAAGCTTCTCGCACGTGTTACGTGTCTTTCGTTGAAAATTCTATTAAAGATTTTTTCTGGGGGAGGGGGTAATAACCATCAGGTGAAATGGTTGTTCTTTATAAATTCGAAAACATTTGTTTCCAAGAAACGTTAAATTTTGTGACGACTTGCTACGGTCGCCGACATCAAAGGGTCACTAGCTGTCAAATTCATGTTCACCGATTTTAATCAAATTCTTATATTTGATTTATAACAATTTAAAACAATTATCAAAATTATAAAAAGTCGAAAATAAACAATATACCGGGCATACAATTGGCGCGATAATATGTAGCTTCGTTTTGTATGTATTTAATTTAAATTAAGTTGCCTACCGAAAATAAATATAGATATAAATAGATATCAGACTCGTGCATTTGGATTTTTCTAGGTCTGTTCAATTCAATATTATAGATTAAAAATATATATTAGTATATGAATGATTTTTGTGGATCTAATCAGTCAATCAAACCCGAGCTCCTCTATTATAGTGATTTATACTATATTCTATTCTTGACCAAAAGAACATATTCTACAAATAGTTTCGGATTGAAAAAAAAAAACATAAAGTTTTTTGAAAGCAGAGAAAACTACACCTTATAAAAAGCACGACTATATCAAATAACAATAAGAATACTTAAAATCCAGGCTGAAACTTATTGCGTATTTATTTAGTCACGGACTGGCGATGTCCAAAAATCAATGTCACGGTTTGTGATCATCGAACGAAATGATGTCATGGTGTTTTGGTTTCGTATAGCATATATTCACACGTAAAGCAGGAAGCACATAGGACCACTGTATGTTCAATGGCGGCTTCAATAACTGCTTATCCACATTACTAAACAAACAAACTGTTAGCATTCCCATTTAGACTGGTTTTTTTACAATGAGAAATTTCATTTCTGCGAGGCACGCGGACCAAACAATTGCGGAAGCGCGGTTACTTTTTTTTTTTATCATGAAAGTGTATGGCTGCGAAACAGGACGAGAAAAACCAAAGAAGTAGAATTCAAATTGGCACTCACTACTTTCATCAGACAATGAAATAATATAATTTATTTTATAAGAGTTATTGGCAATAAAAGAAATAATAATGAGAATAATTAAGGAATGACATTAATATTTTTGTAAATAACATAAAAAATATGGTGCACACCGTCAATTACCCGCTCAGCGGGTTATTTTAAAGTGTGCACAATGTTTTAGATGTGATTTCGAATAGACAAAAAATAATGTCGCAGTCATTCCTTATAAGTTAAATTCTAGATTCCATTTCAAGACGGAGTAAATCATCAATAACGTCACGGTCACATGAGAAAATAATGTCTATGAGCTGATAGACAAAACACTGTCAGCCAATCAGAAGACACGTTACATCTAAAATTGAATTATTAGAAACTTAGAGTGGTAAAAGAAGGGTAAACATTCCTTTTTCGTTAGTTCTACATTTTTCTCCTCCTGTCAAAAATTCATATTTTGTGACAAGTCATGAACGATGTTAACATGTATCAGGAGGAGAAAAACAATAAAGTAGAGGGAGTATACACATGATGAATCGAGTTATTAAAAATACTCCCGATACCTTAAATGTGTTGATGAAAGTTTAAATATATTTATAGTATTCTGAACGTTAAGGAGATTGCCTGTCTTCATCTTAAGAGTAACAATACCAAATAGATCCAATTATTTTACAGGTAAATCTTCAGAAAGAAGTTAGTTATATACTGTATACCTACACTTATCTATCACGATGATCAACATAGGAATATTGTAAACTATTCATAGGACGGACAATTTCACGTGAGTATAGTATATAATAGTACATTTGCCTTATCGGCCATTTGTCCATATGTCTCTAATGACCTTAGTATATCTTACCAGTATCCTTGCACAAATCTGTAGACTTTTATACATTTTTTCTTATATCATGTATGGGCAATTTTTGTTTTGAAAAAGATATTGTGTAATGTACTAGAAATAATAAATTTATCTACATAAACACATTTTTGTGTTATATGATAAATATTGAGAATGTTTTCTTTAATATCATTCAGATTATCATTTATTTAAAAAATATATGATAGCAAATCCAATCAATCGTAGCAGGACTTCTTTTGTATATGTTCATTTGTCCATAGACAGTATAAAAATATTTATATATTATTTTAGATTAGATTGAAGTATGTTAGATGTATCATTACAAGTCCACTTTTGACTACCCTTTTCATAATATCATAAGCTGTTTTCTATTTGGCTATTACCAATCATGGACGAATGCCCACAATATGATAAATCAATACCCTTTACAAATATACCGAGGAAATTACTGAACGTTCCGCAGTGTCAGAGAGGAAAGTAAAGTGTTGGAATTAACACGAAAACTTGGTAGGTTATTTCATTTTTATGAACAATAGGAGACAACTCAAATTATATAAAAATAAGGAGCCTACTCAAATGAAATAAAAAAGAATGTATTATGATTGCCAGTGAGATAAATATCCACCGAAGTCCAAATGAAGAATATTTAAGCATGTAGAGGTCATCATCGTACAACTTTCAACAAAGATTATTTATTATGTTCATAAAAGTTTTCTCACAAACCAGTTTGTATTTCTAACCATTTTTAAATGTACAAGTATGACAGGACATTGACTCGCTGTGGTTTTATTCATGTTACAAACAATAGTCTCAAATAAATGTAGTAAAAATATTTAGTCGCGCTCGTTTTTTTAAAGTCGGTTTTGCTCGGTCTTTTTTTGTGTACTGTTGTGTTTTGTGTACTGTTGTGTTTTGTGTACTGTCGTTTTTCTTTTGATCTTTTTCATTTTACGTCATATTTTATCAGGTTAGTTTCTACTTATGAGTTTGAATGTCTTTCGCCTCTCTTTTGATACAAGTAGGTTTCGAATAATTGCAAGAAAATGAGTTTAAACTTTGATAACTTCTCTCGTCTGGAATTAGCATTCGATTATTCGATTGATGATACTAGATGTTCCTGTGTGGATTGTTTCCATAACATTTAGTGACCAATCAGATCACGAACAATCAATAAAGTAAATCTTGCACTGGATGAGGGGGGAAACAGATCATAGCAAGGAAATCTTTAAAATAGGATTATTGAGTACCAAATGAGTTGCATTTTGAATGCAGAAAATTACAATTATATCATACAAAAACCGTGTAGGATCGTTATATTTTTTTGTTTGCCGAATGTATTCTTGCTGATAACCTGGTCATGCTATTTGTGAAGAAGCTTTTAAAATTACAACCAATTTTAAACTGTTGTCTCTCTGAGATCAAATACTGAGGCTTCTATTTACAGTTTGTTATGAATTCAATGAGGAGGTCGACATATAAATCAACCATGCAATTTGATTTTAGTAATATTTTGTTAGGAGGAAGGGTGGGAAAACGTGGCCCTCTTTTAAACCATGAATTAGCCAGGACTTCTAAAATGGATTCTTCGTTACACATACTAAATTACAACATTAATTTTTCACAATTGCAAATTAACCATTCCTATTCAAACAAGACATTTATCAGATTTCCGAATGAAATGCTCCTTTGAATGCTTTAATTTATATTAGATCCCGGATGTCCAATAGTTGTCCAATGTGAATCAAATAGAGGATGCTCCCAACAAAATATCATCACTTTGCTACATTCAAAAAACGAGAAAACAGTCTTTGATATGACTTTTGTAAAAACTACCAAAAATATCTAAAACGTTAAATATGCAGACCAATATGATTTAAGCATTCAATTTGTCACAATACATTTTTTAAAGCAGATATGACCTGTTTTATGGAAAAGATTACACTATTTCTGATAATATAACCTATTACATGTAGTTATGGTTAAATACGTGGGTGCTGTATCAGTTCTTTTGTCTTTTAAAATATTGTAGTTTGTCAACTTATGTTTGTCTTTTTTTTTTTACTATAATTTTCTCTGTCCTTAGTCACCTAGTACTTGTTTTGCCCCTTGCTATCTTCTTACTTTGCTTCATTCATGTATAATTGGTCCCAGTTGATAACACGAGATACTATTACAAAGAGAGTGTTTGTCTTTTAAAATTAAAATATATTTAAAAAAATATATAAAAACAAATTAATTTAAAACTTTTCGACAAACCATCCCACAGGTTTTACAAATAGTTTTAAGGTTTAAGACCCCTTCTGTAACCATGTGAATTACGAAATTTACCAACTGCAATTAAAGTATGTCATCTATTAGATGAGATTTAAACTGCAGGAGTTATTATCTAATAGTATTTAGTATCAGATGTAAAGTATGAAAATATTCATGACTATTGCACATTTATATGTTCTAACAATTATTATACTTCTACTTTAATATTTAGAATTGAGTCAGAATTATACAATAGTCATAAATTTCAAGTGTTGTGATTTTAACCTTCATGGATTCCAAAGCATTTAACTAAACTTATTAACATTTTTTTTTTTTTTGATTGTAAGAGAGTTATTACTTTCAAATTTTAAATCGATATTGTGAAAGGGGAACACCTTATTTATTATTATATTATATCCCTGCTAAATGAAGCAGTGTATTTTGCATTTTATTCGTTGTATCCGTAAGTTCGACTATTCATACTCTGTATCCGCATATCTCCACACGAAGGGTGACACGTGTGGAGCAGGATCCACTTACCCTTCCGGATCACCTGAGATTACCCCCAGTTTTTGGTGGGGTTCGTATTGCTCAGTCTTTAGGTTTCTATGTTATGTCTTGAGTGTTATTATTTGTCTGTTTGTCTATTTCATTTTTAGCCAAGGCGTGGTCAGTTTATTTTTATTTTCGATTTATGAGTTTGATTATTCCTCTGATATCTTTCCCTATCCAAGGGCAGAATTGCAATGAATTTTCCAGAAATTTTTATTATATAACGGCGTTGTGCACTTAAAATTTGTCTTTTATCTAAATTGTTATTGATACAGTATAGTATATTTGCTGTCTCTGTAATTCCAGTATGAGTGATTGCATTAGAAATTGATCAACGTGATTTTTGTGTCGAGTTGATCCCTTGTTCACGCTTCACACCGAGACTAGTATAGATCTACTGACACACATCATATGATTTCAATTCCAAACTTGTTGACTTATCAAAACGCAATTTAAAGTGAAAAAAGCATTTTCCGTACATTCTATACATTTAAAGACCTATTTCACAAATGTTTAACTGACTCTGTGTGTGTGTGTTTGTAAATGTATGAAACAATGCTTGTGGCGATACTTATTAGAATGGGTTTATTTGCAATAAGCATATAAGTACATGCTATGGCAATCCAAACATAATATTACATATATCATGTATATGAAAGATAACTGCAGAAAACAACACACATGATACACTGTTAAGTAATAATTGACATCTCATTTTCCACCTTTTCCATGATGTTTGTTGAACTGTGTAATGGTCTGTAATTAGAAATGTACATGAAATATATGATGTTTATTTTCAATATCTATCAAAATAATTGCATTAGAAGCTTGTGATTCGAAGCTGAAATTTAGATAAAGTTAATCTTTACTGAATATAGATTAAAAACAATTATAAAGAAAATCATGTAAATACATACTTTAAAAGCTCTTTCAAGTCATAAATTTTCATAATGTTCCACATAGTCCTTAGCATGTTAAAATTTCAAAAATTATTATCCTTCCTTAGCATGTTACAATTTCCAAAATTATTATCCTTCCTTAGCATGTTACAATTTCCAAAATTATTATCCTTCCTTAGCATGTTACAATTTCCAAAATTATTATCCTTCCTTAGCATGTTACAATTTCCAAAATTATTTTCCGTTTTCCATATAATTCCTTAGCATTCTACAATTTCCTAAATTATTATTATTTTCTCAAATATAGGTTTTCGGATACACCGGTCTTTTTTGTCACATTACCTTTCAATATAGAAATAATATCTGTTTGTGAATATAACGGTTTAAAACTTGTGCCGGTTTAAGAAAATAAAGATATATATTTTAACAAAGGAGGTTATCCGTTAAAACATTTTTTTGAACACTATTAAGAATTTCAGGTTGTCTCGAGTAGTGTTCGTGTACATTTGCATTCAATGTTCACATTGGGACATGATCCGTTTGAAATTACTTAGTACCTGAATTTAAAAAGTGATAATATATCAATCGATTCTTTTTTTTTCTTTTTTTCCATGGACTTCTCTGATCTTGTTGCATACATATACAGCCAATTTAAATTTACCAGAGAGGTATACAGTCATTTTATAAATTGTTAGTTGGATGGAGAGTTGTCTCATTGGCAGTCACACCACATCTTCCTATATCTATTAGAAAAAATAAATTGAATTTGGTATTTCAGGAATTATATCGTATAGCAACTTTTTAACCATTCGTCGTTTTCGTTTGCTATTTTAAGAGGGAAATGATGACATAATATTGACAATTTGTCTGTATTTCAATTTATGTTCATTGTAACGATTTACCATAGATAAGGGCCTTGCTTTGACGGGGCAAATATTGAAAGACAACATTTTTTAGTTTGCAGGGGAGGTAATATGTTGACACTAAATTTCTCGTTGACGCTAATCAGCATATATCTGTCTTTATAGTAATCGTGCACTATAAATTTTGTAACGCTACACATCAGGAGCAATTCAAACCATAAAACGAAAAATAAGACTCATTGAAATGGCAAAAATAGTTCAAATGATTCTATAAATACACGGGGTATGGACTTCAGTCGCCAACATACTTACTAATATACTGATCGAATAGAGCTTTATTTATTAACAATTCAGTTTGTTTATAACATGGAATAAATTAATGCCTAATAAGGTTTTATCTGTTAATAGATTAGTTATTATTGTTGAGCATTATAGAATTCCGAAGGGTATTTAAAATTTACAAAATTGGTTGGTGTATTTATATAATTGAAATTAAATCCCGACTTTAACAGTAGAAATGATTTAAAAAAAAGATTTTGATCTTATTTGAATTTAATTTAGTTCCAATTCATGTTTTATCGTTAGTATACAGATCAGAAAAAGTGTTGTCACGAAAAATACTTTAAATAAGTCATAGCTGTTTTAAAAAGGACAATTACCCCCTGAATTTAATTCAGACCATTTATCTTTTCGTGAAGTTTTTAAATTCTAACTAAAATTCACAGAATTACAGTTTCATTTGTGTTCTTTGCTGTTATTCTACGGCGACTTCGTATTGACCGCCTTCACTGACATGTTGAAGTTTACGTCACTTGTACGCCGGTAGTGGAAACGTAATACATGTACATGTACAGAGAAAAATAATAATTCCACAATTAATAACAAAATTCACATAGCGCACATTATTTTCCTTTTAATATGGTATGAGAGAGTATTCATGTTCCGAATCTGTCTTAGTGGTTGTATTAATCTGTTTTTGTGAGTACAATGGGTTGATATAAAAGTTTATACACCATTACAAGGCGTGCGTCTGTCCTTCTGTGTGCAAGATTTCTTCATATTTTTTTAGGTGTTACTGTGTCGGTAAATGAACAATCTAACAGCCCTTCTTTGAGTGTTTTAGTAGATTATATCTTAATTAAAGTTTGGGTTCAACACTGAACAGGTATATTTTAGTTATGGTCTGACTAATGATTTATTTGCCTTACTGAGGTGAAACTGATGTAACGATTCCTTTTGAGAAAACCTAGTGCACTTTTAGCCTTATTGTAGATGGTGTTTATGCGCCATTCTAGGTCTAATTGAATTGTAACGCCTAGGTTTTTTGTCTTGTCAACATATAGTCATGAAACGGCCATGTAAAGTATAATTCTATATAAATGGATTTTTATTTTGGCTGATGGACATAACATAACACTTGTCAGATTGAAAAGCCATTGTCCAGATGTGTTCAAAAATAACCTAGTGTATGAAGGGTTTTGCTATTGCTGTAATTACCAGATACGCAATGGTGTTGTCTACAAATAGGCATATAGTGTCGTTGATGTAAAACAAAAAGAGATTCGGGCCCAAAACAGATCCTTATGGCACTAACAACTTAACAATGACATAACCTGAATTCTCTATGATGACTGCCAGGGTACGACATGATAAGAAACCCTGTATCTATGCATTTGTTTTAACCTGTATCCCATAGTGATTTATTTTGTGCGTTTATAAATCATTAGTAACTTTATCGAAAGCTTGTAAAAAGTCTGTTACAAGTACATTTTTTTGTTTTGAGTTTTCTAATATTTTAGTGACATCATTTATAAATTCCAAAATGTGAGGTTCACAAGATCTATTTTTTCGAAAGCCGTATTGAAGGGGGTACATGATATCATGGTTGTCTGTGTGTGTTATCATCGTTGTACTGACTACAACATGATAAATAATTTTGCAACATATTAAAGAAATAGATATTTAATTTTCTGGGTTATATTTGTACCCTTTTTGAGAATGGGGGAGATTTGTGTAGTTCGCCAGTCAGTGGTGTCTTCGTCCATGTCTAATGATTCCTTGCATATGGGCCTTTTTCAAAAAATGTGGATTTTCTTGTACAATCAATATTTCTAAAAAAGTGTAAATATTTTTATCCAATTTTTAGATACACCATTTAGTTTTTGGTGTGTGTAATAAGTTCCAGCAAATTCAATATGAAATTTAGCTACAGAAATTGCTTCCAGTGGGTTTCAAAGGGTCCAAAAACCCCAAAATTGCTTGTACGAAATTGAAAAACTAGTCTTTTTTAAATGCTGGTTTTAATACCCAGCGGAAATTATTATTTTTCTTTTGTTATTATAAATATATAGGTATCACTGCAGGTATGTATACACAAATACAGGGAATTATTAGATTTTATTAGCATTTTTTTTTACTTTTCATTTCGTACTTAAAAAAATGTCAACTTCATAACACAAATGAAATAATGTTGCCAATAAACAACTGATTATATCCCTTGTAACTAAGGAAGTGTTCTCTACTTACTCTTCATCCTCTGATGACGTGCTTAAAATTACAGGATGACATCATTGATTCATTTCATTATAGATTAGTTTTGGTGAGTACAAATTACTCCGTAATTTTATTCTATGTCAACTTTGTAACGGCAAAAACATTGATAAATTTTGGCATAAATATTTTTTTTTACATAAATCATTCAAAGTCTATAATACTGACTCTAATTCAATAAAAACCATTTATCTGGTAGTATTAGGGTCAAGAAAAACATCCAAAAACCACAAATAGGTCAACTACATAACGGTCAACTACATGTACATAACGCAGTGAATCGTTATGTAGTTGACAAAAAGCATTATGTAGTTGACAATGCTGAATTAAATTCACTTTAAAATATGTTTCTAAAAAGTGTTATTTTAACCATATTAACTGTTTTGAAAAAAGTGTGATGATTTTTATGGAAATATTTATCAAGCAAAATGTAAATATTATTAAAAAAAAATTAGGGACGGAAACTAAATCCGTTATGTAGTTGACATATGTCCCATACTTGTTTCTATGTTATTTTTTAAAATATTTTTGTAGTAGCATTTAAGATTGCATATTTTTATTTCAGGTTGTATTGTTGTTAAACTATTCAATTTCATATATTAAAGTTGAAAATTGAATATTTTTTTGTATTGTTATTTCACAACTGAAATATCCACATTTTTTTGAAAATGACCCATATAAGATATAGTATACGTGATATGTCATGTGCTAACTCCCTTATGAGGTGTGGCTCAAGTTCGTCTAGTCTACTCGCCTTTGTTGTGCAATTTTATCTTGTCGTGTATCCCAATATTTAACTAAAACATCACATATATAATAAAAGGTTGCTCTACACTGCCATTTTGATTGATATTGACAAATTTTGTGAAACAAATGAATAATCAAATGAAGTTCTGAACATCGGATGATCAAAAACACTTGTCAGAGAAAAATATCACAATTCTATACCTGAAAATGAGGTTAATGTACAGAGATATATTTTTTTTTGAGACAAATTCGTGCGTGGATGATGAATAAACGACAGAAAATTCATCCGCACCGTAATTACTATTATATTGTAGTGATACAAATCAGTATACACTGGTTTGTTGTTATATATTATATTAATATAACAGTTTAACATGTTATTATAATTTTCATCCATGTGTATAGCATTCTATTCTACTATTCTAATAATAATGCAGTTCAAGTGCATGGTGGACACTCTTTTATACAAATCGATTTTTCTAAAAGATTGGTCATAAGTAGGCATTCATATTTTCCCGCAAAAACAATTACAGAGTTACTGGTCCTTGCCAGGATTGTCGCAAAAACGTTCTTGAGATATTCTTCCGCATGCTTTAACATAATTTTCGGTACTTTTGCAAAGATGTTATCTGATTAATAATCTTTTACTTATATATACCGTTGTAGAAAGGTCTAAATACAGCACAAACAACATTTTCCAAAAGACCAAATAAAAAGCGAAAAAGTATATTTTAACAAAACGCATTTGACTATTATATATAGTTTATAGGTATAATTTACCTCAATTTAGGATAAACTCTTCAATTTAAAGAGTCAAAATAGGATGAACGGATCATATAAACCGGGAGGGGGGGGGGGGGGGTATCATACAAGCCCAAACAAAAAAATATAAACAAGTCTAAATTGAAAACTACGTTCAAACTTATGATTGCGTTGGATAAAAACCGCAATTTTTATACGTGTGCATGAAAAACTAATTTTGTTGTAGAAGGGTCTAAATACAGCTCAAACAACATTTTCCAAAAGACCAAAATAGCGAAAAAGTATATTTTAACAAAACGCATTTGACTAACAGGTCGAACAACTGATGTTCTTAAATTCTGCTGACCGCCATTGGCGATTGCCAAATACAATTTATCACAAGATGTAACAAAATGGATCTTTAATTTAATACTAAACAGAAAACAATAACTTGCGGCAAAGATGTTATACCACAAACATAAGGTGCAAAAAATGTGTACACCAGATCTGGATTTCGACAATAAATGTCTCTTCAGTGATGTTAGGGATCGAAACGGTATCTGGAAGGCCATATACTTTACCTCAATTTAGGATAGACTTTTCAATTTAAAGAGTCAAAATAGGATGAACGGATCATATAAACCGGAGGGAAAATATGATACAATATATATATACAACTCGTCTAAACATCAGCCCAACAATGTTAGATCTGTAAATTTGCTTTCGCAATTTTTTTTATTTTTCCCTCGCCAGGATTCGAACTCATGCTACTGAGATCTCGTGAAACCAAATCGCCTGCGCTGTATCCGACGCGCTAGACCACTCGACCAACTTGGCTTCATCTAACGACAAAACATTTTTATATTATTAATTTATGTTCTAAACAAAAATATTTTTATCAGTATTCATTGATGTATTTATAACAAACGATAAGGAATGTTAGTTTGCACTAGTCAATATCCGCGTATTTATCCTGTTTATAGATCGGTTACAAACCAGTAACGAAAGTTACGTGTGCAAATGTAGGCGATAGCAATACATCTGAATGCCCTCACGGTCATCTCAATGTAAAAACGACACCATAAATAAAACTTAAGTTCTATCGAAATTCAATGTAAAACAATACATATAAATTCATTTTTGTTAAGGTTGATGTCCTTGGCATATGTATGAAAAAATTGCCTTAAAATACCAATGTGTAACACAGAATAACTTTTTGATTTTGATTTCATATAAACTGAGAATGAAATAAATTCAGGAAAATTTGCCCATACTCTTCCTTGAAGGGTACCAATTTTGTATCCGCCTTAAACCCTTATTACAGTTGACATTTTTCACAATCAATTTAAAACCATAAAAACATTTTTGTTCCACTTTGTTTTTTGGTCCTTTAATTTCTGACGTTTCCTTCAGCAAGACGGACAATTGCTCTATTTAAGGGAATAGAGGTTCCGATTTTGTATCCGCAACTTCTTCTAGACCCCTTTTTACATTATATTGAAACTTTCTTATACGATACAATTAGTTGTGTACCTGCTATATAATTTATTGATTTGGACTATTGGGGTTCACCCTTATCAAATTTTACAACGCCATTCAGAGTTGGTTGTCAGTCTTGGAATATCCGTTTCACAGATGATAGCATATATATGTTAAAAATGTCGTAACTATACAATCTCGTCCCCTTTTCCCGATTGTGACCTACTGAATTAGACTTATTACAGAGTTTGTAATAATATGAGCAATATGATGGATGCCACATATGAAGCTGCTTACCCTCTCAGCACATGAGATCACCCCGGTTTTTGATGGGGCTTCCCTGTCATTCATTTATCATCCTCGCACGAACTAGACTCAGAAAAAAAATACATGTACCTTAACCTCACTTCCAGGTATGGAGATGTGTTTTTTTTTCTGAGAAAAGTGCTTGTGACCATCCTCAAGAACTTGCAGGCATCCGATGGTCGATACTTCAGTACTTAGTATGGTCAAACAAAAATAGTTTCTTCCAATTATCGCTTTTTGAGGCGGATACTATACATTTGATGTATTTTAAAATCGAAGTTCAGTCAGTGCTTTCGGCTGAATGGTTAGTAAATATATTATTTAAAAGTTAAATCTATAAACTATAATTACCATTAATCTATAGACAATCCTGCGTCAAACCTACCTTTTTATCAGAATGAACGCACAATGAGAACTATACATTTTAATGATTCTTTGAAATAAAAATAAAATAACCTTCATATACTATATGTAGTAATTCTTCAAAACTACTAGATCATGTTTAGTTGTTCGCTATAAGTGTAGATATGCTTTACACATGCTTTGTTTTTTTATTCGTTTGAGTCAGATCTATCTGTTTCCGGATGGCAACAATATATTCAGTTAAAAAAACTACTACAGACATATTCTTTTCAAAAAATTTCTTACGAATAAAATTGATCGTACGTTATACTGAAATGCGTATGACTTGCGAGAATTTTTTCTCTTATTTGTTTTGTGAAAAGAGCCACAGGGTTAGGATTTGTGTACGCCACATTCGCGATCCACCAGTGGCACTTGAACCAAAAACATCAAAAGACCAAATCAATTACGACATTGATATTTACTTTTTAATGGCAATCATAGACCATTCGACTTAAAACGTAAAAATTCTGTTGGGAGAAATTTATCAAAAGGAAAGTTACCCCTCAAACAAATCAGCTGGGATTAAACCAGATGGTTTAGGAAAACCATAACAAAAAATAGTTGGAATAGTATGATCAGGCAGGACTAGCACTGATACATTTGTATGAGAAGGGTCAAACGAAACCCTTGCACTCCTGTAAATATGAAGTATTCACAAAAAATCGTTGTACCCTGGCAGAACTTTATATTGTACTTCCAAGTTTTTACCAACATATGGTATTACTAATGTACCCTGTATATTATTTATTCCATTTATAAATAATTACATTGTTATATTGTCGTCACGATTTCTTTGCAAACAAAGGACTTATTAAATAATATATATATATATGTAATAAGTTTGTCTAAATCAGTGACAACTCTACGACAGATTTTATCCATCGGATCATCAGTGATGGGGATACAAGGCTGAAATACATTTTGTATATATAATTCGTCTAAATTTCAGCCAAATAATGATACATCTGTAAATTTGCGTTAGCATATTATAACTTTATACATGTATGAATATTATATATGAACTTTTGACTGGCATTATTTGCATTGTTTTAAGTGAAGATAGGTCGCAATTGTTATCAAACTTAACTTTGACTTTATAAAAATAATTGGTAAAGAAATAAGACAACAGCCAATAGTCATAATTCGATCAAGCAAAACAAATCCTGGTAACAAACTTTAACCGAGTGAAGCACATAAACTAAATTAACTAAAGAACTGTTTCCATAAACATTTAAAGAACTGTCTTCATAAACATTTATAAAAAAAACTATCTTCATAAACATTATTACAAATACTGTTTCATAAACATTTAAAGAACTGTCTTCATAAACATTCAAAGAGCTGTCTTGATAAAAATAAAAAAAGAACTGTCTTGATAAACATTTAAAGACCTGTCTTCATAAACATTAACAGTAAAAGAACTGTAAACACATAAGTTCTAAAGACAAATACTGTTTAAAAATGAATATGATATATCACATGGAGTTTCAAAAGTGTGCTAAACTTTATATCGTAATTCGAACTGAGGCTTAATTCTTTATTCTATCTTAATTGATATAAATAAAAGTTAGGGGGGGGGGGGGGGAGGGAGAAGTGTTCGCAACTTAAAAAAAAAGTTACAAGCTGGTAGATTCAAATTGGTACATAGAAAGATTTTGTTAGTTTTGGTGACAAACAGGTTCAACATTATCGAGTTTTATGTAGAACTAGAATCCAATAGCATACGATGTAAACACAAGTTAATCCAAACAAATGTAGTCGAGAACATGCCACTATAAAGGCACTTGCGAACATAAAATCCTTTCGGTCATCCGTTGGTTATTTTTATTCCTACTTTTATAGTTAAATATCGAGGTATGCAAGACTTTTAAATATTCATATGGATTAAACAACATTAAAAGAACTTCAATAAATATTCACGTCAGATGTTCGTATTTTAGTAAGAAAGTAATTCACACTGTGGTTCTTCAAATTACCATAATTTCCTCCCTTGGACATCCCGACTTGTTTCCGTCAACACATTATCATCATTAATTAAAGTGAAAATATTTTAAAATGTGTATTTCTTCATATTTTTCAGATACAGTTATGCTTGAGCAATCACGATACGTTCATCGACCGCTACGTTCCTAACTGAAGAAATAATTTTATTTAGTGAACGAAAGGATTAAGTGAATTATGGGTTTATAATATCATTTGTGAATATGTTGTAAACGTGGGTAAAAATGGCAATACCTAAGATGTAGACACACGGAAAACTTTATTAAAGTTGAATAGAAGTTCTCTTCGAGTGCAACTATTAAAGGATGAATTAAAGTATATATTAACAGGGATTATATCAAGAGGATTATCGTTATTGCAAACATTTTTAATTCAGGGCTGAATTATAATACTAATGACCCTACTGTGTAACAAACGTATCAACACTATACCAGGTGGAATATAAGTGAACGAATCATCCAATACAATAATTGAAAGTTCTCAAAGACAAATATTGTTATCTAAACGACAAAACTGTGATTTTATTTTGCATATAGGAGCCAATACTCGAGTGCATAAATCATGCATACGGCACAAAATACGTCAACTTTCTTAAATTGATACACAGATTGACATACAAATCAATAATTGTAGGTGTGTCGGTAACTTTCGTAACCGTCCGAATTGATTCAAAATTTATCACGAAAGATGTTTGAAATAAATATCAGATGCGCCAACGATATTCTTAACATGGAGTGCGTTGAAGAATAGGAAACAACCATTACTTATATTTTTCTTCCGTAGAAATGAGTGCAAATTTTTCGGCCAGTATATCATCGTACGATATATTGCCGATTTTTAATAGTAGTAGTGAGTTTACTATCGGACACATTGGCGAGAACAGTTCTTCAATACCTCCGAATACATCAGGAACTAATTATTCTTCTGACGACCCGCCAATATCTATTTACACGCCATGGCAGCAGGCACTAGTGACGTTAGTACTTGCGTTAATGGTTTTAGGCACAATAGTTGGAAATTGCTTAGTGTGTATAGCCGTGGGAATAGTGAAAAAGCTTCAAACACCTTCAAATCTTCTCATTTTATCATTAGCCGTTTCGGACCTCTTAGTTGCTGTATTAGTGATGCCATTTGTAACTACATACCAAGTGCTGAGCTATTGGCCGTTCGGAAATGTGATTTGTGATTTGTTTACTTCTTTAGATGTCATATTGTGCACAGCATCCATCCTTAATTTATGTATGATAAGTGTTGATCGATATTTTGTAATTACACGGCCCTTTCAATATGCAATGAAACGAACACCAAAAAGAATGGGCATAATGATTGCCGGTGTATGGTGTTCCTCTGTGTTGATATCTCTTCCACCTTTATTTGGATGGAAAGAAGACCCGCCTAAATGGCATTGTATTATCAGCCAGAATATAGGCTATCAAATCTATGCAACTTTAGGTGCCTTCTACGTTCCACTTTTCGTCATGTTGGCAGTTTACTACAGAATATGGAGAGTATCTTCTCGATTAGCAAAAAAAGAAAGTACAAATCAGCTTGGCAGTATTGACAAAGTCCAAAGCAATGCTCATTACTCAAATAGAGTAAAGACGAATTCCGTTCAAACGGGATGTACTGTTTTACCTAACGGTAACGTAAGAAATGGTTGCCATAGTGAAAAAGATGAAGATGAAAGAGTAGAAATGCTTGCAAAAAATAGTGCTTCAATTCAAAGACGTAGATTTACACTTAAAAGTATTTTACCAAAAGGTCGTAGATCATCTGGGCATAAAGATTCGAAGGCCATTAAAACACTAGGAATTATAATGGGTGGATTTACGGCGTGTTGGTTGCCATTTTTTATTCTTGCCGTTATTAGACCATTCGTAGGAGATAACGACATTCCAATCCACATGATAAGTGTCTTTAATTGGCTAGGATACTTTAATTCATTTCTGAACCCAGTGATCTACGCAAGGTTCAACAGGGATTTTCGAACTCCTTTCAAGGAAATATTATGCTTGCGTTGCAAGGGAATTAATGTGAGAATTCGTTCAGAAAGCTACGTCGAGCAATATGGACCAGATCCTAGATTGAGAGATTGTTTACGACCTCCTACCTCCTCGGTTGTTCGATACGACAGTCAAGGTCGTACGGAAGTTCATTTAGGAAATGGTTCGACGCCTTCTGAAAGTAAAGTATGACGAACCAAAACAATCTTAATAAAGCTTATACTCTGTCTCCAAAGATGACACCTGCATGCATTAAGAATGTCGGTGTTCTCGACAAGTTCATCGACTTCATGTACTGTGATATAAACTGACGAGAGATTTGTATATTGTTATTTAATGACTTTTTTGTGACCCAAAATGTAGTTTTGGGCTCATTGTATATTTAAGAAGCTGTGATAAAACTTGCTATAAACACAATAGAGAAACTCATTTTGTCTACTATGTACGACAGAATATGATATACATTTACATGTTAGCATTTACAGTATAGGTAAAATACATTTTATACGTTTGAAACTGTGCTGACGTCACAGCGGATTATAAATCCCTTATTTATATACTTACATTCTCTGTGATTTTTACGGTTATATTAATTTCAATTTCGAAACAATATATTTTTGTTTTTGTTTTTACAATTGCCTCGTGTTTTCAAATATTTGTTTCTTAATTCTGTTTTGAAATTATCAGCTCGACCTACATAATGACCTATCAATAATGGTAGATATTGTTTTATTAGGCTGCTCAAATTTTTGAAAATAAACTTATTATCGTTAAATTATGTACAGTTTGGTGAAACCAAATTAAGGTGGTACCCAACACTTTCACTAAAATTAATTTGGCTCGTTTAATTTTCATAAAATTTTGACAAAGTATTTACTTTGACCCTTTAACAAAAATATAAAAAATTCAAAAAAATTGAACCAAGCGTTTTATCAGAAAAATTACACTGGTTATATAGCAGTTTGACAAACACTAATTTTGATCATTAAGAAGCTTTATATTGCCTTCACAACGCAACGTAATTAAAACGTTTAGCTGATATTACAGAGCTATCTCCCTGTAGTGTTAGGTACCACCTTAAATGAATTGATACAAATAAACGAAGATTCAAGATTTTATTTACACTATAACGACGATTTTGCAGGTTATCTGTTTATTTAAAGAATGAAAAAAATTTATTAATTTTTATCCGTTAACCGTTATATTTGTTCAGACACTTCATAATCATGTACGTCTGACTAAATCTGGTGCTAAGTGTTATTATAAAGTAGATATTAGGAGGCAAATGATTCATTTCTATACTTATTACAATCGCTACAAAATAGACTACGAAATATGAAAAAGTCATTAGATTAGATTTCAATTCATGTAAGAGACTTAAGATATGAAATTAATACACATATTATGACATATATTTATTTTAATCAAATAATTAAACTTTTTTTCAAAAGAGATTGTTGCTTTTTGCATTTTTATAATGTATGCGGTTTTTCTTTTTGGTTTTTTTTTTTTAAAGAAAAGACAGAAAAAACAAGGATACTCTTTTAGATATAATTAACCTACTTAAGTTTGAGTAGATTTAGAAGATTCATTTTGATCTTACAATTAGCACACTTTACAAATAGGTTTAAAATATTTTTATTTTTATATAAAATTCATTTGAAAAAACTCTTGCGGCAAATATTATTCA
The DNA here is from genome assembly GCF_963676685.1 of Mytilus edulis. Lineage (NCBI taxonomy): Eukaryota > Metazoa > Mollusca > Bivalvia > Mytilida > Mytilidae > Mytilus > Mytilus edulis. The sequence continues at coordinate 50,266,690 of NC_092347.1, forward strand.
ACCTTTACAATAGAGCTTTGGTCAAACTTCTTTTAATAGGTATGTCCTGCTGCTTTTATTAGCACATATTATATTTGGCTTTAAAAAATAATGCTTTTAAAACTATATAGCTTGAAGAAATGAAATGAGAACGCTGAAAGAAGTTCAAATCGGCTTGTGATTCAGTGCGTCTTTGTTGAATTTTCAATATAAATGGAAATAAATCTTATAAAAATTTTGTGCTTCCAAAGCGGTTCAGATTAACAATCATGTTTTAGCAACATAGAGATGAATCTCTGGGAAAATATCAAATTATTTTCTCTAGACTACACCATACATATAACGAATGTGTTGGGAAAGAACATAGTTTTTTGAGTTTATAAATAAAGGCAACAGTAGTATACCGCTGTTCAAAACATTGCCGATATCGATTAAACTACACACGATGCGAATTTAAACTTTTAATGTCTTTTCATCGACACTCCATGCCAAAAAATAAATAAAAAAAAGGTATACAAATTTGAAGAGCTGATATATACAAAAGAATAATATTTTACTTCACCAGATGTGCATTTTGATATGTTATATATCTTCAGTTATTCTCAAGGTCAAAGTATTTGAAAATCGTAAGCCGAATATAATCTTTCAAAATTTGTTGATCGTTCATAAAGGTTTTTGATAAGTCATAACTGGTCGTAATAAAAATTATTGGTAAGAACAACGTGCGTTAAGTTTGTCATTAAATTTGTAAAAGTGTTTTTATTTCAACCTTTATTATTACAAAAAGTGTAAATCAATGTTAGTAATTGAAACTAAGCAGAACTGAATGTTTTTTTTTTAAAGATACATATGTTAGTAAAATGACATGCAGAGAAGACACATACTATCGTATGTCGTTAAACCGACCAATGAAGAACATTTTTTTAAATTAAACAATACATGTACAAGTCACTACACATAGAATTTTGAATGATGTGTAACAGTGTTTGTGTTATTATTTAAAACATAGCATATGTGTACGAGAGACGACAATGCGATTAATTATCACGGGTTTCTTTTTGTGTCGTTAAGTATTATAAACAAAAAGTACCAGCTTAATTTTGGGGTATTGTCCAACAAACAAAGTTTTTGTAATAACTATAAGCCATTTAGTAATGTTATTGTCAGCTCAGTCGATTTATAGCATTATCTTTTACGTAATAATGAAATAATTGTTATAAATATGATTAAATATGTACATGGTTCTAGTATGAAAAATTACTTCCTAACAATGTCTCGCAAAAATGTCCCGGCTTCTTCTCAATTTAACAACAGGGCAACACACACTTTATTATAAATTAAATAAAACACTCTTTTTTCTCTGATCTACACTGTATGTAAAACAGGTAATACATTTGTACAAGCCAATTAGAAAAGCAATAAGGGGTTTTCTAACGTAGTGGAAAGACCGTAAGTATAGTATAAAAGTCCATATATATATCACATGGGCCTACATTATTTACCTTTTGCTTGGGAAAATGTGTACATCAATTAATTGAAACTGCTCTAAAGAAAAACAAAATTAAATTTTCCGTTAGATTTTTATAGTTAAGACTTATTGATATTTTAATTTGTCAGTTCTTCAAACGTTATATATACCGTGGTTAATTCTCGCTTTATTTATAATATTATGCACTGCAGAGAAACAAGATATTGTTATGTGTTTTTCCTAGTATAGACGTACATGAACATGTTATTGTCTTATTTTCTTTTCAATACAGTATTTATGTCATAAATTCCAAATATGTAGTAGTTAAGATTAGCCTAAAATTTAAAAAAAAATCACAGAGAATGGTTTATTTTTATTATTTGTGTTGCAGCTAAGCTGTTTTATTAATTTTACTGCTGATTATTAGCATGCAATAGCAAAGATTTGTAAATAAATCATCATATTTAATTTCATCATCCATAGTACAAACGAGTTTTACAGAAATTGCATTTATCGCCATGTGGTAGAAAACGAAGTGGTCACACGTAGAATTACATTCCATTTATTTAATTGATAAAGACATAAAAATTCCAAGAAAATTCAAAATCCAATATTTTTTTTACGAAAAGTACTCTTTTATAAAAGGTTTTCATGATAATCTTGCCTGCTCTTTGCAACTACTAGTATTTATAATTGATATAATGTTAGTGATGTACTGTTTTAGTTATTACTTGAATCTTATGAATTATAAATCTTAATTGATTAAATCTACATAGTTTGCGAAAACTTGTGTACCAACTGATACCAATCGACTAGAAATATCATCAATTCAAGACTTAAATAATCTAATGAGTTTCAATTTAGACCCCAGGCAAACTATCACCTATTTTAATTTCATACATTTTTAAAAAAATTATTTTTCGAAATAAGCATTATGATTTAAAGAAACTAGAAAGATCCTCTGTCCTAAAATTTTCATTTGACGCTAACATTTCCTAAATATATTGCATGTTTCAAAAGTTACACATATGCGTTGACACGTTAACTACTTTGTTGTATATTATAAATATTATAATTATTTCTGGAATATTCTTCCTGAGCGAAATTTTTACTGCATTTGTGATTTGTGTTAACTCTGTTAAGCAGTGATACTGCTGTAGCAGACGGTTTTAGTATATCAAAGCTTTTTTGTTAATTTTTCAGTAACATTAGTAACCAGTGTTACTTGTGTATTTGATGTTATTTTTGCTTGTTTGTGTGTTAATTTGAAGGGACTGTTTTTGTTTATACATCTTGCCATATTAAACTTTTGAGTTAAAAGCAGCTAAATGACTGATTATTACTGTTGATAAGATGAGGTTTTATAAAGTTTAGTTATAAATTATTTGCTTTGACAATTTATCATATATTGTTTTTAATTTTAACTACATGTACACTGAGCAATGTTAGCTTCGGACATTAGATGGGTTTACATCCAAACAAATGGTTGGTAAACTGCCAGCAAACTTCCTTGACTATTGCTTTTAATACTTATTCATATGAGAGATAATGGAACAGCTATTTTTTAAAGGATGATATTTCGTTTGCTAAAATGTCACCTAGTTATTAAGATAAATGTGCATGTAAGTTTCAAAAACCAATTACAACTGTTATTGGACCAAACATTAAATGGTATGTTTTAACTTATTTTTTTTCTGAATTTGTTTCTGCATTATTTCCCAAAACTTTTAAACTGAGAGGTCTTTTCTTGTAAGCCTTTTATTTTACTTAAGGTATTAAGGTATCAACAACAACAAAAAAATAGAATAGGTTTTTTTGTCAAATGGTCTGATATGAAATATTACTATACTCTTGATACTAGGTTCCATCATATATAGTTTATCTTTTTTTAATACGTTTTTATCTACTTTGGAACAAATAATGATGACAGATTGACATGTCACCAATTCATTGGCCTTGTTGACGTTATGGGAGAAGAACGCGAGAGATATTCAAAAATGTATTTTAGCAATAACCATCTATTGTGACAAATACCTATATAATTATTTAGAACATTTATGTTGTAATTACAACTGTTATAAACTTAATATAAATAATTATTGATTTTCTAGTTTGTAACATATACATTCTATATTGTAAAATATTGCTCACTATCATTTCTAGTCGATACCATTAGAAACGTTGGTCACTTGCGTCAGTTTTTATTTCTTCATATTCTCAGGTTTTGTCATCTCAAATCTATGAAAAGTTTCACAACTAAGCACATAAGTTATTAAAAGGTACAACCCTCTGACTAAACTAAGACTTTCAATCTCTTCAAACGAAATTACACAAATTAATAAAAAGAATTGATACCGCCAACGCCATCTGTATGTGCTTATTGAAAAATTAATTCACAATTGTATCATTACGCTTCATGAAAGGAATAAATTTGTTCAGGCACAATTATTTAGTAAAAATTGTACAAGCCTAGTAGTTATCCTTCATGGTATAATGCAAACTTCGCGACTGATGGTTAAAAGTTTGGAAAATAAAAATGTATGCAAAAATAAGATGATGTGGTAGGAGTTGCTAACGAGACAATGACAGTATGTACTTAATATATTTCAAATATTTTATACTTAACTTACATTTTATTCTTTGAATATTGAACTTTATATAAAATAGTAAAATTATAATCGCGTTAGAGCAGTTGTACAACAGTTTGAAAAGAAAATTATGTTTAGATATTAAAGTGAGCTTAATGTGTTACATAGCTTGAAAATGACTGTATGATAAAGGGTCAATTGTTTTCGAAACTACTCTTTCGATGAGTTTATCTTTATTGTTCGTTTTCTTCATTTTAATATGATTAAAATTCTCTTCACCAAATTGCAAATTACCGAAGCAGCAAAAAATATTTCTCTGATAATGTTAGAAATAAGTGAACATTTGCATTTTTCGAGATGACTTTCGGTAATGTCTTTTTTTTTAACCTTTCAGAGGATTGAAAGGCGCACTTGTGAAACTGCACATAAGTCCTTCTCAGATTTACCTCGAACCTTTGGGTTTTTTTTTTTTTAAAGAAAATCAATAAGTAAAACTAAAAGCCAAAAAAAATCTAGACAATTATTATCTTATCATGCTGTTGTACCAAGCAGAAAAATTCGGAATTCAGAAAATAAACTTGTTGCCACAAGCAATGTAACTGCTGCTATATAAGTAATCTGGATGACCAGTCAATGTATTATATTTCATCGTGCAACTATGTCTTCTGTTGTACAATTAACAGGTAACACGGACATATAAAATTTATATTTTCTTCCAAAGTACTGATATTGAATACGGCTTCAGTGATGTATCAATGATAAGAAATAATTTTTAAAGCCAATTTTGTAATTTTCTTATTTATGTTAGTACGTCGCTTTCTTAAATTCTTTGATTGCCATTACCATCGAATTCAACTGGTATTAATCTCCTTTATTTTCAGTTTTATTTGCAAAGGATATTCTTTTTCCTTCTAGCGATCAATTTGACTAATCTGTTCTTTAACGAATTTAGGATTTTTTTTATAATATTAACTCATGAGTTACTCATGCATTGTATAGACAACAGTCTCAACGCTTCAAATTTTGCGCAGTGACAACGTGGTCATTTTCTGAGGAAAATCTGAATGTTCCCCTTTCTATACAAAACTTAAGATATCTGGCTTAATCAAATTAGATAGGATACTAGTAGATAATTTAAGTGTTGATCGTTACCTGCCAGTGAAGGTCAATTGAATCGTCTGGGCATACTCCTTGAAATTACTGCTGAAATATTAGATGCTTGTAAAGGCCTGTTGAAATAATATTTTTGTATAAAACAGTTTAGCGCATTGTTGATCATATAATAACGTGAATTTAGAGTTCATATGGTTCAAAGCATAATAAATATATAAATACTGAAAAAAGATGTTTTTTATTTCTGTCTTCAAACATTGGTGTACTCCTTTTTCATGTTAAGATTATCAGTGTAAGGTTTCTTCAACAGTCACCGATATGGTCAGGAAAAAGTTGATGGCAAAAAATGTAAAATGTTCGATATAAAAAGACCTTGTCAATGTCACCAATTATTCAATTGACATATATGTGAATTGGAAGTATCGGTATACTAGTCTTATATACATTGATCTCTTTAATCATCACTGAAAATATATAGCATGCTGATGCGACAGTATAGTTCATTGTGATTGAGATATTCTTTGCTGAACGCCTTGTGGAAAATATTTCCTTTACCAATGTGATATGCGGTATGACTGCAAATGAGAAAACTATTAATCAAAGGATTGTGATATCAACACTTACAGGTCAATATACGGTCTTCAACAATGAGAAAAAACTAAAACCATATTGATAAAGATTGACTAGAACTGGAAAATGAGGGCATTTTAAATATAAACAGACATTTAGTCTCGTAATAGGCCAAACAGTTGTTCAAAGTGTTCTTAAACGCGCCAAAAACTTGTCAACTTCTTAATTTCTTTCACGAAGCACAGGGATTTAACATCCCATGTCTGACCGGACGTGGCTGCACATTGATACATGACAGCAGTCACAGCATACACGGTCAAACGAACCAACGTGAAACTACATTTGATGTGAACTGAAATGATTTACTAGTATATTAAATTTTAGGAATGTTTTGATTATATCTATTACTTTTAGTTGGAATTTGAATTGACTAGGTTTCAGGAAACGCAAATACTCCCACCTCCGCTCCATATGTATTTCTGTGGTTTGTGTCGATCGGATGAGTTAAGGCTTTTACATCTGATTTTTTCGGATTTTCCTTATGTTGTGTCCCTATAATAGATAAGGGTAATGTTGAGCCCTCACATATTTTGTTTTTAGCCTTAATCAGGCCATTGGTTTGATTGATTGATTGGTTTTGAATGCCACGTTCAGCAGTAATGACTATTTCGTGGCGATCAGTTTTTATTGGTGAAGGAAGCCTGAGTGCCCACAGAAAGGCAACGATTTTAAGCAGTTGTACGTATATATATAATACCATGTCTACGTTTTCATCTTGTTTTACATCTTTCTAAATTTCATGCTATTCCTTATGTTTTTCATATTAATTATTTAATTTGTTTATAGTACCTGGGCTTCTTTTTGAAAGTTTCCTGAAGGCTTTGTATCTTTTTCTGGGTTAACTCCTTAGGAACGCTAAAACCAAAAAATTAGGAAGCCAAATATGTATAAAATTTGAATATTTATGGACCTATATAACCAAACGGGAAACACGAATAATAGCTAAATCCATCATTAGTTTGCAACACTTTAAAGTCAATTGAAAAATATGATTGTATGAGTTTCAAGTTTGTTAAGCCTTTTGTTCTTAGGATGTTTAACAGGTGAGGCGAGCTTAGCATGCGTTTGAAAAATCAAGAACACATAGATTTTATTACATTAAATGTCTCACCTTCGAAAATTTATCAAAAAAGAACCAGAAAAAAGAACCATTCTCTTTACCTGTGACAATCTCTTCCACCTGACGCATGCACGCCATAAACCTTCATCATTTTTGTCCGGTTCCATAATTCATGCTGCACGTTTGTGAAAAGGAAAAGGTTTATTGCTAAACCACGTTTCTTCTTTGTAGACAGATTTATATTTATATTACTTTGTAGTACTGTAACTTGTATTGTTTATTTGTTTTAATCGGATAATTTGTTTACTTTATCTGAATAATGGTTGATAAATCACAAAATTCGTCAACGCGAGAGGTAAGTGACATACACACACACACTAGTGGTGTTTTATCCCCTTGGCATCGGCCAGTTATTAAGATTTTGTTGGACAGAAGTATAGAGATTATTTCTGGTGTTTCTGGTATGAGGCGGGAACAGAACACCGACCCTGTCATGACTGTGCCTTTCACTTCTGATACTAATCAATCGAGGTTATCTAGACCTTGCATGCTAATCACATACTGTAACTAGGCCTGCTGAGATATCACTGTCTACGGTTTCTTTCACGAAAAGTATTCACGAGACGCTACCAGCGTGCGTCAGGAGTGACCACTTACAAGGACTATGTGGCCTATGATTTTTTCCTACCATCCCATGTCTATTTGTATGTCGAACTTGACTCCTTACCCTCAGCCCTTCGATTTGTATTCGGCTCAGACAGTTTGGTCTAGTCAGGGGTTCGGTGGTAAGCCGTCTTCAGAATCCTTCTCTTTAAAGAATGAGATGAGGACTCTTATCACTTCCATCCATAAGATACAAGCAATTTTTAACTCATCATTGAGTTTGGTAACAGGCTCACCCTTGAGGAGTATAGGAGTCTGTCTTAGGACCCATCCAGACCTTCTAGACATCTGGTGGCAGATGATTCTGTTTCCTTGGCTTCCAGTAGCCAAGCTAGTAACTTTCTTGAAGATCAATGTGCTTCTTCTGGTAATGACAGTGTTGGGAGCACAGAGGGAGATACTATGATTTCTAAGGAGTCTTCTTCATGCAACCCCTCTGGATGTTTTAGGATTCTAGTTTATTGTTTTCGTAGGTATATGTCGGACATGCTCATGTTTCTTCACCAAGGCTTTATCCTGCCCCTTCAGATTTTATTGCTTGCTCTGGTTTAGTCGAGCCAGATTTGAAAGGGTTCATTCTTTTCCGAGGTCGGGTCATTTTACAACAGCTTTGTATATAGTTAAATCGCTTTTAACATGAATATCAATTATATGGTCATTTTTATAAATTTTCTGTTTACAAAACTTTGAATTTTTCGAAAAACTAAGGATTTTCTTACCCCAGGAGTAGATTACCTTAGCCGTATTTGGCACAAATTTTTGGAATTTTGGGTCCTCAATGCTCTTCAACTTTGTATTTGTTTGGCTTTTTAATTATTTGGATCTGAGCGTCAATGATGAGTCTTATGTAGACGAAACGCGCGTCTGGCGTATAAAATTATAATCCTGGTACTTTTGATAACTATTTAGCTGAGAACCATGCTAACACTAGTAAAACTGGTGGTAGTAAGTTATCTGGTTTCGAACCTGCCTCTTATCCAGGCAAATTCAGATCTGAAGACTTTGAGATTCATGGATCTTTGTTGATTATTTCGGCGCCTATCTGGGATAAGGCTTGTTCTGGTTTACTAGGTATGAAACCTTGAGACAGTTTCAGACTTTGTGAGTCATCATAATTATGTAAAGAGGGAGAATAATCTGAGGTGTCTTAGTTTTGATCTTGAGACATCTTCACACTATTTTTCGGCAGCTGGGTCTCTTTTAAAGGACAGATGGGAGGAGTTTACAGACTTGAAGTCTTTGCCTCCACAGGTAGACAGGAGTCTTGGAATGTCTCAATTCCTTCTTGTTACCTTGGTCAATTATACTCTTGATAGGAGACAGGATATTTTTGCATCATTGACTGTCTCTAAAGCACTTCATTAGAGATTTCTCACTTCTCCTCTGCCTAAGGACAAGTTGCTCTCTGTTGCCTTGAATCAGTAGAGGATGGTGTGAATAAGGCTCCTCCTGTTGTCAATGGGGATGTTAAGGTCACTGATTGGAAAAGATTTGTCAAGACTTCTCAGAATATCATCCCAGGGCTTCTTCTTTCTCTTCTTCTTCACAGCATATGAAGAGATCAGCTGTTACTAATTATAACCTTGGAACGAAAAAAACAATCCAATTTCTCCCAAGTTTCGTCATTTCAAGGTATACAATTTTTAAAGCTAAGCCTTTTGGTCTATAGCTCCCCTAGTTTTTACCAGGATTTTTTCAGACCGTGGTGTACTAATTCACTTTCTGCCAATAAAAAAAATTGAATAATTCCTAGTCAAAATTTCATTTTCCTGGAACAATATTTTCTGACAGATATGGTCTAGAGCTTCCTCCACAAGTAAAGATAATCAAGGTACTTCAGTTGGCAAGTGCTCTGATATAGTTTTCAAATGTCCCAGCTCGTCAATTTCTTCAGCTGGTGTGTTTCTTGATTTCAGTCATGGACGTCATTCTACTAGGACGTCTACACATCCAGTTGTATCTGTTTGAGTTGTGGCATCCAATTTCACAGAAGTGGGAGGCATCTGTTCCAATTCTGCCTCGGTTGTCACCTCATCATGATTGGTGGGTTAAAAAAAACATCTTCTAAAGGGTTGAATCATCGACACCCAAGTCTATCTCTGTTCACAGATGCCAGCTTGGTGAGGTTGAACATTCATCTGGAGAGCAGAACAGCCTCAGGTCTTTGATCAGGTGATCAATTGGAGGAATTCATCAATTTTCTAGACATGAGACCTGTGTTACTTTCTCTCCTTCATTTTCAGGCTGTGATTTAGGTTGAGTCACCTCTGATTGCCATACCACGTACAACTCCACAGTAGAAGCTAATCTTCAGAATCAGGGGATTACTCACTCCATTTCCCTGTTTCTTCCGAGTAAGGAAATTCTTCTTCTCTGTCACAGTTTCGATATAGTTCTGTATTTCAATAATGTTCTAGGCAGTCAAAATCTTCCAACGGTTGCTCTTTCCTGTTCGCATGTCCCAGTGAATACAGAATGGAAACCTCATTCATCAGTGATTCGTGACATCATTCTTCGTTGGGATCGTTCTCATATAGATCTTGTTGTCACTAGTCTGAATCACAAGTTAAAGACGTAGATTTTCCCCATTCTAGACTTCTTTCTCAGTTCAAGGGAAGAAATATTCATCAGGGTCTAGATAATCTTCATCATATGCACGCATGGTTACTATCAGGAATTCCAGTAGAAAGGGAAACTTTTCTGAAGGAGCAACCAAGCGTATCGCAGGATAAGTCAAGTAATCTTCAAGAGTCGTTTATGCAATTTTGCTACATTATTCACTACTTTTCGCATTGCTCAATTAAAAGATCAACTTCACCATCTCATTACACAGAGCTTTTTCTATAAAAATTGGAATCGGTCTTCTGGCCCACTTGTTTAATTACTTGTTTGTAGCAGAATTCATTCAGAACCTTCTAAAGGACAAAAAGAAAAACAACTGGCAAAATCCTTTAATTTTATTTGTAGATATATTGATGATTTCCAATCACTGACTAATCCATATTTCAGTCAGTAGTACTTGCATCTCTGTACATGAAATTAAAGATCTTTTCCTCAATATTGACACAGACGGACGATTTTACACTAAAATCTATGACAAATGGGATGATTTTAACTTCCCAAATATCAATTTCTTAATTTTCAGCAGTAACATATACCCTCTGTTCTGTCTTATGATGTTAACATATCTTAACTGAAACGTTATGCTCGTGCTTTTTAACACTACACGGACTTCATATACAAGACTGTGCTCTTTTCGCAGAAACTGCTCCAAAAGAGTTATGTGAAAGAAAGATGAAAAATGAAACTCCGTTAATTTCATGGACACCATCACAAATTTGTTGATCTATACGTTGTAATGTGGCTTAACTAACTAATGACATTTTTACCCCGTTTTCCACGTTTTAGATTGGGGTAAACATCTATGTCGTCTGTCTACTAAGTACCGAACATTAAATTTTACCGATTATGACTGTTTTACCGGTTGTGAATTTGCATTGCTATTCGACGTGTCTTGGTATTTTGTCCATCCAACATTCAAATGTTTATTTTTGTTTTTTTGGTTGGATAATGTGTTATGTCTTATCGTTTGTAATCCAAACAATTATAAGATTGTCTTTCATAACCGTCATTGTCATAATATTTTTTGGGATTGGCATTGTGAATACAATCGTATATATATATCAGTATTACATATTCGTAACATAGGTGTGTCACTTTTTGGGCTGTTTGTGCTGTTTGTCGTTGATGGGAGATATTCGGTGTTGTTTTGAGGCTTGCATGCAGTGTTGACTATGATATTATTTGTTTGCGAGTTTTCCTATGTCGAAATGGCGGATTCCAATGATAACATTTTTCTATCAAAACAAAAGCTGACACAAACGTGTGTCCGTACATCAATATGCAAATTATTTATGGTCTCGGGTAGCTTATTCAATGACTTTGGTGTTATACAAAGGGCTATACGTTACCATCCATCGTTACAAAAGTGGGATGTATTTTGTGTTACACCTTTGGAATGTTGTGTATAAAATTGTTTTGACGGTAAAAATCATAGTTATCTTCACTATGTTTCAATGCATGCACATGTCATAACAACTAGTACATTTTTTATGAAACTTTCGTGCGAATTCATTTTGCCATTTAAATGAGGACATTTCGTTTAGAATTTTCCTCAAGGTTCAGTTTTTTGTGACTTTCCTTTTTAATTCCCACTCTAGGCATTAATTATAAAAGCTTGGAGCGAAAAGTACAGAGTGACAATTTTGTAGTGTCCCCTCATCTACTTTTTTGTTCCGTAGTATTAAAATACTAGCACATGCGACTTAGTCCCTAACATATTCTTTTCTACGTGTAAAGCAGCTCCTTTAAGCATTTATAAGGAATCACTATATATAGTCCTTGGCTAACTTTTCATTTTCCTATGCTGCCTGAAAGCTATGAACCTTTGTTTTCATTGTTGATGCTTGTAAAGCGACTTATTACTGCTAACGGCCATACTATTTAGACTCTGATAGATAATAATCATCGGCAATCATACAATATCGACTTATTTTAGTACAGAATAATTATTTGGAAATCATTAAGGTGGACCCTTTGGCTAATATGGCTGAGTTTTCACCTCAAAGATTACTCTTAGTGCAGCCAAACCTGTGAATTTCGAAACCTTTTACGGCATATCATGTCCTAGATAAATAAAATTCAAATGCATTGTATGTTTTATAGAAAATTCTAAACTTTACTGGATTTTGCCATGCATTTAATTTTCGTCCCTGCAGAAGATGATACAATTAACAAACAGATGAGTTTCATTTGATAAGGTCCACTCAGGTACACAGTTTAAATCACTAATAATGGTCAGGTATCTTTTTTCCATGTCAATTAATACAGCTTACTTCAATTATAACATGTTGGGGAGTTCTCAAACCTCTTTGCAAACTTAGTTTGTTTTGGCAAAAAATTCTACTGCAAAATCCTGTTAAGTTTTTATTTTTCTAAAACATAAACCATGTTTGAAATTAATTTATCTAGGACATTCTATGCCTTAAAACGTTTCCATTTACACAGGTTTGTCTGAACTCAGAGAAAATTTTGAGGGGAAAATGCAACCTTTTGGACAAGGGATTCACATGAACCTTAAATCATTTGGAAAATAAATATTTTGCAATGATTTACATCGTCATTTTAAAATTTCAGTTTATATATACATTTTTGCGCCTGTCCCAAGTCAGGAGCCTCTGGCCTTTGTTAGTCTTGTATTATTTTAATTTTAGTTTCTTGTGTACAATTTGGAAATTAGTATGGCGTTCATTATCACTGGACTAGTATATATTTGTTTAGGGGCCAGCTGAAGGACGCCTCCGGGTGCGGGAATTTCTCGCTACATTGAAGACCTGTTGGTGACCCTCTGCTGTTGTTTTTTATTTGGGCGGGTTGTTGTCTCTTTGACACATTCCCTATTTCCATTCTCAATTTTATAAACAATAAACTTTGGTTGTAAAATGGCAACCATGTTTGTAATTGTCAACTGGCATGACTTTCTTGTACAGGCAATTCATTTTGATAAGGTTCCCAATGTTAAGTATGTAGATGTATGTATTGATTACATATTTATATTTATTTGTGGGCTATAAAAAATAAACTATAAATAAAAAAAATATGTTTTTTTTATTAACTGAATGATTATTGCAATAATACGAGCCATTATTCTAACATGTGATATTACTCGATGCCACTTTTCTAAAATGACAAAAAAATAGAGATTTTTGGTAAAAGTTTACAAAAGCGCTGACTGTAAATTCTGAAATAATCACGAGGTTTCATTAATAAAAATAATGCGATTTAATTGATTATCGCAGCAATAAGAACATGCATTCTGTTTTAATAGATTTTGGTATTTTTCCGAAATCGGAATACTAAACATGCTAAATCTCAGGTTTTTGACCATTCTTGAAACAATTTCTGAATTCACGGTTTTTAAGTCAGCGCTGTTTTCTTTTGTGTTTCAATTGCCGTTGCATTTTATAGCATTTAAATATGAATTTCAAGTAAATTTTATGACATATTAACACTCTTATTTAAAAAAACATATTCAGAGTTTATTTACTGATCAGCTTAACTAATCGTTCATTATTCAATCAATAATTAAATCAAAGTACTGAACAGTTATTTCCACGACTTTTGAATTGAAATTAAATTTTTAAGCAAAATACAATCAAAAACTGATAATGATACTAGAAATAATGTGAATTGCATGATATCATATTACTTTCAGCTTTTTGTTCAGTTTTCTGACGTACGGTTATCTATAATTATTTATTTCCGTGTCCCTTGGTCTCTTGTGAAGAGTTGTGTCACTGGCAATCACAACACATCTTCATTTCTATATTCATGCATTTTAGTTCCTCTTTAATTCAACCAATTTCACTATTTACAGCTTTGTACCTTTAAATATCAGTCACCTCTGGTCAGTTTATTTTTATGCGTAGGTTTCATAATTTGACCCTGCAAAACAAATAATCGGTACAAAGAAAGATAATTCTTACTGTTCATTTAAGATGAAAAAAAACAAACAAATACAGCCCTCAAAATATTTTTATGTCCTTCCAGAAAACTGGTTCTCTTTTTGTTTAGTTATAAAACTGTATATAAAGAATGTAAACCATGAGAAATGTTGTTTTCATCATCAAATATGTGTTAACAGTTTTTGTATTACATTATTGTTACTTTTGTTGACCCAAAAAAAACCTTTCATCTGTTTTCTGTTGCTTCCTTTCACTTAACGTTTTTCGTTTACTTTTACTGTTTTGCAGTTAAATACAGAACTAATGATTAGTCATTTATAAAACGAAAATTATTCTTGCCACACAAGACAATTCGACGGAACTGTGAACGTTTTGCGAAATAATTACGCACGCCTCATAGATTTGATATAATTCTAATTGTGCGCTTAAATTGTACAAACAACGATACAATAAAGTTAATTCTACAAAATTAAAGCTCTTTTATTATGTATTTCTCTATATTAAGTTATTTCTTTAACAAATTAAACATCGATCGACACAGATTAAATGAATAATTCTTAGCCTTTCAACACGTCTTTTCTCTTCCAATGTTTTTGAAAAAAGGAAGTACGTCACTGTGAGTTTGGTGAAGTTTGCTGCAGCTAAATACTGCAATTATTTTAAGATAACACAAAGACAACTATAAACCCGACCACTGCGGATAAGAAATTTTAAATCTAGTTTAAAATCCTATTATATTGGATGATCAGAAAGACAACACGATTTGAGGGTTATTGGCAGTAATTGGCCACAGTTTAATAGATTCATTACATCACACAAATATCAGAAGTAAAATGATACTCAACACTCAAAAGTTTGATGATCTAGAAAGACTTAATAATCTTTTAACCGATATACATTTACAGTATACGAAATCTGAAGTAACATTAAAAATTTTGTGAAAATATAGATAAAGTTCATAAATCTAATGCAGACAAGCCTTGGTTTACTGATGAATGCAAAACACTATATATACAATATCAAAATGCATTAGACAGTTTCAACAAATACATCTCGGATGAAAACAGAGTTGACATTAACCTTGCGAAGCAAAAGTATAAGTGCTGCGAAAACAGACTCAATAGTTATCAAAGGTACCAGGATTATAATTTAGTACGCCAGACGCGCGTTTCGTCTACATTAGACTCATCAGTGACGCTCATATCAAAATATTAATAAAGCCAAAAAAGTAAAATGTTGAAGAGCATTGAGGATCCAAAATTCCAAAAAATTATGCCAAATACGGCTAAGGTAATCTATGCCTGGGATAAGAAAATCCTTAGTTTTTCGAAAAAAAATCAATGTTTTGTAAACTGGAAATTTATAAAAAAAAAAAAATGACCACATTATTGATATTCATGTCAACACCGAAGTGTTGACTACTTGGCTGGTGATACCCTCGGGGACGAAACGTCCACCAGCAGTGGCATCGACCCAGTGGTGTAAATAGTTATCAAAGGTACCAGGGTTATAATTTAGTACGCCAGACGCGCGTTTCGTCTACATAAGACTCATCAGTGACGTTCATATCAAAATATTTATAAAGCCAAACAAGTAAAAAGTTGAAGAGCATTGAGGATCCAAAATTCCAAAAAGTTATGCCAAATACGGCTAAGGTAATCTATGCCTGGGATAAGAAAATCCTTAGTTTTTCGAAAAAATTCAATGTTTTGTAAACTGGAAATTTATAAAAAAAAAATGACCACATTATTGATATTCACCGAAGTGTTGACTACTGGGCTGGTGATACCCTCGGGGACGAAACGTCCAACAGCAGTGGCATTGACCCAGTGGTGTAAATAGTTATCAAAGGTACCAGGATTATAATTTAGTACGCCAGACGCGCGTTCAAAAGAAAAGACAATATAAGAATCAACGAAGAAATATGATCTCGTCACTAAGGAAGAAAAATCCAAAAATTTCCATAAGAATTTGTAAACACGTAAAAAGCGGGTTATAAATAACATTTCATTGAACCAATTCGAGGAACATTTTAAAAAACGTATGTGTAAACCTCCCGAAGTGAATGTTTGAATGAGTGATACTCCGGAAACAGTTTTTTGAGGAACTAGATCTTCCGTTTACAGAGAAAGAACTTGATTCGTGCATCAAAAAATTGAAAAGAGCTAAGTCCTTATTTGATACTTATGTGTCTAGTATTCTTAATTATAGCTGTGAAGTGTGGGGTGATCATAAAGCTGATGATATAGAGAAAGTAAATTTATATTTTTTAAAACGAATTCTAATGGTTCGAAAAACTGCTGTTAACAACATGGTTTACTGTGAATTGGGACGTTACCCAATGTTTTATGAAAGACACAGATAAATGAATCAGTTTTGGTTAAAATCATTAAATACTGATAACTGTATACTTAAGAGGGCTCGCGGGTATAAATCGATTTATTTTAAATATAGGAATTCGCTATTTTTTTCTTCTTTTATAAATTAACTTTATCATTTAGTTAAGGCCACACCAATTCAATTCCTTGTTCGACGGACCCGCCCGCACCTATTTTTTTCAAAACAGATTTTTTTTATTTGTTTTATATTCCCGCTTCCCGCATCCGGAAATGTAGTCATGTCCATTTCCCGCACCGTTTTTTTGTAAAACAGATATCAACATTTGTTTTTAAAATCACAGTCTAACCTGTATAAAACGATTTTAAACCATAAACACACCATCACACTGTGAATATCTGTGAGAATATTTGTTTCAGCATGAAACCAATGTATCCAAAGTGGGAGTGCTTCGATATAGGGAAAACGGTACTATTACATTTTCCCAGCATTTAGTTGGCCTTTTGTGTACCCAAGACAGGTGAAGGAAGTCAACTTAGGAGCGCCGTGATTGGATGTAAGGGTACAATATATTTTTTTATTTATCCATGAAGAACTGCAGTGTTTATATTTACAATATAAATTTTAAAACCTAGAGAATTATTCGAAAAGGCTTTCAAAATTTTATAAATTTGCTGCAAAATGACAGTGGGCATGGATAACATAAACAAGCTCCGTTGGAAAATGGTCATGATACTATTTGGCTTCAAATTTTAAGATAGAATAATAAAGTATACTGACCGGCTTTAGAAACGCAACACTAGATTATTTTCAATTTTCATTTTTAATTATGCATTTTTTTGTAAACAAACTTATGAATAGAAAGTTCTGTCATTACTTAAATGTTTGAAAAATAAATGCAGTTCGAAAGTTGAATTGATTACGTCATTTTCGATGTTCAAATATTGTGGTATACACTGAAACCCTGGTTTTCCCCTTACCAATGAACGTGTCACCGTCAAAAGCAATGACTGCCTGTAACAAACGCCAAAATGATTGTCAGAAAGGTCAACCATTTCTGTTCGGCACGTTTTGGTTTCTGTTTTGCACCTTCTGATTTTTCCGTTGTTCCACCCATTACAATGTGTTTTGTCAATTATGCGGTTTAAACTTTAAGGCTCTAAATGTTTTTCTGCAGTCGATTCTTTGCCAGTTCAGTTAATGGGAAACATTTATGGCATAAATCTGTGCAAAATTTCATTCATCAATTTGGTTAGCAGTTGACGTTGCGGCCGTAGATCTGTTTCACAAATTGTTGTCTAATCAAATTCTATTGACGTTGCATTGTCACTACATGTTGATCTAGTCTTTGATGGTCTTCAATAAATCCAGTCTACCGGTATCATTGTCGGAAGGACAGTAAGATGAGTTTCTGACGTCATTTTTTTGTGTTGCAGCACGTTCACGTTTTCCTGTTTGCAGAATTCTAATCAGTTGATTCAGCTTTTCATTCCTGAGTTTTGGCAATATGAAGATGCAACATTTTTTAAATGATTAAAGTGTGTCCAAGGATTGAACGAACTGTTTCACAAAGAAAAAAAACCGGAAAAAATCTTTTATTGGCTCGATCTAAAAAATCTGGTATGTTCAATAACCACAGGTAAGTCAGATGTTTATTTTTCGAAAGGGAAAGACATATGATGAGCATGAATAGTAGTTGTATGAGGATCAAACATTATTTGGTGAAAAAAAATCTACAAAATGAGTGTTGCGTTTTTAAAGACAGTCAGTATACTAACACAACACATAACTGTTTTATCCAGGTTTTTATTATAAAAAGTGGTCAAATTAGAAATTATTAGTATTGTCGACTATGGCAGAATAAATAGTACCGTTTTCCCTATAAATATGTAACAGCGGAAATACCTGTACAGAACAAAACATTGGTTTCTATCCTCCTTACTTATATTCCCTATCAAAAATTGTTCGTTGTTAGAATAAAGTACAAAGAACTTCTGAAGGATTTGCCTTCAACTGCAATTATATTGTATGCTGGCGAAACAAAACTATAATCCATAGCCGCTGCAAGTTTATGCACCTGTCCTGATTGATCCAGGGGCCTGTCGTTCAGCAGTTATCGTTAGTTGTTGTGGTTCATTAGTATTTTCCCGTTTGGATATATGAATTAGATCGTTGGTTTTCCTGTTCGAATTGTGTACACTATAATTTTGGGGTTCCTTATAGCTTGCTGTTTGGTCTGGACCAAAGCCCTGTGTAAAAGACCGTACTTTGACGTGTGTTTGTTATTATCAGGTTGGGAACAACCCTCCCTCAGACAAGGGGTAATTTTACTGTTGTAGAAAAGAAAATAGAAATACCAAGGATTTGTATATTGCTACTATACAAAACCTTTGAAAACTTAAATTTTTTTTAACTGAAAAAGAGGAGAATAACATCATATTTTAAACAACATTTCTAAAAGAGGGGTCCACTTATTTTGACTAATAAACTGTTAAAGTATATGTGTTAAAATGGTTAAAGTCCGGGAATATTACAAAATTCTTGGACATGTCTTGACCATTTAATACCAGATAGATATTTAGTTCTTTGGGAAATCATGAGCCCTTTTGTCTTAAAAAGTTTTTTTTACAAAAATATATTATAACTTATATTGACCCTCATATAAGGGATATTTATAACATTAAGGGGTTGTTTTAAACCTGATTATGACTTGGATGGAGAATTGTCTCATTGTCAGTCACACATACATAAACCAGATTTTATTATTTAATTATTTCTTAGTGAACAGGGGAAAATACTTCATAAATTAAAGAAAAGTCAAAGTACAAGTGATAAATCAAGTTTTAATATTGTCAAACCCTACTATTTTATGTTAACAAAAACAAATTATAATCGCTCGCCTTTACTTTTCAAGCTTCGCCTAAATAAATTGCAAATTAAATACTATTTTAATAAAATTTTCAAATCGCTCGCTCGCCCCAATTTTTGGAGTCCAAAAATCCGTAGAACAGAAATTAAATTGGTGTGGCCTAATAGAAAAATAAAATAAAAAAATTGGGTCACCGTTCATGTAAATTACAGAAATCGCCTAAATTTTACAGTTGTTTTAGTCTAGGTTGCATTTCTGTAATGTAATTTCCCATCGGAACTCCTTTTACGGCTTAAACATGTAAAACTGTACCACTTTTACTTTGAAGTTTTGAAAAAAAATCTTATCCTAGAATTGAAACTTCATATGCACTACATTTTTTTTTCAAAGGTCACTTACACTAATTTTCTTAACTAACCCTACCTCGAATGAAGGGTTACCACAGATTTCAATGTAAACAATATGCACATGTATATTTACTGAACCAGTATGTAAACAAAATTAATTTTCTATTAATACTAGTATTCTAAATCTCCCCAAAAGAGGCGTGGTTTGAGAAACAGCTGTATTTACAAAGTGCAACCTCTAAGTACATCTTATTTGAAAATTATAATAATAAGTATTAGTCACCGATGAGTTAACAAAGCTATCTCAAGTTTAAATGCACCAAAGGCAGATAATTTGAAGCTTTTTCAATGATATAAACATTGTGTTACTCTCCTTATTTGATACTTATGAGTCTGGTATCAGTTTCACAGTTATAATATTCATCTACAATTTTACTACATAAAAAAACAACCTTTCTTCCTTGATTTGTTGACATTTTTTGTGTATGTAAAAAGCTACAATTATAATTAAAAACCAATTGTTCAGAGAACAATGGAAGGTCTTTCCACTAGTAAAGATTTATTTTGATATTGAAATATGAAAAATCAGTTTAAAATGTTAGTTCCTATGTCTTTATGATGTATTTATATGAATTTAAAGCAAAGGTCAAAATCTAGAACGTCTTATTAACCTATGACCTTAACCTCAATTTCAAGGTAAAAAACCAAGAACCTTAAATCAAAAGACCCGATGTCTTTAATATGTTTGGTTAATGAGTAATACCACTTTACGCGTAATTCTAAATGTAAGATGGACAAAAACTCCCATTTATTGTATGCACACCCTTTAAACCAAAATGTACAAGTAAGGACATGTTGCAACTTATAGTTTATGAATAATTATTCATAAATATGTCATACGGTATTTGAAAAGAAGTGAAAATAATATGACCTTGACCTTTGACCTTGACCTTATTTTCATTTTTTTGGACCAAGGAACTTAAATCCAAAGACCCTAGGCCTATATCACTGATGGTTTACCAGTTAGAAACGCATATCACTTATATCAAATGCATAAAGGGAAATAACTCTCATATGGAGTCTCCGGATAACTTTGGTCCAAATGAATATCATAATCCTGAAGAAGAAACGAGCAATTTGGTAAAATAAATTTGTCATAATCTTTTACGGTTGCGAAGGAGTAGTGGCCACAAGAAAAACAGTGTTTGGGGAGATAACTCTTACAAGGTAAAGTATTTTGTTACGCAGTTGTAAATTTTTAAACGGTATAAACTATACGACATCATATTCCAAATATCTAAGCGACATCTTTTGAAACATCAATACTACGCAAGAAAAAAATTTAGGCGGAAGAAAAAAAAAATTTATTAAAAACCAAATGTTCAAAGAACAATTGAAGGTCTTTCCACAAGTAATGATCTATTTTATTATCAAAATATTAAAAATCAATCTAAAATGTCAGTTCCTATGACTTTATAATGTATAAATATATTTTTAAAGCAAAGATCAAAATCTAGAATGTCCTATTAACCTTTGACCTTAACCTCAATTTCAAGGTCACCAACCAAGGACCTTAAATAAAAAGATCTTAGGTCTGTAATATGTATGGTAAATGAGTTATATCACTTTAGACATGATTTTAAATATAAGATGGGCGAAAACTCTCATTTATTGTTTACGCACCCTTCCAACCAAAATTTAGAAGTTACAACATGTCGCAACTCACAATTTGGTAAAAATATTTTGTCAATATCTTTCACAGTTGTTGAAAATAAGTGAAAATAAGCCAAAATCAAAATTTAGAATATGACCTTGACCTTTGACCTTGACCTTATTTTCATTTTTTTGGACCAAGAAACTTAAATCCAAAGACCCTAGGCCTATATCACTGATGGTTTACCAGTTAGAAACGCATATCACTTATATCAAATGCATAAGGGGAAATAACTCTCATATGGAGTCTCCGGATAACTTCAGTCCAATGAATATCCTAATCCTGAAGAAGTAACGAGTAATTTGGTAAAATAAATTTGTCGTAATCTTTTACGGTTGCGAAGGAATAGTGGCCACAAGAAAAACAGTGTTTTTGGAGATAACTCTTACAACGTAAAGTATTTTGTTACGCAGTTGTAAATTTTTAAAGCGTATAAACTATACAACATCATATTCCAAATATCTAAGCAACATCTTTTGAAACATCAATACTACGCAAGAAAAAAATTTAGGCGGAAGAAAAAAAAAATAATAATCAGAACAAATTCAATAGGTCTTTCCACGGAAAGGTGGAAAGACCTAATTAAAAGGGATACCTAAATATACAAAACTGTCACATATATCAAGTTGGTTGTTATTAAAAAAAAACATTTTTCTTGACATCACTGTCTTTATTTCTAAACATGACTACTTCAGTTTTAGACATTAATATATAATTCATATTTCTTTGCAGAAGAGTTTACAGCTTTTATCATATTTTGAAAATCATCTATGTTCTCACTAGATAAAGCAGTGTCGTTTGCATACACAAGTAGAAATAAATTGAAGGATTTCAATTGATATGACTGACATATTTACCAATTAGCTCTACTTCCATATCATTAACATACAACGAGTATAATAATGGGGATAGATTCCCCTTGCATCAAGGCCAGTATTACATTTAAAGAAATCTGAATTTTCCATTACACTTCATACAAGGCTTCAATTTTGAATACATGGATTTAACTACAGTAAGTTGACCAGTGACTCCACATCTAACTAGTCTAAACCACAACTTTACACGAAAAACACTATCAAACGCTTTAATATAATCGATGAAACAGCAATATAAGCGTTTACCCTTTCTTAATGACTTAGAAATCAAAGAATAAAGACAGAAGATGGCATCACAAGTGCCGTATCCAGGACGGAATCCAAACTGTGCATCTGTCAGAGTATTATTAATCTTGCACAATGTTATAAGTCTTGAATTAATCAACGACGAAAACAGTTTTCCTAGATGTGACACCAACGAAATACCTCTGTAGTTTCCAGGATTGTCAGGATTTCCTTTCTTAAAGATTGGAGTTAAAATATATTTCACCTATATTTCATGAAAATTTCCAGAACATAAAATATTGTTGAAAAGTTTGCAAAGAACAGGTTTCAATAAAGTTTTACAAAACAGTATATACTTGTTCATTATATAATCATAACCAGTGGACTTTTATGTTTTTAAACTGCAAAACAGTAAAAGTAAACGAAAAACGTTAAGTGAAAGGAATCAACAGAAAACAGATAAAAAATTTTTGGGTCAACAAAAGTAACGATAATGTAATACAAAAACTGCTAACACATACTTGATGATGAGAAAATTTCTCATGGTTTACATTTTAAACATACAGTTTTATAACTAAACAAAAATAGAAACAGTTTTCCGGAAGGACATAACAGTAATTTGAGGGCTGTATTTGTTTTTTTTCCATCTTAAACAGTAAGAATTATCTTTCTTTGTACTGATTATTTATATTTGTTTTGCAGGGTCAAAATTATAAAAACTACGCACAAAAATAAACTGACCAGAAGTGACTGATATTTTAAGTTACAAAGCTGTAAATATTGATATTGGTTGAATTAAAGAGGAACTAAAACATATGAATATGAAAAAGAAGATGTGCTATGATTGCCGGTGACACAACTCTTCACAAGAGATCAAGGAACACGGAAACTAACAACTATAGATAACCGTACGTAAGAAAACTGAATAAAAAGCTAAAAGCAATATGATACCATGCAATTCACATTATTTCTCGTGTCATTGCAAATTTTTTAATTTTTTTTCTTAAAATTAAAATTTCAATTCAAAAGTCCTCGAAATAGCTGTTCAGTATTTTGATTTAATTATTAATTGAATACTGCACGATTAGTTAAGCTGATCAGTAAATAAAGTCTGCATATGATTTTTTTTTAAATAAGAGTGTTACTATGTCATAAAATATACTGAATCAACTTTAAATTTAATTGAAATTCGTGTTTAACGGCTCTTAAATGCAAAGGCAATTGAAACACAAAAGAAAACACCGCTGACTTAAAAACAGTGTATTCAGAAATTGTTTGAAGAATGGTCAAAAACCTGAGATTTAGTATTCCGATTTCGGAAAAATACTTAAACTATCAAAACAGAATGCATGTTCTTATTACTGCGATTATCAATTCAATTGCATTATTTTCATTAATAATACCTCGTGATCATTTCTGAGTTATCAGTCTGCGCTTTAAGTTTCCTATGCCTAAATTGGTTGAGATACAAAAAATTTGTGAACTTTTACCAAATATCTCTTTTTTATGTCATTTCAGAAAAGTTTAATAGAGTAATATAAGTATCACATATCAGAATTATTCGTATTATTGCAATAAGTTATTATTCAATTAATAACAAAAACATATTTTTTTTATTTATAGTTTATTTTTGATAGCCCCAAAATAAATATAAATATGGAATCAATACATACATCTACATACTTAACTCTGGGAACCTTATCAAAATGAATTGCTTGCACAAGAAAGTCATGGCAGTTGACAATTACAAACATGGTTGCCATTTTACAACCAAATTTTATTGTTTATGTATATACATGTATATAACCTGAAATCTTAAAATGACGATGTAAATCATTGCAGAATATTTGTTTTCCAAATGATTTAAGGTTCGTGTGGACCCCTCGTCTAAATGAATGCATTTTCTCCTCAAAATTTTCTCTGAGTACAAACAAACCTGTGTATATGGAAAAGTTTTAAGGCATAGCATGCCATAGATAAATTAATTGCAAACATTTTTTGTGTTTTAGAAAAATAAAAACGTAACAGGATTTTGCAGTACACTTTTCCATTCCTGCAGAAGGTGCCAAAATTACCTGAGTTGGCGAAGATGGGAACTCCCCAACAATTTATAATTGAAGTGAGCTGTATTGATTGACAATAGATGGACCAAAGATACCTGACAATAAGTAGTGGTTTAAACTGTGTACCTCAGTGGCCTTCGACTGTTGTCTGCTCTATGGTCGGGTTGTTGTCAATTTGACGAAGCATTCCCCATTTCCTTTCTCAATTTTATTTATCATCTTCTACAGGGACGAAAATTAATGTATTGTAAAATCAAGTTAAGTTTAAAATTTTCTAAAACATACAATGCATTTGAATCTTATTTATCTAGGGCATGCTATGCCTTACAAATTTTCAAGATTCACAGGTTTCGCTGTACTAAGAGTAACTTTTGAGATGAAAACGCCGCCATATTAGCCAAAGCGTCCACATGAACCTTAATGATTTCCAAATAATCATTCTGTACTAAAATAAGTCGACATTGTATGAATGCCGATGATAATTATCCATCAGAGTCTAAATAATATGGCCGTTAGCAGTTATAAATCGCTTTACAAACATCAACAATGAAAAAAAAGGTGCATTGCTTTCAGGTATCATAGGAAAATGAAAACTTGTAGCTTAGTAGCTTTCAAGAAAATATAAGAAATGTAATAATAGGATAATAAAAGAAACAAAAATAATAGACTTAGCCACTGGACTATATATAGTGATCCCTTATAAATGCGTAAAGGAGCTGCTCTACACTTAGAAAATAAAAATGATGGGGACTAATTAAGTCACATGTGGCAGTATTTTGATACTACGGAACAACATAATAGATGAGGGGACACTACATATTGGGCAATCTGTCCTATTCATTCCAACCTTTTATAATTAATGCCTAGAGTGGGTTATTAAGAAGAAAAATCACAAAAATACTGAAATAAGAGGAAAATTCCAAACGGAATGTCCCTAATCAAATGGCAAAATGAAAAGATAAAGCACACGAGTGAGGTTTTGTTTCAAATTTCAAATATTGACATCAAGCGTGCACGAAAGTGGGCCCTTTTTGCCACCAGGTACAAGCTGATGCCTTAACATAAACTCAAAAACTAGATAAACTGCTCTCTCCCGAGGTGATAACGTTATCATTCCTATTCCGTCCATTGACATGGGCCCTGCCGATGAGAAAAACATAACAGGCGTGGTGATGAATGTGAATGAACATGGCGGCTATAAAATTGAAACTAAAGACTTAGTTGGACAATTAAAGGGATACTTATGTAGAAACCAGGTTTAATTTCTTGCAAATGCTACTTTAAATGTGTCTGAAGTCTCAATGAGTGATATGAATTTGAGAGAGATGGTGCGTAAGATGTCAAAAAGTGAAGGGCAAAGTTTTGTGCATTGTCAGACATTTGTAAAGTCTGGTAAGTGTAAATGTAGAAGAATGAAAGTTTTGTGTAACTCAAAGGTATCACATGTCTCTGTCTTGTAGCAACAAGTAAAAAAAAAACTGTTTCTAAAATTTATGAAAATGTAGCATTTTATGCATGCTGTAAATAATGCCCCTTCTTTGGCATTTGATTATTGTTCTTTATTATTTGATACATTTCAATCGTCAATGTATATTCTGCTTTATTATTATTTTCAAATTTTGTACAGGTTAAAACCATTTTAAGCAATATGTTGTACATGTTAAAACATGAACGAGGTACTTTTGTACATGTTATAACTTGAATTTTGCCATTGTACAAATTATAACGTTTACACTATTTTTGTGCATGTTATAACCTGTACACAATTGCAACTTGTACACGATATTTATATATATATATATATAATTCGTCTAAACATCAGCCCAACTAATTCGTCTAAAAAAAGCCCAACAATGATAGATTTGTAAATTTGCTTTCGCACTCATGTACTGAGATATCATCGAGGCACCAAATCACTTGCACTGTGCCCGACGCGCTAGACCACTCGGCCACATATGCTCTTATAAAAAGAGCTTTCTGTTGCCGGGTGTTACTTTTCCTCGTCAGTTTTAATCCAGCGTCGTAACACAGTACATGATATATAACTATAAGGCATGAAGATGGAATTATTACAGATCAGACAACTATCTACTGTAAATCCTACAAATTAATGCAAGATACAGTCACAGAAATAATATTATAATATTATATATATATATATATATATTGTATTTATTCAATCCTTCATATAAAACGTATAGGGTATACATTAAAATGAATGTGACTCATTTTTTTTCAATATGTGATCATAATATGTTTATACATGTAGCAATGAATAATTAAACTATTCCGTTATATGTTACCTGTAAAATGACGACAATGCAGTTTCATTTATTAGCCCAAATGCAAAATTGGCGTAAATTCAGTGCTCTCATTTTGACACCTATTTACAAGTAAACACATTGTAAAGTAATGGAGAACAAACAGTGGGATAATCAGTAACTAATATCCCTCCATTCAGGTAATTGACAAGTCGGCCATGTAGAAATACAACCTGTTGTTTATAAATTGATCAACTCTCTTGAACTGATTTTTACTGTGCGTATTGTTATGCGTTTAATTTTCTACATTTGCTAGAAGTATAGGGGGAGGGTTGAGATATCAAAAAATATGTTTAACCCCGCCGCATTTTCGTGCCCGTCCAAAGTCAGCAGCCTCTGGCCTTTGTTAGTCTTGTATGATTTTCAATTTTAGTTTCTTGTGTATAATTTGGAGTTTAGTATGGCGTCCATTATCACTGTATTAGTATAGATATTTTCTTTAGGGGCCAGCTGAAGGACGCCTCCGGGTGCGGGAGTTTCTCGCTGCATTGAAGACCTATTGGTGACCTTCTACTGTTGTCTTTTCTATGGTCGGGTTGTTGTCTCTTTGACACATTCCCCATTTCCATTCTCAATTTTATCCTTCGGGATAATATTTTGCACCATTCAAAAGGTATTGGGAACACCCGGTGTTCAAAGATGCACTAGCTACGAGATATATAACATATCTAAAGTATGATATTGTTTTTAAATCATTAGTGTAAGTGAAATAGTAAAATAATAAGTCGCTGTTAGCAGCCAATATGGTTCAATTTCTCAAAATATGCTAAAACACATTGAAGATGATTTTAATTTAACCCCTTAGCTAGAGATAGATAACGCATGCATTGTGAGTGTTCGTCATTAAAAGGAAAAGCATGTCAACATTGAAAGTGAAACAAGGTAAATCATTTGATTGACATATTCGATCCACAAAAACTCATTTGTATACAGGTAAATACGATGGTGAACATATATTTTTAATCCATGATATGAAATTTAACAGACCTAGAGAAATCCAATTCATATATTTATCTTTATTAATGTTTATATCAATTATATTATCATCGAAGGTCTTCGGAGGTGAACCCGATAGTTAATAAGATGGCGTCTAGACTAAAATACACGAAGCTTCATATTATTAACCCCATGCCTTGCAAATTATTTATGTTAAACCTTTTTTAATTTGGATAAATATTGTACATTTTTATGAATTGAATATGAAAATCTGAGTCAAATCGGTGAACATTAATTCGACTGCTATTGCTTCTTTAAACTTTTTTATTACAGGTACAAGTAGTCATACTTATAATGTCAAATCAAGTTGTTATACAACTTCACTTGTAAACAAAATCATTACTTTTTGCTCGACTTTCAAAAATCATTCTTTTTAATACCAAATAGCTGGATCATTATATATTGATCCGTAAAGCCTCGGTCACACCTTACCGGATAGCACGAACGGACGCCTAACGGATGAATATAAAAGTTGTGCGTTGACAAAATTGTTATCCGTTGGGAGTCCGTTGATGTACTGACCGAATAATACGGACGTGTAACGGATGCATAACGGACACACACCGGATATGCAACATACGAGAAACGGACACGTACCGGACAGAACGGATGTCGAACGTACACCCAACGGACGAGTACCGGATAAAACGGAGACATTACGGAAGCGTTCCGGATAAAACGGATGAACAAGATATACGGAAAATCAAAAGCGACAATGATAATACATGTAAATCGCATAAATATTCAAAATATTTCTGTGTAACTGGTTTTGCTTTGTTCTTCAAAATTCCGCAAAAGGGCAGTGTCTGACCTGGTTAAGAACTGATTGATTGTGAAGACGTGCCTATACTCTAAGATCGATTATGAATAATAAGAATTCATAAACCTTAAGAAATCTGACATACCAATCATTGGCATTTCTCCGTTTCAGATCCGTTCATCATCCGTTTTATCCGTTATACGTCCAGTAGAAGTCCGTTTTTCATCCGTTCAACATCCGTTTTATCCGTTAAATGTCCGGTAGAAGTCCGTTGGTGAATTTATCTTCCAGACCTCTAACGGATGTATCACGGACACGTAACGGATACAAAACGGAAACGAAACGGACGATTACCGTACAAAACGGACACCTTACGGACGTTCAACGGACATTTTATCCGTTGGACGTCCGTTCAAAGTTTTGAACATGCTCAAAATTTTCCACCGGACAGAACGGACGTCGACGGATAAAACGTACACTTAACGGACATGCAACGGATATGGACGGATGTCTAACGGATAAGAACGGACGTCTAACGGACATGAACGGATGGAAAAAAAGATATCCGTTAGGCGTCCGTTAGAGCTATCCGGTAAGGTGTGACCGAGGCTTAAAGCTTCTTTTACCTCAATCTCGAATAATATTTTGTTGTTGAAAACTGAATGTTTATATTATCAAATTTCCCCTACCCTTTGTTTTTTAATTGAAACACTTTCCCTCTTGAACAAGGATTTGTTCTCCTGAAAATAAGAATATTTATCATAATTTATCTTAAAAGAAAACAATCCCCCCCTCAAACAACAACAACAACGACAAACGCACAAAACAATAAGATATTTAACAATCTTGACACGCCTTTAGTACAGTCCTCGTATGGTAACTGTGTAAATTTTCATTTCAGTAACGTATTTTTAAATTTTGTCATATTATGTTGATCAGCATGCTCCTTTTTTAAAAACTGGTCAAAATAAAGGATGAGCTTTGAAGTGATAGCTGAAATCAACGACCAGTTTACAGTTCATATTCATAAGTATTAAGATAATTTTGATTTTTCACAGTACGAGGAGTGAAACTTTTACGTAATTATCGTTTTGTTTTGCATTTCTAATCAATTAGGTCAAGCTTCAAGATAATGATAACTTATCATGTTTTTTATATACTAGTCAACAAAACAAAAATACAATGAATAGGAAAAACTGTTAAATTATACAATGAAAAACATTCATTTGTAAAGCAAATTCATATAATTAAGAGAATCTTGACCAAATTGGAAAGAGAGGAAATATCGTCTTATTGACCACGGGGGTCAAATTTATTTTGCGGAAAATTATGACAAAAGTCGACTCAACATTTCGAAGATGAGATCTAAGTATTGAAATATCTACAAAGGCATTCACAATTTTAAGCAGACCTTGTTTAAATTTAAAGTTTTATTATCGATATTTGTAATGTTTTGGATGAAAATACGATTTTGAAATAACAAAATTCCCCAACAAAATCGCGTATTTGCCTTAAATCGATAGTTTTGATAAGAAATTATCACTCTGCAAATATTAGTTTAGACCAATTCGGTAAGTATTTATCTTGGAACAATGTATCCTATTTCATTATAAATGGAAATAACAATGCCTTCAAGTTGTATCGTTTCTTTTGTTGACTATTAAGGTAACAATACCAAGATTTTTTCACTCCCAATCAGACAACTTTAAACTGATGTAATTCATTTCATCCTTCTTTATATTTTATAAATGAGGAACCAAAAGAAAGAAGAAAAATTAGTCTTTCAAATTGTGATAATTTCATTATGACATACTTATTACATATTAATTATTATGTAATTAGTTGCTATATTGTAATGTCCACACTTGAATTAATTTAATGTCTTTGTTCTTCATAGCATTCCAAAATATTTTATGGATTCTTGTACAACACAGCTTGACCTCCAAAACTGTGTCTCCGATTTCCAAAAACATCAATAGAACAAATTTTATACCCAATTGAATTTAGTTGTCTCTTATGAATTGATGTTGCAAACTTCATTTAAGATTTATGAGAGAATGAAATACAATAGCAAAAATCTGAGACACCGTTTTGGAGGTCAAACTGTGTTGTGCAAGAATCTATAAAATATTTTGGGATGCTATGAATTACAAAGAAGCTAAATTCATTCAAGTAAGGACATCACAATATGGCAACTAATTACATAACAATTCATTATGTCATAATTATGGCATAATGAAATTATCACAATTTGAAAGATTAATCCTTCTTTGTTCTTTTGGTACCTCATCTATAAAATTTAAAGAAAGATGAGTGGAATTACACCCAGTTTAAAGATGTCTGATTGGGGATGAAAAATCCTTGTATTGTGCTACCTTAAAGTACCATTTTGATAATTTGCTCATGTACTATATTTTGTAATCGTTTTAGCTAAATAAATGTATGTTCCTTTTGATTTCTTTTTAGCGCTTGTCTTTACGTATGGTTCTTTTTTGTTCTATAATACAAAATACAGAGATGTAATAGGATTGCAAATGAGACAACTATCCACAAAATTTCAAATGAAGTGTATATTAGCAATGATATATAAATCTCTTCAACGCTTGCATTATGTTTTGGACTTTCAAATATTTTTACCTCCAGCATTACTAAGAAATAGCGAATATGGTGCAGTAAAATTGGTACCATTAATGTTATTTAAGTTCTCCTTTACAATAGATTACTTTTTATCCGGTAAAGGAAATGCATATTTAATAACGCAAGACAAGGAAATAGGTTGATTTGCAGAAAATAAATACAAATGAGCACAACAGCTTGAAATTAATGAAGTTTTAATGTTACAAAAATGTAACATGTATCATATATAAATTTTGTTTTTTATAACAAAGGTGTTAAGGTATGGACTTAGTGCGTAACAGTGCTCTGTACTGTACTATCGTTTTCAGTGTTTAAGATGTCTTTTATTTGATAGTGGAAACTTTAAATCACCATTTCACATAATAGAGTGTCTTCAAAAAAACATAAGCAGACAATGTAAAATCAATGATGTGGTATGACTGTTATACACGTATCCACATGACGTGCATTTAAGATAGTATTCTTGTAGCCTTTAACAATGAGGAAATCCCATACTGTACCATCAACTATTACAGTCTCTGAAACGTGAATTGTAAAAAGCAAAATAACAACAACAAAAAACTTAAAAAGAAAATTCAAACTGGAAAGTCTGTTATTATTTGTCAGAATCAAAGGCTCAAACATATCAAGCGAAACAATTTAAACAAAACATGAGGCTCTCAAGAACCTGAACTCATAACCTGTTCATATATTCTTCAAAAGCAAAAAAAAAGTGCGTTTTACCACAATGTTCCGTTTCAGCCATTGTTGATATGTTTCTTAACATACAAGGAAAATAATATAAAAATAGTTATAATAGGTAGCAATACACAGTTAGGAATTATTTTTTTTTCTACACGAAGTTTTTGACGCAATTTTACAAAAAAATGAGATGAAAGACATATGGTTTTCATTGGATTTTCTGAAAGATATATGTAAACTGCTTCAGATAAGGTATTACTTCAAGCGATTGAAATTCTACTTTTAGCCAAATTTTTGGAGAAATATGTGACATCTTTTCCCCCCTTTTTGCAATATTGATCAATATTTTATAGCAAATAAATGCAGTTGTTGCCATGGATACACTCAAATATAATTATATTTCACCATTCTACATACTGAATATAAAATCTATGGAAGATTCTGATTACATACATATGCACATATATGACACAAACAGTAAGCTTAATATTGCAAAAAAGCACTGAATGAAAAGGGGCTGGTAAAAGTTATGCGGGCAAATTTTGAAATTTTTCCTAACTGTTTATTGCAACCTTAGATACTCAAAAACTCATTCGGTCTACAGTTTGGCTAAAATTGATTCAGCATTTTCAAAGGAGAAGTAAGCGAACGAAACGAAACATGGCTTTAAGGGGCAATAACTCCTTAGGGGTTCAATTGATAATTTGGTCATAACACTTATTTGTGGATCTTGCTTTGCTGAACATTTTTGTTGTTTACATTTTATCTTTATCTATAACAATATTTAAGATAATGACCGAAAACTGCAAAATATACTAGTACATAAAATCATAAATTCAGGAGCAATAACCTAAAAATTAGATACCCGATTTGGCTTTAAATTTCATGCAGTTAGATATGGGCAGAATGAATACTTCAACTGCTTTTCTGATTTCTTCTAAAAGCTTTAGTTTTTGAGAGTCAAACACTGATTTTACCCTATGTTCTATTTCTAGCCTTTGCGGCCATGTTTTTTTTTGACATGCAGAAAATAAAAAAACTTACTTTATTTAGATACCCCAAGAATCATTCAGCTTTTAATTTGGTAGGAATTTTTTTAGAAATTTCAGAGTAGAAGATTTGTAGAGAACATGATAAACAATTTGTGTAAAATTATTCTTTAAGAACTCAATTGACAATTTTGGTCATTAAAGTGATTTATAGACCTTACTTGGCTCAACATTTTTGCAGTTTTCAATTTATCTTTATCTATAATAATATTCAAGATAATAATCAAAAACGGACATATTTAGTTCAGGGGGCTCGCGGGTATAAATCATTTTTATTAATATAGGATTTCGCTATATTTTTTCTTTAAATTTACTTTATCATATGCTTAATAGAAAAATAAAATTTAAAAAATGGTGTCACCGTTCATTTAAGCTCACAATCCCCCTTTAAAAAAAAATTCATTTCTGTTGAACTAATAGGAGAATAAGCGGTACTATCGAAATATTTTTTTTTACAAAAGTTTAGATTAAGGATGTACACCTGTGAGAAGCCAAAATTTTCTAGAATTAAACTTTTTTTCTTAATCCAATTTTGGGTTTATAAGACTTTAAAAAAATAATTGGTGAAGAAAAAATCATATGATGGTGCACTTCCTTTTTTGCTACGGCCCTTTGAAAGTACCCAATTTTGATGATTTTCTTCTGACTTTTCATCACTTTTTTACCTATTTTTGGGCTATTTTGGTAAAAAAAATTACAGTTCCACAATTAAACTTGTTTTCATACTTTTAATAAAGATGAAGTGGACCAAGCTGAATAAATTTAACTTACAAAAACTATAGGTAGGTGTTAATATATTTATGTTCCAGACCGTATGAGTATTTGGACCGTACGCGTACGGTCTGGACCGTATGCGTACTTTTTCAAAATACTCATACGGTCGGACCGTACGCGTACGGTCTGACTAATATTAAGAAGTTGGTGAAGTTTATTAAATACAAATGCATATAACAAATAAACATAACGTAACTCTCAAATTGTTATAAAAAAGTGCAATTGTAATTGAAATAAAAACTTTTTATTTTAACTATTTAACAGATTCACGCTATTTAAATCTGTTAATCTCTTGTATAAAGTATGTCAATCAGTAATACTTAACGTGAATTGAATAAGATCACTGAAATTGAAGATATCGGAAGTAAACATAATGTGAGAGAACAACTGTTTTCGAATATTTAGCAAATCTACCAAAAAATGTAAATGCAAAGGACAATGCATAAACTGCAAACATTTAAATGTAAAAAAATTACGTTACTTGTGGAAGCAAGCGTCACCTTGGGTGAGAGTCCCAAAATATATAGGATTCAGATATACAATTAAAAAACTATTTAATTTCAATAGTTCGTTTGTTCATTTAATCCATCTAATTGTAATAATAACAATTTGTAAAACTAAAAAAAAAAAGATTGTGATAAACGTTTGTTTAAATTTAACCCATATGATGACATGTATGGTTAGCTCGTACTGGACCATACGCGTATACTCATACGGTCCGACCGTACGCGTATGGTCGGACCGTACGAGTATACGTATTTGGTCCGGACCGTACGCGTACGGTCCAAATACTCATATGGTCTGGAACATTTATATAACAGATCGTATCTGAATTTACAGGGTGAGAGTCCCAAAATATATAGGATTCAGATATACAATTAAAAAACTATTTAATTTCAATAGTTCGTTTGTTCATTTAATCCATCTAATTGTAATAATAACAATTTGTAAAACTAAAAAAAAAAAAGATTGTGATAAACGTTTGTTTAAATTTAACCCATATGATGACATGTATGGTTAGCTCGTACTGGACCATACGCGTATACTCATACGGTCCGACCGTACGCGTATGGTCGGACCGTACGAGTATACGTATTTGGTCCGGACCGTACGCGTACGGTCCAAATACTCATATGGTCTGGAACATTTATATAACAGATCGTATCTGAATTTACAGGGAGCTTATTCACATTTAACATCCGTTAGCTACCGAACTCTTTACATTGCCGTTAAATATCCGCTAACTTTATTTCGTATTCACAAAGCCTCCGTTAATTAACGCACCCGTTAACGTCTCCGTTAAATGTTCCATTAAACCCAATAATTAACGGGTATGACAGCGTATCCGTTAAACGAGCACTCTGCAGTATGAATACGGATTATTTCAACTAAATCTGAAGAGCCACTATAACAATATGCTACTTGTAGAAAATTTAGGGTGTGTGGTAAATCAGGTACAGCCAAACCAAACCTTGGTATTTTTGGAAGAATTCTACACGCATAGGTATTTATAATGTGTTGTAAAATTATTAAAAAAAAACACGTTATAAATTCCAAACGTCCAATGGTCTTTTCTAGATTAACCTTCAACAGGAACGTTCAGAGCCGAATATTATAAAACCAAGGATTATTAACACCCGAAACAACTAGAGCTGAAAAAGGAACTGAATTTAGCCAATTCAATGTATGGTTAACTTTGCATGAGGGCGTTGAAAACTTAGGTTCTCTATCATATTTATTGAAGCCGCTTTTAGAGTGCGTAATTTCAGTTACATGTAGGATACTCATCTCTTGAATCGACGTATTGACGTACAATAAAAAAAAATTAACAAAGTAGTAATCAAAATTCCAAAGTAAGTCATCATGTAATATGCCGTTGTAATCTTTACGCTTTTGAATTCTAATGTTTATAATGTTTAATAAATATTGTGCACTAACAAGTACTAACCTTATCACTGAAATGCTATATACTAACGTTTACGAGGCCGGAAATAGGTATGTATCTCTAACAAATATAAAATTCAATTAAAATAATATAAAACTTGGATTTTTAAAAAAAAAAATTTATAAACAATAACTTCAGCGTAAATGACCATCAATGCTTTTCACATAATACAGTACTTAATTACACATTGAATATGTGATACGTCTTAAATGCAGGTTTTACGAGCTAATAATAGAATTATATTGGTTAATTATCCCAGAACGTGTTACATCTTAATACACAAAACGAAAACTTCAATGTTATTATAGTGTCTAACAAGATTTTGTGAGGTAGACGGAACCTTAAAACGATCTTATTGATGTCCAAAAATAGGCAGATCGGAAATATTTTTGGCTTAATTTAATGACTACTTGTGTTTTGGATTATTTCAAATCAATATATTCCAATGAGACTCAAAAATAGTTTAAAATAGCGTAGCCGTGCGTAAAATATATGTCGGCATATTCCTTTGAAATAGAAGGTCTTACGTATAACTTAAGTAAACTTTCTCTCTAATCTCCGTAATAGGCTATTAAAAATAATTTATCTAATGTGTATGTGGAAAATTTTGTGAAACTAGATTTGTCGGAACGACACGAATGGCCCCGTCTTAAAAGGATGAAAAATCTGCAATTTCAACAACACATGTGGACACAAACATGATGGAAGTCTTACACGTAAAGTAAAAAGATCAAAATATTGGATTCGTTTATTACGGACGAGAAATTGTATTCTTTAATAGTGCTATATATAATTAAGGTACCAGTCTTGTACTACAGTTTCAGTTTCCGGTGCATTTCAAAACATAAAGTGTAATAAAATAATCCTAACTTTTCAAAAAAAAAATTCTTCACTGCCTATAAACTGTTTGATTAAAACTTCGTGATGAATTGAATGTACTGTAAATGTAACACAAATATTGCATCTTTTTTTAGAAATTAAAACAGAAAGATGGGAGGATCCCATGTTTAGAAGTGTTGCGGTCAGATGAAAACAGCAATCAGAAAGTAGAAAAAAGGCACTTTTGACATTGAGGTTGATTAACTTTTAATTCTTCGTGGCAAGGTGTCATTTTTTTGCAAGATATCATAGTATAACATTACTAAATGCATGAAGAAGATCAGCTGTTTTGCATGTAAGCCTATGGAGCAATCAATTACAAGACTGCAACCATAATGATATGTATGATGAGTGAGAATCAGGAAATAAGTCATCATTGGTTAATAATGTTAAATGTATGTTGCTTAGCTTAGGTTTTAGGCATGGTTTTATGGTATGCACAGAATGTTGTATGCGAAGAAGTATTTTTAATTTTATTTAAACAAAGACTGATTGACCATTTTCCTCAGGAAAGAAATATGTTTTTCGATTCATCATCAAAATGCACTATTTATAAACATCTTGTGGATAATTTTCAATTGCAGTTTTATTTGAAAAAAGAATTAAGTCCACAATGTCTTAGATTTTCAACTAAGTATTGATTGTGTTCACTCATAGTAGAATCTCTAAAAAAT
Organism: Mytilus edulis; assembly: GCF_963676685.1. Classification (NCBI taxonomy): domain Eukaryota; kingdom Metazoa; phylum Mollusca; class Bivalvia; order Mytilida; family Mytilidae; genus Mytilus; species Mytilus edulis. Next base: position 50,303,861 of record NC_092347.1, read on the forward strand.
CAAGAAATGAAAGATTATGTATTTTATGTAACCAGGGCGATAATCGAGTTTCATTTTATTTTAAAATGTCCAAAATATGACAATATGAGAAAATTGTACATTAAAAGGTATTATTATTCAAATGCGTCTGTTTTTTTGCACAACTTTTTGGAATTTTGGGTTCTCAATGCTCTTCAAGTTTCTATTATTTCTATTATAAATCAAAAAATACGTGGGACCACAAACGTCAAAATTATTTAATCACTTAGTGGAATGAACCATTTGTGGATTCTTATAAATTCTATAGAACTTATGGACTATTTTAAATCTCGGTCTATTTCTGTAATTAATTCTTACATACTTTTGATTTTTTAACTCTAACATTGCCCGTGTGAAACTTTAAAATTGTTTGTTTAAACATTGAACGACAAAAATGTTTGACGTATACATTTTCTGACGTCAAATACGAGAAATTGTTTCTTTTAAAATTGTAAAACGATGATGACTGCTGTACCCATATTTTGACTATTTTATTTATTATGTCTGTTTAGTTCACGCATCATTGTAAATATAACGGAATTTGATGAGACTGTCGTACAAAGTAAGAGGTTTAAAGCTATAAAACCAGGTTCAATCATCCGTATTCTACATTTGAAAATGCCTGTACCAAGTCAGGAATATGACAGTTGTTGTTCATTCGTTTTTGATGTGTTTTGTCATTTGATTTTGCCATGTGATTGGGGTTTTTCAGATTTGATTTTCCTCTGAGTTCAGTATTTTTGTGATTTTACTTTTTTTGTACTTGTTTGGCTTTATAACTATTTTGATCTGAGCGTCACTGGTTAGTCTAGTTTTGACGAAACGCGCGTCTGACGTACTAAAGTATAATCCTGGTACCTTTGATAATTATTTATACCACCGGATCGATGCCACTGTTGGTGGACGTTTCGTCCCCGAGGGTATCACCAGCCCAGTAGTCAGAACTTTGGTGTTGACATGAATATCAGTTATATGGTCATTTTTAAAAATTTCCGGTTACAAAACTTTGAATTTAAAAAAAAAAACTAAGGATTTTCTTATCCCAGAAATAGATGATGGGATGCTGCATCTGAGTAAACTATAACGTTGATGAGTCCTTTTTGGTATCTGTCTATTAGTAGTTGGATTTAATTGTCTTTTACTCTGTATCGTCGTCTTGTTGTGGACGGGCTCCTCCTGCTGCATACTTGATAATATTACATTCTATTAGTGCTTTGGACTTCTTCATTCACTTCAATGATCTCGTAGATGTTTGGGTGAGCATGTTTAAGTCTCTTCTTAAGTCTGTTATGCCATCCTTTCGGTTGATTTTTGGTGCGGGGGTCCTTCTATGCAGTAAGGTTCTCATTGCATTATTGTTTATTTGAAGAAAATGCTAGATTGGATGCAGATGACTGTTCATATTGTGTCATATTTAAAGCTTGACTACTGAACAGTTGCATTTATATCCTATTTGTTAGAATTGATTGGATGTTTTATATTAAATTTCAGAACAGTGTGTTTATTAAAATTAAAAAAAGTAAGTTAAATAAACAAAAAGAAATTCAAATGACAATTATTCTAATATTAAGATTCATTATTTGAATTTTTACTTTTTTTCAAAATGTACCAATAATTAAAACTGATAAATTTTTTTTTCTCAATGTATTATTTTCATATTTTTCTTAATTGATTAAATCCACTTCGTTTGAACTTTGGTGGATAGTTGTCTCATTGGCAACCATATCACAGTTCCTTATTTTCGTATAAAATAATTTTGGAGAGGATGTCTCTCGGCAAATGTATCTTTTTATTTTTAGTAAAGTACACTAAATTCAGGATTTTTTTTATTACATTTAATATGGTATCTTGTTTTAAATGTTTTACAGTATTTTAGGTAATACGGCATTTCCTCGATTGGTATATCTAATTTTCATAATTATGATGATTACTACAAATAAATAGAATTCAATGATTTGGGAGTTTGATGTATGTTAGCAATGTGACATTTTCTGTAATGATAATGTATGTCTTTATGCATGATATCTGAATACATTTCACGGCATCATGGTGTGCATCAGTAATCAGATCGATACACGACATGCATTATCAAACCCTAACTAGAAAAATAAAACATCTATTTTGAGTACTTACAATAATGTGACTTAATCTTTTTTTTATATACAGTAAAGGTGTGAATAGTTTCCCGATGACGAAAACCCTTTTAATGAATTTCTGTTTTATTAACGTGAGGTCCTTGTCATCACTTCATGTACTTGTGATGTTAACAAATATAGTAGTACACTCATGTGAGTCTGATAATTGCTTGTATATATGATACTACTCTCTCATTGGCACTCAATCTTATGCATATAATAACTTTCAATCGGTCATCTTAAATTTATTACTAAACAACTTTGAGTTGTGATTGGTGTGGCTGAGATTGTATTGGCTGTAACCTGTTAAGAAATGGAAACACATCAAGAAGGGGAGATGCAATCACGTACAGGTCACCTGGTAGTATTTGTATTTGAGACCCGATAGATAACAAATATTGGTATATGACCACATATTGTTGGATATTCGCTGATAGGCAACATCGAGGAGAGATATAATAAGGTGTGACCGAGGCTTAAGTATTATGCATTTTCTTTTTTTTTAATCGGTATAGCTCGGTTCGGTTTTACATCATTCCTATGTATGATGTGCATGATTTTAATATCACATCATCACTCATCATATTCAATACATACAACGAAAAAGGTACATTGTTGACTCGTGTGTTTAGTCGATACTTATCTAATATGTTACAATTATACATTTATGACTTATTGCGTCTCCAATGGCATAATCAAGGCATAGCAACCGTCATCCCGTTTGTTCCTCAGTCCGTCTAAAAAAACCTAACTGTAACTTGTAAGCAATATTTCATACTTCCTGTTTTCCGACAGTTTGTTTCCACACTCAAGTTTTAGTGTAACTTTTTTACGCTATTTTTTACTGTTACAATTCCTTAGTCATGACACTCAAGAACGAAGCCTTCCCTTGTAAGTCGCATCTATGATAAAAATAAAATATGAAGATTAAAGCCAAATAAAAGTATTAATACAAGAACAAAATGTTAAAAGACAAGTTATTAAAACTGTCGTCTTGTTTAAAACCAAAATCACAAATAAACAACAAAAAGCAAAGCTGACATCAACGAATGATTATGCGAGGCACTCAATACATTTTAGAGGTTTCAAATGTCAGTTCTAATGTATTTCGATAAACAGATAAATTACAAAAATTAACGACACTAAATGTTTGTGTGATTTGTAAGTGCCTAGTTAGACTGAAAAGAATAGCAACGTTATGATATGATCTACAATAAATTCCAGACCATACATGATAGTGCCGTACCGAACTTAAAAGTTTAATAAAAAAAAAAGATGGATATTGGGTATCCGCAATGAGTATATGCACCGCAAAAAACATAAAATGATTTCAAGCTTCAACTCATTTATACAGTTTATATTTTGTTATGCTGTTTCACTATACGGTCCAAGGTTAAGGGTTGGGTTAAAAGGTCTTAAACAAGTTTTACCCTGCTACATTTTTTATGTGCCTGAACAAAATCAGAATCTTACACTTCAGTGGTTGACTTTGGTTATGACTGTCGTAAATTGTTGCGTTATAAATTAGGCAGTTGTAGGCGAGTGTCTTATTTCAAAAAGACGCTTAGTTAACGATTTAATACATCCACCTAACACACGGCTTTATTATATATCATTCGAAAGATAATAATCTGTACTTTCTGTTTTGCCCGGTCGTAAAAAAAATTCGTACGGTGCATTTTCTGTTAAATCAAGGTCAAAGTGGATTTGCATTCTTTAATTGTCAATTTGACCGGTATAGTAACACCGGATAATACCTGTGTGAGGGTTTGAAACCAATCCAACTGTTATATTGTTTATGCCGTAGCATCTCCAGTTCATTTCACCAGACGACCAGTTAAGTTTGAACACGTTCCCAACCTTCAAATTTGTCTACTTTTTAAGCATTCATGAGCATATTTTTGAAAAAAGACGCAAAGATAAACTAAACCTGACCATCACTGCATCAGTAATCCTTTATGACAGATTATTTACTCATTATTATAATATATCCCGAATGTGGTGAACGAGTCGAACTAATCACATTAAAATAAACATGAGAATGTCAATGAATGAAGAATTCTTGTAACATGTGTAAGGGCAGGACATACACTCGAATCGACACAATTTCCTTATTTCGTTCATATCAGACTCTATTCATTTTCAATGCTGAAAGACTACCGAAAAATTGAGTATTGGCGACATTCAAAAATTAATGGAGGACCCGGGCATCGATCCCGGTACCTCTCGCATGCTAAGCGAGCGCTCTACCATGTGAGCTAGTCCCCCTCTTGGGTAATATGTCATTAAATAACGGCTTTATGCGTACAGATGTGATTCAGTCACTTTATCGGTTCTAACTACAGTTCGAAGTAGTCTCGAGAGCTACATTTGTAGACAATGAGAAATAGGTGATCAAGGAAAAGGCAATCAAGGATCTAATGAAGATTTATTTATATTTAGCACAATTACGTGATATGCCTACAAGTTACAACTGCTTTGGTGGTCGGTCGTTAAAACAAAATGAATAAGCTAGGTTGAAACGTGGTACATGCATAAAAAGCCGCTAATGTGCATTCCCTAAAATCCCTTGAACAATGGTCATATTTGAGAGTGAAATGGGACCAAAAATTCCAATTTTTAGCGATTATTAAACAAAAAGTCATTTTCAAATTCTTGTACCATAAAATTTTCAAAAAGATCATATGAACTTTAAATTACATGATATTTATTTCCTAATCAAACAAAAAATGTAAAGTTAGATGCGCAATATTTCCTGAAAACTGAAATTCATCACAAATCCTAAAAAAAATAAAAAATTGTTCCAAAAGCAAAATATATCTTTGGGAATCGATATTTTTATGCTAAAAATATAGATAAATGTATATGTCTTAGGTCAAGGAATATTTGTTTTGTAATTTTATGATGCAATTATTAATAATTTTTCATAGAACAGCTTTCTATTGAAGTGTTTGCCGGTGCCCAAAAATCTGCCATCTGCAAATTGCGATCATTTTGTTATTGTATGTTAAGATAGCACATTGCTAATTGTCAATATTAGGAACGAGAATGATTTTCCATAATAAAAGAAGGGATATTTAAAGTTCGAAAAGAATATATACGACCTAATTGAGGTAACAATATGTTTTTTACGAAGTCAAACTTATTTATTTTTTGTAATCGTGTTTGAATGCAAACATGACTTTGCGACTAAATCGTAGGTAACATTGAAATAAGTAACCTTGTTTAGAAACGCTTGGTCTAAAGCGAGATATAAACGAACTAAATATAATGCTCTGCTTCTTGTTAAGTTTTAAATTGTGTTAGACATATTAAATGTGTTTAGAAAAAAGTAAAATCACGAAAATACTGAACTTAGAGGAAAATCAATTCGGAAAGTCCATAATCACATGGCAAAATCAAATAACAAAACGCATAAAAAACGAATGGACATTTAATCTCTATAATTATTTGAATAAAAGATGCTTCGACATAAGCTTTTAAAAACAAAAGCAGGTCAGTGTGTGTGTAAAACACTATAAGCAGTTGTGAAATGAAAAAGTTAAATACCCTTCCTGACCTCATAAGATCATTGTTTTAGGCAGTGATTATGGAACGCCGGAACTGTCTTATAGTGTAAATATTTAATGTGTTCTGTCGCTTTGTCTTTACGGCCTGTCGTTTCTTCTTTATGTTATGTGCAAATGTCTGTATTTCATGACACGGCATCTCTGTGTTATGTCAAATTAGTTATTTGTTTGGTCAAACAGTAGTAAAAGTTTGTGGTGTAAAATATGCATTACATTATGCTTTTACTTTTATATATTCTGTGAATACTTCGAAACTTTATGATCAACCACCTTTACATTCTCTCCTATTTCATCTATGTTCTGTCTATTAAAAATTGCGTCCTGTCTAAAATGTGATTGTTATGCCGAATGTTCTAAAGGTTTAGTTTTGATACACCTTTATTCTATGTAAACCTCATGATATTATTGTCTTTTGGTGTTATGTTGTTTTAATACATATGTATCTCCAGTGAAAAAACACAACACATCATGGTATAGTTCCTATGCGTTTTGCCGAACAATTGATACTCTCTGTGAGCATTCATTGCGTCATGTGCAAATGCCTTTTACATTATGTGCAAACAACTTATACGTTTTGTGCAAACCTCGTTTACCTTATGGGCAAACATCGTTCCTATATGTGCAAACATCGTTTACTCTATATGCAAACATAGTTTACCTTATGTGTGATCGTTTTCATGCTGTGCTGTGTTTTGTGGACTGTTGTTCGTCTCTTGGACTTTAATTTTATTCTGTTCATGGTTTTAATAAAGTTTGTTTGATTCATGGTTCATGGTTTGAGATGTTGATTGTCCCTTTGGTATTATTTTACATTAACTTAAATCGGCAAAAAATCGCATTAAAGTAAAGTAAAGAAGATTAACGCAATAAGACAAATATCTGCGAAAATAACTTAATTTGCTCACGGTGATATATAAACTAGTCAACAAAAGAAACGATACACGACTCTGAAATAAAATTTATCAAAAAGTATTAAATATAAAACAAAATGAGATATACTATTTTAAAAAGCTTTCATTTGCAATGTATGCACATGTAATAATGAAAATCAAAACTTGTCGGAAAGTATCTAAATTCCGTGTAAACGAGAATAGGGTGCAAATTAGTTTTGCGGAAAGTTGAATAAAAAATCAACAGATAATTTTCTATGTACTAAATAAAATTTCAAGTTTGTTTAAAAATATTCAATATGTTAATCAAGTTATGTTCATGTTGTAATTAATGGGTTGAAATATTGTTTTTTTCAAAATTTGGGAAAAAAGTGTTTTTTGAAATCTCAAAAAATCCAAAAAAATGTTTTTCTATTTTCGTCTCAAATCAATGCTTTAGATATGAAAACAACACCAATAAATTTGGAACCTTTCGGATTAGTTTTAAGATTTTTACCGCTTTTTGAATATCACTTTACACATACTGTCTATGGTAAGCCCCAGTCCAACTAGACCACGATCGCACCACGCTCACCGCGATCTAAATTAAATTCAGATCGTGGTGAGGTCGCGGTATGAGCGGCATGAAAATGTAAATTTTCGTTGCTTTCACGATGCTACTACGTCCTCATTACGCTTCTACAACGATCCCGCTACGATTATAACACGTTATCACCGCGCTTATTCTGCGACCTTACTACGCTTATCAAGATCTTTCTACGCTCATCACGTTCTCACTACGACCATACCACGAGTTATCCGATTGCAACACGATCTAATCACGCTTCTACTGCGATTATAGCACGTTTTTACCACGATTACACTATGTTCAAACCGCGATCTTACTACGCTCTCAGCAATAACGTCAACATCGTGTTCCATATCAATACAGTATCATTCCTTCAGTTTTATTTCTAATTAATACGTAGAATTCTCGAGAGAAAAAAATACAATCAAGCCACCAAAATCTACTAGAACAGGTGGGCGTGGTGTTAGGGTTGATGTAGAGGCAGATGGATATCTAATAGTAACTAATATTGATCAAGTAGAGATGTCGGACCGACCAGTCCGACCTAAATTACAACGTTAACCTATTGCTGGTCCATAAAGCTGAAATGACGATATTTTAGTGAACGATAGCGGATATGAAACAGATGTGTCAATAGATATAGGAAGATGTGGTATGAGTGCCAATGAGACAACTCTCAATCCAAGTAAAAATTATAGGCCAAGATAAGGCCTTCAACACGGAGCCTTGGCTTACACCGAACAGCAAGATATAAAAGGCCCCAAACATTACTAGTGTAAAACCATTCAAACGGGAAAACCAACGTTCTAATCTTTTTGAAAACAAGAAGCATGGTTGAGCCGTTAGAGAAAATGGACAAGAAGTCCCAATTACATACAAACAAACAAATCCTGGAGAGAATTAATATATTTTATGGGAAAATGACAGACAATGAGAATAATGGTCGTATTATGAACGTAGTCAGGTCGTGAAAAGAGCGTGATGAGGACGGCAAGGACGTGCTAGAATCGTACTATAGTCGTGAACAGCGTGGTATAGTCGTAGTGGAAGCGTAGTTTGGTCGCGATCAGAACGTGATGATCGTAGTGAGGTCGTAATAACGTCGCAATGAGATCGTAGCACAGTTTCTTATACCCCAGTCCCACTAGGCCACGATCGCACTACGATCTGTGAAAAAATGAAAATTTTGATGATCGTAGTACGATCGTGTAGATCGCAGTAAGGTCGTATCACGGTCGTGGTGAGTTCTTCAAGATCGTGATGAGCGTGGCCAACTTTGAACATGTTCAAAACAATCGTGGTGCGGTCGTGGCCAAATCAGTTCGTAGTAGAAGCGTAGTGAGAGCGCACTAAGATCGTAGTAAGATCGCAAAGGTCGCTGTACCATCGTAGTGAGAGCGTAGCGAAAGCGTGATTCTATTCAGTGAAACGGCGCTACGATCTCATTGCGACGTTATTACGACCTCACTACGATCATCACGTTCTCACCGCGACCAAACTACGCTTCCACTACGACTATACCACGCTGTTCACGACCAAGTACGATTCTAGCACGCCCTTGCCGTCCTCATCACGCTCTTCTTACGACCTGACTACGTTCATACTACGACCATTATTCTCGTTGTCATTTTCCCATAAAATATATTAATTCTCTCCAGGTTTTGTTTGTCTATATGTAATTGGGACTTCTTGTCCATTTTATCTAACGGCTCAACCATGCTTCTTTTTTTCATATAGATTAGACCGTTGGTTTTCCCGTTTCAATGGTTTTACACTAGTAATTTGTGGGGCCTTTTATATCTTGCTGTTCGGTGTAAGCCAAGGCTCCGTGTTGAAGGCCGTATCTTGGCCTATAATTGTTACTTTTAAAAATTGTTACTTGGATTGAGAGTTGTCTCATCGGCAATCATACCACATCTTCCTATATCTATTGACACATCTGTTTCATATCTGCTATCGTTCACTAAGATATCGTCATTTCAGCTTTATGGACCAGCAATAGGTTCTAATTTAGGTCGGATTGATCGGTCCGACATCTCTACTTGATCAATATTCGTTACTATCAGAGCTCTATCTGCCTCTACATCAACCCTAACACCACGACCACGTGTTCGAGTAGATTTTGGTGGCTTGATTGTATTTTTTTCGATAAATCTACGTATTAATTAGAAATAGAACTGAAGGAATGATACTGTATTGATATGGAACACGATGTTGACGTTATTGCTGTATGGTCGTAGTGAGAACGTGACGAGCGTAGAAAGATCTTGATAAGCGTAGTAAGGTCGCAGAATAAGCGCGGTGAGAACGTGTTATAATCGTAGCGGGATCGTTGTAGAAGCGTAATGAGGACGTAGTAGCATCGTGAAAGCAACGAAAATTTACATTTTCATGCCGCTCATACCGCGACCTCACCACGACCTGAATTTAATTTAGATCGCGGTGAGCGTGGTGCGATCGTGGTCTAGTGGGACTGGGGCTTTAGAATAGAATCACGCTTTCGCTACGCTCTCACTACGATGGTACAGCGATCTTACTACGATCTGAGTGCGCTCTCACTACGTATACGCTTCTACTACGACCTGATTTGGCCAAGACCGCAACACGATTTTTTGAACATGTTCAAAGTTGGCCACGCTCATCACGATCTTGAAGACCTCACCACGACCGTGATACGACCTTACTGCGATCTACACGATCGTGATACGATCATCAAAATTTGCATTTTTTTCACAGATCGTAGTGCGATCGTGGCCTAGTGGGACTGGGGTAGTAAATCAGTTGATGATGTATACATTTTAACGATTTCTCTTGGGGCCGAACTTTGCTTAGCAAATAAACAAAGAAACTGTATGATTTTTGAAAACAAATTGATGGCAAACATTGTCTTTACTTTTAAATGAAAGGTTGGCATCATTAACTGAAACTTCTGTTTTTAAAATTGTCGTTTGATGTAAAATTTGTAAAAAAAAAAAAATCGCGAAAAAACGTCACGAAAACAAAAAAATTATTTTTTTAAACGGATTTATATTTCCATAATGATTAAGTATTACTACCTTCAATATTGGTCCAATGAACGGAAAACTTTATCTTTAATTTGAAAAAAAAGTCTTGTATCGTTTCTTTTGTTGACTAGTATTATATAGAACCAAATCGCTATCATGATACATTTAACTACAATGATCTACAATTGTAAAACTTTTACTACTTAAAATGTGACGAAATAGTATGAAATTCAAAACAGTGTAGCTGTGGCCATTGATTGACAAATTAAAATCATTCATTGACTGGGACAATTTAGGTGAACGTTTGTATGTAACGACCAATGCTCACTATGTACTTTTTAAAGACACTTAAACTATGGGGTCACCAAAGGTTCTCAACACCTAAATAAAGTAATTCGAAAAATTAATCAGAAATAACACGATATTTTGATTTATATCAATTATATAAATCAAAACACAAAGGTAATTCCTGATTAATTTTTCGAATTATTTTATAATTACAGGCGTTAAGAAACCTTTGTTGACCCCACAGTTTGAATGTCTATCGTAGGTACGTCATGAACAGTGGTTGTTACAGACAAACGTTCACGTAAATTGTCTCAGTCAATGGATGATTTTGATGGGTCAATCAATGGCCACAGCTACACTGTTTTGAATTTCATACTATATCAAAGGGACATCAACTCATAATTGAAATCGAACTGACAAAGCCGGGCAAAAAACGAAATAGACAAGAACAGTATTCAAAACACAACATATAAAACTACAGATTGAGTAACACAAAACCCCCAAAAATATTTGGGGTGAACTCATGGGCTCCCAAAGCGTAAGCAGATCGTGTTCCACATGTGACACCTGTCTTGTGACTCATGTAATTTCTAACTCGGTGCCAAGTCTTATTCGGTAGATGACATTCAAGGCAGAGATGACAGCATTTTATTACGTCGATTTTAAGATGTGGTATGAGTGCCAATGAGACACCTCTCCATCCAAATAACAATTTATAAAAGTAAACCATTATAGGTCATGGTACGGCCTTCAACACACAGCCTTGGCTCAACCCAAACAACAAGCTATAAAGGACCCCAAAATTACTAGTGTTAAACCAATCAAACGGGACAACCAACGGTCTAAGCGATATAAAAAAAAAGAGAAACACGTATAAATTAAATAAACAAACGATAACTACTGTACATCAGATTCCTGACTAACATTTGCAGCGGGATTAACGTTTACGTTTTAATGGTACCAAACCGTCTCCCTTTTTCTAAAACAATAGTACAACATCACAACACAGAAAAACACACGATAAAATATCAATTGGAAGGCTTAACTCAATAAAAAAAACGTAAATTTAAATGTCCTGTACTAAGTCAGGCATATGGCAGTTGGTATCGAATATAATCTGCTCCTTTGTATACGTATGTTGGCGTTTTTGTAGCATATCAGTGTTTCTGTTATTCCGTTGTGTTCCTCTTATAGTTGATGCATTTCCCTCGGTTTTGGTTTGTGTCCCAGATTTGTATCATTTACTTGTAAATCGATTGATGACTAGTGAATATCGGTATACTATAGTTGCCATTATTTAATATCTTCATTGTGAGCAGTTACGCACTATCACGAAAATCGTGAAAGTAAATACAAGCTCTAGATTATTGTATCAACTTGGAGATATATACTCCACAAGAGGATGCCGCGAAATCGCGTTACAAGTGGGCAAATGTTTAAATAAAGAGGTTTATTTAATTTCGCGGGCAGTGCGTCGGCTAAGCATGCAAAGACAAATATAGGAAATACAAAACCCTTCATTTATACGTTCTATCATAAATAGTTCCGTCGCTATTGTTTCAGAACAGTTGAGGCTCAATGAATTCGGTCTCCTTTGGTAATATAGATATGCAGGCGTTGCTATAATGTTGCTACATAGAAATGAAAAGTTTATAATTGGGTAGTAAGGAGTGTTTTTATGGTTTGATTTATGCTCATCTCTTCTGTTGTAAAATTTTTTCTCAACCAACCCTCATCGTCGATTTCAAGATACGTGATAGAGTAAACTATATCTGTTGAGTCTTTTATTTTCAATTTCAATGGAAAATACGAGTCCAACATTGTCACAAATTTGGCACTATTCATGAAGTGAGATGAAACCATCTATATAGTGGAAAGTGAACATTCAAAATACTGGTAGCTTCTTTTCAGTCGGCATCAGAGGCTTTTGCATGAAGTCATCCTCGTATAAAAATGAACTAGTCCCTCAAGCTATTCAGGAAGTCTAGTTGTAACTAGAATTGTTGCGTATCAATTGATTTTTTCCTTCAAAATTATTTTTATTTGATGAATTAATGCATTTAAACAAATTAACAACCCAATTTAGACAATTAAGAAGTTTTATTATGTGTTTACTGGTTTTTTAATTCTTTTAAATTTCAATTTTCATCAATTTATCTTTTATTTATTTTTGTCTAAATTTTCAATTTGTTTTTTATTGTTCACATCAAATAAATAAAAGTTCTTTTTACTACATCAATATTTGTAATGAAGCTACAAATCAAACAATTAGAAAAGTCGAAAGATGTTTATTTCAGTCTGGTAGTTACAATGTAGATTACAATCTCTTAGTTTCGCCGCTTTTATTTCAAGCAATAGCATGATTCGCGCACATATTTTTTTACTTTACATCTTTCAGATTCTTAAGAATTTGTTTATTAAATCTGATATTGACCACATACAATGTTTAAATAGGAAGAAATGCTTAAAAGCTGGATTTTTTTCGCAGATTAGAAGTAAGCATAATTTTAGGACATTCATGATGTCAAAAACTTCTGTAATAGTTATTACAGGGTTTTACTTAGTTTTTTAAAAGTGATAAGCAGTTGCATCAGAAAGAAAAATTTGGGTTTTCACACATTTTGTTAACTGTTACTTAAATTTCAGGAAACATGTGCTGTCTATCAAACAGAAGCTTTAATTATTATAAAATGCATTTGATTAAAGACTGTTAATCTCTCGGCTAAAAGTTTAAATTGTTTGCATATGTGAATATTGTATATAAAAGTCATATCATGCAATCAAGCTGAAATCTTAGAAAATATGCACTTATTCGTCCTTGACATTTGATATTGATTTGACGGAAATGCATTGTACGATTTTTATACGACCGGGCAAAACAGATAGTACATTTAAACTCTGGCTGTCTCATTGGTAATCATACCAAAAATCCTTATCTTTATATAAACAAAAGCTGCATCAGATTGTAAATGCATATTAAGGGTGCATAAAATTGAAAAAGGCCGTGTTACTAAGCCTTTATATAGACAATAACTGTTTAGTGTCTTTAAATATCAGCTGTAGTATTTGTACGAGGCTAGGAAACAAGGTGTATGCGAGCTTTTAGCGAGCTCTTACACCTGTTTCGAGCCGAGTACAATTACAGCTGATTTTTAAAGACACTAAACTGTTATTGTCTCTATCCTGCAATTAATGTATATTATTTGTGTTTTGAAAGACACAAAAACACATGTTTCGCATTTATTTTCGATTTCAAATCCCTTGAGGCCCGTGTAGTAATACGATGTACAGTAATCACACATTCAGGTGAAGACGGGTTCGCAAAAAAAGAATCTCGAATAGTCAAAGTTATACATCGCTCAAAGTGAATAGTTATCTATTTTAACATAACAACTAATTTCAACAGTAAAAACAAATAACAAAACATTGTTCAATTTGAAACAGGAGTGTACGAGTTGTCCTACGCTTCAGACTCGACATTCACTAAACATGCATGCTGAAATTGATATGATTGGTTTTGTTACACAATCGTTTTGATATCGATAGTTGTCATCGCAGAAAAGACTGCTGTTTATTTGTGTATGTTATCAGAAAATTGGTGTGATTCTTATTGCTCTAAAGAAATGTTGGAAAAGAAACAGAACGTATAAAAGAAATCGTTAATTCGCAATTGATACGTCGTTGGAATGCGATTGCAATATACACTCTGAGGTCACGCGGGTTCATATACTCAGTCCGACAGTGGGCAGAGCTTTAAAGCGATATATGTATAGCATACAGATACAGCATAGCCATATCTGTAGGGCTGTATCTGTATAGTAGAACACCCAATTGCAGGATAAAAAGTAATAAGTTTCGTCTAAAAGTACTTATCAGTGATCATTACTATGAAGGATTGGGATGTGCTAATACAAGTAAATGTATAGTAAAGACCGTATCAACAATATAAAATGTTACCGCAATTTCATTGACTTCCTAGAGGGTTGTAAAACTTATCAAAGTTCATTAAGGTCCCAGGGCAAAAAAAAGGTTTATCTAGAGGGTCAAATTCAAGAATTGGAAAAAAAACTGGCAAGAATGTAATAAGAAAATCAGAGCTAAGGATTTCAATATGGGTCAATATTCCTAATGCGCCTTAAATTGAGGTACCAACAAAAGTAAGTAAATAAAAAGTATCTGTACAGTGATATTGGACACGTTTTAATTTTTAAAAGGTGACCGATATTAACTATTTGTGCTGCTTTGAAGTGCCCAGGAGAGGCAAATAGAATAAAGGTGTAAAACTATGGAGTAATTTTGAAAATGTATGCAAGAACTTAATTTTCAAAAAAGTTATTGTGTAACTAAATATGTAAAAATGTGTCAGCTTCAAAACATGCCATCAAACATATTTACTATATAGGTAGAGGAATTGATGAAAGGTCTACCATTTTGCCTACCTGCTATTAAGTGCATTGTTGTATTAAATATCATGCCTTTCGTTTTTATCGTTAAGTCTATTACACATTTTGTAATATACTCGTTATTTTAAGAAAATATAAGAATAAATAGAGAAAATATTTCGGCAAACAGATGTCATCAACCAAAAATACAAAAACATATAGCGTATATTTCATCACAAAATATAGTCAATATTACTTTTATAAATTACTCTTTTAAAACATTGGATTACAGAAGATCAAATAACCGAACTAAAGTTTAATGCTACTGTAAGTAAATTACACAGTACATTTAACAAAGGGTTTGCTTGAATTAATTGTTCAATTGTTCAAATGAAACGGCTTAACTTTTGAATAACTTATCCGACCTACTGAGGGAGAAACAGCCTGTTGATAAATTATAATTGTATCAAATCTTCTAGTCATTTACTGAATCTGTAATTAATAGACTCTTGAAACAGAAAATAACTTTTAGGGGAAGGTTATCTTTCTGGTAGTAAGACCTGCTACGGGATTTGTATATTCAAGATTAGTTTTATATTTTGGATTTTTTTTTAAATATTTTGATGATTATCGAAAAAAGTAAAATTAAAAAAATACTGAACTCAGAGGAAAATCCAATCTGAAAGTCCATAATCACATGGTAAAATCAAATGACAAAAAACATCAAAAACGAATGAACAAGAACTGTCATATTCCTGACTTGGTACAGGCATTTTCAAATGTAGAAAATGGTGGATTAAACCTGGTTTTACAGCGCGAAACCTCTCACTTTGTTGACAGTCTCATCAAATTCCGTTATATTTACAATAAACAGACATAATAAATAGAATAGTTGGGTACAGCAGTCATCTGCGTGTAATAATATAGAAAATTCAGGCTAAAATTAAGGCGTCATTACTTACGTGATTTACACATTACAATATGACAGGTGACAGAAGTAATTTTTGATTGTCCTCTACCTTTTAATAGGTGATTTTCTTATTAAATATAAATATTATAACATGGTGTGTTAGTGGCCTAATACGATGCATATGGGGTTAATAAATTCTATATGGGGTGAGAGCGGTAGCAGGTAAGATAAATCATATGGATGTATATATATATTTATCTTACCTCCTATAGATTTATAGAGATATGATTGGTTAAAGGACTACACGTGGTGACTATGTATAATTGATATAGGGTGTCCTAAAAAATATATATAGGATTAGTTACCATACATGGTTAGTTACCATATGGAGTAAGTAAGAAGTTACTGCCCTTTCAAAACAAAAAAGATGCCACAACATCTTATTAAAACAACACACTGTTCAGAAAAAACCGGAAAGTCAATAGACGAAGAAATGATTATGATGAAAGGTTGAAATAAGTTTATAAAACATAAAGCTAACAAGTTATTAT
This sequence comes from Mytilus edulis, assembly GCF_963676685.1. Lineage (NCBI taxonomy): Eukaryota > Metazoa > Mollusca > Bivalvia > Mytilida > Mytilidae > Mytilus > Mytilus edulis. Next base: position 50,320,177 of record NC_092347.1, read on the forward strand.
TGTTTGCACAACAGAGTTACTTCTCTTTCAAAACAAAACAAAATGGAAATCTGAAAGGATTTAACAGACGAAGAAATTGATACATGTAATGAACGATTGAAATAAACTCATAAAATAAATTTAAAGCTAAAAAGTTCTTATTGTTGGCATTTGTTTTCTGTGTAGACAAATGGAAGCAGGATCTTAATACGAAGTACCCATATGGAATTTACTGACCCCATCGTATATATATATCGTATTAGGCCACTAACACACCATGTAACTAATAATATATATATACATATATATAATATAGACACGCTAAGCAGGAAACAATAAAACAAAATCACGTTAATGGATATTACTGTTCATTTTAACTCGAACATATAAAAAGATAAATCACATAGGCTATTAAACATGTAAATTAGTTTAGAATTATTTATTCACATTGAACAACAGCTTGTTTACAATATCTTGGTTATGGTAATGTATTGAATTCAAGATACAAAAATGTAGTTAAAAACCCTTTTGCAAAACCCAATTCATCTTAATTTTAATCCATGGTATATAAAGGGACAAAAAAAACGTCTGAAATTAACTAAAATCAACAAATTTCTTTAAGAATAAATCGGTCCCCCTTTTTTCTTCTAATATTAATAAAATTTGATGTTGATATTCGTCAATGATACAGTGCGATGTTTTGCTAGCCGCCAACCCAGGTTCAAATCTCCATTTGTTCTTAATTTGTCTTCTACCAAGTCAGGAAAATGGCAGTTGTTATCTTATACTTCGTTTCTGTGTGTGTTGCATTGTCGTTTTTTTTTTTTTTTTTTTTTTTTTGGTGCACTTCAGTGCTTTTGTTGTTTCGTTGTTTTCTTCTTATAGTTGATGTGTTTATTTCAGTTTTAGATTGTTACCCGGATTTGTTTTCTCTAAATCGATCTATGACTTTCGAACAGCGGTATATTAAGGTTGCCTTTATTTACAAAACGGAAAAATATAACACATATTCTTCTTAAGAGCAAAACACGGTCTTTAACAGTAGACAGTTGTCCTTACATTTATTTCCACATTAATTAATGTCTCTTCTGCTATGCTGCAGAAATTATTTGAAAGCCAAATCTATTAAATAGTTAGCACCGTGGTCAGATTTTAGAAAATTGTAAGTTAACCCAAATATATATATTCACTTTAAAGAATCAACATGAGTGATGCCAATATCTTTATTTGCCTTCACCTTGAATATGCATGTAGAACTTGTCATCAAAAGAATAATATTTTAATATCTTTTACTGTTTCGTCATGTGAAACAGAAAACGGCCCATTGTCAAATTATCGACTATAAAAGTCCCAACAAAACTATAGTCTAGGTCCTCCAAGGTAATACTAAAAAAGTGTTCATCTTATAAATTCGATATACGTAAATAAAATATTTGTTTTCTTTTAAAACTGTTTGTAATAGAAATATTCTGCATGAACTCATTGCAGCTAAGTCTTATTACATGAATCATATAAAATGCAGTAAACCCTTCAATCAAATTATTTAATTATTTGTAAGTGACTAAAGTGTATCCAGTGAAAACGAATTGAAAACAGCTGCCACCAATCTATAATTACCTTTGACATGAGTGATTATATTTCTAAATACACTACATGCAAATTACCATTGCAAGTTTACTCTTTTAATTATGAACATTGTAGTTCTCTGTTAATAGTTCAACTGAAACAAAGCGAAGATTCAGAAAAGTGTTGATTTTTGTGTAGTTGTGGTTGTATAAGTACAGTATCGGCAATTCCATGCTGCAAACGAGGATAGAAAACAACGGCATCTTTATGCGCGTTCTTATGGTATCCACGCTATTGAGACAATGCGATATTATAAAAAAAAAAAACACAACGAAAATAACTCTTTTTTAAAATCATAACAGATCATTAACATCCTATTTATGTATAAAGATTCTTTTTTTGATATTTTGCAAAAATTTATAGCTTTCACCCTAGTTAGATTTACGAAATGGTACGTTATCAAATATATATTTTTTTTAAGATAAGGTATCATTTTATTTCGTTTTGCTTGCAAAGTTATATAAATATGTTATTTTAATACGGGGTAGCCACAAAAAAAAACTCTAAGCTTCTATCAGAATTAAAAATAAAACATCAAAACTAAATACATGAATATTGGATGTACAAATACCGAGACACGTCCTATAGAAATTCGAATTCACACTCAGCAACACAGTACTATGCAGGAATTGATCACGTTCGGTACTTGAAAGACAAGACAACGTGAATGGTAAACCACAATCTGAGACATGGTAAAAATGTCATAAGTTAGTTTAGACACAAACACATGTACATGCACGAGCATAACGTATCAACTGAGATATGTTAACACCGTAAGATTGGGCAGAGAGTATGCTACTTCTAAGAAATTTTAAATTGATAAATAGGAAGTTGAAATCGTACCATTTGTCATGCTCACAAGGAAACTATTAAACCATGAGTTCCAAATTTCAAAGTTAAAATCGTCCCTTTGTAAATTTTAAGGACGCCATCACGAGTTGGTTGACCGTTATGGAACAACTGTTTCACAGATGGTTTCAGGTATGTTCCTTTTCTCGTAACTACAATCACCTTCCCTTTTCACGAATGTGACCTACAGAATTAGATTATTTAACGGTTTTGTAATACCACGTGCAACACCATGGGTGCCACGTGTTAAACAGGATCTAATTACCCATCCGGAGCACCTGAGATCACCCCAAGTTTTTGATGGGGTTCGTGTTGCTAAGTCTTTAGTTTTCTATTTTGTATCTTGTGTGCTATTATTTGTCTGATTGTATTTTTATTTGCTAGCCATCGCGTTGTCACTTTATTTTCTATCTATTACCGTCTCTCTAGTATCTTTCGCCCCTTTATTATAGATTTTATTGTTAAGTCGTCCATCTGTGTAAACATCAAGGAAGATGAAGCAGTCCTTCTTGTATCAACAGTATCCTTAATTTCAAATTCACTGTGATATATGAGATCTAAGTAGTGGCTGAAATTTGGGTTATTCAATAATAGGACATAATCAATATATCTGAAAGTAAGATTAAAGAATTACGTAAGGTGCTTATTCTTTTTGTCTTTTAGAAGGTTTAGTAGGCATACGAGTACAAAACAAATCGGCCAGTAGGGGTCCCCATAGGTAACCAGTGGAATTCCGACTGACTGTTAAAATACAAATCCTCCAAACTCAACAAATATATTATCGGTCAAAAGGTCCAGTATTTTGATAAAATCTTCTTCAGTATGCTTTCTGGTATAATCAATGGTTCTTCACAAAATAAGAATCATTTGTTATATTGTAGTCTAAGAATTAGCAGTAGGTATTTAGCATTTTTGAGAATCCACATCTGATTAACACCACTGGTAGAATATATCTCACCACTTCATGTTTTAACCCCATCTTTTACAGTAGAAAGAATAGTTGTCAGTACTTAAAAAAGAAGTTTATTTATGTTGAACATCTTGATGATCCAGATATGTATCGTGCTTTATATTGAGTTTTGTGAAGTTTTGGTATCCAGCATAAAGACGGTAAATTTTCTTCGTTTTCTTTGATGTTGATACCAAAATCAGTTCTTGGGGACTGGCCATTCCGCGCTCACACAAGTTTTCTGTATTGTGTCCAATACGTCCACCAATAAAATAAAAAAATTTACCGTGTAAAAGTCTGTAGCCAGTTTTTTAAAACCTCTTTGTTGTTCCCCTATACCACATTTCCGATGTTTAAACATATTCATTTATAATAACTACAATAACTTGTTTCCCAATCCATTATATATGAATATGTTTAAACTAAGAACTTTGATGCTATTAATGGAGTTTGACTGTTGGTTTCTTTGGCAAAATCTTATATGGAGGTTGCTCTATGATTTTTCTCCATGTTTCGGTGCATTGATCAACAGCTGTGACTTTTTTCTGACCATGAAAGTGACTCAGTGTATATTATGAAACGCCACAGCTGTCCTTTGAGGAACTCTGATATTACTTTATGTTGTTTTATTATTACTTAATGATATTTTGTCTTTCCTTATCGAGTAATGACAAAACCATATTGAGTAATGATAAAACTATATCAAGTCAATACGAAACCATATAGTGTAATATCAAAATATCAATAAGTAATGACTATTCCATATTGAGTTATATTAAAACATCATTACGTAATGTCAAAACCATATTAAGTAAAGACAAAATATCATTAAGGTATCATCCAACTTCATGATGGATCGGATATATGGCAGGTAGTATCTTTTTAACTAATTTTGCAACACCATGGTTGCCATTTTCAATACCAAAACAATCTCAAATGTGTTCTCCAATTGAAAGGCATTGACACCATCGATAAGACGAAATTGAAATCAGTGATAATGAAAATTTAGACAGTAACGTAGTATTGACCTGAGACAAAGTATTTTTTATGGTTTATTTTATAAGAATGTCATAATTACCTGTTCATAACGGTATAGATAAAAAAAAATATACTAGCCTAGTATCATGTTTATGGTAGATCTTATGTTTGGGTATCTTATTAATTACTTGCTTTATTTTAAATTAAGTTGTAGAACTGTTAGATGCTAGCATGATGTGGATATATTTTACTTGTCTATCCCAAATTCATGTATTTGGTTTTGATGTTATATTTGTTATTCTCGTGGGATTTTGTCTGATGCTTGGTCCGTTTCTGTGTGTGTTAGTTACATTGTAGTGTTGTGTCGTTGTTCTCCTCTTATATTTAAGTGTTTTCCTCAGTTTTAGTTTGTTACCCCGATTTTGTTTTTTGTCCATGGATTTATGAGTTTGAATAGCGGTATACTACTGTTGCCTTTATTTGAAACTTATTGTAAATCCAAGGTAAAAAGTGGACTACATTTCAAAACTTCTTTTACCCCTGGATAGGTGGTTAATTTTGTAAACAGGGACCGTTTGCAAGTTACCTGGACAGCTAAGGTTATTCTATACAGGTATTATTGAGGAATAAAACGTTTATATGTGTTACAAAAATGCCATGTCAAATAATAAAAATACCGAACTCGGAGGAAATTCGAAACAAAAAGTCCCTTGGCAAATAGATCAAACACATCAAACGAACTGTCATATTCCTGACTAGGTTAACAATTTCTTATTTAGAAAATGCTGGAATGAACATTGTTTTATATCTAGGTAAACCTCTCACTTTGTATGCCGATTGCATCAAATTCCATTATACGGATCCTCATCAAATGGATATTACTCTAAATAGACTAAACACGAAATGAAATAATTTCCAAAGTAAAATAAAAGATTACTATAACACATTGTTAAGATGATAAACAAATTCAGTTCCTAGAATCGATACTTCAAGATCATCGTGTATTATATGTGAAGTAGATACGAAATATTCATCAACAAGGTCTTGATATCTTCTGATGAATTTTTTTTTTTTAGAAAAAGGATGAGACGTTTGTCATAGATTCTGGTACTGAAATGACCGCTGATGTTAAATTCGACGTAGAAGTCTAAACATGAGGCAGAGCAAGCCTTGCATGTTTCTTTAATTTCTAGTTCTGGAAAATATATTGATGAATCCCAATCAGAAAAATTTGGATTCTTAATGGGAAAAAGTTATCAATATATCTGAATATGAAATACAATTATCTGGTTTCTTTGATCTTCGTGTTTTTGACAAGTGTCTGAAGGAACTTCAACTCATGTGAAAATATGGAGAGATCAGCAAGGTGCACACACTTTTCATTCTCATAGGAATGCTGACACTTTGTTGAAATATAAACTACCTCCAATTCAACAAATATATTATCAATTAGAAACTCCAGTATACTGGTCAGTTGTATCCTCTGTGTTGCATGTTTTACTTTTTTGTATAAAGATGTGGTATGATTGTCAATGATACAACTATCCACAAGAGACTACAAAATGACACAGAAATTAACAACTATGGGTCACCGCACGGCCTTCAACAATGAGCTAAGCCCATACCGCATAGTCAGCTATAAAAGGTCCCGAAATGACAATATAAAACAATTCAAACGAGAAAACTAACGGTCTCATTTATGAACAAAAAATGAACGAAAAATAAATATGTAATACATAAAGAAACGACAACCACTGAATTACAGGCTCCTGGTTTGGGACAGGCACATACATACATATTGTGGCGGGGTTAAACATGTTAGCGGGATCTCTACCTCCCTCTGACCTGATACAGTGGTATAACAGTACAACATAAGAACGAACTATAAAAATCAGTTGAAAACTGGTTCACTTTTAACAAAATATGTAGTACGTTATCCCCAGTTGATAAATTCATACCGTATGCTATCATTTTGATGTGGATTACTTCTTGAAGACGACTTTTCAATTGAACATGAAACATAGTTAGTATATGCAGATTTAGAAAATCTAAAGTTTTGAAAGAACCTTTTTCAGAGAACAATCGATATTTACAAATATCCAGAAAAGAGAGACAAAAGATACCAGAGGAACAGTCAAACTCATAGATAGAAATTAAACTGACAACGCCATGTCTAAAAAATAAAAACAAACAAACAGACAAATAAAAGTACACAAGACACAACATGGAAAACTAAAGACTAAGCGACCCGAATCCCTACAAAACTGGGGGTGATCTCAGGTGCTCCGGAAGGGTAATCAGATCCTGCTTCATATGTGGCAACCGTTGTGTTGCTCATGTTATTATAAACCCGGTAAGTAGTATAATTCGGTAGGTCACATTCGTAGTGAAAAGGGAAGTGGATTGTAATTACGACATAAGGAACATATCTGATATCATCTGTTGTTTTTTTTAGAATCGACATATTGTTAATACCCCTACGCGAGGAAAAAGTTTCACAGAGTATCTGAAGATCGGACAGAATATTTGTCAACCTAATGGACAATTCTTTCGTCGAAGGTGCAGATGATCCGATAATGTACCGTTATTTGTACGGAATTTTGTAAAGCTGATGTATACAAACAAGGTAAGTCATCCCATTTGCTGTTCAATGTAATATTAATCATAAAAGTTATTTTGTAGTTGGAGTTACAACAATTTTTATTAAAACGCATTTAATTTCTTTACCCTTCGAAAAAAAACAGACTCTTTCAATTATTTCTTCTATGAAATGTATCCAAATATTCGTATGTCGGTGTCCATTTGATTTATAGGATGTAGCACACAAGAATATATACACCTGAACGGTGTATTTTTATGAAATGTACATGTTAGTTCACCATTATCAAAATGGGTTTTACATTTGTTTTGTGCTTTGAAAAGGTCTTTTTGAACCTTTTCATGGTTTCAAATGTAAATTCACTGACAATACCTCTTTTAGCTAAATGTATTTTTTATGGTCACTTGATAAAACAGGATACACATGAAAAGACACAGACAACTCTCGAAAAAACACGGATGTATACAATGAAATTATTCTCAACTTGTGCGTCTCTATGCAATAAAATAATGTTTTTATAAAGTGTCTGTATATGAAGCCATATGTTCATTTGCTTTGAGATTTGCATTGATATGTGTATACGATTTGCCTGGTTGGAGCTAGTCTTGAAATTGCCGGGAGGTGAGAGTTTGGTTTTGATCCGTGGGATTGAGGCTGCCTTGGATCGGTGTTCCTTGCTTTTTGTGTGTGTGGGGTTTTTTTTGTTTTCGTTTTTTGCTGTGCATGTGCCGATTTGGTTTTATAAATGACCACCCTGTGTCCTTAGTTTTTCTATCTTATTCTATATTTTGGAATACAAGCAGTTTAAATCTAAATCGAACTATTTTAACCCAAAATAATGTAGGGTTGAAAATATTGTTTTTATCACAAGTACTTACATACATTGCATGGTCTTTGATATTAAGCTCAAGCATATAATCTATAAGTTTTGATATAGAAGAAGCCTGTTTGCTTACAATTATATAATAGATATTCAGAAAACATATTCACTATAAAAAAAAACGGTCCTATCAGGTTCACTCGAGAAAATCACGATTCCAGCCGGACATTTTACCTACTATGTTAAAAGGAAAGTGTGAGTTAAAGAATATGTTTCTTATGGTGAGGAAAATATTTGACATTAGAACGTAGAGTAAAACCCGATTTTTTTTTAAAGTAAAGTGTTGTGTTGTCAAGTCGTACAGTTTTGACTAACCGGTTACTCGGATAATCGTTCGACCGATTAACCGATTAACCGGTAGTTTACAATAATGTTTGAAAGCTTTATCCATAGTAATCTACACATGTACGTTTGTATAATACGATGATTCGAAGTTTGTCCTTTGGCATTATAAGGCTTATTCTGTGAGGATTTGATGGCGACGTTTGTCTTTGAATAATCCAATACACCGTATCTACTATGGCGTTTGTAATATCTTCAGATTGAAAAATAAGTAACCTTCTTCGTCAAATTGAAAATGTCTGAAACAATAATTCTTTCATTTTCTCTTGAAAAAATTATATGGAATGCTTCAATTTAAAAAGATTAAGCCTGTTACTCGTACCATCACGTACACATTAATTCAACTCTCGTTGGTTTGCATTTTACAGTTTTTGCGTTGGCATTTCGTTTAACCTTGCACGATGGACTTTGCACATTAAGATGTAGGTCTACGCAATATTAGATCAAAAATAAAATAATGAAGTAAAAATCGTAAAATTTATTCTGATTACTGATTTAAATTTACTGTTTAAAAAAGACATGTATACTAATTAGGTTCACTTTAGATCTCGTCCCTAGCAGATGTCTCTAGCTGATAGACACTATGTCTAAGTGTTATTTTATGGGTTTTTTAAATTAACAATAGCAATTAATTTACTGGACAGTTGCTCTGTCAAATTAATAATACGATAATTTCTAAATAGAACACAATTATAAAATGATTTCAATACACATTTATATTATTATTATTAAAATTGAAAAAAGTCCGGTTAACCGGTTAGCATTTTTTTGGTATTCGATATTCGTTCCTTTCGACGGTTAACCGTTGACAACACTAGTAAAATGTTTGTTGACCGGGAAAATTGTAATCAACGAGAGTTCTGGAAAGTAATCTACTGAAACGGCTATATTATTTGTATGCCTGTCCCAAGTCAGGAGTTTGTAATTGATGGGTTGTCGTTTAATGCTGCTTATCGTATTTGTTCTTCTGTTGAACCGATAAACCACTGTCCCAGAAAAAGCCTACGGTTGGTTAGCGCCTTCAAACATGTTTTACCCGGCCACATTCTATATGTAGAAATAAGAAGATGTGAAATATTAGTGCCAATGAGAGACTTCTCCATCCAAGTCACAATGTTTAAGAATTTAACATGTTCCTTTCCTTTAAAAAAAAGCAACACGTGAACATAAGAACGCTGACTGATCACCAAAAAACTGTTGCTGAATTTTTGTTTGCTTCTGATTTGAAATAACTGACTCTCAGTATAAGAAGATAATGATGATGTTCTACATATACTAAACATATGTCAAAATGTGTAGAGTCTTGCACAAGTCAGTTGAAAGCAATGTTGGATAGTTGTGAATAGTAAAGCTAGTGTATATTCAGCTACATTGTAAAGCTCAACTATTTTATTCATTGATATGTGTATACAAATGGCTTATTGTTAGCACTCAGTTTTCTTTTTTATGCATTTATTTGATTTAATATCATATCTTAATATTTTGTTTCTTGCATGAATGCCTTCATATTCTCAACTCGTTATTCGAGCTGTCTATACTCATGGTAGATGTGGTATAGATAGGTTTAGAGTCCAATTTCCATTTTAAATGAAACCCTGCAACTTATAAGACGGTTTCGTTTTTTTTCCTTGAGAGTAACACACCAGCTTTATTTGGACCTCTCAAACAAAGACTTATTCTGGTCTCATAAAACATCTAAAATTATAAGGATTTCCTGATTTCACTTAAACCAATCCAAATATTGTACAGGGAAACATGGTTTTGTTGAATATCTTATTTTCAGATGTTTTGTGATTTCCTAAATATACTCTCTAAAGGGCCGATTTTATAAAATAAATATGTAATTATAAAATGATAACATGATTCATATTTTGCACGTCAGACGCGAGTATAGTCTACAAAGAATCAGCAGTAACGCTCGAATAAAAAAGTTAGCGCTATAAAACCAGGTTTAATCCACCATTTTCTACATCTGAAAATGCCTGTACCAAGTCAGGAATATGACAGTTCTTGTCCATTCGTTTTTGATACGTTTTGTTATTTGATTTTGCCATGTGATAATTGACTTTCCGAATTGATTTTCCTCTAAGTTCAGTATTTTTGTGATTTTACTTTTTCCTTTGGGTGAAACTCCTTAGCATTTTGAAATTGTCAAACTTTATAAAAGGACAATGTTAAAAAATAAAACAGACGAGAAACATCTAGTAGATGTAAGAATATCGTAAGATATAATGATTGTGCTTGAAGGTCAAATGTCAAGTAAGCTCTTGCTGCTGTGAATTAAGATACGAAATGCAAGAATTTCTATTCACGAGGGAATATTTATGCATGAACGTAGTACTGTTGCACAAGAAGTAGTAAATAGAAAGCACTGGTACTCGGCATAGGAATACGCTTTTGCGTCATCACATATATTTTTGTCAGCTAATAATCCTAGACACAGATAACAACTAGAAAACTAAGTATAAATGACCTAGATCAAAGAGTCTGAGCTATGTTTGCTGTTAATTAAACACAAGTTGAGTAAAATTTCATTTATTCAGAAATTAATTTAAAATGCAACTTACTTCTTAACAATTACATGTATCATAGAACTGCATAGAAGACAATGACTTTAATACGAAAGGTGGGTTGATAAAAGTGACACCGAAACATAATAAACATCATAAAGATTGCACAAAAAAAAGTGAGATAAACTCACCAAAATATACAAAGTATATTAGCACTACTATGAGTCTTGTGATTATATAAATGACCTATATATAATAATGCTAAAAAGGGGGAAATGGTAGAGTTTTCAATTAAGGTTCACCAAAAGGAAACGGGAAAATATGGACGTATTTATTCCACAAAATCTATCATGAGTACAGACAAACTGATGCATCTAGGAACGTTTTAATGCATGACAGAACCTAGATATATAAAAAAAATTATATATTTTTTGGCCGGAAGGTTTTTGGTATTACAAAAGTGCAAAATATTATATAAACAATTTGTTTATTGAGTTGACTTTAATCCTCAATTGACATTACTTGTCCAATCCAATTAATTATGATAATGCTATAACTTAACTTAATTGTGCAGTTGATAAAATCCAAAAAGTACTGACTACTATTTTTTCTACAGTTAAAGATGGGCTTCAAAAAATATTGTGATAAGATATACAAAATCGCAAATCTGCCCTTCTTTCTGTTGGTGTCAACATCAAAGAAAACAAAGAACATTTACCGTCATTATACTGGATACCAAAACTTCACAAAACTCCATATAAAGAATGATACATAGCTGGGTCATCAAAATATTCGACTAGACATCTTTCTAAAGAACTGACTTCTATTCTTTCTACAGTTAAAAATGGGCTTCAAAAATTGTGTGATGAGATATACAAAATCATATATCTGTCCTTCTTTCATTTTGAATCAACATCAAAGAAAACTAAGACAATTTACCGTCATTAGTCTAGATACCAAAACTTCACAAAACTCCATATACAGAACGATACATAGCTGGGTCATCAGAATGTTCGACTAAACATCTTTCAAAAGTACTGACTTCTATTCTTTCTGCAGTTAAAGATGGGCTTCAAAAAAAAGTAAAATCACAAAAATACTGAACTTAGAGGAAGATCAATTGGGAAAGTCCATAATCACATGGCAAAATCAAATAACAAAACGCATCAAAAACGAATGGACAAAAACTGTCATATTCCTGACTTGGTACAGGCATTTTCAAATGTAGAAAATGGTGGATTAAACCTGGTTCTATAGCGCTAACCCTCTCACTTTAATGACAGTCTCATCAATTTCCGATATTTTTACATTGATGCGTTAAATAAACAGACACAATAAATATAATAGTCAAAATATAGGTACATCAGTCATCATCGTTTAACAATTTTAAAAGGAACAATTTAACATAACACAAAAACATCTACTATCTACGACACATTTATTGATTTGAGTGTCTGACGTCAGAAAATTTTTATACGTCACATAAATTTGTCGTTCAATGTGCGTACAAACAATTTTAAAATTTTCATGGGAATGTTAGCATACAGGGTTAAAAAATCAAAAGTATGTACGAATAAATTTAAGAAATAGACCGAGATTTAAACTAGTCCAAAAGTTATCTATAGAATTTATAAGAATCCAAAAATAGTTAATTCCACTACGCGATTGAATGATTTTGACGTTTGTGGTTCAACGTATATTGTAATTCATAATAGAAATATATCATAATGACATATAATAGAACAATATCATACTGACGGGATCTTTTAAAGTACAGAGTCACGTTATAAGAACAAAAGAAATACAAAAAGTCGCAAATACAAAACAAACCACAAAATAGTGTGATGAGATTTATTCTACCAGTGGTTGTAACCAGATGTGAATTTTCAAAAATTCAAAAGATTCATTGCTAAATCCTCGATCACAATCTTTGCAATTTTGCAGCAACATAAAGACTTTTCATTTTTCATTTTTTCTCTTTCTATGCTTTACACTACTCTTCCCCATGCTCAGATGAAAGATAGACTTCATCATCTCATTAAACAGAGCTTTTTCTATAAAAATGGGAACCGTAGATACAAATTTTGTTTCTAGTTTTGGGTTACAATAATTCATATTTTGTGATGAACCACACTGAATCTACCAGAAAATATACTGAAGATAATATAATCAAAATGTTAGACTTTTTGATCGACAATATATTTGTTGAGTTTGGAGGATTTATATTTCAACAGACAGTCGGTATTCCAAAAGGTGCTAATTGTGCACCCCTACTGGCCGATTTGTTTTTGTACTCATATGAAGCAGAATTCATTCAAAACCTTCTGAAAGACAACATTTTTTAATTTCACTTTTCGATATATTGATGATTTCCTATCATTGAATAACCCGTATTTCAGCCAATACTTACATATCATATATCCCAGTGAACTTGAAATTAAGGATACTACTGATAATAGAAGGACTGCTTCATACCTCGATCTTTTCCTCAATATTGACACAAATGGACGACTTCACACGAAAATCTATGATAAACGGGACGATTTCAGCTTCCCAATTATCAATTTCTAAATTCTCAGCAGTAGCATACCCTCTGCCCCTTCGTATGGTGTTTACATATCTCAATTGATGCTCGTGCATGTTCACACTAAACGGACTTCATATACAGGCGTGTGTTCCTAACGCAGAAACAAAGTTATGAGGACAGATTAAAAATGACACTCCGTAAATTTTACGGACACCATCACGAATTGGTTAATCCATACGATGTGTCTTTGTCCAAACTAACTAAGGACATTTTTACCACGCGTTAGATTATGGTTTGTAATTACGTCGTCTAATCTTATAATTACCGAACGTGACTTATTCCCGATTGTGACTGTTTTGCTGAGTGTGAATTCGCATTGCTATAAGACGTGTCACGGTACTTTTCTATCCAAAATTCATGTGTTTAGTTTTGATGTTATATTTGTTATTCTCATCAAAATTTGTCAACCCACCATTTTTTTTCTTAAAATGTCCTAGAAAATGGCCATTGTTATATTACAGTTCTTTCTGTGTGTGTTACATTTTAATGTTGTGTTTCTATTGTGTCGTAGTTCTCTTATATTGATGTGTTTCCCTCAGTTTTAGTTTGTAACCCGGATTTGTTTTTCTCAATCGGTTTATGAATTTCGAAAAGCTTTATACTACTGTTGCCTTTATTTAAGTGCAGTTGATGAAATGGAATATCATCTAGTCCATTTTCAAGACTTTATTTTGAAACTTGTGACTATCACAGTTGCATCTACTGACAGAACCAGTATCTGCGTTGTACGAACAATAGCAATAAATCTGCATTAAAAACTCTCTATTTGAACAAGAGAAAGGTCTTTGATAAACTTGTTCAACCATCTAAACGCTGTTATTGGCACCATTGTCAAGAAGACTTGTTTTATATGAACAATAATGACTCCAAACAATTTTAGCGGGAAATTGGTAACATTGATATAGGAAATGAAAGGCAATCGGCTATTCCGGATGAAGTTGTGCTGTCAGACGGCTCTGTAACAAACAATGTGGACTCAGTATTGCATAAATGGAAGGATTGCTTTTTTTTTAATTTGTTAAATCAGAGTAACAACTCAGATCCTAAACTTGTAAAAAAAGATTTAAATTTAGAAAATATTATTGTTTCTGAAATAATTGGAGTTATAAAGTGATAGAGATGATGAAACTTTACAATACGGACAAATTTTGTAATGTATACGTAGATGATTATATACTGGATAAAAATATAATTCGTCAGTTAGCAGTTAATATTTTTGATAATTATAAAACTGAATGGAGTACAAGGCTTGGTTCTTATGGTCAAGGAAACAAGTTGAGAACTTATAAATTGTTTAAATTTTCATACTCTACTGAACAATATTTGTTGCAAAATATACCTATTAGATATCGCAGTGCATATGCAAAATTTAGATGTGGAGTAGCACCTATAAAAATTGAAACTGGTCGTTACGAAGAAAGATTAGATTTAGATAAAAGATTATGTTTCAATTGTGATAATAGAGAAGATGAAAAACATGTATTGTTAACATGTCCATTATATGAAGATTTAAGGCAGTCTTTATTTATTGATATAATTTAACATGATAATATGTTTTAACTTTGTCAGTCAGACGGTGAAATATTTATATTTTTGTTCAAAAATGAAAATGTTTGTAGTTCTGTTACCAAAACCTGCCATAATATTTTATTGCGCCGAAATAGTATCTCATACTGTTAAAAATCATTGTTATTTTATTATTTACATGTATCAGGTTTTATCCTTGAATGTGCATGGTGATATTGCACTTTTATGTTTTGTGTAAATAACAAAACTATGTTTTAATTCTGTTGTTTTATAATTGTATATAACAGTCTCTCATAGTTCTTTTAAGAATGGCACATGCATTCTAAATTTTTATATTGTGTTTATACTTGTATGTATGTGGTGAGACTTTAATAAATTATTGAATCTGAATCAGAATATTCATATTGCTCATCTCAGATATGGACATTAATGCAGCCTTTCACCTCATTTTCTCATCAATGAATTTTATGTCAAGATGACATATATTTTAGGACCCTCGATTGTGACTATTACAGACGCATTCTGAAACAGCAAGTGGTACGCAACATACATTGGATATGTTTGAATTATATTGTACACAATGGAAACTTTATGTAACCCAGATAAGACAAAGATTATGATATTTTCTAAAAGAAAAAGCATAAGAAATAATCTACATGACTTCAAATTATATGGTTCTGATATTGAAATAGTAGATTTTTATCCTTATGTAGGCTCACTGTTTAATTGTAACGGTAGAACTAAAAATGCCAGAAAAAAAATTGATAGAACAAGCAGAAAAGGCACTCTATGCTCTTTACAGAAAAATGAGGAATTTAATTATCCTAATTGATTTGCAACTAAAATTGTTCGATTCTTTGGTTGAATCCATACTCTAGTGAAATATGGTGTTTCGAAGTCAAAGTACGATTACGAATGTTATCCTTCTGGTCAAAATTAATATTAAACAGCACGACACAAGACTAGTATACCATTGTTTGTATCACATACATAAGTTACTAATAAATATTGTTTCTAAGTGAATTAATTGTATAAAATCTACATTAGAAAACACAGCTTTGATCTATGTATTGAACAATCAATATATTTTAAGAAATGTTGACATCAAAATATATGTAAGTCAAATTTTACAAGACCAAATTATTCAAAAGTGGTTTAGTGATGCTGAAATATCAAACTTCCCTAACGGTTTAGTGATGCTGAAAGGTTTAGTGATGCTGAAATATCAAACTTCCCTAACGGTTGATATTATTTACTGTTTAAACACGCTTTTTGTTTAGAAATTTATTTAGTAAAATTGAAAAAAGAAAATAGAATATATATAATAAAACTTAGATGTTCAAATATCAAAATTCCATAAAAAAAACTTACTGATGGCATAACATTCCAAAAGAGGAAAGACTATGTACTTTGTGCAAAAAAAAATTGTATTGGAAATCAGTTTCATTTCTTATTTGTATGTCGCAATGACGAGTGTTAATAAAGTTCAAGTTAAAACTCTACTGACAAAATATTATTTCTCCACGAGTCGTATCTCAGATATGGACTCGAACGCAAATTTTAATCAGTCACTCATATGTGAAATGTAGGTCAAGATAACCTTATTTTTATCAGGACCCCTTGGTTATTCAAGGGGAGCTTCTCAAACTTTCCCCCAACTAAGCTTACTTTTGCACCTTCTGCATAAATGGGGGGAAAAATTAATAGCAAATTCCAGAAAAGAAATTTTCTGAAACATAAAATGCATTTAAAATTTAATTATTTAGATCCTGCTATTCCTTAAAACTTCTCCATGTGCACCTGTTTGTTTGTACTAAGAGTACAATGTGTGGTGTTAATACGGATTTACTGCCAAAAAGGTTATGATGAACCTTAAAATTCATAAACGATCTTTTCTCTTTCCCAAAACAAAGGCGAATGGCCGCATGTCTGAGCACATGTAAAATCTTGTATTTACAATAATTGGTATAATCTAATAGTTGAATTCGGATGTAAAACTACCTACCTGAAGTGGTTTGACTCCGGTTTCATTAACATTGTATCCGGAAGTGTTGTGAGCGCAAACCGATAGTGTGCCTATGCACAGGCTGATGTATAATGTAAATGATAATGACATGTAGGATATCTGGTCAACACAATAAATACAATTTTCAAAACCGTAATATAATACCAATATTTAGATGATATAAGGTTGAACTATATAAACAATCATTTTAATATTATCTTAGTCTGGTAGTATCTATTAGTGAAATAAAAAAAATTACCAAAAAATCTGTTTGTTTGATTATCTTTCTCCTTTCTGACCAATAAGTTCCCGACCTCAGGTAGATTTGGTTTTCTATTAATTTATTCATGCTTTTCGATATTTTCTCATGATATGACTGAAATACAAATTATCAAATGATAAACGGTCAGAAATAATCAGTTTATTCTGGTTCATTGTATATAAGTAAATTATTCCCAGGTTTATTGTCACAATGCAAAAAAAGCAAGCTGCTTCCAAAACTCGCAAATATATATAAGCGTGAACTCATCAGTGATTTGTAACAACAAATATAGGTCAAAGTACGGCCTTCAACACGGAACATTGTCTCACATCGAACTGCAAGCTATAAAGGATACCAAAACAAATCTAGGTTAATAAAGCGGATTTTTACATTTGTAATAGAATGTACATTTGTTATATACCAGACTTAATGAATAAATAGCCGAGAATATAGTTTCATGTTATATTCATAACGGCCAAGTAACATCGCTAAAAACAATTGCTGCTGCATTTTATTTCGGAAACCTAAAAGTCTACATATTCAAAGGATAATGTTCAACAGTCATTTGTTCTTGTTCGGGGTTATTATCAATTCCAACCAAAAACAAGACTATTTATTGTCGACAATGCTCTTTAATTTCTACATTAATGAGCTTGCTTTAAAAAATACATCCCCAATGGAGTAGGCGAAACTTGGGGCATTTGTTTGCCCAGCTTAGAATAATGTTAAGTATACATATGTGTATCATTTGGTTACATGTACTTATGATATATATCACATTTTAAATATGGTTGACGTGGTAATGGAGGTAGATATTTTTTTAACAATATGTCTGAAAACCACTGAAATACCCTGAATTCATTAAAATAATAATGCATGTGGTCGGTAAATTAAGTATTTATGCTGTGTCTTTATTGCAACATGACGTTCCATACAATACTGACATAGTACAACATCCTCATTGCATGAAATCTATAATTGGTAACATTTTGGGTTTATATTTGGGCTTTGAATTAAAGCTGATCTAAGAAGAGATCAAACCTTATATTTTTTTCTCAGAATCAAACGGTTCTTCCATGTAAGATTTTGCCATCTCAACTTGATAGGTATCAAGGTGTAATACCACCATTGATTTCTCCTATTAGTTTTTGTTAACTATGCACTTTAAAAAAAATGTTCAGACTTTATCCTTGTTTCAAATTAAGAAATACTCGGCAAGAGTAAAGTTTTAGCCTCTCCAATACTATAGAAAAAATTTCACATAATGTTTCATTGCATATAAAAACAATAGTTTACACACTGAAATGTCTCGCCTTCTTTATTTACCATTGATATTATGTTAATAGTCATTTACTACAATTACCACATAAACTTAAATTGATTAAACAAAATGAGGCTAAGGTCATATAACCAGACAAGAACTTCATGTACACACTACTATCATTTAATACTCTAAATATAGTTGACCTATAGCTTATAGTTTCTAAGAAACAGACTTAATCAAGAAAACTTAACATTGACTAATAAACCATAGAAATGAGGTCAAGGTCAGATGAACCATGCCAGACAGACATGTACAGCTTACAATCCTTGTATACAACAAATATAGTTGACCTATTGCTTATAGTTTAAGAAAAACAGTCCAAAACGCAAAAACTTAAAACTGGGCAATGAAGCATGATAGTGAGGTCAAGGTCAGATGACACCTGACAGTTGGACATGTACATCTTACAATCCTCCATACAAGTGTACAAGCTTTAATAACCATGTAACCTCAAGTTTCCAAAATATCTTATCAAAACACCAAATAAAAAGATGATGCTTAGAAACACCAAAGATATATGTCTATGACGCAGATTATTTTTACTGCAATGATATATCATTGCCCAATATATGCTCACAAAAATGTGTCTGTACATTCAGATACACATCAGTGATGTACAATTGGAAAGATGGAAAAAGGTGTATAAAATTGGAAAATATGGAATAGGATGTAAACTATAGAAATTATTTTTTTTCTTCGGAAAACAAAATGCAAACGCCAAAAGTAATCAAGCCTCTTGTCCAAAAGCTCAACAAAATTACAGAAATAAATTGGTCGTCCTCTAAGAAACTTGTTTGGTTTATTATGGAGAGTTGTCTCATTGGAAATTATAACACATCTTCTTATTTACCTATTAGGACTTATTATCGATTTTCAATTTAATGGAATGAATCGTTCTCATTCAAAGAAAGAAAAAGTTTGAAACCATTTTTCAAACTTTTGTCCGCATTAAATGCAAGATAAATTGTTGCTATACATTTTACCGATATAGATAAACAGTTGATGTGTTCTTTTCCTCTATAAATGGTTACTAAGAATTGTGATCACATTCACTCATGATTTTTTAGGTAAGATCTATGTAATAATCCATAAAGTCCTGAATCAAAAAATGTCTGGTTACAAGGTACTTTGGTATCAAATAAGTGTGGTTGCTTATCACTTTTAATATGAATTTGACTTCTTACTGTTGCCCTGTAATAGTGGCTGTAATCGTCCTGAATATTTATCACATGTATTGTATGATTATTTCTTTTATCATTTCTTACAAGGACCAAATACATCTCAAATATTTTTTAAGTAACTTTTCCGTACTTTTGGTCATCAAATCATTGCAGTATTTTCACTTTAATCCAGATGAGCTGACAAGAATGTATAATGATATTTGTGCTTGAGGTTATTTTCATTCTTAGATAGTTCACATGAAGCACTTTCAAAAAATAAACAAATGTATTTCCTACATTAAGAAAAAAACTAATACATATTTGATTAAAGATTAGTCAAAGACTGCTCTGTAACACCCACTGAATAACATTTATTTTTAATCAGATTAATGTTGCTATTTTATTTACCATTAAACGCATGAAAATTTTGTACTTGGTTGGTTATTACAAGTTTGTTTGGTGTTAAATTATTTCCCCGTTTGAATGTTACAACTTTAAAGGAAAAAATGGATGAATTATTTTAAGTAACTTAATTTGACATAAAGCGTTAGTATATAAATAGGGAACACATTGTAATTCTGGTCAAGGTGTTGAAGCTGCACCATGGAGGGAATCAAATTAAATCTGTGCCTCTTGTGTATATTTACCTTTGACGTCTTGGGTAAGCAAATTGTTTTTATTGTCCATACCAATTGAACCCATTTTGTTGAATAATATTGATTAATTTAAAGAAGAAAAGAAAATGCATGATCCAAATTTTTTTACAGTGTAATTTCATTCCCCTATTTGCCATTTGAGGCATAAAACATGAAGAAATAAGTTTGGGAGGGCTTTAAAAACATTGTCAAGTAACAAACTGTCCGCACAGGGACTATATTCGTTAACAACGAAAAATCAAATGACAAAAACAGTGTTCCCGGATCTAATATCATAAAAATCAACATCACATTTGTTATAAAAGATTTATTTTACATGTGGAGTATAAGGCAAACATACGTAGATATCATTTGCAGTATTTAAGTATTCATGATATAGTTTTTGAAATACTAAAGCTTTTCTACCTCAGGAATAGAGTACCTTAGCTGTATTTGGCAAAACTTTTAGGAATTTTTGGTCCTCAATGCTCTTCAACTTCGTACTTTATTTTGGCATTTTTAACATTTTTTTATTCAAGCGTCACTGATGAGTCTTTTGTAGACGAATTGCGCGTCTGGCGTAAATATTAAATTTGAATCCTGATATCTATGATGAGTTTATCTAATTATAACAATACCACAATACCACAGTTTATAACTCTTAAAAATACCATCTGTTAATTTTGTTTTACAAAAAAAGGTAATCCATCTCACTTCGAGTATCCTATTTTAACATTTCTATTCAAACATATAAGTTTCACAAAATCTTCTATTTCTATTATATTATTTTCTTGTAACCAAGTTTTACATAAAAACAAAATTTCGTATGCATTTAAAAAGTTTAAAAAAAAAACGTCTTCATAACAAAAACTTAATCCATGTACATTCCAACTTAAACATTTCAAATTGTTCAAGTGTTCCCTGTTCTGTCCCTATGGGATATACTCTTTACAACCCACAAAAAATTGTCCTTCACAAAATATGCATTGATATCCATGGAGCGCAGTTCTTTCAGTAATAGTTATTTTTCTTTTCTACGTTTTTGTATTTGTAATTGTTTAGATATTCAAAAGGTGAATCTTTCAAATTATTCGAAACTTTCTTTACAGGATCCCGCATCTCAAAATTAATTTTTTAAACTTTACCAGGATTGGTCTATTTTTTTCTGTTTTCTTTCCCAATCTAAACTAATCCCGTATTGTGATTTTATTTGCAGGGTTTTCAATTTTTATGTTTTTACCACAGAATTCCAAAACTACATTCTAGCACAGATCTGTTTCATTTTCCGGAATGTTGTAGAATATAAAATTATTCCTCATATGGACATCAGTTAACTCGTTTTGTAACCTGCCATTTTCAATTTTTACTTGGTCTATTGTTTTGCTCAATTTGTTCATCATTCACATGGTTGTTTTTCAACTTCTTAGCTAATTTTCCAACCTCAGTTTTAAAATTTGATAGAGAGTTTTTTGCTCATCAAATTCGTAATTGATATACTATTTACTTGACTCTATCTGACCAAAACGGTCGTCTAATGTCTTTGTTGTGTTTTCTAGTTTTATCACTTTTGAATTAAAACTGGTTACTTATGTGTCAATTTGTTCTTATTTGTTTAACTGATTTTCAAATCTGTATATTCTACTAAATAGTTTGTCTACCCACTGTGGTCTTGTTGCATAGTGGAAAGAGTTTGGGGCTATACGTGCTGTACAGGCATAGAAATCATTTCAGTGTTTGGCGTTGAACACATCTTTTGGCTTTGACTTTGACGAGGAAACATATTATTTAGATTATGGCAGTGAAAGTTAAATCGCCGTTATCAAAGTGATTATTAATTAACTGTTTGTTTACATTTGTAATGTCACCTGTTTATCGCTTTCCTTAGGACATGTTGATTGAGTTTTATTTTTTTTGTTTCGTCTTCTTTTTCTTTGGTTTCTATTCATCAAAATCGTTTTAACACTACTGTCACTGGTGTTACTTACGTTATTTCTTTCTGTCTCTTTTTGGCCATAGTCAACATATAAACTTATAGTTTTGTCTCTCGACTAAAAATCCTGACTGTTCATTACATATCACGTGACGGATGATTGAATGACAAAAAAACACACCTGTATAAATAGAAAACTGTCATTTATTATGAAAATGACGAAGAAGTAACAAAAGGATAAACATGTAGAATTAAATTAATAATTATATAATAGTTCTTGAAAAACTGGTCATTATCATTTTATATTTAACGAAAACATATAATAAACAATTCAACAACTTAAATATAATATTAAAATCAGGAACATGTTTCATAAAAGGTAAATCTCTCTAAGCAGAGAAGCCACGCCCCAGCGGTCATTATCAGACGGAAACCACGCCCCACCGGTCAGTATCATGTAAAAGTTCGTTAACGACCGATTTTCTGGTCCGTTTTTTCTGTTAATGACCGATGCAATGTGCCGGATGCGTGAGACCACTCGAAAACCTAGGATCTAGATATGAAAGAGGCCCATGTCTCCATTTCCTTTTAAATCACAGTAACAAACATTTCCAACAAAGATATATTAGTACATTTATCTATATTGAATATTAACCTCTTGCATTATGGTTCACAGAGTCCTATGTCCCTATGACATCCAATAACTAACCCCAGCCATAGTACCTACAAAATATAACAATATTCAATTCAACATGTATGAAGGATTAAATGAAAGATGCTCATTACATTTTTAGTTATATACACAATTATGTTTTTCTCTTATTTATCGTACTTTTTTTACTACTTCTATAAAAATGATGAAGATCTACATAAAAAAAAATGGGGAAAAAAATCATTTCATCAAAACATCTTGCATTGTTTGTGTAAAATCCACTTGAATGTGGTCTCCATTAATAACCTGTGTTCATATAAATAAAATTGAGAAAGGAAATGGGGAATGTGTCAAAGCGACAACAACCCGACCATAGAGCAGACAACAGCCGAAGGCCACCAATGGGTCTTCAATGCAGCGAGAAACTCCTGTACCCGTAGGCGTCCTTCGGCTGGCCCCTTAAAAAATATGTATACTAGTACAGTGATAATGGACGTCATACTAAACTCCGAATTAAACACAAGAAACTAAAATTAAAAATCATACAAGACTGACAAAGGCCAGAGGCTCCTGACTTCCAAAATTGCGGCGGGGTTAAACATGTTTATGAGATCTCACTCACCCCTATACCTCTAGCCAATGTAGAAAAGTAAACGCATAAAAATACGTACATTAAGTTCAAGAGAAGTCCGAGTCCGATGTCAGAAGATGAAACAAAAGAAAATAAATAAAATGACAATAATACATAAATAACAACAGACTACTAGAAGTTAACTGACATGCTAGCTCCAGACCGCAATTAAACTGATTGAAAGATTATGTCTTCCTCATATGAATATCAGGCGCAATCCCTCCCGTTAGGGGTTTAGTATCATACTATCATAAAATATATGAGAAGAACATAACCCGTGTCATGCCAACAACTGTTTTTTAATAAATGTGTTTAGTTCCGATGCAAAGACCCTATAAGTGAATCAATATTTAAGCCAAAATATGCAATCTTTAATGATAAAATTAACGGTACCAATTTTCTTGCATCAGATGCGCATTTCGACAATACATTTCTCTTCAGTGATGCTCGTGGCCAAAATATTTGCAATCCAAAGCTTATATAAAAGATGAAGAGCTATAATCCAAAAGGTAATGACCTGACAACAGTATCGTATCTATATCCCTTGTTAATAAGTCTGTTTAAAGGTTTTGTAAGCTTTTGAGATGAATACTGACATTTCTGTGCTTTGTAAAGAATATTACCATAAAAGTTTGGATGTGAAATAAATGAACGTATAAGATGCCTGCATGTTGAGTTGTATTTACGAATTATTTCCTTATACCGATGATAAAATTTAGTAAATGATTTGACTAGTTTGTGATATCGAAAACCCTGATGTAATAATTTTTCAGTAATACATAAATTTCTCTCGCTAAAATCTAATACGTTGATACAAACATGAGCGAATCGTACAAGTTGAAATATATAAACACCATAAGATGGTGACAAGGGAACCTCACCATCTAAAAATGGATAATTAACGATAGGAAATGAAAAATCACCTCTTTTATCATAAATTTGTGTATTAAACTTCCCGTTAATGCTAAAGATATCAAGATCGAGGAAAGGGCAGTGGTCATTGTTAGTGTTAGCTTTATTTAAAGTAAGTTCAATAGGATAAATTTCTTTAGTATACATACTGAAGTTGTCATTATTAAGAGCCAATATATCATCCAAATATCTAAAAATATTGTTAAATTTTTGTATCAAATGTTGTTTCGATGGGTCTTTGCTAATTTTAGTCATAAATTGTAATTCATTAAATACAAAACCAGGTCCGCAATAAGTGGTGCACAGTTAGTCCCCATTGGAATTCCAATAACTTGACGATATACGGAATCTCCAAAGCGAACACAGATGTTATCAAGTAAAAATTCAAGCACATGTCCAATTGACATAGGTTTTTTGTTTATTGCTACTAAAAATGACCTAAAAGAGTTTGAACATATGTTCTCGCATTGTGACGTTTTAAATGCCCAGTTAATTAGGGGTGTGAATGTGAATATGAGGTAAAGTGGTATATAGGGTAGAAAAATCAAAACTATGAACAGATTTAAAATCACCAATATATGCATGCAATTTATCAAGTACTGCCAATGAGTTTTGACACTCCAAAAGTAATTAGTTCCACTATTTTCAAATGACTTATTTGAACAATTTATTATCAGGTTTTTGATTGTACCAAGTGAACTAGTAAGTAAAATAGACAATTTAGTAGTGGAACAATGGCTGGAAGATGAAATAAATCTATATTTGTAAGGTTTTTTGTGAAGCTTCGGAAGTCAGTACATAGTTGGGACTTTCATGGTATTTGGTTCTGCTTGTAAAGGAGTAGCTAAAAGTTTGTGTTTGTTACAGATGTCGTTTTCTGAAAATGAAGTCAGTTGGAATGATTGTGAATTCGTGATTTCCTTTTGCAAAACCTCAATATAAAATTTACGTCAAACAATAATGATATTATTAGCAGCTTTGTCAGCCGGGACAAAAACAAATTCCTTGGCTAGTTTTTTAAGTTTATGTTTGATACGCGAAAAAGGGTTTTTATGATTGTTGTTTAGAGTAATATGTTCTTGAAAATGTTGCATTCGAATATTAACTATCTTCACTACTGAGTTAAAAAAAAGAGTCCAAAGATTTGTTGTCAGCTTTTTTCCCGTTTTACCCATTTGATATGCACATATTCAGCTGCATTCTCCATCATTGTCTGAAGGCATAACAAAACGTTTTTCGCAAAACCAGGTTCAACCCATCATTTTTTTTCTTAAAATGTCCTGTAATAATTCAGGAAAATGGCCATTCTTATATGAAAGTTCGTTTCAGTGTGTGTTACATTTTTGTGTTTTGTTTCTGTTGTGCCGTATTACTATTATGTTTGATGTGTTCCCCTCAGTTTTAGTTTGTAACTCGGATTTTTTTTTTTCTGAATCGATTTATGAATTTCGAACATCGGTATACTACTGTTGCCTTTGTTTTTCCGTTTATGTACAGAAGCCGTGGGTTGTGCATAGGTAAGGACCATTTTCCTAATAGGTCCCATAGCTAATGGCTTATTGAGCAACTTCCTATTTACTCCACCCCATTGTCTATTTCCCTATTCTGCCTTAATACCGGATTATATGACAAATACTTTTCTCTTCAACATTGACAGTTTTAGAAACAGCCTCACTCCAAAACGATGTTGTTCTCCCAGAATCAAGAAACGCATATGTTTCAACATACCGGTATTTGTTGCAACCTATAGATTCCAATCTGATCGGTACAATTGGCAGGGATTGACTTTTATTTTCTACGGCCCTATGTTCGTGATCTTGAAAGTTTCTCTTGTTTTGGATCTTCGTTTTGCAGGTTGTTCCATTGACGTGACGTGAGTCAATATGTTTAATTGTTAGCTGCGTTATATGGCAGTTTGCACATGAAGCATTTTGTTGACAGACTGCTTTTTGATGACCAGACTTAAGACAAGCAAAACATATTCCTTTCATTTCCAAGAAACGTTCCTTCAAATCCTTTTAAAATAAAAAGCTGTACAGTTGTCAAGTGAATGATTCATAACCTTGCAAATTTAACATGGTGTCATAAATGCAACCAACATAGATCTTGTAAATACGACTGGACTCTTTCTCGTGTAACCCCAATTACAAGGTATTATGCAAAGAGAGAATAAAGAAGATAGTGAAAGTTCCAAATAGAAGCCCAAAACATATTTAGAATAGCAATTCAAATTATTACCAAAAACAAATTTCAGCCTTAAAGTGAACTCCATAATTATGATACGTTAATGAATCTTGCAATTTAACAAAAAAATTGTTTTTCAGGTTTTTCAAATGGTAACATATACAACGCTCATGTCTCATCTTATGCAGGTATGTTATGCTTTTATTGTTTAGTTTTGTTTGTTTTAAATTTGTTTTAAATTCCGGGAACTAAGAATGCCTATCTAAGTTTGTTTATATAGTAACAATGTTTACCATGCAAAATGAGATAGGAAAACATATTCGGTTCGTCAACGAAATTTTTTAAGTCTTAAAAGATTTTTAAAAACTTGTTGACGTTTCATTTTTTAATAATCACTAGAACATACCCGCGACTCCGTGAATAATTTAAGTACATGCGCCACATATTTGAGCCTGTATTTTAAGTATTCGGATTGACATCTGATAAAGTCATGCTTATTACAGGTGCACTATTTTATCAACTTTCAAAATCCTCCTGTTAAACCCGTTCTAGTTTTCCCACAACAACCTGAATCTACATGTGACAATGATTGACTTAAGTAATACCAATCCCTGTATAATGATTTACAATTCAATTATAATTGATTGACATCATGCTTGTCAATTTGAGAATTACAATCTTTGTCCTTAAGTGCAGTTTGCTTCATCGGGGTTTTCTTCCTGGCTATGTGTTGAAATGAAATGCACAGCTCTTTCACACGTGATATGTCTATCATAACGAAAACATTTACCGATTTGAAATAACTTATTTTTTCGTACATTGAATTGGTTTCTCCTTTGTCCACATCGTGCAGTACGAAGTGGTTAAATGTGTATCCTGAGAAAACATGGAGGTAGGTTTGTTAGATTTGTTTTCTGTTAACTGACTAGTTATATTCTTTTATGAAATTGTCATTTTAGTTTCTTCTTTAAAGTGAGTCGACTTCCCAAATATTTTGCTATGTGCCTGTTTTGACGTTTTAAATTTCAAGGGTAATCTATGTGTATTTGATAAATTATTATGTAGGGATGTCAACGAGTACTCGAGTATCACTCGGTAGTACCGAGGATCGATAACCAAAATGATA
Source organism: Mytilus edulis (assembly GCF_963676685.1). Classification (NCBI taxonomy): domain Eukaryota; kingdom Metazoa; phylum Mollusca; class Bivalvia; order Mytilida; family Mytilidae; genus Mytilus; species Mytilus edulis. The sequence goes on from NC_092347.1 coordinate 50,347,824, forward strand.
CTCGACTAATCAGTTTCCTGTTAGAGTGCTGTTGCTTTCTTAAAAAGCAATTCGAATGTTTTCGTTTAACTGTCATTTTAAATTCCGGTAAACAGAGGTCGGATTTATAAACAAGAGCACTTATCCAGTCTTAAACTTTCAGCTAATACTACACTGATAATAAACTGATAATCGTAACTTGAATTACGACGATCCCAATTAGGCGACGGCAGAAATAGGATTAGTATTTTCAGTCACTTATCTGAAATGTTGTCTGTTGTTGTCAGGAGTAACTCAGCTGCAAGGTTTCTCTATACTATAACCGTCATATTTGAATCGTAACAGTGCACTATGATTGTATAAGCGCTTAGAAATTTGCCGTCTTAAAATTCGGGGTGATAATCGTAACTCGGTGGCATTTTTCTTGCACGATAATCGTAATTTCAGTAGTAACTGGAAAATAATAAATGTGTCTTAAACCCGCTGCAATTGATTGCACCTGTCCTAAGTCAGGAATCTGATGTTCAGTAGTTGTCGTTTGTTGATGTGGTTCTTGAGTGTTTCGTGGTTTTTTTTTATATAGATTAGACCATTGGTTTTCCCGTTTGAATGGTTTTACACTAGTTATTTTTTTGGGCCCTTTATAGCTTGATGTGCGATGTGAGCCAAGGCTCCGTATTGAAGACCGTACTTTGACCTATAATGTTTTACTTTTATAAATTGTGACTTGGATGGAGAGTTGTCTCATATCACATCTTTTTATAACAGGTATCTTCTTCCAGTTTTTCTATGGTATTTGTTTTGTGTAAAAACGGCAAAATTCAATTAAACGATGACATTAATGCAAAACAAAATGAAGCAATTTTCAGGTTTATACCCAGGACAAACTTACTTATATATCTCGATTAAAACTGACAACAATATGCATCACCTTTTAATATATACATGTAACTGTTAAAGATATGAAAAATAAAGCAGCTGTCGAGTCAGTTATTGTGGTAAATATATACTTTAATTTCTTTCAAAGTTTTAATGTTGTGTGCGCGTTTAGGGTTTAGGGGAAATGGATTGGTTGGTTTTAGCAACTCAAGAATATGATAGTTGTTGTTCATTCGTTTGATGTGTTTTGTCATTTGATTTTGCCATGTGATTAGGGACTTTCCGATTGAATTTTCCTCGGAGTTCAGTATTTTTATGATTTTACTTTTTATCAATATCCCGTTTACAAAAATTGAAATCCTTTCAATTCATTGATCCTAATGAAATTCCCGTATTCCACAATTTGATATGCCATATGTTTTGCCTCAAAAATCGCATATATCCAATCAACTTAATCAATAAAATATACCCTATACCACGGGGTTGGCTGTTGGTTATCTCCTACTATAACTATATAAGTCATAACATGGATTTTTGATTTTCGGCAATATATGAATGGTGAAGTTTTTTAAATTCCAGCAGCACGCCAAAAGTGACCCTAACCCCTCCCCGGTTCTATATAAGCCTCAAGTTCGCAGCCAGTTTTGAGTCCCGTTTTGTTTATATTCATGGATGGCTCCAGAAATTTTGAAAAAGGGATATGAAGGAGGGTTGCTATTATCTGAACGTGTATACTAAAATTCTGAACAAATGAACAAAATTTTCTATTTCAACAGTCTTGAAATTGTTTTACATGTGTCATTTCTGGGCCTTTTATAGTTGACTATGTTGTATGGGCTTTTTTCATTGTTAAAGGCCGTACGGTTACCTATAGTTTTTAATTTCTGTGTCACTTGGTCTCTTTTGGAGAGTTGTCTCATTGGCAATCATACAACATCTTCCTTTTTATAATTTATCACTAGTTTTATCTAATCTGACACGCGCGTTTTGCCCGACAATTACCGTCATATCTCGTAAATTCCATTAGAGTTGCCTCTTCTCTCACTTCCATATTTTTGGACACTACTAATTCCTGGAGTTTTCTGTATTTAAACATAGTTCTTGTTTCCCCATTTCCAAATTTCCCGAAGTTTGTTCTCCTTTCCAATGTTATGATACACTAGTATGTAGCTGTTTACATTAGAACTATTTATCATATATGCACAAAAAGAAAAGTCATGAGACGTTGGATTTTTTTTTTCACCATATTTTCAGCATATGCTTTCAGATAGCTGTTTTAGTGTCAATGTCAATCAACCACTATCCAGTTACGATTATCTTTGCATTTTTTACTACCGAAATTACGATTATCCTTTTTTTAATAACGATTATCATCCCGAATTTTAAGCGCTTTGACAATTATAGTGCACTGTTACGATTATAATGGTAATGGTATAGAAAAACCTTGCAGCTGAGTAACTCTTGGCAACAACAGGCTACATTTGAGAAAAGATTTTATCTATTCCTGTCGTCGCCATATTGGGATCCACGTAATTCCAGATACGATTATCAGTTTAACACCAGTCTCTTAGTCATTCCCCACCTCTGTTTCGTCAGAGCATATATTTACATCAGCAGGAAAGTTAGAAAAAAAAACAGTTAGTTACATTACAAAGTTCAGAAATCGAATCGTCCCGGAAATAATATTCTTAGATTATTAAAACAAAATAGTTGCAACCTGTGTCGACACTCCGAAATAATTAAAGGCATCAGCAAGTTCTAAATGAAATCATCACCCCTTTGTTTTTCTTAAAATTTGTTTTTACGGTTCCCAAATACTATTGTTTGCGTAATCATTTTTCATAAGAAATTGCTTAATTACTTAATTAGATCATTGCCACTTTATATAACCAGTTCATGTAGTAAATGATATATTAATTATTGTATACAATTTCAAATTATCTAATCTAATGTAATCATGCTGACGGTTTTACGTTTATAAGACAACGACCCATAATATTTGAAATTGGTATGAGTTTGTTATTTCATTTTGTAAGTGTTTTACCGAAGCGAGTACTCGAGTACCGCTCACAGGGGCGGATCCAGCCATTTTAAAAAGGGGGGGGGGGTCCTAACCCAGGACAAAGGGGAGGTTCCAATTACATGTCCCCATTCAAATGCATTGATCGTCCAAAAAAAGGGGGGTTCCAACCCCCGGTACCCCCCCTCTGGATCCGCGCCTTCGCTCGATAAATCCATTGAGTACTCGCTCAGTAAATTTCACCGAGTTGACATCCCTATTATTAAGTCATTTTCACAAATTACTCGAAACCTTTGCTTAATCCTTTCATCGATGGAAATTTTTGGTTTTGAAGATAAGCTGTGCCTGGAAAAACATTTTTATAAAAAGGATACGAAAATTTTATGTTTACGGTTGTTTATATATCCCGTAGATATGATCAATATGAACTGATGATTCCATTTGGATAATCATTTTCTTAAAAAAGCAGTTTCTATCAAAAATATGTTATCCAAATTTATAGATACGAATAAACCAAATACATTTCATGGATTCCTACGGCCGTAATGAGGTGCGAAATTTGTATGTTTTCCATCAATTAGAAATACAACTTTAAAATTTTGATGGATTCAGTCGAGGATTATGCCAGGCAAGGGGCTAAGCGTGCGAAGGAACATGTAGACACTCTTTCCGAATGGATTAAGGCAGTGAGGTCGTTGATACAAATCAGAATTAAGAAACTAAATGGGTCTACCAATGCCAATGCTACCGCAATCTTTAAAGACCCTAATGTTACAAAACACTTATCCTACCTTGATGACAAATATGTTGTTGTCCCCGCAGATAAAGCCCCAAACAACATCGTTTTGTGTGTAAAACTCATTACATAAACTGCTTGATAAACGAATTAGGTATTGACAATTCACTTGAAAACCCAACATATACCCTCACGACACTTACCAAAGATGAAATCCTGGATAATCACAGGTCTTTTCTATGTTCCTTTGGAATTTCAACCAAAGACAAAGAACTGGATCTTCGATTCCATCACGGTATTGGATACCTAAATTACATGTACATAAGTGTCCTTACAAACAACGGTATATTGCTGGGTCTTCCAAGTGCTCCACGAAACCTATTTCTAAATTATTAACATCTGTTTTGAACAGCGGTATACTACTGTTGCCTTTATTTATCAGCAATCAAAGATGGGCTTCCAAGTTTTTGTGAAACTGTCTATTCTAGAGGTGGCGTGAATAAGATGTGGATACTTAAAAATTCCAAAGATCTTTTAGAGTACATACAATCTAGCTCTCTTTCATCTTGTAATAGTATTAAAACATTTGACTTTTCTACGCTTTACACAAGTATTCCACATTATAAACTAAAAGACAAATTGAAAGAGTTGATATTGCTTTGTTTCATAAACAAGTATGGCCAACGTAGATACAAGTATCTTGTCTTAGGGAGGGATAAATCTTACTTTGTAAAGGATCACTCTGATTCAATCAAAAAATTCTCTGAAACTGACATTATCATGATGCTTGATTTCTTGATTGACAACATATTTATTACTTTCGGAGGACGTGTTTTTCAACAGACTGTCGGCATTCCAATGGGAACAAATTGTGTCCCTCTTCTTGCCGACTTGTTTCTTTATTACTATGAGGCTGACTTCATACAGGAACTTCTTAGGAAGAAAGATAAGAAGTTAGCGATATCCTTTAACTCTACTTTCCGCTATATAGATGATGTTCTTTCACTAAATAATTCAAAATGTGATGACTATGTGGAACGCATCTATCCCATAGAACTAGAGATAAAGGATACTACAGATACAGTTAAGTCGGCATCATATCTTGACTTACATCTAGAAATTGACAATGAGGGTCGGTTGAAAACAAAGCTTTACGACAAAAGAGATGATTTCAGCTTTCCAATTGTGAACTTTCCATTTCTAAGTAGCAACATTCTAGCAGCACCTGTATACGGGGTATATATCTCCCAATTGATATGATATTCCCGTGCTTGCATTTCCTATCATGATTTTCTTGATAGAGGGTTGCTGCTCACAAGGTAGCTATTAAACCAAGAGTTCCAAATGGTGAAGTTGTAATCATCCCTTCGTTAATTTTACGGACGCCATCACGAGCTGCTTGACCGTTATGGAATAACCGTTTCACAAATGATATCGGATATGTTCCTTACGTCGTAACTACAATCCCCTTCCCTTTCATGAATGTGACCTACCAAATTAGACTATTTACCGGATTTGTTATTTCATGTGCAACACGACGGGTGCCACATGTGGAGCAGGATCTGCTTACCCTTCCGGAAGACCTGAGATCACCCCTAGTTTTTGGTGGGGTTCGTGTTGCACATTCTTTAGTTTGTCTGTTTGTATTTTTCATTTTTAGCCATGGTGCTGTCAGTTTATTTTCGATTTCTGAGTTTGACTGTCCTTCTGGTATCTTTCGTCCCTCTTTTGGTGTAGATTTTGAATAAGTTAACCATTGGTTGTTGAATTAAATGTTTGTACGATTGTCATGTATTAAAAAAACTAGTTCATTCTTTGAGAGTAAAATTAGACACTAGCTATAAGTATATATAAAAAATAAAGTATAATTTTTCAATAAAAGTTAAATATTGAAATAAACTGTTATCACAGAGATATGTCTCGCTTTTTTGTTATGTCGATAATATTGAAATTAAAGAAGTCAATGAACAATGACTGAATGTACATAGCTAAAAAATTTGAATGGAAATAAGATGTGCCAATGCTTATACAACTGCATACTAAATACATCATAAGAAGTTCCCTTAAATCAAACCTAATCACAAACTAATACATGTTAACTAAGCAAAGTTCCAAAGTCAATAGACCGTGAAATAGGGGGCAGGGCCAACCAATCTTCATGGAAATGAGATGTGCCAATGCTTATACAACTGCATACCAATTATCATTAACTTACCACTAGTGGTTGCTCATAAACTGACCTAATCACAAACTAATCAATAGACCATAACTGAGGGGGCGGGACCAAATAATCTCCATGGCAATGGGGTATGCCAATACTAATTCAACTGCATATCAATTATCTGTGACCTACCACTAGTGGTTCACCACAAACTAGACCTAATCACAAACTAATACATTGTTGACGCCGCCACCGATACCGGAAACAGCATACCTATGTCTCGCTTTTTGGCTCCATCAAGCGAGACAATTAAATTCGCTTTTAGCTGCCAGTTTGGTTCAATTTTGTCAAATCAAGCTAAGAAACATTGTTAATGAAGTATTTACTTGCAAGTGAATAATTTGACCTAATTGTATCCGTATTCATGTGAATTTCGATTTGACCCTTTGGCTAGGGATGGATAACAAATTAATAGTGTGCGTATTTTGGTTATTTAAAAGGGAAAAAATGACAACATTGACAGTGAAGCAAAGGAAAATCATCCGATCCAAACAAAATCATTCTTATACAGGTAGAAACGATATGTTTGATACATCTTTTATATCTTTAATGTAAAATTGATTGATTTTTGTTTGCTTAACGTCGCATTAGCACAAAAAGGCTACTTTCGTGGCGATATGATATAAAATCAAACAGACGGGGTTGTTTGCTTAACGTCGCATTAGCACAAAAAGGCTACTTTCGTGGCGATATGATATAAAATCAAACAGACCGGCACGATTTCACTTTCTATTAATTTATATTGATATTTATTTTTTGTACTGCTTACATGACCATCATAGGTGTTCGTTAGTTAAGTAGAAAGCGTCAAGACTAAAGTATACACGAAACGAAGCTACATATTACCAAGAACATGCCCTGTAATTGTTTATTTTAGACTTTTGAAAATTTTAATAAATGTTTTACATGGTTATAAATCAAATATAAAAATTTTAGTCAAATCTGTGATCGAGAATTTGACAACTTGTGCCCTTTAAGATCATTTAAGAAAAAGTTATCTTCATTGAATGATCCAATATTAATGCTTGTAATAATTATATTTTGTTTGTGAAATGGATAAAATTACTTATGCTGTAGAATTGAACTATTTATCATTACAGGTGCAAGCGCTGGGGCTTACAAGAAACTGCCTAATGCATATCCATACGGTAAGAAAATGCTACTAAGATTACTATATATGTTGTGATTGACATTTATAAGAAAGATGGTAATGTGGACCTTATTTTCAATATCCCATAACACTAGACAAATCTAGTTGATTAAATATTATACAATTACACCGAAGTGAATGTCACTAGGTTTTTCAAAAGTGTGTCAGATATTCGGACTCCTCGGTGTTTTTTCATACGTTAGAAGGTAAAATATTTTTCTCCATAACACCCATTTACCTTTTCATATAAGACTTAAAAGCTCATAAAAGGTCATTTAATAAAATTTAACAAGATTCTTGATTTCCTTTCTTTTGGTTTGAGACCCAAATAATACCGATGCAAATATGAGGTAAAAGTCCGAGTCAGCCTTTTCCCGCCATATTTTATTTTTCAAATATCTCGAAAAGAAGATCATGACCTATCAATATTTTTAGCTTATTTTGATCCTTAACAAATACTGTTCCAGGTTATAATATCAATTTTAAGTTCTTGATTTATTTAATTTCACCTGAGATTACCTAACTACATCCTTAACATTGTTTTTCTTGTTTGCTCTATTCGTCAAATCTAGAGTTGACATGTAGTTACAATAAGGATTTTACTAGTATCTACCTTTTATATGGATACAATAGCTGTTCGCAACATATATTGCTAAACAGCTATGTTTCAAAAAATCTCAAAATGACTTGTACTAGGAGTGGACAAAACTAAATAAGTCTTCTTGATGTTATTTATTCTTTTGGTGATGTTGAAACCTTTTAGACTTGCTTTTGCTCATTAAATATTATATTTTTAATGTAAATATGATCTACGATTTATCGTTGGTCCATTTTCAGACATTTTTTTTGTTTCAGATTCCAGCCCCGATCGGGGAGATAGTTACGAGACTGATCTACTCTAACATCGTTAGGTTGATTTTCTAGGCACTTTGTATTTTTATATATTTATATAATAGATGAGTGACCAATGTGGACCTTATTTTCACAACTCCGTGGACTGGTTTTTATAGCCTACAATATCCCACAACACTAGACAAAACATCTTAATTGGAATTAAAGAGTTAGAGTCAAGCTGGGTAAAATTAGGATAATGGGTTGCAATTGAATTAATAAGAAGTATTTCGGATATTACTGCTTATTCCTCATTGAAGGAAAAAGTGTTCATCATCATCTAAAGTTTTGCGAACTTTACACACTCTATCACTGAGTATGTTCTCTTTGAAATTGTATTTATCGACCTTTTTCAATCTCAAAGTTATAGTCACTTATACGGAATTTTGTTAAAAGTTGACGACTGCTAAAATTAGCCATGGCTTTTACACTTTCAGACATGTAAGACTATATACCAAGATTCTGGTAGCAATGATTGGTTTTTCGATGTTAATATGACATTTTTTATCGTTGTTGTGTGAAAGTTTTGATTGATTTACTCGGAGCTCCACCATTCTAAGGAAAAAGTTTGAAACATATATCATTTTTATTATTTGATTGGTTCATATTTACATAAAGAATGCTTTGATAATCAAAACCTGAGCAGGAACGTTATATAGTAACATTTGGATTCATTAAACTTTCCTTCAAGCACTTGTTATTTTTTATTTTCGAATGTCGGAGCCCCGCTTGACAGTTTCCCGAATGACCAAAATAGTATAAAACCGTACAGTTCCGTTCCCTCACTGTGTTCCAGTTTCATTTCATTTTACGGTATACTATAAAGGTAAAGTTTTTAACTGTTATTGATATTTGTGATTGTATCATACTATTATTCTTTAAAACAAAAATTGAAAAAATCATGTAAATCAACATATCAAAACATATTAAATCGTTGGTTTTCCCGTTTGAATGGTTTTACACTAGTAATTTTGGGGCCCTTCATAGTTTGTTGTTCGGTTTGAGCCAAGGCTCCGTGTTGAAGGCCGTGCATTTACTTATAATGGTTTACTTTTATAAATTGTTATTTGGATAGAGAGTTGTCTCATTGGCACTCACACCACATCTTCCTATATCTATATAACATCATATCTTTTTTAACTGTTGATATCAACAACATTAAAACATAATGGTCAACAATAATAAAATTGAGAATGGAAATGGGGAATAATAATCGCTATTTTACTGACTAATAATTTCTTTTCTCAGCACAACACAGTGTTATGAAAAATTATCGCTAGAAACTAAGGGCGCACGTGTTCGTTGTCAATTAAAATAACAACGTCGTCATTGGTTAAAGATCGATAAACAGATTAGCAATGGTCATATCAACTCGTTTGCCTTCTTACTATCGCCTTGCCGGCTGAAGCGAGAGAATCAATCTCGTCGAGATGATCGGTAATCTATAAATATAGCTAAACAGCTATGAACACTCACGATCATATATTCTGTTGACTTCTATATTTTGGCATTACAGCAGATTTTTTCTCTATCTATTTAGGACATCTTTACATAAAATTCATTTGCAATGTACTATTTAAAATTGTATTCTTGGAAATATGATTATTTTATGTAAGGATTATATAGTTTTATGCGCATTGTTTGTGTTAGCAATTAGCCACAATACGAACCTTTTTTGGCAAAAATGCTCAGCGAACTTACGGATAAGCAGAGAACCCAAAAGTTTTGTTTTGGCCTACTTTGTGTCGAGTTAAGGAATTTCGCTACTCTGTATAAAAATAACAAGCTTTTTGAAAGACTGTTATAAATTGATAGTATATAAAAAAAGAAACTAAAAAAGTAGAAAAAAAATGGTGAGCTTGTTTTCGAGTTTTAAGCCATTGAAACTTTGGCGGGAAATAATTCTCTCTAGATTTTTCTTACATTTAATATTGGCACCTTTCTTGTTTAAAAAAACTATGAAAAAATAACAAGGATTTTATAAGATTTTAAAATATGAATTTTCAAACTATATGTAATAAAAATATGAAAAAAAAAGTAAGGGTTAGTGGGCAAATTTTTTTATGTCAAGACATGGATAAAACCAGAGGATTCCGGAAATCTGGCAAAAATTCAAAAAATAGAGGAGCAAACATCCTTGAGCCTTTTTAACTAATTTCTATAATTTGGTTTTTTTTTGTTGTGCCAATGTTCCAGATTAGAAAACGGGTTGGGTTTTTGACCCAAAATAATATTCCTATATATCAGTGTATATCGTTCAATGATATGTGGAAATTCGTCTTTTTGGCAATCATACCATTTTAGTCTTAGATGATTTTTTTATTAGTTGTTATTGGTTTTGAACTAAATGTCAGTAACTGCGAGTTCACTCAAATCTGAAATTAATTGTCTTCCATCCACGTCTGGTCTGTATTTTTGTTAGATGTTTTTGAACTTTGTATCAATCTGATGAGGTAAAACTTCTTCAACCCCGTCACATTCTGTATGTGCCTGTTCGATGTGAGAAGCCTATAATTTAATGATTTTCGTTTGTTGTTGTATCATAAAAAGTAAAATCACAAAAATACTGAACTCCAAGGGAAATTCAAATCGGAAAATCCCTAATCAAATGGTAATAAGATACATACATGTATTTTTCGGTCATTGTTTTGTACAGAAATCAGTCCAGATGTTTTCTTGTTTTCTTTTTTACATTTTTTTCATTTTGAGTCCCGTTATAGCTAACTATGCTGTATCTATTTTGCTTGTTGTCTTAGGCCGTACGATGACTTCTAAGTCATTTGGTCTCCGGTGGAGAGTTGTCTCATTGGCAATCAACCAAATCGTCTGAAATTCATATATACACATCTTGTTTCTTAACTAACAGTGTGGATTTTTTTTGTAGGAACAAAGCATGAACCAGTATACAAACCTGTGAAGACAAGTTATTCGGCACCATATAAACCACCAACATACCAACCACTCAAAAAGAAAGTGGACTATCGTCCTACGAAAAGTTATCCGCCAACATATGGATCAAAGACAAACTATCTGCCACTTGCAAAGAAGCTGTCATCTTACAAACCTATTAAGACAACATATAATGCAAAGACAAATTATCCACCAGTTTATAAACCTAAGATGACTTATCCTCCTACATACAAACCAAAGCCCAGTTATCCTCCAACATATAAATCAAAGCCCACATACAAACCTAAGATAACATACCCTCCAACTTATAAAGCAAAGCCCAGTTATCCTCCAACATATAAACCTAAGAAAACTTATCCCCCCACATATAAACCTAAACTAACCTATCCTCCTACATACAAACCAAAGCCCAGTTATCCTCCAACATATAAATCAAAGCCCACATACAAACCTAAGATAACATACCCTCCAACATATAAAGCAAAGCCAAGTTATCCTCCTACATATAAACCTAAGAAAACTTATCCCCCCACATATAAACCTAAACTAACCTATCCTCCTACATATAAACCAAAGCCCAGTTATCCTCCAACATATAAACCAAAACCAAGTTATCCCCCTTCATATAAAACTAAGAAAACTTATCCCCCCACATATAAACCTAAACTAACCTATCCTCCTACATATAAACCAAAACCAAGTTATCCCCCTTCATACAAACCTAAGAAAACTTATCCCCCCACATATAAACCTAAACTAACCTATCCTCCTACATATAAAGCAAAGCCAAGTTATCCTCCAACATATAAAGCAAAACCAAGTTATCCTCCAACTTATAAAGCAAAACCAAGTTATCCTCCAACTTATAAAGCAAAGCCAACTTATAAAGCAAAGCCAACTTATCCTTCAACGTATAAAGCAAAGCCAACTTATCCTCCAACTTATAAAGCAAAACCAAGTTATCCTCCAACTTATAAAGCAAAACCAAGTTATCCCCCAACTTATAAAGCAAAGCCAACTTATAAAGCAAAGCCAAGTTATCCTCCAACTTATAAAGCAAAACCAAGTTATCCTCCAACTTATAAAGCAAAGCCAAGTTATCCTCCAACGTATAAAGCAAAGCCAAGTTATCCTCCAACTTATAAGGCAAAACCAAGTTATCCTCCAACTTATAAAGTAAAGCCAACTTATAAAGCAAAGCCAACTTATCCTTCAACGTATAAAGCAAAGTCAAGTTATCCTCCAACTTATAAAGCAAAACCAAGTTATCCTCCAACTTATAAAGCAAAACCAAGTTATCCTCCAACGTATAAAGCAAAACCAAGTTATCCTCCAACTTATAAAGCAAAGCCAACTTATCCTTCAACGTATAAAGCAAAGCCAACTTATAAAGCAAAGCCAAGTTATCCTCCAACGTATAAAGCAAAGCCAAGTTATCCTCCAACTTATAAAGCAAAACCAAGTTATCCTCCAACTTATAAAGCAAAGCTAACTTATAAAGTAAAGCCAACTTATCCTTCAACGTATAAAGCAAAGCCAAGTTATCCTCCAACTTATAAAGCAAAACCAAGTTATCCTCCAACTTATAAAGCAAAACCAAGTTATCCTCCAACTTATAAAGCAAAACCAAGTTATCCTCCAACTTATAAAGCAAAGCCAAGTTATCCTCCAACGTATAAAGCAAAGCCAAGTTATCCTCCAACTTATAAAGCAAAACCAAGTTATCCTCCAACTTATAAAGCAAAGCCAACTTATAAAGCAAAGCCAACTTATCCTTCAACGTATAAAGCAAAACCAAGTTATCCTCCAACTTATAAAGCAAAACCAAGTTATCCTCCAACTTATAAAGCAAAACCAAGTTATCCTCCAACTTATAAAGCAAAACCAACTTATAAAGCAAAACCAACTTATAAAGCAAAGCCAACTTATCCTTCAACGTATAAAGCAAAACCAAGTTATCCTCCAACTTATAAAGCAAAACCAGCTTATAAAGCAAAGCCAACTTATCCTTCAACTTATAAAGCAAAACCAACTTATCCTTCAACGTATAAAGCAAAACCAAGTTATCCTCCAACTTATAAACCTAAAATAAGTTATCCTCCAACTTATAAAGCAAAACCAAGTTATCCTTCAACTTATAAAGCAAAATCAAGTTATCCTCCAACTTATAAAGCAAAGCCAACTTATAAAGCAAAGCCAACTTATCCTTCAACGTATAAAGCAAAGCCAACTTATAAAGCAAAGCCAACTTATCCTCCAACTTATAAAGCAAAACCAAGTTATCCTCCAACATATAAACCAAAGCCAAGTTATCCTCCAACTTATAAATCCAAGTCAAGTTATCCCTCTTCATACAAACCTAAGAAAACTTATCCCCCCACATATAAACCTAAACTAACCTATCCTCCAACATATAAACCAAAGCCAAGTTATCCAGCATCTTATAAACCTAAGATTACTTATCCCTCAACTTATAAATTGAAGCCAAGTTATCCTCCAACATACAAATCTAAAACAAGTTACCCTCCTACATATAACAAAAAGATCAGCTATCCATCATCATATAAAGCTAAGACAAGTTATCCCCCAGCATATAAACCAACAAACAGATATTAATCTCAATATTAAAAGTATTAACTAAAATATTCACATTACTGTACTACACATTTTAACGTTTGTGTTGATGAGAAACAGATGAACATTTGAAAGTAATACCTAATCGGGGTTAATGATTTGTTATATTCAATCTTTATGTTTGTGATTTGTTATATTCAATCTTTATGTTTGTGATTTGTTATGTTCTTAAAGTATTGTTTCAAATAAAGGTTTATTCTTTTCTGGTTGTGGCCTGTTATGTTTTTTCTAACACGAACTTCTATTTCTCGTATAACGCTAAACGAGGTGTGATATGAATACGTGACACGAACATTGTGTTAATTTGGATGGCTTATCTTTCAATGTGTCATTACGAATCGGAAGTGCAACATTTCCATTGATTACAGTCAGACCAACGTTGACGATTTAAGGTCACACAGCTTTCTTGTCAACAAAGATTTATTATTGTTTTAATAATATATAAAACACTGACATGTTTGACCATAAAATATTTTTTGGTCGAAAAAGAAAAAGAAATACACACTAAAATAACAACATAACAAGGTTCAATTAATAGCGATGTTGACATTGACTCAAGTGCACCAGGTATTTTGACTATTAAAAACAAAGAACGTATAATAGTTTGTGTTTTATGGGTAAATCGCTACACAATAAAAAAAAACACAACCAAAGATGACATTCACACATATAACTCTGAGGTATACTACAAACAGTATTGAATAAACGATATTATTAATTATCTGAAGTAAGCACCAACAGTCAATGCTGAAAGGAAAATCCGTACTTGTTCTAAAATGCAGATGAGTGAAACTGGTACAAAAAAAAATAAGATAATATATTTTATGTTAAGCCAGCAATAATCTTCAAGGGACGGTACCACAAAATATACAATTCTTGTTAGGCTCAGTGCAGGCCCAATAGACCATCTAAGCTTATTTTAAAGAATAAATACATGGACGACTCATGTACATATTCTAATTCAGCATATCATTGCGTATGTTTTCAATTTGCTTTTTCGTGAGATGAAAAACAACGAACATGCATACATTTTAATTTATTTCACGGAATTTGAATTTTCGTATTTCTTATTTAATTCAGACAAGACAGTAAGGAGGGCCCTCATGGGGTTTTTGATTATGTGATTACTTGGCCGTTTTTTTAATGATTATTTGATTATTAAGCCAAATATTTCATGATTATTTGATTACCTAGGACTGTTTTTTTAGTTTATGATTATTTGATTACTAAAGATAAGCAAATATTTAATGATTATGTGATTATATTGGCAAAAAAATGGTGATTATGTGATTACTAGGACCCCCCCATGAGGGGCCTCAGTAAGAGTTTGGCATATCGTCGCTGGGCTTCTAAAATGTCGTATATGACTTTTTTGGCTAAAAATACTTTTTGACACCAATGGTCTGGGCGGGAGGAAATCTTTGTTATCACAAAATAGCATACAGTTAGACCAATCAAAATGTGTGAAATAAGACATATTACAAAATTGCCAATGTCAGTTGTTTGTAAAGTTTGCTTCCAAAATGTTGTATGAAAACTTGAAAATCGTTGTAGAATGGTTTTGGGAAAAAAGTAATTGTACATTTATTTATTTCTGTGAAAATAATTTAAGTTCTTGGATAATCCAGAAGTGTCAACGTTTTTATTTCACCGCTATTTACAAAAATGTTCAAGTTCACATACGACATTTTGGAGCATGCATTTTGCCAAAATTTTCAAAGCCTGTTTGTGAGAAATTTTTTTCTTGAAAAATTTGTAATTTACAACATTTTAGAAGCCCAGCGACGATATGACTATGAAGTATGTTTTCCGCTAAGGCATTTTGACGAAAACAATAGTTATCAAAGGTACCAGGATTATAATTGTAATACGCCAGACGCGCGTTTCGTCTACATAAGACTCATCGGTAACGCTCAGATTAAAATAGTTATCAAGCAAATCAAGTACAAAGTTGAAGAGCATTGAGGACACAAAATTCCAAAAAAAGTTGTGCCAAATACAGCTAAGGTAATCTATTCCTGGGATAAGAAAATCCTTAGTTTTACGAAAAATTTAATGTTTTGTAAACAGAAAATTCATAAAAATGACCAGTAAGCCTTTCCTGTATAATATTTGGATTTATAACAAGGTCCGGTAAGGGCCGATTTTGGCCTCCAATTTCAGGTTTATCTAACGAAAGATTTTGGACACTTTTAAAACATTTAATTAAAAGTCTGTTTCAGTTGATTCAATTAGTTTATGTGAAAGATTTTAACTGATGTAGTCATTTGAAACGCTCTGATTCAAGCTTAAATAGATAATAATGCTTTTTGTCAAAAATGAAAGTGGCCGCATCCTCAACTTTTATATATGTTATGTATTATCATCAAACACAACTTACATTTCAATATTGTGAATGAACACAAATGTTGCCACTTTCATTTAAGATTGAAACCGTCTAAAATTTAACTAAAATACAAATATTGTGTAGAATACAGTAATTTAGCATGACTCAATGATGCTAGTCCCGATATATGTGCATTGTATTATGAACCATTGCATTGCCAAACACAGCCCATTTTTATGTAGCAGAAGCATCCTACTTTCCAATAGATAGATTAAAGTTTACATTTCTCAATTTGTAAAACTGCTATAGTTTAAGGCCGAAAATGGGTCTTACTGGACCTACTCCTTTAAAAAAAATTATGAGACCAAAATAATGTTCAGTATATAAGAGTTCCTAATGAAGCTGGTGTGGTACTCTCACGAACCCTCTTTTAAGTTCAGACAGCTGTGATAAGGAGTATACAAATAGTTGAAGAAAGCAAAGTATGAAGGTATGGAATAAATGCATCTAGATCATATTTAGCAAACTCAGTGCTGACATTTATATTGAGGCAGGTCTATTCAATTTCAAATCATCCATTCGTTAATTTTACGGACGCCATCACGAGTTGGTTGACCGTTATGGATAACCGTCACACAGATGATATCGGATATGTTCCTTACATCGTAACTACGATCGCCATCCCTTTTCATGAACGTCACTTTACGAATTAGACTATTTACCGGGTTTGTAATAACATAAGCAAATTGACAGGTGACACATGTGGAGCACGATATGCTTACCCTTCCGGAGCTCCTTAGATCACCCCCATTATTTGTCTGTTTGTCTTTTACATTTTTAGCGATTGCGTTGTCAGTTAATTTTCGATCTACGAGTTTGACTGTCCCTCTGGTATCTTTCGCCCCTCTTTTGTCTTAGGCATCCGTTTTGCAGAAACTTGGAATTGCAATAGGATTAGAACTTTGTATATAAAACTCAAATCAAAAATTATGTACACTTCTACTAACAATCAACTATAATATTGAAATGCCACGCCATTTAAAATAAGAGAAGATACTGTGTGAAGGGAAAATAAGATATATCAAATATATCAAAGGAACATAGACTGTTTTGCATTCCGAATCCTGACAACTGCTGACAGGTATTCACTAGTAAACAACATGTCCCACTTTATGTAGTTAAGTCTGCCTCATAATACATATAGATATTGACAATGAGGGTCGGTTGAAAACAAAAGTCCTTACGATAAAAAAGATTATTTGAGCTTTTCAATTGTGAACTTTCCATTTCTATGTAGCAACATTCCAGCAGCTCCTGCCAAAGCAGTATATATCACCAAGTTGATATGATATTCCATGGAATGTATTTCCTATCATGATTTCCTTAATAGAGGGTTGTTGCTGACTAGTTAGCTATCAAACCTAGAGTTCAAAGTGGTGAAGTCATCCCTTTGTAAAATTTTCGGACGCCATCACGAGTTGATTGACCGTTACGGAATATCCTTTTCACAGATGATACCGGATATGTTTCTTATGTCGAAACTACAATCACGTCCTCTTCGAGCGAATGTGACCTACATAACTAGACACATAATAACTGGATTTTTACTAAAATTAGCAACACGACGTTGGCACATTGGGAACAGGATATTCTTACCCATTCTGGAACACTTGAGACCAGTTTTTCGTGTGATTTGTGTTGCTCCGTCTTAGTTTTTTCTATGTTGTGTTTTATGAATTATTGTTTTTTTCTGTTGATATTTTTCTTTTCAACATGGCGCTGTTAGTATAATTTCTTCTCTGAGTTTGAGGGTCCCTTGGGTATCTATCGCCTCTCTTTTATAGATAAAAGACAAAACAAGTACTGACGTCGACTTTAGCGGTACTCCTTGATTTTTACGAAGCCATTGAAGCAATGCGAATGGGAATTAAACACTGGTGAGGGTTTGCGAAAAAGTATATCATTGATAATCAATCTTCGCATACAACAGCCAATATTGAAAGTACTGGAACATTTAGCATTAATCTAAATTATCAAATTTGTATAAGAAAGAAACGATTGAAACGGGTATACTAAATGGACGGATTGCAAATTAAATACAATTTTAAACCACAACTTTGTCTGAGATGATATATAATGAAATATCAAAGAGACAACAACAAACACGCTAAATTATAAATAATATGGAGAACACATTCTACAGGTGTTGGACAAAAATGGTTCATTTTCAAAAAACGTTGATTTGTGTTACTTATTCAAACAACCCTCATCATGAGCAAATCAAAATAACTTATAGGACAACATATAAAGAGATTCAATTTTGATAATGTCGTAAAGAAATATATTGAAACAAATATTGATAGACAGTGCATTATTTTGTCTCTCCTGTATATCATTTCAAAAGAAATTTTGGGTTATTAGAAAAGTAACAAAATTTTAAGCTTTTTTCATAGCCAATAAAAGATGGTCGAAAGATACCAGAAGTACAGTCAAAACTCATAAATCGTAAATAAACTGATATCGACATGGCTACAAAAGAAACAGGCAAAGAGACAAACAATAGTACACAAAGCACAACATAGAAAAAATAAAGACTAACCAACACGAACCTCACCCAAAACTGGGGGTGATAATAATACGATGGTATTGATATAATGCATGAAAAAACATCAACGTTACCAAAACTAACAACAACACGGTAAGCGACCCCTCACAACACAGACTGAACCTAAATGTTGAAACCAACCAACAAATTTGACCAAATCTAAGATTGATATGTCTCCCTTTTGCAGGTTCGACAATAAAAATGTAGATGTCATAGGTCTTTAAAAATATAATTCAATTATTTAGTTATCCAATTGTTATACTTTTTTAATGTTGGATCTTTTGGGAACTTTGCTTTTCAGTGTAATTTTTTTATCAAGACAAACATATTATAAATGCATTCAGATTTTAACATTAAGTCCCTGTTACCATTTATAATGTATATAATGTAATGTTACACATTTGTGTGTCTGAGCATTATCAATACATCTTGAAAATCTTGAAATCTTATACAATACAAATACAAATACAAATAATTTTATTTTGCAATGAGTGCAGAAATATAATTTCAATTTCAAGCACAAATTATACAAAACACAAAATTCAATATGGATTGATAAAGTTATTAATAATTGATATAAAATAGCATAGGGAAGGGAACATGAAAACAGATGCATATAGCAATGAAATATATATATTACAATGCAAGCAAAGTGATTCATTTTAAGTATTCAAAAATTTGAACTTTTCATTCTTTAAGGTGGTACCTAACACTTTAACTAAAATTAATTTGGCTCGTTTAATTTTCTTAAAATTTTAACAAAGTATTTACTTTGACCCTTTGACAAAAATATAAAAAATTCAAAAAATTTGAACCAACCATTTAATCAGAAAAATAAGACTGGGTATATAGCAGTTTGAAAACACTTATTTTGATCAATGAGAAGCTTAATAATCCCTTAAGAATACAACGTCATTAAAACGTTCTGCTGATTTTATGATCTCCCTGTAGTGTTAGGTACCACCTTTTAAAAATTGCATATTAATGAATATAATTAATCATATATATAATGATCTTCAGAGGACATTTCACCATATAATTTTTCATCACATTTTAGCTGATCAAATAAATAACATGTATAAATAACATTTAAACCTAGAAAAATATATATCTAATATTAATACTATAACATTTTATACATCACATACACACAGAGACATAATACATTATATGTCTGATACCCATTTTCTTTTCTAAACAACAAATAAAAATAAGTTTTAAGTCCTTCATTAACAAACGGGGAACTCCATCTTGGTTCTGTAACCCAATTATCGTCCTTTGGTTTACAAACAGAGTCCCTAGTGTGGACAGTGTATAACTTGAAAAAAATATTGTTTCTTTAGTTTTAAGCATAACATAGTAAGCCAGGGGATAAAATTACCTGTAATAAAAGTTTAAAATAAGGTTTTGTAATTAATCCCGAGCAGAGATGGGTCCAATTACTTTCAATGTAATTGATTAAATTACAATTACTTTGTCATTTGTACGATTAAATTAAATTAATGATTACATCATTTCTGAAAGTATCTGATTAAATTAATGATTACATTGGCAAAGTAATCATGATTACATCTGATTACAATGAATTTAAAAACAAAACATTTTGAATGATGTGGATGAATAAATGTTTAATATAACTATAGCATTTTTGAGAACATATTTTATTTGGTTCAATTATAAAATGATAACTTCAAATTAAACGTCATCTATTTAAATAAACACCAAATATCACTACATATATATACATTACACTTTATCACCAATGATCTCTAAATTATTTTGAATAAAATTTAATAAAGATATATCATAATCAAGAGTTTTTTTGTTTGTCTTCTGACCTCTTTCATAATTTATTTATTCCAAGTTGCAGTTTATGGAAGTTTAAATATGGATGAAATAAAGTTACATTTGTACCAGTTAAAACTATGTTAAATTTTAATAGAAATGTTTAATCAAATTGTATACAATATGTATTAAAGTACTAAAAACCATTGCATTTTACACGTCCAGTCCAAATACAAAAAAAAAGTTTAAACAACATATTTGTCCAACTTTTAATTTAGTTTGTTCTAATTAGATAAATTTTCATGGCTGATTTATCTTTTATCATATATATTTCCCTACAGCTATACTCAATTGGTAATTGCAATAAAAACAAACCTTAATTAGTCTCCTACCTGTCAATTCAAAGTTGACAAAAATCACAAAAATTAACAAAAGATTATAATTCAGGGTTAAAGAAAAGTATTACTTGAATATATAACAGTTATTATCAAATATCAATATGAAGATCATTATAAAACTATGAATATACATGTATGTACAATATCTTTTACCAAGATAAAAGGTATATAATTGTATTATATGTCTCTGCTTAGGCTAATGATGACTTTTCAATACTGTAACAGTTTATTTTTTACTGAAGTAGACAAGCTCTAAGTAACCAAACCATTTTAGTATGTTAAAAATTTATCAAATATGAACAAAGAGGTTCATTTAATGACCAAAAACACAATTTTGGATTTTTTTCATTGTAATCAGAATGTAATCAAAAAGTAATCATGATTACAGGGTATTTTGAAGAGTAATTGATTAAATTAAATTACATGTAATCAGATTTTTGGCTGATTAATGATTACACTGATTACTTGAAAAATTGTAATCAATTACAGCTGATTAACGATTACAATTACAATTACCCCAAGTCTGATCCCGAGGGGATAAAATTGGCTTGAAGAAGTTGATGTTTTCAATTTGGTCAAAATACTACAAATATCACATAGAAATAGTTGTGATAGAACCACTTATACTAAAAACTTCTATTGATACATCACATAAATTGACAAAGAAATTATTTATTATTATTACATAGCTTTTATATAGCGCCTATCTAATAACATAATACTCTAAGCGCTTAACATATAAAATTGAAGGAAAATATATATCACAATGCATACAATAATAGCAATTATATATATATATATATATATATATATATGAACATAAGAATAAAACAGAAATCAAATAGAATAATGATGTAAATTAAGAGCATTTAAAGGGGAAATATATATCACAATGAATACCATAAAAACATATTAAATATAACAGTCAATCAAAAATTAAATAAAATAATGATGAAAATTATAAGTAATTACATTCCCTGCATTATATACACAAGTACAATCTATAAAAAATTGCATTAAAGGATTTATTCACTTGGCTAAATAATCCATCAAGAATGCATTTTTGTGTTGTAACTTGAGTATTGGTAAAATTTTCTTAACCATTTGTAAGAAATTACTTTTGTCGCCATCCTTAAAAGTTTTTGTGTCTAGGGATTCAATATATTCAATTTTTTGGCTGCAGAACATTTTGAATCCTAGTTTGCAGCCATGCGTTTTCTCATACTTTTAGGTCTGAAAAATGAATAAAATTGTCGGTTTTTAATAATTATATATCAATACTGTGAAGCCTTGACTGTACTCTCATACATGATTTGTTTAAACTAGTAGTAGCGGTTATGAAATAGATCCACATAAGAACCGAATTATGGCTATTTTTATATTTCATGATAAAGTTGAATTTCAAGGCTATATTTGGCATTATAGTTATCATTTAACAGTCGGCAAATAAGTGAAGACCAATGCACAAATCCAATTGTTAATGTTATCACACAGTTTACACTAGTTATTGTATAATAACTACTGTAAGCATAAGTTATTAGGACATATTTTCTCAATGATCTCTTTCATTCGGTGGTCTGTATGGTACACCAAGAAGTGTCATCACAGATTCTTCGGTAGGAGTTGGTATTACTGTTCCTTCATAGATCTTCTGTGCTCCCTAGGAATAAAATGGAACATTATCAATACAATCTGTGTATAATAAATTAATTTAGAAAATAATTTTAAAGATGATGCTTTCTTTACATAATGTCATCTAAGTTTTTATTCCGTAATCATTCTATATCTATACAAAAGAGAAGGAAGAGGGTCGAGCGCTCACATACCTTCCAGCCACATTTTTATTGTGCATGTTCCAAGACAAGTGTCTTGAATTCAGTGGTTGTTGTTGGTTCATATGTTTTTTTTAGTAAATTTGGTTGTCATCAATTGGGCCGTTAGTTTTATTGTTTCAATTGTTTCACATAGTTTTATGTAGTGTTTTTAATAGCTGATTATACTGCACATAAGATGCTTTGACTTCTTCATATACTACTTATGGTCGCTGACGGAGTCTTCTGATTTGGAATCATACCCTATCTTCTCATATAATTATAGTTTAATAAATAAATTATAGATTTTCTCATTGATAAAGGATGTTTCATTACATAAATTTGCTTATGTCCAAATTATTTGAAATCTGGTGGAAATATAGTTGTCTCATTGGCAATCATACCTTATTTTCTTTCTGTAACTACAGACATAAGTGTGACAAACTATTGAATTAGTTTAAAATTTAAAGTTACGTTTTATAGTTGGAATTTTAGTTAAAAATTGAGTAAAATTTGAATTAGAGTTTAGATTATAATTGTAATTCAGTCAAAGTTAGAGTTTATATTATGAGTTAGTTTTGAATTAATTAATTCGAAACATCTGGTAGTATTTAACTTTTCTGTTAGTAATTGGTCCTCAATGCTATTCAGCTTCGTACATTTTGGGATTCGAGCACCACTGATGAGTCTTTTGGAAACAAAACAAGTGTCTAGCGTAAATACAAAATTTAATCCTGGTATTTATGATGAGTTTATTTACAACCACTGCCACTGCTGGTGGAGTTTGAATTCCCCTAAAGTATCACCAGCTCAGTAGTCAGTTCTTATGTGCTGACATGAATTATCATTGATATAGTTATATTTAAAAATGACCTGGTAACAAAACTAGAGATAAAATAAGTCCATTTATAAATAAAATACGAAAACAGGTACAAAATTTTAACAAAATTTCGCTCTAGATGTTAGCTTTGATCATAAACAAGCTTCTGTCCAAGTTTGGTAAAAATCCAGAATAGTTTAAGAACGTTATTAAAATTTCAATAACTTTAACCACAGAGTGAATATTTGTGGACGCCGCCGATATGACGATGACTTTGACGGAATGTAGGATTGCAATGTCTCGCTTTTTTGATAAAATTCGAAGGCTCGACAAAAACATGTTTTACCCAGATTGTACCATGTCAGGAGTCTCTGGCATTTGTAAGTCTTGTAAGATTAACATGATTAATTTTAGTTCATTTGTATATTTCTGAGTTTAGTGTGACGTCCATAATCACTGAACTAGTACACATTTTTGTTAATAGGGGCAGCTGAACTTGCTGTATTGAAGACCCATCTATGGCCTTCTGATGTGTTCTGCTCTTTAGTAGGGTTGTTGTCTCTTTGACACATTCCCCATTTCCATTCTCAATCTTGTTTACCAGGAAAACTAAAAATTCAATCAATGAACCATGAAAATGAGGTAAAGCCAGAAGAGCCTTGGAAGACAGACATGTGAACCTTTCAATAATCCCATACACCAAAGAAGAGGACAAGACTACGAATATATGAAATCATTTTATCAAAGTAAATATATGTTCTAATGTTATGATCTCAAAATTAATATAAATAAATACAAATACCTTTCTAACGACGTCTTTTCGTAATGCATGGTTTGACAGTGACATACCACATTGCTTTGCAAGGTACCGAAGAGATCTGTTGAAATGAGCTGAACCCGTGAAGTACACCAATGCACATGCATACTCATCGTATGGGACAATAATTATATCTAAACGGCGGTGCTGTTAAGAAAAATAAGAAAACATTTACATATTCAGGTTCTCAAATATAGAACAGTTTACCAAATGAAACCAGATGCTCCACAGGGCGTAGCTTTATACGACCGCAGAGGTTGAACCCTGAACGGTTGGGGCAAGTATGGACACAACATTCAAGCTGGATTCAGCTCTAAATTTGGATTGTGATTAAATAGTTGACACAGCATAGGTTTCTGACACAGAATGAATGTGTTCTAATGAACTTAAAATTTTTGTTTTCTCTTAGAGCAATTCACTATGCTGTTGAATATTAATCCTCTCAAAAAAATGTTTGAAGAAATTTTCTTTTTTATTTATGAAATTTCAAATGAGAAAAATTGAACCCAATTTTTTTAATCACATCCCCCTTTCCCTTATTCCAAAACTAATCTCAATTGAAATTTCTAATGGAGTTTGCAACAATAACTACTCATTTAAATACATCATAAAATATTAAGATGTAAAAAAACTGCTTGTTATCACTGAATGGTAAAGATTATTTTAATTTATCAGTTGGTAGTAAAAAGTGAATATACATTGTATATTGTATATAACAAAGATTTAAGTTGATTCTGGACAAAGAAAGATAACTCCAATTAAAAAAAATCTTGCTATTGCACAATATTTTGCAATTAGATATTTCTTGCTTACTATTCTGGACAAAGAAAGATAACTCTAATTAAAAAAAAAAATTGCTATTTCACAATATTGTGCAATTAGATATTTCTTGCCATTGCGCAATACTGTGCAATTGAAAAGACTTGCTATTGCACAATACTTAATATAATAATTTTAGATCCTGATTTGGACCAACTTGAAAACTGGGCCCATAATAAAAAATCTAAGTACATTTTTGGATTCAGCATATCAAAGAACCCCAAGATTTCAATTTTTGTTAAAATCAGACTAAGTTTAATTTTGGACCCTTTGGACTTTAGTGTAGACCAATTTGAAAACAGGACCAAAAATGAAGAATCTACATACACAGTTAGATTTGGTATATCAAAGAACCCCATTTATTCAATTTTTGATGAAATCAAACAAAGTTTAATTTTGGACCCCGATTTGGACCAACTTGAAAACTGGGCCAATAATCAAGAATTTAAGTACATTTTTAGATTCAGCATATCAAAGAATCTAACTGATTCATTTTTTGTCAAAATCAAACTAAGTTTAATTTTGGACCCTTTGGACCTTAATGTAGACCAATTTGAAAACGGGACCAAAAGTTAAGAATCTACATACACAGTCATGACAGTTAGATTCGGCATATCAAAGAACCCCAATTATTCAATTTTGATGAAATCAAACAAAGTTTAATTTTGGACCCTTTGGGCCCCTTATTCTGTTGGGACCAAAACTCCCAAAATCAATACCAACCTTCCTTTTATGGTCATAAACCTTGTGTTTAAATTTCATAGATTTCTATTTACTTATACTAACGTTATGGTCCGAAAACCAAGAAAAATGCTTATTTGGGTTCCTTTTTGGCCCCTTATTCCTAAACTGTTGGGACCTAAACTCCCAAAATCAATACCAACCTTCCTTTTGTAGTCATTAACATTGTGTTTAAATTTCATTGATTTCTATTTACTTAAACTAAAGTTATTGTGCGAAAACCAAGAATAATGCTTATTTGGGCCCTTTTTTGGCCCCTAATTCCTAAACTGTTGAAACCAAAACTCCCAAAATCAATCCCATCCGTTCTTTTGTGGTCATAAACCTTGTGTCAAAATTTCATAGATTTCTATTAACTTAAACTAAAGTTATAGTGCGAAAACCAAGAAAATGCTTATTTGGGCCCTTTTTGGCCCCTAATTCCTAAAATGTTGGGACCAAAACTCCCAAAATCAATACCAACCTTCCTTTTGTGGTCATAAACCTTGTGTTAAAATTTCATAGATTTCCATTCACTTTTACTAAAGTTAGAGTGCGAAAACTAAAAGTATTCGGACGACGACGACGACGACGACAGCGCAGACGACGACGCCAACGTGATAGCAATATACGACGAAATTTTTTTCAAATTTTGCGGTCGTATAATAAAAATGAGTAATACACTTGTATATTTTAAAACAAAATGTTACAAACTATTCATCAATTGTGCAAATTAAAATGCTTTTTCATTATTATCTAGATACAATTGTATATTGTTTATAATATATCATTATAATACTGTATGTACTTATAAATTTGTTATTATTATTTTGAGGACTCTCAGGAAGATTAATTTTAACTAATGGGATCATCCTCTTGAAATAAAGGTTATTTATTTATATCTTATTTATTGTTACATTATAAAGTAACTGTAGTCAGTGCCTTTATTTGTACTGTTTTAACAAAGAACACTTACTAATCTATTTTTGCCAGGTAACTTACAAACTCCTAAATATTTCTGTTGATTACCATCGTTTTCACTCGACACTAAATCATCTGTTATAAATCCTATTCATAAAAGAAAAAATTAAAGTTTTATTAGATGAATTCCTATGTTTGTGTGTGTACACCATATACATTAAAACCGTCTGCGTACCAAAGTCCCCCCCTTAAATGACAATATTTTATTTGCCCAAGGAATGACACTAAAAAACAATTATTTCAACTTTTTAATAAATATCTTGCAAATTTGTACTCATACAGGTTCTTTTTGTGTCGACAGATCAACAGATTTGACAGACCTTTATCTGTGTGTCGACAGATCAACAGATTTGACAGACCTTTATCTGTGTGTCGACAGATCAACAGATTTGACAGACCTTTATCTGTGTGTCGACAGATCAACAAATTTGACAGACCTTTATCTGTCAGATTCAGGCGTTTGCTGTTCAACTGGCATGTGATCACAAACAATATAATTTTTCATATATTTCTATTTCCAAGGGGAATAAAATAGTTGATAGACCTATTTGAAGACCTTTAAGGGGAATAAGCTATGAGATATAAAAAAAACAAGAATGTGTCCATAGTACACAGATGCTCCTGTCACACTATCATTTTCTATGTTCATTAGACCATGAAATAAGGGGCAAAAATCCAATTTTGCAACATGTGCACTGAGTTTCACGTTGATTGGACTACAACTTCATCAAAAAGTATCTCGACCAAAAACTTTAACATGAAGGGGGACAGACAAATAGATGCATAGACTCAAAATCATAAAGCCACTAGGAGTGACTGTGGCATAAACATTATATATGATTTTTTCTTTTTGCTCAATCTTTAATGAATGTTAAATGGTGAAATGATTATTAACTATATTTGGTGTTATTTGATCAAAATAAGCAAAATACATACCACAAATAACTCTTATTTTTTCATGGTATCTAATACAAGTTTACTAACTGTTTGATAAGTTCTATTCAGACAAAAAATAACAGTTTTTTTTTAATTAATTTTATAATGAACAATTTACTGCAAGTTTTATGTTTCCAATTTGGCGTTGGTAGACGAAATAATTGTGATTGACATACTTGGGTAGAATTGCTACAGATAATTCCAACAACAAAAGTAGGCGTATTATGCACGATTGTGTAGAATAACTAATTGAAATCTATGACATATCAAGTTTTAGTGGGGTTGACAACCAAGAAATCATCATATACATGTAACAGAATTTTGCAACCGTCTGACATATTACAAAAATGCGAGATAAGTACACTATTGTCACGTGTTATATTAAGATTTTTTTTCTGAGACAAGCACCTGTGCAATAACCCCCAAAATCAATCCAAACCTCTCTTTTTAGGTAATATGGAACATTGTGGTTTTTAATAGATACACAGATATTGACTGATAACCCATTCATTTTATTATATACAAAATTAACCTGTAAAAGCTTACCTTGTTCTTTAAGTTTTGATATGAGTTTATAAAAAATGCCTTTGTGTGATTTTCCATCCGGATGTGTAACCAATACATCAACATCTCCACAAGTAGATTTACCACGTCTGTACGATCCACAAGCTTGAGCTATGAGTTCTGGTTGTATAGTTTCTACTGTCTTTCTGACCTGAATATAATTTAAACTGGTTTCTTTATTCTAATATAGATTAGTATACTTTATTTCATAATTTTGATTTTGTGGTGTTGATTGAGTCGTGAGACGGACAGTTTATGGTTCTGTTTTGCTGTTTTTGTCTGCTGTCCTAGATTGTTTTACGTGTTCGTTATTATTCTGCGGGTACGCTGGGTAGCATGTCGAAATGTACTATTGTATTGTTTATTTGTGTATTTCTCGGTCCTGAATGTTCTTACATTTATTTGATCTGTATTCCTGTCATGTAATGTTGTCATTTTAGTGGTATATTCAACAAAACCAGGTTCAACCCATAATTTTTCTTATAAATGCCCTGTACCGAGTCAGGAAAATGGCAGTTGTTATCTAATAGTTTCTGTGTGTGTTGTAGTTTGTTTTTTTGTTGCACTTCAGTGTGTCTGTTTTTTCATTGTTTTCCTTTTATTATAGTGTTTCCCTCAATTTTAGTTTGTAACCCCGAGTTTTTTTTCTCTCAATCGATTTATTACTTTTGAACAGCTGTACACTACTTTTGCCTTTATTGATATGTGAGGATGACCACTTTGTTCTATTTCTATCCATAGCGGCCATTTTTGTTAGCAAGCAGAGTCATCAGACACATTTTAAAAACTACATAATGCTTGTGACCAAGTTTCAGGGGCGGATCCAGCCATTTTAAATAGGGGGGGGGGGGGGGGGGTTTCCAATTACATGTCCCCATTCAAATGCATTGATCGTCCAAAAAAAAGAGGGGTTCCAACCCCCAGAACCCCCCCTCTGGATCCGCGCCTGAAGTTTGGTTAAATTTGGCTCCATTTTTTAAAGATTTTTGTAAAAGTTATTGCGAACCCTATCATAGTTTTCCATAGATTCACCTGCAAGTTACCTGTCCATTTAAACTTTTGTAAGTTCTATTGTCATATTGAACAAATACAACAGGTATTGTTCTCTGTATAGTTTATTTGATGGGACCTTTAAATTTCTTCCAAGAGAAATCTATCACTCATTGATTAATTTACCTGAACAAAAAATTGAACTGTCAATGATAAAAATACATGTACAAATAATAAATAAGAACTCCTGCAAAACTGCATGTGGCATTGTATTTATTCAATATCAATAATACATTTTAAATAGTTTCAATATAAACACGGATTGAAAAATTAAAAGTTGATTTCTGATCAAACTTTTGTATAATTAACCTTATAACCTTTAGGAGGGCAAGCTTGTCTAAGGGGGGATTAGTTTGTTTATACTTCAGTATTTATGATAGTAAAATGAATCTCAGCCAAGTGTGCATTGCTATTATTTAGTTACGTTAGTTTGCAAAATAAATTTCAAAGTCATTTTCAAGATTTCAAAATTATTCAAGATGCAAAATTAAAGCGTTTTTTTTAATCAAATTAATCATGTAATTCTTAAAATATTTTTTTTTAATCTAAATTGATGTAATGTGTAAATAATGTATCCAATGCAAAATTTGCACTTTGCATGAATCAAAAGAACTACATAATATATGAACAGTCAGACTCAACAATAACCAGGGGAGATAATTTTAATGAATATATCCACAGTGTTTAAAAATGTTCTCAGATTTTTCAAGCGTTATGCCATCTATAACTGCATCACATATTGCAGCTCTTGTATTGGTCAAAAGTAAAATAACAGTGATTTTATAAAATAAGAGTACAAATAAATTATTGTACAAATGTTACTTTTTGGTCTTCCCTTACATAAAACAGCAAGAAATTTATTAATCTATTTAGATAAATAGCTGAGAAATCAACATAAAAGGAATAAGTTGAGATGAATAACTATTTGTGAAAATAAGTTGGTTTACAGAATTTGAAAAATAAACAAAAACACACATTCATACACCTTGGGCATCTATTATAATGAGTTATGTCCTAATAAATACACTATTGACATCCTTTCATAAACTTTTGAATGAAGAATAAAAAAACTACAACCAGGGTATATTGAACAATAACAAGTGTATTTTCATTTATTTGGAAGAATTTTTTTTTACTCAGGTAAATTAATCAATGAGTGATAGATTTCTCTTGGAAGAAATTTAAAGGTCCCATCAAATAAACTATACAGAGAACAATACCTGTTGTATTTGTTCAATGGGACAATAGAACTTACAAAAGTTTAAATGGACAGGTAACTTGCAGGTGAATCTATGGAAAACTATGATAGGGTTCGCAATAATTAACAGACAATGAAAACAGACAAAGGAAGCCTAGTGATGTGAAAAGCTAAAAAACATACGAGAATATATGCATTAAAGTATTCAATCTGTAAAAAGAAATCTTCTGTTCAATGTAGGGAAAATGTTTAGTCCTGGAATTCATATCAATGGAATTTTCAGACTAAATGAAAACAAAATATGATTTGCCTATTTTTCAAATTCATCATCTAAACAAAATATTGTCAGACAAATAAAGTAAATACATGTATTTAAACTAGACACCTTCAACATTAATAATTTCTTTAAAAATATGTTTGAGTATGAAATATGTAGCAAAATATTGTGGATGACAAATAGATATATCTGTGCACTGAACCTTGATAATGATTTCTAAGGATTTCCATCACCACTGTGTTGCCTCCACTGCTGGATCACTCTCCCTATTTCAAGCTTTCTATGGCAAGCTCGACAAAATCGAATTCGCTTAGCCTATTCATAT
The DNA here is from genome assembly GCF_963676685.1 of Mytilus edulis. Taxonomy (NCBI): domain Eukaryota; kingdom Metazoa; phylum Mollusca; class Bivalvia; order Mytilida; family Mytilidae; genus Mytilus; species Mytilus edulis. The sequence goes on from NC_092347.1 coordinate 50,378,676, forward strand.
CTATATTTATGTTTATATCGCTTATATGGTCATTGGAGGTCTAGTTGGTGTCTAGACTCAAATACACACCAAAGGAAGCTACATATTATAGAGCCAATGCCCTGTGAATTGTTTATTTAATACTTTTAATAATATGGATAAATGTTTTACGTTGTTAGAAATCAAATATGAGAATTTGAGTCAAATTGGTGAACATCAGTTTGACAGCTAGTCCCCCAATAAATTTGTTGTTCCTGCTTAAATACCGGTTTTAATCAAAAAGGTTAATTTTGACCCTTAAATAAAGAAGAGTGCACAAGCTGCCTTTATTAACCATTGATTTTATGTTAATAGTACTAAATATCAAGCTTCACTACAAGTTTCACATAAATTAAACATGATCAAAGAAAATGAGATCAAGGTCAGATAAACCAAACCAACTGACAGACCTAAGGGGGGGCCCACTCCAGTCATGATTCAGTGATTCCCTAAATAATCAACCAAATTTTTCCAATGAAAGGAGGGGTAGACCCCCAGTGCCCCCTGGATCCACCCATGGTTGACCTATTGGTTATAGGTTAATAAAAACAGACCAAAACAAAAAAACTTAACACTGAGCAATGAACGGTAAAAATGAAGTCAAGGTCAAATAAAACATGCCAGACTGACATTTACATTGAAAATATTTTCATACACCAAATATTGTTGACCTATTGCATGTAGTTTCAGTAAAAAAACAAAAAGACTTAACTTTAACCACTGAACCATGAAAATGAGGTAAAGTCCAGGTTTAAACTTGTTTACTGATCCATGAAATAAGGTTGAGGTCTAATGAAAACCATGAAAATGAGGCCGAAGATAATGGACATATGAAATACAGAAACTTCATAAAAAAGGGATGATATATATAAAAAGTATCAAGAATCAAGGTCTTCCGCCTTCTAAGATATTAAGGTTTTAAGAAGTTAGCTGAAGCCACCGCTGCTGGTTCACAATCCCTGTTGAGTTTTGCAGTGACAGAAATTACAGACTCGACAAAAACACTTGCACAAAAAGCTAAATTAAAAATATATATATAAACATACTGTTTTCTCAATTTCGCCAGCCTCTTCTCTTGACATTCTATCTAAAATGTCATCATAGTGCTTCAAACCAACTTCTTGTTGGTGTGTCAACTTTGCCTTTGTTTTGAGATCGTCTAGTGTTCTAAATCCCTGTTACAAAAATAATTTTAAAAAATGTTTTAATCCTAAGCATATAACTGTAAAGTATGAAAGTAGGAACGTTTTGTTAGGCTTTAACCTGCAGTGATCATGGTGGTGTCAACTAGTTTTGTAAGATCACAATCCTCCTCTTTAAAAGTCACGATCAGTGGAATACCAAAAGTTACATGAAAGAACATTCAGGGCACCTGTATTCATACATCAGACCTAACTGCCTGCAGGTAAATTGCTTTGCTGGGCACAGCTGGATAAGACTGCAGAGGTTGTGGCAAAAAACCCACAATATTTGCACTTGATACTGGTCTGAATTCGGATTGTAATTAAATATTTGTCACATAATAGGTTTCTGACTCAGAATAACTGTAGTCAAGGACAAAAAAAATAAAATAATAATAATTCCCCCTTTTTTATGCTTTTGTGCAATATACTATGCTGTTGTGTATTGACCCCCCCCCCCCCCCCCCCCCATTAAATTTGAAGAAGTTTTGTTTATTTTCTGAAATCTGAAATGAGAAAAAATTGCTCTCCCCTAATTTCTTCACACACCCTTTTTTCAAAACAAACCATTCCTTCAAGATATGGTCATAATCTCAATTCAAATTTCCATTGGAGTTTGCAACCATTATTACCCATTTAAATACATCATTAGAGACTTAAAATAGATAATTTAAAACTGTGTAAGGGAGGTAATCGAACATTGTACAATTTTTTTTTTATTACCTCCCTTACACTGCTTTTAAATTGTCCATTAACCAGAAAACCCTTGTTTCCCACCTTTTTTGCCCCTTATTCCTAAACAGTTTCAGCCATAACCCCCAAAAGCCAATCCTAACCATCCCTTTGTGGTATGGGAACTTGTGGTATAATTTCAGAGAGATCCATACACTGTTCCACAATTTTTGTCTGGAAACTAGAAAAAAATGCCTATTTAATTTCATATATTTCTATTTACTAAACTTTAAGTTACCGTATTGTGCAAAAAACAAATGTCTTCAGACAACAAGGACAAAGAAGTGATACCAATATAGGACAGCAACATTTTTTGCGGTCCTATAAAAAAGGCTATATATTATGCCCTCAATGTTAGAATTCTTTCAGACATTTTTGTTTTATTCAGAAATATATGTACATTGAGTGTTCTACAAGGATCCCAAGTCCTTCTTCTACTATTTTGTTTTAAATATGTACTACTTTCCTGTATGTTCTTTTTTGACTGGGCATAGCTAGGTAGTGTTACGTCTCACAAAGTCTATCCAAATTATTTGGCAAAAAAATCTGCTCCAGCCGGTGCTAGGGGCTGTTTCAAACTTGCAGGGAGGTGAGAGTTTTTTTTCTTTATATACTTGTTTTGTTTGAATGTACATGAGACAATAGTATAGACTTCATATTAGATAGATGTACATGAGACAAAATTAGACTTGATGTTATTTGAATGTACAGGTAATCAAGTCTATACTATTGTCTCATGTACATTCAAATAATATCAAGTCTATACTTTTTTCCCATGTACATGCATGTACTGATTATCAGGTTGTCTGCACGTTGATATTGTAAAATATCAGCTGTGATTCACAATATGAAGCATTTTGTCAAGTGAGCTCAGCGAACAAGATCAAAAAGCCTTCATATTGTGTCGAGCAGCTGATATTTAACAATATTATTAATTCGTATATTTTAACAAATTTGATTCGTTTAGGGATAGTCACATGTTAAACTATATTTTTGAAGGTAGAGAGAAAACGGCGGATAGCAAAACGCATATTGTCCTCAGTCAATATACTTCTTTCAGGTCAATATATCCTTGTATAGACCTCATACAAAGGCTATATTTGTATAATATCAATATGCAGATAACCTGATACTCCATTTATCGGGCTGTATTTGCATCTTTTAGAAGTATTTTTTTAGTTTCACCTGAGCAACGGGAAGTTGACTTTATAATGTCAGGTCAAACCTATCAACATCGGTTCAAACATTATGATGTCACTGATATGTCCTGGTCAACATTATTAAGACTGGGTCAACGTATTTGACGTCACAAAGCTGTGATATGCAATTTTATCATATACTTAAAGAAAATAATGCTATTATTGTACCCCATGATAAAGTGTATTTGTAAATATATTTATTCATTGAATTTGAAGAATTGCCTGAGCCATGTGATTTGACTTTTGTTATCAACTGCTTCTGATTTATATCAACTGTTTCTGTTTCATATCAACTGTTTCCGGTTATAATTGCATGCTTTGCTGTAACGTTATCGCGTTAAAAAGAACATAACATGTCATTTTTCATATCAGACCCCTTATCAGCCCATGGTCAAAATAATCCCTCGAGCCTGTCGGCTCTAGGGCTGATAAGGGGTCTGATATGAAAAATGCCATGTTATAATCTATATTTATTAAGAGCTGAGCAGAATGATATAGACAGTTGGACGACTGATAAATAACTAATATCAAGTCTATAATATTGTCTCCTGTACATATAACTAATATCAAGTGTATACTAATGTTTTATGTATATCTAACTTTTATTCTATACTATTGTCTCATGTACATCTAACTGTTGTAAAGTATATATCAACTTGATGAACAAAGAATAATACAACACCTGCTGATACCACTGTCGACTTGTTACAGCGCCAGCACCCCAAACATTGCTGAAAAGTTCCAACGTTTTTATCTCTTCGTTAGATTTAAATTCATCTAACTTCCGTAATCCACCACTTTCTATAATTTCCCAAATTTTATCAGCCAGTTTTGCTCCAATGGCTGGTAAAGACTTTGCTTCCTGTAAAGAAATAATATGACATTCCATAAAAGGTTCTTTATTTCTGATTTTTTTAATTCTATAATAAGGCTATTTTTCTCCATACATTAGTTGATTGCCCATAATTCTCTTTTCTTTATATTTTATCATGTTTAAGTCTCAACTGTTCTGCATTTTTAACCTATTTTTCTCAATCGTGTACATTAGTATTTTTTGTTCATCATAAATCATTCCATATACCAAATATAGTTGACCTATTGCTAATAGCATCTGAAAGCAAACTTTACTATGAAAACAAAAAAAAATACCAATGAACCATGAATATGAAGTCAAGGTCAAATAAACACTGTCAGATAATGTGTACACCATGCAATTATTCAAAATACCAAAGAAAGTTGAACTATTGCTTACAGTATCTGAAATAGAAAACTGGAAAATCCCCACTTTTTTAATGAATAACTAAACCCCAAAACTTGGAAACAAAATAATCTAAAATCTGGGTTTTTTTTCCAACAATACAGGGTAAAATATTTTTCCCCATAACACCAATTGTTCTTAAATAAAAGGCTTAATAAGCTCATAAAAGGTCATTTTCAAAAATTAAAGCAGATTCTTGATTTGTTTTCTTTTGATTTGAGACCCTAATAAAACCAATGCAAATGTAAGGTATAAGTCTGAGTCAGCCTTTTCCTGCCATATTTTAAAACTCAAATACCTCAAAAAGAAGCTCCATAACCTATCAATATTTTTAGCTTATTTTGTTCCTTTACTGAAACTCTTTCAATTAACTTACATGTATAGCATCAATTTTAATTTCTTATTTTTAAAATTTCACAGAAGTACATTGTACATCCTTAAAAGATATAAAAAATTATATACTAAACATGTATGCCATCATAATTTTGTACTTCATTTTAGAATATTGTACTGCATTTATTAACCTCAACTATTGTATTTGTATTTATATTGTATGTTTCTCAGTATGCATGCACCCATTACATTTATTATGATTCTAATTTAATACCAGCATACCTCCCAAGTTGTGATTTGCTTTGGGTGTTTCTTGAGAACCTGGATTGCTTTCTGGTATCCAAAAGCTCTCCACTTGTCACTTGTACTTTCATACTTTTTAACCATTTCCTGAATTGAATGAATGAATGAATGAATGAATGAATGAATGAATGAATGAATGAATGAATGAATGAATGAATGAATGAATATTTCATTTGCGAAAGCATAAATAACATGCTATGACATTAAAAATGCTTGTAATCAATGTTGCAAATAAATTAAAGTTGCATTAATTTCCAAGGTTATCGAATATGAAATAAATCTCATTTTGTTCATACATGAACATGCATAAAGTAAACTTTGTTAACTGAACTGAAAAATCAATATAGAGTTGTAACCTTATTCAAAACTAATATAGATTATTGCACATGCTCATTTATGAGCTTTTTCAACCTGACATGCCCAGTCATGATTCATCTTTTTTATCCTTATATTTTAATATTTGAAGATTAAGCTGATTAACATGTTTAATAAAAATTTACAAAAATGTATGATATATGATACATGGTATGATATGTAGAAATGTAGGAGTTATACAAACCTCTAATTTTTCTGTAATATGGCTGTTGAGATTAGGTATTGGGTTCAAAGAAGACTGTGCACAAACCCAGTTACCTTTCTGAAAAAAAACCTAAGAAGCTCAAATATACTAATTACAAAAAATAAAAAATAAAACTTTCAAAAAGTAAAATAATCAAAACTTAGTTAAGTATTTTTAAAGTTTGATCAAATATCTAAACTATCAAATTTAAAAACAAAATTAGAATTTTATAAAATTTTAATTATTTGGTTAAAATTTCAAAATAGCAAAACTTTTCAAAAATTTGGAATTCTGATATTTTAAACTTTGATCAAATTTCAAAAATCTAAATTTCAAAACTTTTTTAATTTTTGAATTGATTAGTGTTACATATACACATACAACACAAACTTTTTTGTTTTTAGAAAATATTTCAATTGTTCAACATCAATTTTTTGGTTTGTTGGAACCTTTCAGATTTTTCTCAACACTTGTTTTTATAACACCATTTCTATAGCTACAATGTATAACCATGCATTTTTAATAAGCCCCACCTACTAACCCCATGAAATATACAGGATTTTTTAACAAAACTGACGCTAAGCACAAATACATGTATGGATATAAAGGTCAAGGAACAGTAAATGCGCTATGTTTGGTAAAATTTTGCATATCAGTTAAGCCTGTTGAATCATATCTGAAAATCACAAAAATGATGCCTTTATCTCTTTTCTCCCTTAAATATTACTATTTGAATTCTTAAACTAGATGCTCTCAAGAGCCTGTGTCGCTCACCTGTATTTACTGATGCTTTGGAAATCATGTAAAATAAGGTTAAAACATAATTAGTAGTATAAAATATTAGATATTATTAGATATTATCATGACTGTAATGATATCTAAGATACTATAACAAACAACATGAACAAGAGGCTGTCGGAGCGACAGCAAACCGGATATATTAACATTTATTTGTGTCCTGGCATTTTTCAATATTACAAGAACCATAGTTGCTGAACGTCGAAAGAGAAAATGGTCAATATCAAATTAGACCTCCTTTTTGTCATCAGTAACAAGTTAACATATTAAAATTTGAATGCTTTGGTTAAATGGTTCAATAGCAAATCCAACAACATAACTGGAAACACAATTTTTCAATCTTTCAAGAATCATATACATTTATAACTCCAGAACAGTAAAAGTTAGATTTGCTCAATCTAAATGCTTAAGTTTCAGATACATGTATATAAAACAAAAACTGCATATTCTCGTTTTTTCAATTTCAGCCATGTCAGCCATGTTGGTTGGAAGGCAGGGTCATCGGACACATTTTTTGAACTAGATACATGTACCTTAATGATGATTATGGCCAAGTTTGGTTAAATTTGTCTCAGTAGTTTAAGAAAAGAAGATTTTTGTAAAAGATAACAAAATTTTACAAAAAATGGTTAAAAATTGACTACATGTACTGTACATTTGTACATGTAAATAAGCCAATTACTCCTTTTAATGTTGATGACTGACAATTTTTGTCATGTTGACCTATTTGTAGATCTTACTTTGCCGAACATTATTGCTGTTTACAGTTTTTCTCTATTGATAATAATATTCAAGATAATAACCAAACAGGTGCTTGGCAGGGCACAGCTCTTTACAACCACAGAGGTCGAACCCTGAACAGTTGGGGCAAGTATGGACGCAACATTAAAGCTTGATACAGCTCTGAATTTGGATTGTGACCAATGCGATCAAATTTTTGACAACATATAGGTTTCTGACACGAAACAAAGGTCTTACAAATCTATTGTGCAATACTGTGCAATTAAAGATTTCCAAATATTTGGAATTTGAGAAATTTGGAAAAAAATTTGAAAACTTACAGTAACTATCACCCCCTCCCTTTTTTGCAACTAGTCCATAACCTGATATTTCTTTATACATCATTTACAAGTAGTATAAGGGAGGCAAATTTGAACATACCCAACGTTGTATGTTAAATATATTTGAATTACCTCCCCTACACTGCTTTTAAATTGTCTAAATTGTTCATTGACAAGAAAAAACTATTTTTTCCCCTTTTTTGCCACTAATTCCAAAACATTTTGAGCCATAACCCCCTAAATCAATACTAACTAGCTATTCCTTCATGGTATGGACACTTGTGGTATAATTTCAGAGAGATTCATACATTTAAACACAAGTTTGAAGTTATTGTTTGAAAATTACAAAAATGCTTATTTTGGCCCCCTTTTTGTCCCCTAATTTCCTATCGATTGGGACCATCACCCCCAAAAGCAATCCCAACCTTCCTTTAGTGGTATTGAACCTTCTAGTAAAAATTTATAGAGATCCATTCACATAAATTAAAGTTTTTGTCCGAACACTAAATGCGTCCTCAGACGACATGATAGCATTATACATGTTTGTACAACGCATTTTTTTTTTATGGTCGTAAGAAAACTGCAAAATTTCCTTAAATTTACCAATTCTGGGGCAGCAACCCAACAACAGGTTGTTGTATTAGTCTGAAAATTTGTTGACGGATAGATCTTAACCTATTGAACAGTTTTACTCCATGTCAGATTTGCTCTTATATTTTAATGCTTTAAATTTAGTAAAATTAAGCAAAAAAAATCTAGGCTACATTGAGGAACCTTTTGTGGCTTCAGCTGGGTATCTGCTCTTTGGTGGGGTTGTTGTCTCTTTGACATATTCCCATTTCCATTCTCAATTTTATTGTATCATCATGATCATTCGGGAAGTTAATTCAATTAATTTATTTTATTACCTTCAACATGCCCTCAGTTGATGGAACAGAGACTTTTCGATTTAGCTTTACATCATCATCACTTGTTTCATATTCACTACTATTACCACTCTCACATTCATTACTCCTTTTTTGTTTTGATTCATGAATATGAATTCTACTTGGTGTACAAACAGGAGCCACCTTAAGTGTTCCTGAAAATGTTGTTTGTTTATTTTCCCTCACAGCATCTTCAGGGTTTATCTCAAATGTTTTACTGACATTTTGCACATCGGTTTTAAAGATGAGCAAATTTCTGTTGATGATAAAACTGTCTATGTTAACTAGTGATTTTTCTCTAAAACATCTACTAAGCCAATTAGTGTTAACCACATTAATATGACCAGGAATTGTTTCAACTTGTAGAATACTTAGTAGTCTTGTTATATCAATCTTTTCTTCCACAATTATATATGTAGTGTCTTTAGTCAGCTCATCGGAGAAAGACCCTCCATATTTCTTTAGCTGAGTTTTGAAGATTTTCATTCTGGCATTTTCAATTCCTGCCTTCATTATGTAGGCATTGACACCATTCATAAAACTGTAATTTACTTCTGTCTCAAAATGTTTGGGAAGTTTCCTTTTTTTGCTGTCCATTGCGAGTAGTTAAAAAACATAAATAAATAAAAAATAAATAAGTCATAAATATTACTGTTAAAAATAAATTGCACAAGGAATCGGAAGTTGTCCAAAGGTTTATAAAACTTTACAAAGTAGGTTCGGAAAAGGCTCTCCGTGTTTCACAACTAGGATGTACATGTGAACTCGTACCTTCGGCAACTCGTACTCAACCAAATCGTACTCTATTTATCCAACTAGTACCTACTATTTGTTTTAACATAATTGTATACTGCTTCATTTGTAATGTTATGTTTAAAATATAATTGTTATTATGATTTTGTAATTGATTTACTGACAGGATTTATATTTCAAACAAATCTTCAAGTTTTGATCAATCCATCTTTTTATCGGAATTTTTGTTTTTGGGATATTATAAAGGTTCTTGTATTTCTCGGGAAATCGTGGTACCGGTTATATTTTACTGAATAATTCGATGGACATGTGATTTCTTTCGTTTAAGTATAAAATCTATTATGAATAACTTTCTAATAGAAAATCTATCTCTTTTTCTTGTTTTACCAGCTGATTATACAACTCTTTACAAATGTCTATAATTAAGGTGAATAACATGTATTGGTTTCACTTGGTTTGCCATAATTATGATATACAATTTTATTTTATAATGCAATTTTATTATCGTGCACAGCCAAAAATCGACAAAATAATTTAAGAGAAGCGTTATTATAATTATTGATATAAGCTCACCAAATACTTTTACACGCAAGTAGTCGGCGGGTCGACGGTTCGTTAGTCCAGAGACTTATATACACTTCCCTCCTCCTTTATTCGGACGTCTTGGAACCGGCAGTTTACACGTCAAATGTTTTCTTTTCTGAAACATACTTTCTTCTTACTGCTGCTGATTGGGTACTTTCCAATTTAATGTATGTAACATTAGCTTGTAACTTCACTTTATTGTCCAAAAAGACAAACATTGAAGGATGAAATGCATAAACCAGTTCATCATAATTCTTATGGAATGCTTCTGTTCCATTACTGGTACGTCTTGCTGTAGATAGAGTTTCAGCCAATACGGATGGTGGGAACAAAGCACTGTGTCATCAACATACATATGAGGCCAAAACATTATCAGCAAAAGCTTCTATTTTCTTCTTTTGACATATCTTGTATTAAATATTCAAAGTTTTCTTTTCTCTCTGTACATGGACTGTCTAATACATTTTAAGTCATTTCTCTCCAGACCAGATGCTAATTTTCATGGTGAAATATCTTCGAACATGATGATACTTTTTAAGCCAAAAATAAGAATAAATATTAATCATTGACATTTATGATAGATATAATTTTATGTACAGGTAAATTGGCGCAAATGAGTTCCGATTATTGGCGCAATTGATACATTTGGAAAACAAAATTTTGCGCAAATGATACCCATGAAAAACAGTAATTGGCACAAAAGGACTGCTGCCGGTATATCTACAATATAAAAATATCTAAAATTATATTTACAATCTTTCAATACAACTAAATCATGTAAGCATGGTGGTGACAATTTATATAAAAAATGTTGTAGAACACTCAATAGCCATGTTACGAATACGTCTTATTTTCAGTGATGGAACCTTTGCTCGTAAAAGTAGTTCATCATATGAACTAACATAGTCTTCATTTATAAATCGTAAAGCCCTTTCCTGAATTTTTTCAAATTTGGTGGTGTTATTTTTGTTGCAAAAATGCCATGCCAAAGGACAAAAATTAAAATTAGATAAAAAAAAATGTGTGGAAAATGGTCAATTTATTCAATTTAGTTTAGGTAGCAGCCAATGCGCTTTAAAACATTCAGTTGTTGGAATCACGGTGGGTAAGGTTGTCCTACGAGAGAACGTTCTGTGCTGGTGATTTGGTCCTGTCAGGTGCTGGTGGGTCCTGATTCTGTGCTGGTGGGTCCTGATTCTGTGCTGGTGGGTCCTGATTCTGTGCTGGTGGGTTCGTTTACATTGTATCAGAACGGCTATAAAACAACCGTTTTGTTGCTTAATTTTTTTCTGATACGTCATTAGTACCATTCAGAGAATATTACAACAATTTGTTATTGCAAAAGTCGTTGAAGTTCGCCAAACGCAATTGTCCTGACGATGTGCAGGTGATTAGAAAAACGGTCCTGGTTCTGTGCCTTTATGTTTTAGTTAAAAGTGGCATATATTCATGATCATTGATGCTTTACTGTTATGACTAATTAACTGGTATTTGCTTTCTTGAAATTGCTATTGTTGTGAATCTGTTTACGGTTATTATGAGAGAAAAAAATAACCCTAATTTTTTATTTTTTTTTAAAATTAACTGCAATCTTATTTCTTGACCTGTTAATGAAACCCCTCTTGCCCCTATTAAGATAAGAAAATATGTTTACGATTTTCGGGATTACGGTCTTTTTGCATGATCACCAAAATTCATTGTAAATAAACTCATCATTACAGATACCAGGATTAAATTTAGTATATATACGCCAGACGCGCGTTTCGACTACAAAAGACTCATCAGTGACGCTCGAATCCAAAAAAGTTAAAAAGGCCAAATAAAGTACGAAGTTGAAGAGCATTGAGGACCAAAATTCCTTAGTATTTCAAAAAATTCAAAAATTTGTAAATTATACAATACTTATATAATGGAGTCTCAAGATGATGTGGTATGTTTGTCAATGGAAAAATTTCCATAAGAAACAAAAGGAAGTATGTGTCATCGTACGACCTTCAACAATAACCCATAAAATCAAACTGTAAAAGGTTTTGCATAAAAATGGAGAGCATACATATAGAACAAAAGACATTTGAATCATGTGTCTTAAGCAACTTAAAACAGATTTCTTTGTGAACAATTTAGTGCTGACTATAAGAATGACAATAGAATTGCGTTTTTTGGGTTTTGTTTTTTTTTTTTGGGGGGGGGGGGGGGGGGGGGGGGTAAGTTAGAGCGAGGGCACAGTGAAAGTTTTAATCCTGAGTTTGTTTCCCGTAATATTTAAAAGTTGTATCTTAAAGTCATAAGAAACCTCAAATCAAAAAAAATAATGCATATGTTTTTTTATAACTCAATGGATAGTTCCATTATAAAACTTATGTTCATATACTTTTTTCTGAAGAAAATTCTTTAATTTATTCATATTTAGAAGAAATTTACTTTATTTTAATTGCTTCCTTCCAGCAATTAAAATAAAGTAAATTTCTTCTAAATATGAATAAATTAAAGAATTCCAGGAAGCAATTCCCCCGACATATTTTCCGTATGCAAAGTGACCTCAATGTGACCCATCTCGTAAAAATCAGGTGATCACAATACGCATGGATGTCCTTGAAATAAACCTGAATTTACATGTTAAACACGTGCTCAATTTCCGTGCTTTTTTGGTGATTTTTTCGTCGATTGTTGACAAACAGGTGACAATCGTTAATGCCCGTGTCACACTGTCCCGATTTTTATATACGATAGACACCCGAATGCGAAAATTGTAAGTTCGTACGAAGTTGGTCCCGATCTCGTTAAAATACCAAAAAGTGACCGAAGCAAGTACGATGAATAACGAAGTCTATACGATGGTGCCGAAATTATATACGATAGCAAAAGATGGACATACGAAGTTTAACCGAAGACGGGTATTTAAGCTTCATATCTCAGCCGAAGCCTACACGATGGATCACGAAGGCTACACGATAGATTACGAAGGCTACACGATGGATTACGATGATGACACGATGGCCATACGATGTCTAAAAGACGTCGTGTACAGCTTACGATGCATTTAAATTATATGCCGAAGGCCTCACGCGTTTTAAATTGTTTGATCAATATTGAATATATATTATATTGTACATTTAATTTGGTATGGTGTTACTTGTTACGAATATCTTAAGCGCTATTGAATTTAAAGTTCAAAGGTCAAGGTCACAGTGGCAGTTGTAATACAAGGCAATATCACCCTTGTGGACACTCTAAAACCAATATGCTTCAAAAGATTTTAACCATATTTGGTATATTTATTGTTCCTCCTTGTAATGATCTGGCATTTTTTACGTTCAAGGCAAAAGGTCAAGGTCATGCAGATGGACTTGTTTTTTTCTCCTTGAAATTGCATAATACACAGGAAATTGGTTGCTCATTTTTTTACCTGCTGGTTCTAAAGACAATATTAAAGGTATTTCCAGTTACTGAATGTTTTGGTTGATTTCTAAAAAAATAGTTTATGTATCAAATATGCATATTTAATTTACCATTTTCTGCATGTGTCATATACAAATATAGTGTCCATATTTGTCCCCAATATGTTACAAACGAGGGGATGCCACGCTCGGCATTGCCTTGTTTGAACTGTAAAATAGGTGCACTAGTCTGAATAATCACCAATAATTATTCCCATGTTGACTGATCTATCTTAAAGGTAAGGTAATGGGTTCGTTGATCCTTTTTATTCAAAAAGAGTTCTTTCCAGGAGAATATCATAATAATATAGACAAAAGGAAGGATGTGGGGAAAGCAATAAATGCGGCAAAATATGACACATAGAAAACAAAATGGTAATGGAGTAAACATTCGTGTGACAACAACTCAGACGATACATAAAAAATCAGAATAATGAAGAAAAATTTGGTTTCCCTATATACGTGTACATGCAGTGTTGGTGTACGAGGCGCGTTTATGATTTTCATTATGTTACTTGATATGAAAAATTGACAAAAAAAAATTTTACTTGTAAAAGTAAATCCTGAGCCTGTAATAGATGCTCTTCTTGTTCCATTTGGATTAATAGAAACAACGCTGTCGCCTTTCTTGTTCTCATAGAATTATATGATATGAGCTCCATGTTTTGTGAACGCCTTTATTAACTGTCGTATTAGACTGACCAGTGCATATCGCGCATGGCACTTTAAATGTATTTTACCGCGAAAATTAACTTACATTTAGCTGGATTTATTGCCGTCGTAGTTCCATCTTGTCGCCTTCGTACTTTTATTCGATGGCAACACGACGGGATTACTGCGAGGTCTTTACGAAGTCGTGTTGCCATCGTTAGACCTTCGGGTAGCTTCGTGATTCATTCGTGTAGACATCGTAATGTCAAAACTGCCCGATGGAAACGATGGAAATACGAATGCAATACGATGTTCAAAGATGCATTCCCGGTGACATTACGATGGTGAGGATGGTGATACGAACTCAATACGAACCCTCAACATCGGACGCACCTTCGGGGATTTTTTAACATGTTAAAAAATTTAGAACCCTTCCCGAAGTTGTCCCCGAAGGCTAGAAAAAGTGGCCGATGGTTCTACGATGGTTAAAGATGGCACTACGAATAGCCCGATCTGGATACGATCAGTCCCGATTTTGTAAATTTCCATAATCGTGTTGCCATCGGCGTAAAAATCGGGACAGTGTGACGCGGGCATAAACTTCGGCTTCAAAACACGAACTTTAATTACCTGCCATATTTTCACAACAACAATGACCGATTGAAAAAAATGAAGATTATATGAAATTTACACGAAAAAAATTATAAATTCATGCACAGAAGACTAAGTTTATGATGTTTGTATGCACTGGTTCAAGAATTGGAAGAACATTATTTTTCACCGGTGACTCGTTTCTTATATCTTTAAAAGAAAAATGTGTTTAGCTAAGGCTCCGTGTTGAAGGCCGTACTTTAACCTATAATGGTTTACTTTTTAAATTGTTATTTGTATGGAGAGTTGTCTCATTGGCACTCACACCACATCTTCCTATATCTACTTATAGCTATTAAGAATCACTTTCTGTATCAGTAAGATTTTCAACCTATTTTTTTTGTCTGAACGGTTGTCAGGTATTTTTTTTTCTTTTCGAAAGTTCAATTCGATAGAACACTAAAACTAATTTACTATTTTATGGGTAGGCAGACTAGATTTTGTCAGGGAATGAAGACGAGATAACCTAGAGAACACTAACAGAAATAAGATTTCTTAGCTTTTTCATTTCAAAATTCCATAATAAAGAATTAAGGGGGCGGGAATGAACAATGTGTCCTACTTTTCGATATTTAAATACTTTTATGAATAAAAATCAAATGTGCCCTAATTCTAATTGAAAATGAGTAAACGGAAAAAATACCCAACTAAGAAACACACTTTTATTTGAATATTGGTAATATTACTAACTAAGCTTTTAAGTTGTGTGTGTCAAACACACCTTCTCTGTAGTAATGACTCGTTACTTAGATATTTCACTTTACCAAATTTTTTTCTACATTTTTTGATATTGTGAATTCTTAGTATTATTATATTAAAATGTAGCCTTAATTTATATTAATATACTGAATCTAAAGCCAGATAAGGACTTTAACCATCAACGCAAACACGCCTTGAAGGTAAAATGCGTACTCAACTGTCTGTAACCATTTATAGACTCCTTCCAAATAAAAACAAGCCGGGGTTGGGGGGTTCAGAGATGCAAATTAAGTACTTTGATCAATATCTAATTTTTTCGTGTATGGTTTATGACCCCTCCTGTGGCCCGTCAATTACGAAATGTGCGAACTGCAATGGTCTCAAAACAGCACAGACAATGAATAAAAGAGATGGACCATTTTGTACATATATCAAGAGGAAACCCCTTGAAAAGCATTATTATTTATAGTTCATTATTGTATTTAGTAGAAAAAGAGAATTTGGTGAAAAAAAAACCACTATTATTGTAGAAAATTCACAGACTTTTGTACAGAGATTGTTGTTATGTTTATCATGGAATCAACACAAGGGTACCGTGAATGATTATCCTTAAAAAATCTATTTAAAAGTATTTGCAAGACAACTACCGTTTGCTTTGTTTATTGTGCCTTAAATTTCATAAATCAAAATATCTCGTAGCTTCATACGCTTCATACTACCAATGTCTATCTACCTTGCACATTTCAGAAAATTCAGAAACTGGGTCCAGCAACATTTATAAGCAATTTTAGATTTTGACCCTCACAGCACAAATATTCTCTTTACAACGAATCTTCTTGAATACAAAACTACCAGTTGCAGCCTTTTGTTTATATATTAATATATGTATATGAATAAAGTTATGAAAGACAGCAGGGTCATAAGGGTGAGAAGTCCATGTCATCTGAAATAAATGCTAAGCAATAGATCTAGGAAGCGATAGATAATCATGACATTAAAAAAACTCTCTTCTTTTAGACTTTTTTTTCGAACAAATTGACACATAAAATGAATATAGTATTGTGGATTTTTTAACTTATGTTCAATGCATTGGTAACACTTTTTACTAGGATACAAGTGTGGACACAGATCAGTGTGGATAGTATGCTTGGATGTTTGACAGTGTTTTGTATGACATAAGAAGTTCTATGTTTTTCCCATATCATTAACTGTGTTGCACAATATGACAACCAACCTGAGCATTAGTAGAGTTGTTTATTTAATATTTAGTTTTTTTTATGTTCAAAACCGGCATGGAAAAGACCCTAATTGCATTAATTGCCAAATGATTATGATAGAATATGTTCCACATCTTTGATTTTGGATACATTTTGAAGCTATGAGATCTAGAGGAACCATAACCGGTTCGTTTTTTCATGATGTGATTTTTTTATATGGGAGATGGTATCCGAGAACATGTATTTGCTTACTATTTGTATGGTTCTATTTATATTACTTTGAGGAGGATCATCATGATCATAAGTAAAAGATTTCGTTTTAATGTCGAAATTGTTTCTCAGATTAGAAGACATTTTCTTGTTTTAGGAATTAATATACTCAGTTTAGAAGACATTAGTAATGACAATGCCTGACATGATGCTTGGGGCTAGATGCGCTAGAGAGTAAACTTCTGTTTTATTTTATATGAATTATATGAAAGTATTTCCTCTAAAACAGGTCAAATCAAAAAAAAAATTGGCCAGTATGAAAATGATATCATCAAAAGAACCTTTGTGAGCATGCAGTTGTTAATGTCTGTGTCATTTTGGTCTGTTGTGGATAGTTGTCTCATTGGCAATCATACCACATCTACTTTTTTTATATTCAAAGACTCATAAAAAATATAACTGGTACAGAAGTCATCTCATAAAATTTCAATGAAAATAGTATTGCAAAAATATTCTCTTTTCAATTCATTTTGTGATATGGATACAAATATAGGTAATACCAATACAGTAAGGCATAAAATTGAGAATGGAAATGGGGAATGTGTCAAAGAGACAAGAACCCGCCCAAATAAAAAACAACAGCAGAGGGTCACCAACAGGTCTTCAATGTAGCGAGAAATTCCCTCACCCGGAGGCGTCCTTCAGCTGGTCCTTAAACAAATATATACTAGTCCAGTGATAATGAACGCCATACTAATTTTGCAGTTTTGTTGTGGTATGGAAGTGTATTTTAGTAATTGTTAATTGCTGTTAATTCACAAAAATTGAGAAATAAGCAAATGACTGATAAATGTTGTCAGAACATGTACAATGAAATATAGTTTTAGAATTTTATTAGGCCAAATAGGCACGGGTAGTGAGGTCGTCATATCGAGGAGCGTTTAGTACAGTGATTTTGTCATAGTTTGGATAAGTTTGACATGACGGTGTTAAGTCTTTTTGATGACAATCAGTGGAAAAATGTAAACATTGGGATATTTTGTAAACGGAGCTTCTGATCATTAATTTAAGCTGGAAAGTACCTTTGTATAAAGTAAATATGTTAGTACATCACAAGTTTTATCATATGGTTAATGATTTAACACAGAACAGAGCTTGCGTATGTCAAAATTTAAAACTGGCTATTGGTTTATTGTGCATAAACAACGTTATTTTCTTACAGTCTGTTACATCACATATATCTTCGTGATATAATACTGCGGTCAATTATTCTAAAAAATACCTACTTTTGCAACCAATTCAAAATTACTGAAATATCTGTGTCATGGTTTGGTTCATTCGTGTCATGGTTAAGTTTATGTTCGACATGGTTCAGTTATGTAATTCTTGTCGTGTATAATGAAGAGTTACTATCTAAATTAACAACAATCGTTTCATTTGAAACACAAAGGGACATAAAAACGCACATACAATGTAGTAATATGTTATAAGTAGATGCATATGATTGCTAAGGAGATAACTATCCACCTGAGATCAAATGACGTAGATGTTAGCAGCTTTTTGTCATCAAAAGGCCTTCAACATTCAACAATGAGCAAAACCATATTTCTTAGCAAGATATAAAAGGTTGCGACAAAATTCAATGTATAGGAATTCCAATTAGAAAATCATCAACCTAATTTCTGTCCAAAATAAAAAGCAAAATATGATACACAGTCACATACGATATTCATGGCATTACAGACACTTAACTTGATACAGTATATACAAATTATTGTGGAGTAAAACATGTTTGCGGGCTCCTCAACCTCTTCTTCGCCTTAACCATGCAACACATGTAAACTCACCAGATCGGGTTTAAACAAGAAAATCAAGTAGCAGAAACACTAAAGACACAAAAAAGTACTGACATTTAGTGGGACCTAGTTTCAAACAAATAACAAATGATAAAAAGTCATGATTCTAAGATAGCTTCTTTTAAATTTCAGGATGTTATTCTGCTGCCAATATTTACGCTATACTGAGAATAGTTTGATGGTTTCAGATCTCTGGTTGTCTCTGTTTTACCCATTTTATAGAAACAGGCAGATAAAGAGTTTGGCCTATTTAATTCATCCTATTGTTGAAGAATTCATGTTTGTGTTGTTGGTTTCCTGTCTCATTTATGTATTTCCCACGTCATCTTACATGGTCCGAGTACATGTAGTTATTTCGTAGTGCATTTTTTTTAGGCAATAAATGGAAATAAAAAAATCCCACCTGCGCTTTCTCCATAAAATTTTTACAATGTGTTGTACTACTTTTGGGACAAATTATATCAAAATTATAGAAAACTTCATCAGCTTTAACTCAAAATATGGACAATTTTATGTGAAGAGGGTCTTGAAATCTTTTGACAGCTTCCGAAATGCTAATTTTTGACCTTTTTCAACTGGACCAAATCACTACTTTACATTAAAATTCGTGTATCAAATTTTTTTACAGTGCAGTTTTATCCCCCTTCTTGCTACTTGAGGCATAAAACATAAATAAATAAGTTGGAAGGGGTATAAAAAAAAATGACAAGTAACACACTGTCCACACTAGGGACTATATTCGACGATAACTGTGTACTCGGACCACATTTGATATTACCTAGTAAATTGAAATCAAATAAGCAAAAATGATAAACGGCAAATATAGATAGCACAAAAATATCTAAGAAGCTCAAATGAAGTGTACTTGTGATATATATCAACAAACTTACCATCTGTTTATTCTTCGTCCATCTTATAATCCGTTCTGTCCTATTACAAACGATGATTTCTTGTCTAGCCAGTTCTAAATTAAGGTCGTATACAGTTTAAAGGGACGACCATTTAATATTCTGGGGGGGGGGGGGGGGGTTGAAAATAAATAACTCAGCCTTGATAATCACAAAAATAAATGGTTTGTTCTGTGGTAGTTTGAAAATATATTACAAAAAAGTACCTGACTTGCAATGCATTGAAAATAAATAACTCAGCCGGTCTAATCCAAAGTATGAGATGGCACCAGATTCTTCAAAAGATCATCTTTTCCAAAAAAAAAAACCGGGAAACACTTCCCAAATTTTTAATAATAAAAACATAAATATTATTTAAATATACTTTAAATATATACTTTTGACAGCTTCCGAAATGCTAATTTTTGACCTTTTTCAACTGGACCAAATCACTACTTTACATTAAAATTCGTGTATCAAATTTTTTTACAGTGCAGTTTTATCCCCCTTCTTGCTACTTGAGGCATAAAACATAAATAAATAAGTTGGAAGGGGTATAAAAAAAAAATGACAAGTAACACACTGTCCACACTAGGGACTATATTCGACGATAACTGTGTACTCGGACCACATTTGATATTACCTAGTAAATTGAAATCAAATAAGCAAAAATGATAAACGGCAAATATAGATAGCACAAAAATATCTAAGAAGCTCAAATGAAGTGTACTTGTGATATATAATAACAAACTTACCATCTGTTTATTCTTCGTCCATCTTATAATCCGTTCTGTCCTATTACAAACGATGATTTCTTGTCTAGCCAGTTCTAAATTAAGGTCGTATACAGTTTAAAGGGACGACCATTTGATATTCTGGGGGGGGGGGGGGTTGAAAATAAATAACTCAGCCTTGATAATCACAAAAATAAATGGTTTGTTCTGTGGTAGTTTGAAAATATATTACAAAAAAGTACCTGACTTGCAATGCATTGAAAATAAATAACTCAGCCGGTCTAATCCAAAGTATGAGATGGCACCAGATTCTTCAAAAGATCATCTTTTCCAAAAAAAAAAAAACGGGAAACACTTCCCAAATTTTTAATAATAAAAACATAAATATTATTTAAATATACTTTAAATATATACTTTTGACAGCTTCCGAAATGCTAATTTTTGACCTTTTTCAACTGGACCAAATCACTACTTTACATTAAAATTCGTGTATCAAATTTTTTTACAGTGCAGTTTTATCCCCCTTCTTGCTACTTGAGGCATAAAACATAAATAAATAAGTTGGAAGGGGTATAAAAAAAAAAATGACAAGTAACACACTGTCCACACTAGGGACTATATTCGACGATAACTGTGTACTCGGACCACATTTGATATTACCTAGTAAATTGAAATCAAATAAGCAAAAATGATAAACGGCAAATATAGATAGCACAAAAATATCTAAGAAGCTCAAATGAAGTGTACTTGTGATATATATCAACAAACTTACCATCTGTTTATTCTTCATCCATCTTATAATCCGTTCTGTCCTATTACAAACGATGATTTCTTGTCTAGCCAGTTCTAAATTAAGGTCGTATACAGTTTAAAGGGACGACCATTTGATATTCTGGGGGGAGGGGGGAGGTGGGGTTGAAAATAAATAACTCAGCCTTGATAATCACAAAAATAAATGGTTTGTTCTGTGGTAGTTTGAAAATATATTACAAAAAAGTACCTGACTTGCAATGCATTGAAAATAAATAACTCAGCCGGTCTAATCCAAAGTATGAGATGGCACCAGATTCTTCAAAAGATCATCTTTTCCAAAAAAAAACAAACGGGAAACACTTCCCAAATTTTTAATAATAAAAACATAAATATTATTTAAATATACTTTAAATATATACTTTTGACAGCTTCCGAAATGCTAATTTTTGACCTTTTTCAACTGGACCAAATCACTACTTTACATTAAAATTCGTGTATCAAATTTTTTTACAGTGCAGTTTTATCCCCCTTCTTGCTACTTGAGGCATAAAACATAAATGAATAAGTTGGAAGGGGTATAAAAAAAAAAATGACAAGTAACACACTGTCCACACTAGGGACTATATTCGACGATAACTGTGTACTCGGACCACATTTGATATTACCTAGTAAATTGAAATCAAATAAGCAAAAATGATAAACGGCAAATATAGATAGCACAAAAATATCTAAGAAGCTCAAATGAAGTGTACTTGTGATATATATCAACAAACTTACCATCTGTTTATTCTTCATCCATCTTATAATCCGTTCTGTCCTATTACAAACGATGATTTCTTGTCTAGCCAGTTCTAAATTAAGGTCGTATACAGTTTAAAGGGACGACCATTTGATATTCTGGGGGAGGGGGGAGGGGGGGTTGAAAATAAATAACTCAGCCTTGATAATCACAAAAATAAATGGTTTGTTCTGTGGTAGTTTGAAAATATATTACAAAAAAGTACCTGACTTGCAATGCATTGAAAATAAATAACTCAGCCGGTCTAATCCAAAGTATGAGATGGCACCAGATTCTTCAAAAGATCATCTTTTCCAAAAAAAAAAAACGGGAAACACTTCCCAAATTTTTAATAATAAAAACATAAATATTATTTAAATATACTTGAAATGTCTGAAAATTGGGTTCATTTAACTTAAGGTATGTTGTCTCAGGAAACCTTACCTCACATTTATTTTAACAGGGCCGTTACTTCATTGAGGCAAATGCCTCATGTAGGAAATTTCAAAACCAAACGTCTTTCTCCATATTTAATTGTGTTCAAGGCGAGTGCCTTGCAAGAAGTAAGTTCTGACTTCCCTCATACGTAGCCCTGATTTTTTGTGTCTTTTGTTCATTGATTGCCCTTCTGTATTCTGTTAGTGTTGCATTCATTTTGTAATCTAGTAATTTGTGCTATGAACTTGATCATGAGTTTAAAAAACAGCAGCCACGACTTAACTATGTGAATTCCAATTTTGCTTTATCATGCACATTGGTCTTTTGATGTTGTCCCTAGAAACTCAAGTCTTGCACTGAATTTATACATTTTGCTTTGAGACCAAAATATTGTCAAAAAATTATTAAAACAAAACTTGCATTTTCAGATTATGACAGGTTCTTTTGAACACCCAGAAAGCATGATTTTGCATCATTTGTTCTATAGCTTCTTGGGCCTTCAGTGGCGGCTCCAAAAACCCTTAAAAAAAGGTTTGCCAATATTTTAAATAGAGGCAAGTTACAAGTAAACTTTTAAATTAATACTATGTATGTATGCAATACATGTATATGCAGTTGGGAATATAAAAGATTCATTTCTGCAAAGGATGATGATTAATTCTGATTAAATGGTACATAATGACTTGACTATACATGTATTATTTATAATAAACAAATCATCTAAAAATTGTATGTTTTTGAATATCATAAATATCGTTGTGAAAATGAATAATCAGTCCCTTGCTTTAATGAAAATCAAAAATCTTGCTTCAACAGTGCACTAAATGAACAATCTGTCCTCTTAGTTTACAAAAATAAATAACCGATCAAAAACAAATCCTCCAGCCCCCCCCCTTTCCCCCCCTCCCACACACACCCCAGAATATCAAATGGTCGTCCCCTAAATGTACATGTACCAGACAACATAACACGTGGGTCTTTGAATTTCAATTTATTTTTCAATCACATTTAATAATATACCACCTCATACTTAAAACTAGATGTTTAACTTACGTTTTGACGATTAAACCCGCTAAATTTGGTTAAACAGGCTTTTTTTCTTCGCAGACAGTTAATATAAAGTGTAACTTCGTTCAATAACAGGCGCAATCAATCAAATTTTCAGTATTAAAGTGAAACACATATATTTTTATTTCGATCTAAACCATGACAATCTTGACCAAAACCATGACGAATTTCTAGACTCTTAACCAAACCATGTCAATCGCTTAACCAAACCATAGCAATTCCGATATCTTGCTTATTCTGCGTTAATTTCGTGAGACAACAACTCCAATATAGATCGTTTGACCTCCAATACAAATTCAAGCATCTTATTTGCTTTTTATCTGCTCGTGTGAATAGAACTGAGGCAAAAATTTAGGGAAGCAACATAAATTAACCATGTCTAACTTATCCAAACTATGACAAAATCACTGTACTAAACGCTCCTCGATATGACGACCTTACTACCCGTGATAGGCCATATAATTTTTTTTAATTTTTTTAACATACTGGATGACCATTTACACTCAGGACTAAGGTGTCATGTAGGCAGTATAGATGTATAAAGTAAAGTGTAACATAACAATCAGGCATCATATTGCTAGTAGCTAGAGTAGCGTTGTTTGGTAAATTTGTGTTTTTTAAATAAATTTGGCTAATGGACAAAACTGTTTGATTCAAATCTAAATAAAATGCTATTATCTCCCTATTACTTACATTGTACATAAAATGGATACAACTTTGATAATTCCTTGTACATGAGAGTTGTCTGTCTTTGATTCAAATCTAAATAAAATGCTATTATCTCCCTATTACTTACATTGTACATAAAATGGATACAACTTTGATAATTCCTTGTACATGAGAGTTGTCTGTCAAATCTTTATTTCCCAATGAATGATTTGCATAACAATGAACTGAGCTCAAAGCAAAGCACTTTCATAATACACTTGGACAAAGAGCTCAATCCAGTGACATACTTTGTACTACGTATATACAGGTCCTTCATATCCATCCATCGGCCAAAACCATATCTCAATAACATGCCATACTACGTATACATGGTTGGATCAGAAGTCCTGAAGTGAAAGACATAAATTTTATTATTGTATTTAACATGTTTAAAGTATAAATACCGGTTAAAACTTTCACAAATTTGTGGTAAAAGCATTCAGTATCTATCAACTATCAATCACTTCATGCACAAATTGATATAGGTTGAGTGCCCCTCTGTTGGAAATAAGAACATATTTCCACCTAATTTTAGTAAACTGATGAAGAAACATTCAAAACTATGAAATTTTATCTTAGACTTGCGAGTTTCTATTTACCATCACCACTGAATCAATAATATATGTAAACATACATGTATATAAGAGTAAAATTGACAAACATATATAAGACTAAAACTGACATTCAGGCTTTACTCCACCTTCATTTCCCAAGTCCATGTTCAAATCTGACTTCATGATAAATTTAAATAAGATTCCATATCGATGAAATATCCCTCTGATAGACTAGCCGCAACGAAATACCAGTTTTAAAATGATAGGTGGAACCTAAATTTTAAACGATATATTCTACATGTTCTAAATATTGCTAATACATTTCATAATAATTCTTCTGAAAACTTTGCGATATTTTTCATTATTTTGTCTTTTGTTTAAAACTGTGTATTGACCTCTAGATGTCTTTCAATTACATCCAGGTTGGCTTGGGTTGATGTCTGATTAATGTACATGTTATACATCAATGTGGGATTTGTTTACATAAATAACCACTATTCCTTAAAATTCAAATAAAATGGATGCAAGAAATTAAAAGTCATCCATAGGCATTCTACTTTCAATAACCAGCTGGGCCATGAGTGCTTGATAAGCTTGTCACATGTACTAAGAATAAAGTTACTTCTCAATGTCATATTAGAAATTTATGAAAATCAAACAGGGAGTTTACATCACTAGATATAAACAATGCACCAACTTAGTTGAATAAGAATTGTTGATAACATTATCAGAAACTTGAAAATTCCCCCTTTTTAATATATTAAACAACCATAACTTGGAAATGTAAAATTTGTAAGATTCTATCTAAAGGCAGCAGCTTACATAACAAGATTTCAACAATTCACCAATGTTTCATGAGAACTGCTGAAAGCATTTATGAGTTAAAGTTTGAAAACTGGAATATACCCCCTTTTTTTAGGACTTGGAAACATAAATTCTAAAATTAGTTAAAAAAAAGAAAGGGAGCTCACGTCGATAGATATAAACAATTCACCAAAGTTTTATGCAATTTTATCAAAGCCTTTTTAAGTTAATGTCTGACATAATTGACAACGGACGGACAGACAGACTGACAACAGTATTCCATTCCACATCCTGTAAACAGGCCTATACAAATGAGAAAACGTTATACTGTATATATACATTGTATTCTGCTGTAGAAGAGCCCAACATGTTCATATTGGGATACAGTTAATATATCATGTATATTGATATAATTTAAAAGATTAGAGATTTATAAAAAAAAAAAAAAAACTTTCATGGCATCAAAACTATATAAGTATTTGCATTTGTTCTGTTGATTAATAGCTATAGTGGTCAAGTACATGAGGACTGGGATGAAATCAATTATTAATGTATACATGTATAGTTCAATTCTGATCAATTGTTCCATGGTAAAAAAAGTTGTAGTATGCTGTTTGAAGTTTGCAGCATAAACATCTTCTTCAGGTCTGCAATCCATATAGAACAAATATATATGTGGTATGATTGCCAATAAAACGACTATCCACAGAGGTTCAAATAACAAAGTAAATATAGGCATCTATACAGCCTTCAAAACAGAGAAAGAATACAGTCCAGACATGTAAAATACGCAACAATTAAATTGAGAAAAAGTAATGGCCTGATTTACAATTTATTAACAACAGGTTCAACCTGTCCCCCACCCTCCCAAAAAAAACAAAGTTCTAAAGAAGGTAAGAAGTAAATAAAGCCTTTTTAACTAATTAAGGAGGATCTGGAGGGGATTCATTTCATTCCAAACAACTTTTCTTTAGGGTGTATACTTATAAAAATTACAAAGAGTAAGGCCAACAAAAAATATATGTCTGTTTTAAGTCAGGGGACTTACAATGTATTGAAATAAGCAACACTATCTTTACTTTTGACACGAGTTCAGATTATTTTTCGCTTTATGGCGGATAAAATAACTAAGGGTCGGCACTCAAAATAGGGTGGGTCGGGTAACCGTAGACAGACATATATTTTTTGGTCTAATATCTAATATGATTGCCAATGAGCCTGATGAGACAACTACATGTATCAACAGAGGTTCAGATGACATTGCAATTACAGGCAACCATACAGCCTTCAAATATTAGGAAAACTGTCCCGACATGAAAAGTATCCCTCCTAACAAATGAGGAATATTTTGATGCTTTAAAATAAAGGGTGTGTGTGTGTGTTTTGGGGGGGGGGGGTCATTACCATAAGAACAACTTTTCTAAAAGATGATTCCACATATATTCATTGTATTTTCAAAAATACATTTTTTCATTGATCACCAGCACCCGTCAGGACCAAATCACCAGCACAGAACGTTCTCTCGCAGGACAACCTTACCCACCGTGGGAATGCTTTACGACAGATATGTTTAATGTGGTGATTAAAATTTAGTTGATAGTCAATATCAATACCTAAAAGTTTGACATTCTCATCACAGGATATTTTTGCTGACTGTATATTAAAAACAGGCTTTTTTGTAAATGTTTTATTTCCAACTGCAATGACTTGGAATTTATCAGGATTTGCCTGCATACAATTAAATCTAAACCAGTCAATTAAAACAGCACTTTCTCTTTCAAGTGTACATAATAAATTTTCAAAATTGTAGTCAGCATATGACAGAGTATTATCATCGGAATAATTATACAGGGTACCATGTTCAATAAAATAGAATATGTCATTTATAAAAATATTAAATAATAGGGACCCCAGGATTGAGCCTTGGGGTACCCCTTTCTGGATGTCAGCCCAACTGCTAAGTACTCCCTGTAGTTTGATTTGTTGCCTACGATCTGTAAGATAATTTTGAAGTAATTTCACTGATTTAGAAGAAAGACCGTAGGCAGGTAATTTACTTAAAAGAATATCATGTGGTAAACAGTCAAAAGCTTTCGAAAGATCCATTAGAATAGCTGCCACATACATATTATCCAAAGCTGTTTTCCAATCTTCAGGGAGTCTCATCAAAGTTGTCTGACATCATGACCTTTTCTGAATGCACATAAAAAAGCATGAAATATATTCTCGAAAAATTCAGTCAACTGGTCAGATATAACCATTTCATATACTTTTGAAATTGTTGGTAAAATGTTCACAGATCTATAGTTATCCAGTGGATCATTCTTTTTAAGTAAAGGTACAACATGAGCTTCTCTGAGTCTGTATGGAAACTCACTGGATTCTATGGTGTTATTTATTAATGTTGTTATGTGTTTGTTGAGTACTGGTGCACAAGCTCGTAAAAGTTTAGATGAAATCTGATCTACACCAGTAGCTTTTTTTATATTGATCTTTTTTACCAGTTTATCTACATTGTCAACATGTATAGGTTTAAAATTAAAAGGTTTATCATGTTGTATGTAAGATTTAATTTTTAAAATACTGGAATGTGTTTTTTCTTCAAAAATAGTACCTTTGCCTATGTCATTGGCAACATTAACAAAAAAAATATTAAAGTTGTCACAAACATCTTAAGTGTTGTTTAAAATTTTACTATCATCCACAAGTACAATTTTTTGATGGCTACAGATAGACTTTTTAGAAGAAAAAAAATGGTTGGACTGTGCTATAAAAGTGTTTTGATTTTTGTTCTCCAGCACATCTTTCTTGAAAATAAATGTTTACTGATTTTCTTTTTAATTTTATGACCATATTTTTTTGTTTTCTATATGCTTCCCAAGTTTTGCTTGTTTTGTATTTTTCAAATTTTGTTCTCAGCATTTGTTTGTGAAAACTAGCTTTTCTTAGTTTTCTGTTCATACATATACATGTATATGGTACCGAGTTTTTTTCGAGGGTATCTGTATTTCAATGGTGCATGACAATTTATCACATCAGAGACTTCAGTTTCAAAATCATTATATACCAAATTTATATGATCTATACATTCATCTGAATCATGTTAAAAAAATATATATCATCAAGATCATTAATGTAATTATCAACATTAAAAGATTTAAAACTTCTATATTGTGTCTTACAGTTTACCCAATTATGTGTATGACCTTTTATAAAAGTAGATATCATAGGATGACAATCATACTTCAGTGTTTTGAAACAAAATGTTGTTCCATTCAGTGTAAGAATAACATCTACAAGTGATGGTTCATACCCTTTCATATAGCATGTAGGTTTTTTCACTATAGTTGACATTGTTCCCTATTGTAGTATTTCAATTGAAGTATGACTTTTAAGATGACAATACGAATACTAAAAATACTAAAAATCTGGACTTAAAATAATGCGTATAGATACAGTATTCAATTTTTGCCGGTATGACGTAAAACATCGAATCAAAGAATTCAACTTCATTTTTAACTAATATAGGACAATGTTGTTGATTAAAAAATACTCCATTCCAGGTCCTTTTATTTTCCAAATAATTAATATTACCAATAATTGATAAGTTCCAGATCGACGGGTTCAAACAGAAAGATTTTGAAAGAAGAGAAAACTGAACATCTTATAGTCGGCATGACTTTATCAGTTGGCTGGCAATACCAATACTAAAATAAGGCTTACGCATATTTATATACTTTAATTCAGTCACAGACCCGCGATATGACAGGTGTGTTCTAGTATTTATGAAAGGGAAGGGGATTGTAGTTACGACGTACGGAAAATATCCGATATTATTTGTGAAACGGTTATTCCATGGCGTCTGTAAAATTTAAGAAGGCATGATTTCAATTTCACCATTTGGAACTCTTGGTT
The DNA here is from genome assembly GCF_963676685.1 of Mytilus edulis. Taxonomy (NCBI): domain Eukaryota; kingdom Metazoa; phylum Mollusca; class Bivalvia; order Mytilida; family Mytilidae; genus Mytilus; species Mytilus edulis. The sequence continues at coordinate 50,407,742 of NC_092347.1, forward strand.
GAATAGCTTTCTTGTGACCAGCAACCCCTTAATTAAGAAAGTCATGATAGGAAATGCAAGCACGGGAATATCGTATCAATTGGGAGATATATACCATACGCATGTGCTGCTAGAATGGTGCTACTTAGAAATCATCGAAAGTTTACAATTGGAAAGATGAAATCATCTCTTTTGTCGTAAAGTTTTGTTTTCAACCGACACTCATTGTCAATTTCTAGATGTAAGCAGTCTGATTAAAACCACTTCCGTTTGTAGTGGATAGTGGGCCCTGGGGACTTGATTTAAACAAGGATTTGTATAGTAAGTCTTACTATACAAATCCTTGTTTTAAATCAGACTGTATGTATCCAAACCCTTGAATGTTAATTGGGTGCAAATGTCAAAATGGTTGGATTCATTGCATCTATCACTGGTCCATGTGACCATGCTCTGGTGTCAGTGGAAATACCTCATCAGAATAAATAGAGTTTAATTGGTTTGCGGCAAATGACTGATCATACATTAAATACGCCTGTGGTTTAAGGGCATAAAAAATAAATACACAGACATCTGATTAGTTTTAGATACTTATGATATAACCAAGCAAGTGATAATATCAACCTATTGATATACATTTTGTATTTAATCTGAATTTCTCTCCCTTTTCATATATCATAGAGCATGAAATAGTCAAGTGACCTATTCCAGCGGCTCATCCCTACCAGTGGCGGATCCAGAAATTTTCATAAGTGGGGGCCCACTGACTGACCTAAGAGGGGGCCCGCTCCAGTCACGCTTCAATGATTCCCTATATAAGCAACCAAATTTTTTCCCAAAAAGGGGCCCGGGCCCCCTGGGCCCCCCTCTAAATCCGCCTCTGCCTACCCCTTATTATATAGTACGTGCACCCCCGAGTTTTGGCATCAACAAATTTTTTTTATTCAAAACATTTAATTCTAATGAACATGGATACATTTAATAATATTCTAACTTGATGAATTTACATTGAAGAACAAAAAAAGTTATTGCAATTTGAGCAATCCTTTGAGTCTATTCATGTCTTTTCGGATCCACTCTCAGGTCTTTAGTGTAATCCCTAATTTTTCAACTCTTGTGCGGGAGGTTACACAGTAACACTCAGAGATTTCTTTTTTCATTTGGTGTTCGTGTGGATAGTAGAAAAGGTATTGCAATCGACTAATTATGGATTTATGACTTCTGGTGTTTGTCTACACGTTGTGCAGTAGAAAATTATAAATAACGACTTGGTCGAAAAGGGGGTCCATGCCCCAAATACCTCTAGTCGAAACGATTTATAAAAGACAACAAGGAAATAAGATTTTACAATAAGTTCAAGTTTCGTAATTCAGTAATCCATATAAATAGGTATATTATTATATTTTGGACTCTGGTGAAACAACTAGAGGATACTTTCATACGAATGAATTGACTGAACACGGCGAATCGAACATACCTGACCTGTATGACTATTTTTTTTTATAATATTTTGTGTAATTTGTTAGAACATGAAAAAAAAACCAAAAATACTTCTATATAGACTTAATTTGAAATTTCTTTCAGAAACAGGATTTTTGTAGTATAAACTATAAAAAAAATCTTCACAGAAAAATAGATATAGAATAAGAATAAGAAGAAGAATATTTATTTCCAATTAAAGGGGCCTATAGAGAGCTTTCATGACATTACATACAAGTACGTAAGATTAGACATAAATTAGAGACATATAATATAAGAAAACAACATTGTTTAATACTATTAAAAATGCTATAAAAGGCCAGGACAGAACCCGATAATACAATTTACATCTTTAGAATATACCATTTAATATCATATACCACTCAAAATATGTATATTTGTGGCTAATTTGCATTTATTATTTTTGAACTTCTCCTTATCTCTAGATTTTTAGATAAATACTTTCCTAAACATTTATACACATTTAAATTTTCTTGTGTAAATAACCATAAAAACTGAGAAAAATTGTCTAAAGATTGAAAATTATTACAATTTAGAGAAATTACAGTAAAAAACTCATTTCTGTTATCAATATATAGTGGACATTCAGTTACAAAGTGTATCTCATCTTCAACTTTATTTATAGGAATGCATGTATGTAATTCAATTCAACAGTCAATTTAATAAAAAAAAAAAAGAGAGATGGAAGATAACAAATAGACACTTATATCTTATAATAATATTGTCAAGGAGAGACACAAACCATGACAGAAAACAAACAAAAAAAGATGAAAAGAAAAACAGTCAAAAAAAATACTTATTAGAAAAAATAATGACAGCACTAAAATTCACCAGAAACCTGGGATTTAACTTTAAAAAAAAAACAGTTTAAAAAAATTCTCTGAAGAAAAAAATTAAGACAACAATTTCAAACGTTCACCAGAAACCTGGGATTTTAATGGTTTGATGCTTAAAACAAGGAATCATATAGCAGCCTTTACCAATGTATGATGATTCTGAATGATAACAGACATCATAGAGCCAGGTCTGTAAACATATTAAATTTTCCTTACATTTAAGAACTGTTCAAAGGCTCCTTCCTCTAATGTATGGTACTGATAAACAACAGACAGAATTGGAAAGCATCTTGTTTATAGGAGCAGATCTAACAAATTTTCATTGACACCACCATTTACTAATCCTGGGAAATATTATCAGACATAAGAGCACTAGCAGAAAAGGAAAATAACCGTTCCTAGTTTAACATATATAACCTTGATATTGGACCCACCTTAAATGATTGTTCCTTATTTTATCCAACATCAATACATGTAATAAAGTAAAAAACTGATTTATTTTTAAAGTAATGTTTTTTAGTTTCTTGCTGTATCTTTTCACCACTGTAATCTGGAAAGTGTTTAGTCCAGTGGCGGATCCAGAAATTTTCATAAGTAGGGGCCCACTGAATGACCTAAGAGGGGGCCCGCTCCAGTCACGCTTCAGTGATTCCCTATATAAGCAACCAATTTTTTTCCCAAAAAGGGGGGGGGGGCCCGGGCCCCCTGGCCCCCCCCCCTAAATCCGCCTATGATTTACAAAGACTTAATTTTTTCAGTGGCTGCATTGGTATCTGCTATTATAAGTAAGGTCAGAGCTGTGGAAAAATGTTTTTGACATCCAGGGTGATCCCGTGCCAATTATAGAATTTTTGAATATACAATTTTAGCATGTTTCATTGAATAGCTGCTATATCATTTGTATAGGTGTAATACCACCAAATCATGGTACGTCACATCCGGTTGTATAACTAAAGTAGGTCGAAAAAAATATTCCCTTGAATTTTACAGTTGTAGGTAATTAAGCCTACATTTTATTGCAGTAAAACCATTTCGGTGTCATAAACATATGTCTTGGGTATTTCAAAACACCATTATTTTTTATTTGGGATTTTTATAAAAAAATTTGTAATCTTGAGGTTACATGGTGACTAAACCTTGTACACAGATAAAATAAGGGGAGAAATTTGATTGGTTAACTTCTAATGATAGTTATTTTCTTATATGCAATGAAATGTTATGTGAATTTTTTTCTATAGAACTGGACAGGATAAAACTTTACTCATGCCAAGTATTTCTTTATTAATTGAAACAAAGATAAATTCTGCACATTTTTTTGAAAAGTGCAAATTTAACAAAGACTAATAGGAAAAAATCAATGGTGGTATTACACCTATATGGAAACAAACATACTAGAGTGTGTTTTTTTTTTTTACATTTTTGAATTGTGAAGTTTTTAATTGATTAACTCTATATTTAAGGTACTTTAACTTTCCCTTTTTCAATCTTCTAAGACATGTCATGAATTGACCTCTGCATTATTGATTCTTACAAAGACCTTCTTAAATGCATTGGTCAATATTATATATGCATTCATGGTTTTGTTTGTTAAATGTATTTTGTGTATGTTTATATTATTTGTCTCAAACTTATTATTCAGAGTTTACATGACAATAAATATTTGAATTGAATTGAATTACAATTGTTTACAAGAGTATAATGCAGTTTCTTTGGGCCTTAGGGAGCTACCATTTGATTTTTATGGGGAAGGCTAGGATGAAATTTGAAAAAAATAGGCAGGACAGGAGTTTTGAGTAAAAAAAAAGGCAGGATGAGACACTTGCAAAAAAAAAAAAGAAGTCAGGACGACAATTTAGGTAAAAAAAAAGTCAGGATAAACTAAAAAACAAAGGCAGGACCGAACAGAGTGAAAAATAAAAAGGCAGGACAGAGATTACAGCTAAAAAAAAATGCAGGACAAAATTTTTCATCCTAGCCCCCCCCCATAAAAATCAAATTGTAGCTCCCTTATGATTGTAAATTTTACTGTTCATAGATTAAAACTTTTCCCTTTTGCCAAATGCTTTAATATCTGAACCAAATTCTGTTGCATAATTTGATGAAATACCTTTGTCAGGTTAATTTATTTTTGTACATAACTAGAGTTACTCAAGTGTGAAGTGAGTAAATGTGAGTGGACAGATTAATTACTTATATGATCATGTGATGATCAAAAGGTTAAAATTTGGCTCCAAAATTAGTTTGATCTCTAATTAGACAATAAAGAAGTGCATTTTATATAAAGAGGTTTATCAAAGGCGGATTTAGGGGGGGGGGGGGGGGCAGGCCCCCCTTTTCAGGGAAAAATTTGGTTGCTTTAATATATATGGATTCACTGAAGAATGACCGGAGTGGGCACCCTCTTGGGCAATCAGTGGGCCCCCTCTTATGGAAATTTCTGGATCCACCACTGTTTATGAGGAGTTAAAGGTATTTACAATTTAATATATAATGAGTGGCTTCAAGTTACATTTGTAAACTGTTAAAGATTTTAAACAGTTTAGTTTGAAAAAAAGGCTTTTGAAACAAAATATTTCACAATTTTTTCAGGCAGAATTAAAGTAACTTTATAATAGTTCAATGTGATACTAAATGAAGTTTTTTATCTTCTGTTTTTCACATTGGTTTATATGTAAAACATCTTCAAATACATTAAGATATGTGTTTTTAAGTAAAAAAGATTTCAAAAGCAGAGGTGGGGAGGTGGATTGTCTTGCCTCGATTCCCTTATGAAGCTACATTTATTTAGGTCCAAGACCACAATTGTCGTCCCATGATTTTCATTGTCCACGAATATAGTCCCTAGTGTTGACAGTGGATTACTTGCCAATTTGTTTTATACTCCTTCTAAATTTATTTCTCCGTACATGTATAAATTGCCTCAAATTGCAAGTGGGGGGAGGGGGGGGGGGGGGTGAAATTACACTGTAAAAAAATTTGGGTCCAGAATTTTAAAGGAAAGTAGTGATTTGGTCCAGCTGAAAAAGTTTGAAGTTTAGCACTTTGGGAGCTGTCAAAAGAGCTGCCCCTGAATTGGTAATTTTATGGAAATTTTGCCGTTTTTGGTTTATTAATATCTTGAATATTATTATAGATAGAGATAAACTGTAAACAGCAATAATGTTCAGCAAAGTAAGATCTACAAATAAGTCAACATGACCGTTTTGATCATTTGACCCCTTAAGGAGCTATTTCCCTTTATAGTCAATTTTAAACAAATGTAAATTTTTGTAAATTTTTACTAAATATTTTCCTCTATAACAAATTTTAAATGGACCAAATTCATTATAAATAGAGATAATTGTAAGCAGTAAGAATGTTCAGTAAAGTAAGACCAACAAACACATCACCATCACCAATACAATTTTGTCATGAATCCATCTTTGGCCTTTGCTGTATATATGCAAATATAGCCAGGTGAGCGACACAGGATTAAGAGCCTCTAGTTATGGTCCATTGGTCAGTGTTCAGGTTCTTTGGTTAATACTGATTCTTAGAAACTAAAATCAATGGGTCAACCATGTTTTGTTTATTGAATGATTGTAAGGTGTATCTGTATATGATGTATTTCTCGTTTAGTTTATCTGACCTTAACCTCATTTTCTTGGATTATGTTAAATTTATGAGTTACTTGTAGTAAAGAAAAAAAGACATTTCAGCGTGTGCACTTTTGTTGAAACTTCATTCTTTCTTATCAAAATTCAGGTGGTTTAATTTTAATACGACTTTTTTAAACATATTAAACATAAAATTGTTTAGAGAAACATCAATAAAATAAAGTTATATGTTCCATTCTTTCCAATATTTCATACTTATCTGATATTTTAGAGGACCTTACACAGATGAACAGAACAGAATGGTATTCGATGAGCTTGAAGTGAAAAACACTAAGACAGATAATCTCTGTACCTATACCAAAGAGAATGTAAAGAACCATTGAGGTATGTTATGTAAGGTATTTCTATATGCTTTTGTCCTCTCTCCCCCATTTTCCTTTATGTGACAGGTCCGGGACAGGCCATTGGAGGTTTGTTATTCTGAGGCTGTTGTTTATGCTTATGTCCTTTTTTCCCCCATTCTCTAGATGACAGGTCCAGGACGGACGTAAGGATTAATTGTGTATGCCTCATGTTCTCTTTGCCGCCATTTTTTTCCTTTAGGATGTACGGCCCAGGACTTCGCCATACCAGGTATATATGTTATTGTTAAGGTCTTTCTGTATGTCTCATGTCCTTTTTTTGCCTCTATTTTTTTCCCTTTAGGTTTTGCGGCCCAGGACTTGGCCATACCAGGTATATATGTTAATGTTAAGGTCTTTGTGTAAGTTTCATGTCCATTTTTTTGCCCCTATTTTTTTCCTTTAGGTTGTACAGCCCAGGACTTGGCCATACCAGGTATATATATTATTGTTAAGGTCTTTGTGTAGGTTTCATGTCTTTTTTTTGCCCCTTTTTTCCCCTTTAGGTTGTGTGGCCCAGGACTTGGCCATACCAGGTATATATGTTATTGTTAAGGTCTTTGTGTAAGTTTCATGTCCTTTTTTTGCCCCTATTTTTTCCCTTTAGGTTGAGCAGCCCAGGACTCGGCCATACCAGGTATATATGTTATTGTTAAGGTCTTTGTGCATGTCTCATGTCTTTTTGGCCCTATTTTTTTTCTTCAGGTTGTGCAGCCCAGGACTTGGCCATACCAGGTATATATGTTATTGTTAAGGTCTTTGTGCATGTCTCATGTCTTTTTGTCCCTATTTTTTTTTCTTTAGGTTGTGCAGCCCAGGACTTGGCCATACCAGAAATATATGTTATTGTTAAGGTCTTTGTGTGTGTCTCATGTTCTATTTTTGCCCTCTTTTTTTCCTTTAGGTTGTGCGGCACAGGACTTGGCCATACCAGGTATATATGTTATTGTTATAAAGGTCTATGTGTATGTCTCATGTCCTTTTTTTTTCCCATTTTTCTTTTCTTTAGGGTTTGCGGCCCAGGACTTGGCCATACCAGGTATATATGTTATTGGTAAGGTCTTTGTGTAAGTTTCATGTCCTTTTTTTTGCCCCTATTTTTTTCCTTTAGGTTGTACAGCCCAGGACTTGGCCATACCAGGTATATATGTTATTGTTAATGTCTTTGTGTATGTTTCATGTCTTTTTTTTGCCCCTTTTTTCCCCCTTTAGGTTGTGTGGCCCAGGACTTGGCCATACCAGGTATATATGTTATTGTTAAGGTCTTTGTGCATGTCTCATGTATTTTTGCCCCTATTTTTTTTTCTTTAAGTTGTGCAGCCCAGAACTTGGCCATACAGGTATATATGTTATTGTTAAGGTCTTTTTGTGTGTCTCATGTTCTCTTTTTGTCCCCTTTTTTTCCTTGAGGTTGTGCGGCACAGGACTTGGCCATACCAGGTATATATGTTATTGTTAAGGTCTTTGTGCATGTCTCATGTCTTTTTGCCCCGATTTTTTTTTCTTTAGGTTGTGCAGCCCAGGACTTGGCCATACCAGGTATATATGTTATTGTTAAGGTCTTTGTGTAAGTCTCATGTCCTTTTTTTGCCCCTATTTTTTTTCTTTAGGTTGTGCAGCCCAGGACTTGGCCATACCAGGTATATATGTTATTGTTAAGGTCTTTGTGCATGTCTCATGTCTTTTTGCCCCTATTTTATTTCCTTTAGGTTGTGCAGCCCAGGACTTGGCCATACCAGGTATATATGTTATTGTTAAGGTCTTTGTGCATGTCTCATGTCTTTTTGCCCCTTTTTTTTCTTTAGGTTGTGCAGCCCAGGACTTGGCCATACCAGCTATATATGTTATTGTTAAGGTCTTTGTGTAAGTCTCATGTCCTTCTTTTGCCCCTATTTTTTTCCTTTAGGTTGTGCAGCCCAGGACTCGGCCATACCAGGTATATATGTTATTGTTAAGGTCTTTGTGCATTTCTCATGTCTTTTTGCCCCTATTTTTTTTTCTTTAGGTTGTGCAGCTCAGGACTTGGCCATACCAGGTATATATGTTATTGTTAAGGTCTTTGTGTGTGTCTCATGTCCTTTTTTTGCCCCTATTTTTTCCTTTAGGTTGTGCGGCCCAGGAATTGGCCATACCAGGTATATATGTTATTGTTAAGGTCTTTGTGTAAGTTTCATGTCCTTTTTTGCCCCTATTTTTTTTCTTTAGGTTGTACAGCCCAGGACTTGGCAATACCAGGTATATATGTTATTGTTAAGGTCTTTGTGTAAGTGTCATGTCCTTTTTTTGCCCCTATTTTTTTCCTTTAGGTTGTACAGCCCAGGACTTGGCCATACTAGGTATATATGTTATTGTTAAGGTCTTTGTGTGTGTTTCATGTCTTTTTTTTGCCCCTTTTTTTTCTTTAGGTTGTGTGGCCCAGGACTTGGCCATACCAGGTATATATGTTATTGTTAAGGTCTTTGTGTAAGTTTCATGTCCTTTTTTTGCCCCTATTTTTTCCTTTAGGTTGTGCAGCCCAGGACTCGGCCATACCAGGTATATATGTTATTGTTAAGGTCTTTGTGCATTTCTCATGTCTTTTTGTCCCTATTTTTTTCCTTTAGGTTGTGCGGCCCAGGACTTGGCCATACCAGGTATATATGTTATTGTTAAGGTCTTTGTGTAAGTTTCATGTCCTTTTTTTGCCCCTATTTTTTTCCTTTAGGTTGTGCAGCCCAGGACTCGGCCATACCAGGTATATATGTTATTGTTAAGGTCTTTGTGCATTTCTCATGTCTTTTTGTCCCTATTTTTTTTTCTTTAGGTTGTGCAGCCCAGGACTTGGCCATACCAGGTATATATGTTATTGTTAAGGTCTTTGTGTGTGTCTCATGTCCTTTTTTTGCCCCTATTTTTTTCCTTTAGGTTGTGCGGCCCAGGACTTGGCCATACCAGGTATATATGTTATTGTTAAGGTCTTTGTGTAAGTTTTATGTCCTTTTTTGCCCCTATTTTTTTCCTTTAGGTTGTACAACCCAGGACTTGGCCATACCAGGTATATATGTTATTGTTAAGGTCTTTGTGCATTTCTCATGTCTTTTTGCTCCTATTTTTTTTTCTTTAGGTTGTGCAGCCCAGGACTTGGCCATAACAGGTATATATGTTATTGTTAAGGTCTTTGTGTGTGTCTCATGTTCTTTTTTTGCCCCTATTTTTTTCCTTTAGGTTGTGCGGCCCAGGAATTGGCCATACCAGGTATATATGTTAGTGTTAAGGTCTTTGTGTAAGTGTCATGTCCTTTTTTTGCCCCTATTTTTTTCCTTTAGGTTGTACAGCCCAGGACTTGGCAATACCAGGTATATATGTTATTGTTAAGGTCTTTGTGTGTGTTTCATGTCTTTTTTTTGCCCCTTTTTTTTCTTTAGGTTATGTGGCCCAGGACTTGGCCATACCAGGTATATATGTTATTGTTAAGGTCTTTGTGTAAGTCTCATGTCCTTTTTTTGCCCCTATTTTTTTCCTTTAGGTTGTGCGGCCCAGGACTTGGCCATACCAGGTATATATGTTATTGTTAAGGTCTTTGTGTAAGTTTCATGTCCTTTTTTTCCCCTATTTTTTTCCTTTAGGTTGTACAACCCAGGACTTGGCCATACCAGGTATATATGTTATTGTTAAGGTCTTTGTGCATTTCTCATGTCTTTTTGCCCCTATTTTTTTCCTTTAGGTTGTGCGGCCCAGGAATTGGCCATACCAGGTATATATGTTATTGTTAAGGTCTTTGTGTAAGTCTCATGTCCTTTTTTTGCCCCTATTTTTTTCCTTTAGGTTGTGCAGCCCAGGACTTGGCCATACCAGGTATATATGTTATTGTTAAGGTCTTTGTGTGTCTCTCATGTCTTTTTGCCCCTTTTTTTTCCTTTAGGTTGTGCGGCCCAGGACTTGGCCATACCAGGTATATATGTTATTGTTAAGGTCTTTGTGTAAGTTTCATGTCCTTTTTTGACCCTATTTTTTTCCTTTAGGTTGTACAACCCAGGACTTGGCCATACCAGGTATATATGTTATTGTTAAGGTCTTTGTGCATTTCTCATGTCTTTTTGCCCCTATTGTTTTTTCTTTAGGTTGTGCAGCCCAGGACTTGGCCATACCAGGTATATATGTTATTGTTAAGGTCTTTGTGTGTGTCTCATGTCTTTTTGCCCCTTTTTTTTCCTTTAGGTTGTGCGTCCCAGGACTTGGCCATACCAGGTATATATGTTATTGTTAAGGTCTTTGTGTGTCTCTCATGTCTTTTTGCCCCTTTTTTTTCCTTTAGGTTGTGCGTCCCAGGACTTGGCCATACCAGGTATATATGTTATTGTTAAGGTCTTTATGCATGTCTCATGTCTTTTTGCCCCTATTTTTTTTTTAGGTTGTGCAGCCCAGGACTTGGCCATACCAGGTATATATGTTATTGTTAAGGTCTTTGTGCATGTCTCATGTCTTTTTGCCCCTTTTTTTTTCTTTAGGTTGTGCAGCCCAGGACTTGGCCATACCAGGTATATATGTTATTGTTAAGGTCTTTGTGTAAGTTTCATGTCCTTTTTTGCCCCTATTTTTTTCCTTTAGGTTGTACAGCCCAGGACTTGGCCATACCAGGTATATATGTTATTGTTAAGGTCTTTGTGCATTTCTCATGTCTTTTTGCCCCTATTTTTTTTTCTTTAGGTTGTGCAGCCCAGAACTTGGCCATACCAGGTATATATGTTATTGTTAAGGTCTTTGTGTGTGTCTCATGTTCTTTTTTTGCCCTATTTTTTTCCTTTAGGTTGTGCGGCCCAGGACTTGGCCATACCAGGTATATATGTTATTGTTAAGGTCTTTGTGTAAGTTTCATGTCCTTTATTGCCCCTATTTTTTTCCTTTAGGTTGTACAACCCAGGACTTGGCCATACCAGGTATATATGTTATTGTTAAGGTCTTTGTGCATTTCTCATGTCTTTTTGCCCCTATTTTTTTTTCTTTAGGTTGTGCAGCCCAGGACTTGGCCATAACAGGTATATATGTTATTGTTAAGGTCTTTGTGTGTGTCTCATGTTCTTTTTTTGCCCCTATTTTTTTCCTTTAGGTTGTGCGGCCCAGGAATTGGCCATACCAGGTATATATGTTATTGTTAAGGTCTTTGTGTAAGTGTCATGTCCTTTTTTTGCCCCTATTTTTTTCCTTTAGGTTGTACAGCCCAGGACTTGGCCATACCAGGTATATATGTTATTGTTAAGGTCTTTGTGTGTGTTTCATGTCTTTTTTTTGCCCCTATTTTTTTCTTTAGGTTGTGTGGCCCAGGACTTGGCCATACCAGGTATATATGTTATTGTTAAGGTCTTTGTGTAAGTCTCATGTCCTTTTTTTGCCCCTATTTTTTTCCTTTAGGTTGTGCGGCCCAGGACTTGGCCATACCAGGTATATATGTTATTGTTAAGGTCTTTGTGTAAGTTTCATGTCCCTTTTTTCCCCTATTTTTTTCCTTTAGGTTGTACAACCCAGGACTTGGCCATACCAGGTATATATGTTATTGTTAAGATCTTTGTGCATTTCTCATGTCTTTTTGCCCCTATTTTTTTTTCTTTAGGTTGTGCAGCCCAGGACTTGGCCATACAAGGTATATATGTTATTGTTAAGGTCTTTGTGTGTGTCTCATGTTCTTTTTTTGCCCCTATTTTTTTCCTTTAGGTTGTGCGGCCCAGGAATTGGCCATACCAGGTATATATGTTATTGTTAAGGTCTTTGTGTAAGTCTCATGTCCTTTTTTTGCCCCTATTTTTTTCCTTTAGGTTGTGCAGCCCAGGACTTGGCCATATCAGGTATATATGTTATTGTTAAGGTCTTTGTGCAAGTCTCATGTCTTTTTGCCCCTATTTTTTTCTCTTTAGGTTGTGTAGCCCAGGACTCGGCCATACCAGGTATGTATGTTATTGTTAAGGTCTTTGTGCATTTCTCATGTCTTTTTGCCCCTATTTTTTTTTCTTTAGGTTGTGCAGCCCAGGACTTGGCCATACCAGGTATATATGTTATTGTTAAGGTCTTTGTGTAAGTTTCATGTCCTTTTTTGCCCCTATTTTTTTCCTTTAGGTTGTGCAGCCCAGGACTTGGCCATACCAGGTATATATGTTATTGTTAAGTTCTTTGTGTGTGTCTCATGTTCTTTTTTTGCCCCTATTTTTTTCCTTTAGGTTGTGCGGCCCAGGAATTGGCCATACCAGGTATATATGTTATTGTTAAGGTCTTTGTGTAAGTGTCATGTCCTTTTTTTGCCCCTATTTTTTTCCTTTAGGTTGTACAGCCCAGGACTTCGCCATACCAGGTATATATGTTATTGTTAAGGTCTTTGTGTGTGTTTCATGTCTTTTTTTTGCCCCTTTTTTTTCTTTAGGTTGTGTGGCCCAGGACCTCGCCATACCAGGTATATATGTTATTGTTAAGGTCTTTGTGTAAGTTTCATGTCCTTCTTTTGCCCCTATTTTTTCCTTTAGGTTGTGCAGCCCAGGACTCGGCCATACCAGGTATATATGTTATTGTTAAGGTCTTTGTGCATTTCTCATGTCTTTTTGTCCCTATTTTTTTCCTTTAGGTTGTGCGGCCCAGGACTTGGCCATACCAGGTATATATGTTATTGTTAAGGTCTTTGTGTAAGTTTCATGTCCTTTTTTTGCCCCTAATTTTTTCCTTTAGGTTGTACAGCCCAGGACTTGGCCATACCAGGTATATATGTTATTGTTAAGGTCTTTGTGTGTGTTTCATGTCTTTTCTTTTGCCCCTTTTTTTTACCTTTAGGTTGTGCAGCCCAGGACTTGGCCATATCAGGTATATATGTTATTGTTAAGGTCTTTGTGTAAGTTTCATGTCCTTTTTTGCCCCTAATTTTTTCCTTTAGGTTGTACAACCCAGGACTTGGCCATACCAGGTATATATGTTATTGTTAAGGTCTTTGTGCATTTCTCATGTCTTTTTGCCCCTATTTTTTTTTCTTTAGGTTGTGCAGCCCAGGACTTGGCCATAACAGGTATATATGTTATTGTTAAGGTCTTTGTGTGTGTCTCATGTTCTTTTTTTGCCCCTTTTTTTTTCCTTTAGGTTGTGCGGCCCAGGAATTGGCCATACCAGGTATATATGTTATTGTTAAGGTCTTTGTGTAAGTGTCATGTCCCTTTTTTGCCCCTATTTTTTTCCTTTAGGTTGTACAGCCCAGGACTTGGCCATACCAGGTATATATGTTATTGTTAAGGTCTTTGTGTGTGTTTCATGTCTTTTTTTTGCCCCTTTTTTTTTCTTTAGATTGTGTGGCCCAGGACTTGGCCATACCAGGTATATATGTTATTGTTAAGGTCTTTGTGTAAGTCTCATGTCCTTTTTTTGCCCCTATTTTTTTCCTTTAGGTTGTGCGGCCCAGGACTTGGCCATACCAGGTATATATGTTATTGTTAAGGTCTTTGTGTAAGTTTCATGTCCTTTTTTTCCCCTATTTTTTTCCTTTAGGTTGTACAACCCAGGACTTGGCCATACCAGGTATATATGTTATTGTTAAGGTCTTTGTGCATTTCTCATGTCTTTTTGCCCCTATTTTTTTTTCTTTAGGTTGTGCAGCCCAGGACTTGGCCATACCAGGTATATATGTTATTGTTAAGGTCTTTGTGTGTGTCTCATGTTCTTTTTTTGCCCCTATTTTTTTCCTTTAGGTTGTGCGGCCCAGGAATTGGCCATACCAGGTATATATGTTATTGTTAAGGTCTTTGTGTAAGTCTCATGTCCTTTTTTTGCCCCTATTTTTTTCCTTTAGGTTGTGCGGCCCAGGACTTGGCCATATCAGGTATATATGTTATTGTTAAGGTCTTTGTGCATGTCTCATGTCTTTTTGCCCCTATTTTTTTCTCTTTAAGTTGTGTAGCCCAGGACTCGGCCATACCAGGTATATATGTTATTGTTAAGGTCTTTGTGCATTTCTCATGTCTTTTTGCCCCTATTTTTTTCTCTTTATGTTGTGCAGCACAGGACTTGGCCATACCAGGTATATATGTTATTGTTAAGGTCTTTGTGTGTCTCTCATGTCTTTTTGCCCCTTTTGTTTTCTTTAGGTTGTGCGGCCCAGGACTTGGCCATACCAGGTATATATGTTATTGTTAAGGTCTTTGTGTAAGTTTCATGTCCTTTTTTGCCCCTATTTTTTTCCTTTAGGTTGTACAACCCAGGACTTGGCCATACCAGGTATATATGTTATTGTTAAGGTCTTTGTGCATTTCTCATGTCTTTTTGCCCCTATTGTTTTTTCTTTAGGTTGTGTAGCCCAGGACTCGGCCATACCAGGTATGTATGTTATTGTTAAGGTCTTTGTGCATTTCTCATGTCTTTTTGCCCCTATTTTTTTTTCTTTAGGTTGTGCAGCCCAGGACCTGGCCATACCAGGTATATATGTTATTGTTAAGGTCTTTGTGTAAGTTTCATGTCCTTTTTTGCCCCTATTTTTTTCCTTTAGGTTGTGCAGCCCAGGACTTGGCCATACCAGGTATATATGTTATTGTTAAGGTCTTTGTGCATGTCTCATGTCTTTTTGCCCCTATTTTTTTTCTTTAGGTTGTGCAGCCCAGGACTTGGCCATACCAGGTATATATGTTATTGTTAAGTTCTTTGTGTGTGTCTCATGTTCTTTTTTTGCCCCTATTTTTTTCCTTTAGGTTGTGCGGCCCAGGAATTGGCCATACCAGGTATATATGTTATTGTTAAGGTCTTTGTGTAAGTGTCATGTCCTTTTTTTGCCCCTTTTTTTTCCTTTAGGTTGTACAGCCCAGGACTTCGCCATACCAGGTATATATGTTATTGTTAAGGTCTTTGTGTGTGTTTCATGGCTTTTTTTTTGCCCCTTTTTTTTCTTTAGGTTGTGTGGCCCAGGACCTCGCCATACCAGGTATATATGTTATTGTTAAGGTCTTTGTGTAAGTTTCATGTCCTTCTTTTGCCCCTATTTTTTCCTTTAGGTTGTGCAGCCCAGGACTCGGCCATACCAGGTATATATGTTATTGTTAAGGTCTTTGTGCATTTCTCATGTCTTTTTGTCCCTATTTTTTTCCTTTAGGTTGTGCGGCCCAGGACTTGGCCATACCAGGTATATATGTTATTGTTAAGGTCTTTGTGTAAGTTTCATGTCCTTTTTTTGCCCCTAATTTTTTCCTTTAGGTTGTACAGCCCAGGACTTGGCCATACCAGGTATATATGTTATTGTTAAGGTCTTTGTGTGTGTTTCATGTCTTTTTTTTTGCCCCTTTTTTTTACCTTTAGGTTGTGCAGCCCAGGACTTGGCCATATCAGGTATATATGTTATTGTTAAGGTCTTTGTGTAAGTTTCATGTCCTTTTTTGCCCCTAATTTTTTCCTTTAGGTTGTACAACCCAGGACTTGGCCATACCAGGTATATATGTTATTGTTAAGGTCTTTGTGCATTTCTCATGTCTTTTTGCCCCTATTTTTTTTTCTTTAGGTTGTGCAGCCCAGGACTTGGCCATAACAGGTATATATGTTATTGTTAAGGTCTTTGTGTGTGTCTCATGTTCTTTTTTTGCCCCTTTTTTTTTCCTTTAGGTTGTGCGGCCCAGGAATTGGCCATACCAGGTATATATGTTATTGTTAAGGTCTTTGTGTAAGTGTCATGTCCCTTTTTTGCCCCTATTTTTTTCCTTTAGGTTGTACAGCCCAGGACTTGGCCATACCAGGTATATATGTTATTGTTAAGGTCTTTGTGTGTGTTTCATGTCTTTTTTTTGCCCCTTTTTTTTCTTTAGATTGTGTGGCCCAGGACTTGGCCATACCAGGTATATATGTTATTGTTAAGGTCTTTGTGTAAGTCTCATGTCCTTTTTTTGCCCCTATTTTTTTCCTTTAGGTTGTGCGGCCCAGGACTTGGCCATACCAGGTATATATGTTATTGTTAAGGTCTTTGTGTAAGTTTCATGTCCTTTTTTTCCCCTATTTTTTTCCTTTAGGTTGTACAACCCAGGACTTGGCCATACCAGGTATATATGTTATTGTTAAGGTCTTTGTGCATTTCTCATGTCTTTTTGCCCCTATTTTTTTTTCTTTAGGTTGTGCAGCCCAGGACTTGGCCATACCAGGTATATATGTTATTGTTAAGGTCTTTGTGTGTGTCTCATGTTCTTTTTTTGCCCCTATTTTTTTCCTTTAGGTTGTGCGGCCCAGGAATTGGCCATACCAGGTATATATGTTATTGTTAAGGTCTTTGTGTAAGTCTCATGTCCTTTTTTTGCCCCTATTTTTTTCCTTTAGGTTGTGCGGCCCAGGACTTGGCCATATCAGGTATATATGTTATTGTTAAGGTCTTTGTGCATGTCTCATGTCTTTTTGCCCCTATTTTTTTCTCTTTAAGTTGTGTAGCCCAGGACTCGGCCATACCAGGTATATATGTTATTGTTAAGGTCTTTGTGCATTTCTCATGTCTTTTTGCCCCTATTTTTTTCTCTTTATGTTGTGCAGCACAGGACTTGGCCATACCAGGTATATATGTTATTGTTAAGGTCTTTGTGTGTCTCTCATGTCTTTTTGCCCCTTTTGTTTTCTTTAGGTTGTGCGGCCCAGGACTTGGCCATACCAGGTATATATGTTATTGTTAAGGTCTTTGTGTAAGTTTCATGTCCTTTTTTGCCCCTATTTTTTTCCTTTAGGTTGTACAACCCAGGACTTGGCCATACCAGGTATATATGTTATTGTTAAGGTCTTTGTGCATTTCTCATGTCTTTTTGCCCCTATTGTTTTTTCTTTAGGTTGTGCAGCCCAGGGACTTGGCCATACCAGGTATATATGTTATTAGTTAAGGTCTTTGTGTGTGTCTCATGTTCTTTTTTTGCCCCTATTTTTTTCCTTTAGGTTGTGCGGCCCAGGAATTGGCCATACCAGGTATATATGTTATTGTTAAGGTCTTTGTGTAAGTCTCATGTCCTTTTTTTGCCCCTATTTTTTCCTTTAGGTTGTGCAGCCCAGGACTTGGCCATATCAGGTATATATGTTATTGTTAAGGTCTTTGTGCATGTCTCATGTCTTTTTGCCCCTATTTTTTTCTCTTTAAGTTGTGTAGCCCAGGACTCGGCCATACCAGGTATATATGTTATTGTTAAGGTCTTTGTGCATTTCTCATGTCTTTTTGCCCCTATTTTTTTCTCTTTATGTTGTGCAGCACAGGACTTGGCCATACCAGGTATATATGTTATTGTTAAGGTCTTTGTGTGTCTCTCATGTCTTTTGTCCCTTTTGTTTCCTTTAGGTTGTGCGGCCCAGGACTTGGCCATACCAGGTATATATGTTATTGTTAAGGTCTTTGTGTAAGTTTCATGTCCCTTTTTTGCCCCTATTTTTTTCCTTTAGGTTGTACAACCCAGGACTTGGCCATACCAGGTATATATGTTATTGTTAAGGTCTTTGTGCATTTCTCATGTCTTTTTGCCCCTATTGTTTTTTCTTTAGGTTGTGCAGCCCAGGACTTGGCCATACCAGGTATATATGTTATTGTTAAGGTCTTTGTGTGTGTCTCCTGTTCTTTTTTTGCCCCTATTTTTTTTCCTTTAGGTTGTGCAGCACAGGACTTGGCCATACCAGGTATATATGTTATTGTTAAGGTCTTTGTGTGTCTCTCATGTCTTTTTGCCCCTTTTTTTTTCCTTTAGGTTGTGCGTCCCAGGACTTGGCCATACCAGGTATATATGTTATTGTTAAGGTCTTTGTGCATGTCTCATGTCTTTTTGCCCCTATTTTTTTTCTTTAGGTTGTGCAGCCCAGGACTTGGCCATACCAGGTATATATGTTATTGTTAAGGTCTTTGTGCATGTCTCATGTCTTTTTGCCCCTTTTTTTTTCTTTCGGTTGTGCAGCCCAGACTTGGCCATACCAGGTATATATGTTATTGTTAAAGGTCTTTGTGTAAGTTTCATGTCCTTTTTTTCCCCTATTTTTTTCCTTTAGGTTGTACAACCCAGACTTGGCCATACCAGGTATATATGTTATTGTTAAGGTCTTTGTGCATTTCTCATGTCTTTTTGCCCCTATTTTTTTTTCTTTAGGTTGTGCAGCCCAGGACTTGGCCATACCAGGTATATATGTTATTGTTAAGGTCTTTGTGTGTGTCTCATGTTCTTTTTTTGCCCCTAATTTTTTTCCTTTAGGTTGTGCGGCCCAGGAATTGGCCATACAGGTATATATGTTATTGTTAAGGTCTTTGTGTAAGTCTCATGTCCTTTTTTTGCCCCTATTTTTTTCCTTTAGGTTGTGCGGCCCAGGACTTGGCCATATCAGGTATATATGTTATTGTTAAGGTCTTTGTGCATGTCTCATGTCTTTTTGCCCCTATTTTTTTCTCTTTAAGTTGTGTAGCCCAGGACTCGGCCATACCAGGTATATATGTTATTGTTAAGGTCTTTGTGCATTTCTCATGTCTTTTTGCCCCTATTTTTGTTCTCTTTATGTTGTGCAGCACAGGACTTGGCCATACCAGGTATATATGTTATTGTTAAGGTCTTTGTGTGTCTCTCATGTCTTTTTGCCCCTTTTGTTTTCTTTAGGTTGTGCGGCCCAGGACTTGGCCATACCAGGTATATATGTTATTGTTAAAGGTCTTTGTGTAAGTTTCATGTCCTTTTTTGCCCCTATTTTTTTCCTTTAGGTTGTACAACCCAGGACTTGGCCATACCAGGTATATATGTTATTGTTAAGGTCTTTGTGCATTTCTCATGTCTTTTTGCCCCTATTGTTTTTTCTTTAGGTTGTGCAGCCCAGGACTTGGCCATACCAGGTATATATGTTATTGTTAAGGTCTTTGTGTGTGTCTCTGTTCTTTTTTTGCCCTATTTTTTTTCCTTTAGGTTGTGCAGCACAGGACTTGGCCATACCAGGTATATATGTTATTGTTAAGGTCTTTGTGTGTCTCTCATGTTTTTTGCCCCTTTTTTTTCCTTTAGGTTGTGCGTCCCAGGACTTGGCCATACCAGGTATATATGTTATTGTTAAGGTCTTTGTGCATGTCTCATGTCTTTTTGCCCCTATTTTTTTTTCTTTAGGTTGTGCAGCCCAGGACTTGGCCATACCAGGTATATTATGTTATTGTTAAGGTCTTTGTGCATGTCTCATGTCTTTTTGCCCCTTTTTTTTTCTTTTCGGTTGTGCAAGCCCAGGACTTGGGCCATACCAGGTATATATGTTATTGTTAAGGTCTTTGTGTAAGTTTCATGTCCTTTTTTGCCCCTATTTTTTTCCTTTAGGTTGTACAGCCCAGGACTTGGCCATACCAGGTATATATGTTATTGTTAAGGTCTTTGTGCATTTCTCATGTCTTTTTGCCCCTATTTTTTTTTCTTTAGGTTGTGCAGCCCAGAACTTGGCCATACCAGGTATATATGTTATTGTTAAGGTCTTTATGTGTGTCTCATGTTCTTTTTTTGCCCCTATTTTTTTCCTTTAGGTGTGCGGCCCAGGACTTGGCCATACCAGGTATATATGTTATTGTTAAGGTCTTTGTGTAAGTTTCATGTCCTTTTTTGCCCCTATTTGTTTCCTTTAGGTTGTACAACCCAGGACTTGGCCATACCAGGTATATATGTTTATTGTTAAGGTCTTTGTGCATTTCTCATGTCTTTTTGCCCCTATTTTTTTTTCTTTAGGTTGTGCAGCCCAGGACTTGGGCCAAACAGGTATATATGTTATTGTTAAGGTCTTTGTGTGTGTCTCATGTTCTTTTTTTGCCCCTATTTTTTTCCTTTAGGTTGTGCGGCCCAGAATTGGCCATACCAGGTATATATGTTATTGTTAAGGTCTTTGTGTAAGTGTCATGACCTTTTTTTGCCCCCTATTTTTTTCCTTTAGGTTGTACAGCCCAGGACTTGGCCATACCAGGTATATATGTTATTGTTTAAGGTCTTTGTGTGTGTTTCATGTCTTTTTTTTGCCCCTTTTTTTTCTTTAGGTTGTGTGGCCCAGGACTTGGCCATACCAGGTATATATGTTATTTTTAAGGTCTTTGTGTAAGTCTCATGTCCTTTTTTTGCCCCTATTTTTTTCCTTTAGGTTGTGCGGCCCAGGACTTGCCATACCAGGTATATATGTTATTGTTAAGGTCTTTGTGTAAGTTTCATGTCCCTTTTTTTCCCCCTATTTTTTTCCTTTAGGTTGTACAACCCAGGACTTGGCCATACCAGGTATATATGTTATTGTTAAGATCTTTGTGCATTTCTCATGTCTTTTTGCCCCTATTTTTTTTTCTTTAGGTTGTGCAGCCCAGGACTTGGCCATACCAGGTATATATGTTATTGTTAAGGTCTTTGTGTGTGTCTCATGTTCTTTTTTTGCCCCTATTTTTTTCCTTTAGGTTGTGCGGCCCAGGAATTGGCCATACCAGGTATATATGTTATTGTTAAGGTCTTTGTGTAAGTCTCATGTCCTTTTTTGCCCCTATTTTTTTCCTTTAGGTTGTGCAGCCCAGGACTTGGCCATATCAGGTATATATGTTATTGTTAAGGTCTTTGTGCATGTCTCATGTCTTTTTGCCCCTATTTTTTTCTCTTTAGGTTGTGTAGCCCAGGACTCGGCCATACCAGGTATGTATGTTATTGTTAAGGTCTTTGTGCATTTCTCATGTCTTTTTGCCCCTATTTTTTTCTCTTTATGTTGTGCAGCACAGGACTTGGCCATACCAGGTATATATGTTATTGTTGCGGTCTTTGTGTGTCTCTCATGTCTTTTTGCCCCTTTTTTTTTCCTTTAGGTTGTGCGGCCCAGGACTTGGCCATACCAGGTATATATGTTATTGTTAAGGTCTTTGTGTAAGTTTCATGTCCTTTTTTGCCCCTATTTTTTTCCTTTAGGTTGTACAACCCAGGACTTGGCCATACCAGGTATATATGTTATTGTTAAGGTCTTTGTGCATTTCTCATGTCTTTTTGCCCCTATTGTTTTTTTCTTTAGGTTGTGGCCCAGGACTTGGCCATACCAGGTATATATGTTATTGTTAAGGTCTTTGTGTGTGTCTGATGTTCTTTTTTTGCCCCTATTTTTTTCCTTTAGGTTGTACAGCCCAGGACTTGGCCATACCAGGTATATATGTTATTGTTAAGGTCTTTGTGTGTGTTTCATGTCTGTTTTTTTGCCCCTTTTTTTTTAGGTTGTGTGGCGCAGGACTTGGCCATACCAGGTATATATGTTATTGTTAAGGTCTTTGTGTAAGTCTCATGTCCTTTTTTTGCCCCTATTTTTTTCTTTTAGGTTGTGCGGCCAGGACTTGGCCATACCAGGTATATATGTTATTGTTAAGGTCTTTGTGTAAGTTTCATGTCCCTTTTTTCCCCTATTTTTTTTCCTTTAGGTTGTACAACCCAGGACTTGGCCATACCAGGTATATATGTTATTGTTAAGATCTTTGTGCATTTCTCATGTCTTTTTGCCCCTATTTGTTTTTTCTTTAGGTTGTGCAGCCCAGGACTTGGCCATACCAGGTATATATGTTATTGTTAAGGTCTTTATGTGTGTCTCATGTTCTTTTTTTGCCCTATTTTTTTCCTTTAGGTTGTGCGGCCCAGGAATTGGCCATACCAGGTATATATGTTATTGTTAAGGTCTTGTGTAAGTCTCATGTCCTTTTTTTGCCCCTATTTTTTTCCTTTAGGTTGTGCAGCCCAGGACTTGGCCATATCAGGTATATATGTTATTGTTAAGGTCTTTGTGCATGTCTCATGTCTTTTTGCCCCTATTTTTTCTCTTTAGGTTGTGTAGCCCAGGACTCGGCCATACCAGGTATGTATGTTATTGTTAAGGTCTTTGTGCATTTCTCATGTCTTTTTGCCCCTATTTTTTTCTCTTTATGTTGTGCAGCACAGGACTTGGCCATACCAGGTATATATGTTATTGTTGCGGTCTTTGTGTGTCTCTCATGTCTTTTTGCCCCTTTTTTTTTCCTTTAGGTTGTGCGGCCCAGGACTTGGCCATACCAGGTATATATGTTATTGTTAAGGTCTTTGTGTAAGTTTCATGTCCTTTTTTGCCCCTATTTTTTTTCCTTTAGGTTGTACAACCAGGACTTGGCCATACCAGGTATATATGTTATTGTTAAGGTCTTTGTGCATTTCTCATGTCTTTTTGCCCCTATTGTTTTTTCTTTAGGTTGTGCAGCCCAGGACTTGGCCATACCAGGTATATATGTTATTGTTAAGGTCTTTGTGTGTGTCTCATGTTCTTTTTTTGCCCCTATTTTTTTCCTTTAGGTTGTGCGGCCCAGGAATTGGCCATACCAGGTATATATGTTATTGTTAAGGTCTTTGTGTAAGTTTCATGTCCTTTTTTTGCCCCTAATTTTTTCCTTTAGGTTGTACAGCCCACGAACTTGGCCATACCAGGTATATATGTTATTGTTAAGGTCTTTGTGCATGTCTCATGTCTTTTTGCCCCTTTTTTCTTTAGGTGGTACAGCCCAGGACTTGGCCATACCAGGTATATATGCTATTGTTAAGGTCTTTGTGTGTGTCTCATGTCCTTTTTTTGCCCCGATTTTTTTTCCTTTAGGTTGTGCAGCCCAGGACTCCGCCATACCAGGTATATATGTTCTGGTTAAGGTCTTTGTGTAAGTTTCATGTCCTTTTTTTGCCCCTATTTTTTTCCTTTAGGTTGTGCAGCCCAGGACTCGGCCATACCAGGT